>NC_080782.1:15000-751250 GCF_028018385.1 Neofelis nebulosa | reverse complement strand
CCCCAGATAGGCTGGGAGGGATGCCCCGATTCTGCCTTTGCTGTGATAAGAGCGGCCTTGGTGGGGGCGGTGGGGGGCGGGGAGGCTCCCCGGGAGGCCCAGGGTCCAGGCACAGTCTCCCCAGCATATTGTCCAGCTGGGAAAGTGGACATGGGGTTGGATGGAGGGTCTGCAGTAGTTTTGTCCAATGAGTAGTAATTGGGCACATTTCTACTTCTATAACTTTCGTGATCACAAAAGTAACACATTTTTGTAACCTAGTTGGCAAATGCAGAAAGGAGCTGAGTAAAGGGTGTTCATTACCTCACCGGGCACGGGGTGTGGGTAAATCCCGCGGCAGCATTTTCCTCTGATAGATGTGCACGTGCACCCCAGTCACCTATACGTTCTGACACACGTACTCACGACGGGGGTCTGTGCTTACCGTACGGTGCTCGTCCCGCCCCATAAAACCCCACAGCGCGCGGGGCCTGCGCTGGGATCCTTCGTTACTCTATCGCTGGGTAGTTATGTCGTTCTGGGTTTTATATATTGCAAATATCGCTGCACTAAACATCTTTGTTTAAATACCCTTTTCCCCATCTTTTGACTTCGGGGACACATTTTTCTACATAGAAGACCATGAAAACTGCTTTCTGGAAAGATCTCGAAGCAGGAGCGTCCGCTTCACGCAACGCCTTGGAAGCAGTGGGTATCATTTTAATTTTTGCCGATTCAATGAGTAGGAGTTGGTATCTTACAGTATTGGTTTGTGGGTCCGATTCCTGGCTATACTATTTCTTTCTTCGTGTGTTTCTTTAGCTATTTGAAAATGTTCGTTATAAATTGCAAGGCCCCCTTTTTCTGGAGTGAGGGCCTCTGGGTAGTTGTCTGGCCCCTCATGTGTTTGGGCCTCCGTCCCTCCTCCCCGTGTGATCGGGTTCTGGGATGGGCCTCTCCGGACCTCTCTCCCCACCTCCCGATCAAGATGGCCCCCAAGCCCCCTGGGCTATCAGCAACCTCCACGGGCTGGCGTCCCTGAGCCAGACTCTTGGGGCAGACGCTGTCCCTCAGTGAGAAGCGCCCAGAGGCTGGAGGGTGGGGTTCCCACCTGTGGACATAGAAATCCCAAGGGCGTCCCAGCTGGAGCTCTTGATGGGATCAGTGCCCAGGAGGAGGACAGTCTCGGCTTGAGGACCACAGGAGACACAGATGCAGGTGAAGGTCCAGCCAGATGAGGGCAGCCCAGGAATCCAGAGGGGCCCGGGAGGGAGCCTGGCCTGCAGGACAGCGCCGTGTGAGGGCCCAGGGCCCAGGGAGGGGGAAATCAGACCGTCGGTTAGTCTGGGGCAGCACCCGTGTGTGGGGCCAGGAGGCAGCGGGCAGCGGAGACCGGGGCTGTGGAGGGGGCAGACGTGGGGCTGCCCGGCCATCCTGCTCCCACGTCTACCCTGTGTGGTCACTGGGCCCGGGAGCTGGTTTCCGGAAGACTGGACGCCGCCGAGGAAGGCAGTGTCTGCCCGGGGCGCGATCCGCGAGCAGGACTGGGGAGGCCACAGACGGCCGAGCCCGAACTTCAAGGAGGGACGTTACAGTAGGTCTGGGGGTTCCAGTCATGCCTTGGAGCAGTTTCTGGAACTTCAAGTGAGGCTCAGAGAGGACACTTTGCCTCCGTGTGGGATGACGTGAGAGGATGGGGAGGGGCCGGGAATGGGTGCCCCCAGTGCCACACCCCTGCTCCCCTGCTCCCCTCACACAGACCTCGGCAGGAAGGTGGCAGGGTGGGGGAAACGGAGTCCTGGGCACATGAAGTCCTCCTAGACTGGAGGCCGAGCGGAGACCGACCCCTGGCTTCTTTCCTCCCTGCTGCTGCCACCAGGCCCCTCTGATGGCAACTCCTGCCTGTCCCCAGCCCCCCACGAGGTTCTACCAGCCTCTCCCCAGGGTGGCACCCTTCCCCCCTGGGGGATCCAGGGCCCATCGAGGGCTGGGGGTGGGGGTGGGGTGGTTGGTGAAAAAGCCCAGACCCCAGAGCAGGAGCCCAGAGAAAGTCAGAGGACAGTGGGCCCTGGGCTCCAGGGGGCCCTGACATGTAGGGGGGTCCTCACATCTGTCCACCTGGCCCCAGGGCCTGTGGGGGCAGAGGGCAGTCCTGCCCACACGCTGTTACTAGGTCCTCCCCACTGCGGGCATTCCCAGAACCCGGTCAAATTGTTTTCAAGGGGACGCACTCGATTAACCATCAACCTGGGAAAATGACTTCTCAGTGGACTCTGGGCTGGTACTTTTCCAGAGGCACTGAGCCCCAGTCCCCACCCAGTGTCCCTGGGGAGAATTCCCAAGCTGTGGCAGGAGTCCAGGAACCCCACCTTTGCACCTGCGGCCTTATGGGGGTCCCCCGCAGCACCCCGCAAGGCACCATCCCTGTTCCCAGTTCAGACCCCTTCTCCCCAAACCTCCCGCCCCCCCCCCAAGCTCAGTCCAGAGCACCCCCAGTGCCTTCCCGCACTCCCACCGCTCAGTGATGTTCCAGATCCCTCCTCAGGGCCTGAGGGACCCAGCCCTGGGGCTGCCCCGAGTCCCTCCCCACTGCGGACCCTTAGGTGCACACAGATGGCACAGAGTAGGTCCAGGGGCTCTGCCTGTGGGAGGGGTGCCCCGAGCCCACACGTCAGTGCATTTGTGCTCTCGAGCTGACCACGGAGGCTTCTGCAGGGCACCAGGGCGCAAGCCAGCTGGTTTCCGGGGAGCAGGGCAGCCGCGCGTGAGCACGTCGGTCACTAAAAGGACATTTGGCTTCAGGCTCCTCGTGTGGACCTTTGACAGGCAGAGTGAGCCTGTGGGGCAGCCTTGCTGTGAACAGGTGCACGTTCAGGAATGTAGGTGGGGGTGGGGAGCGCGTTCAGCACCGTTTCTCCGGGGACCAGGGCTGGCCGCGCGCAAGGCACCAAGCGGCAGACCGCACCTGGAGCCCAGCGGGCCGCGGGACGGAGCAGTGATGCTCGCACGGTGCCCGTCTGGGTCTGCTGTGCTCCCACGGCACTTACTCGCCTGCCTTCCACGAGGGGCCACAGCCGAGCAAACGGGGGCGCGTCTATATGGCCGTGCTCATAACACCCTCCACACCACAGCCCGGGGCGGCCCTCCCTCGGGGGTGACCAAGCGCTCCCTGGGCACCGCTCCGTGCGGGCGCCCTGTGTGCCTGACGGGACAGCAGACACCGGCCACGATCACTGCCTGCGTCCCCGGAAGTGAGCAGGAGTGGAGAGGAGCCCGCGAGGAGCCCCAGGGACCCCACAGTCAAGGATGACCACGGGAGTCAGGTCTGGAGAACAGGCCAGAGAGATGAGCAGGGGGCAGGCCCGCGGGGGGGGGGGGGGGGCTCATCACCCAGAGAGTGAGAATTATTCCACGCCGGGAGGCGGGGTGAGGAGACCCCTCAAAGGTCCTGCCTGGGGGAGAAGTATGAATGGAGAGGGCAGGGGGAGGCCCTGGCCCAGGGAGGGAGCACTGGGGATGGGGTCACTTGGGCACCGATGGGACCCGAGATTGGCAAAGGGGAGTGGGCTAAGAAGACCCCATCTCCCAAGATGCAGCTGCCCCGGTACAGGTGTGGCAGGTGGTGTGGCAGGTGTCCTCCTGAAGACAAAGCTGCCCTCCCCCCCAGCCTCACCCCCCCCCCCAGCACAGGTGCAGCAGGCGTCCTCCTGAAGAGGCAGCCACCCTCCCCTCCCAGCCTCACCCCCCCCCAGCACAGGTGCAGGCGTCCTCCTGAAGAGGCAGCCACCCTCCCCCCCCCAGCCTCACCCCCCCCCAGCACAGGTGCAGGCCTCCTCCTGAAGAGGCAGCCAGCCTCCCCCCCCAGCCTCACCCCCCCCAGCACAGGTGCAGCAGGCGTCCTCCTGAAGAGGCAGCCACCCTCCCCCCCAGCCTCACCCCCCCCAGCACAGGTGCAGGCGTCTCCTGAAGACGCAGCCACCCTCCCCCCCCAGCCTCACCCCTCCAGCACAGGTGCAGGTGTCCTCCTGAAGAGGCAGCCACCCTCCCCCCCAGCCTCACCCCCCCCAGCACAGGTGCAGGCGTCCTCCTGAAGACGAAGCCACCCTCCCCCCCCAGCCTCCCCCCACCAGCACAGGTGCAGGCGTCTCCTGAAGACGCAGCCACCCTCCCCCCCCAGCCTCACCCCTCCAGCACATGTGCAGGCGTCCTCCTGAAGAGGCAGCCACCCTCCCCCCCCAGCCTCACCCCCCCCAGCACAGGTGCAGGCCTCCTCCTGAAGACGCAGCCACCCTCCCCCCCCAGCCTCACCCCCCCCCAGCACAGGTGCAGGCGTCCTCCTGAAGAGGCAGCCAGCCTCCCCCCCAGCCTCACCCCTCCAGCACAGGTGCAGGCGTCCTCCTGAAGAGGCAGCCAGCCTCCCCCCCAGCCTCACCCCTCCAGCACAGGTGCAGGTGTCCTCCTGAAGAGGCAGCCACCCTCCCCCCCAGCCTCACCCCCCCCAGCACAGGTGCAGCAGGCGTCCTCCTGAAGAGGCAGCCACCCTCCCCCCCAGCCTCACCCCCCCCAGCACAAGTGCAGGCGTGGCAGGTGTGCCCTGCGACTCCACCACAGCTGCTGGAGGACGCAGAATGGAGGTGGCTGGGGGTCAGTGACCGGGTCACGACGCCCGTGGCTAGAAGCCAGAGTGGGTCTTTAAAAGGTGAGTGAAGAGTAAGATGGAGAGGACGCCCCGAATGGAGCGTCACCTCCTCACATTAAACCACACCTTTCCCAGGAGCTCATGAAGACAGAAGTTAATTCCTTCAGGAGAGTTGCCCTGACCGAGGGGAGAGGAGACCAGAACAAGCCAGGCGACAGGCAGGTGTTGGGTCCTCAGCCCACCTGCCCCTCTGGCTGTAGGGGAGAGGCCGAGAGAGGCAGGGGAGCGGCTGCGGAGGGGCGGAGGGGGTGGGTCTGAGGGTCAAGAGCCACTCCGGGCTTCTGGAGGCTTCCGGCAGGTCTGGGGGTATGGGCCTTCTGGAGACTTCTGGCAGGTCTGGGGGTATGGGCCTTCTGGAGGCTTCTGGCAGGTCTGGAGGTGTGAGCACCTTGAAGGGCTGGGTGGAGGAGGGGGGCAGTAAATCAAGCAGGAGCTCCCAGAGCTCCTGGGGACCCTCTTTTGAGACAGAGGGTCAGAGAGCACCCCTGGGGGAGATGCGGGGCCGGCCTGGAGCGGTATTCAGGAAGCTTGGAGGATGGGGACAGGAGGGTCACCCAAGGCCCTCGCACTTTCACCGGGCTGTGTCTAAGGTTGGTGCTTGGGAGAAGGTTCTAGAGCATGAGGACAGGTGAGGGCAATGGGGGAAGGTTGACGATGGAGGCGAGCCCGCCCAGGATGTCAGGCCCTGAGGCAGGCTGGCCAAGGTCCGACTGGGGAGAGGCCAAGGGCACTGAGCAGGCCAGCTGGCAGCACAGCCCTGGACTCTGGGCCAGACTTGGGGCTGGGGGTCAGACTGGACCCCGGGAGCAGGGGGTGGGCGTGGGGAGTGGTAGGCCAGGGGTGTGGTCTTTGGTGGTGGCCAAGGTTCAGAGGGCAAGGTCACTGGCTGGGAGGCCGGAGGGTGGGGTGGGCAATGCCTGAGTCAGCTCTCCGAACAGGTAAGGAGCTGAGAAAGTTGTCACATAGGGCAGAGAGCCTGGCCAGAGTCTTAGGAGGAGGGACCCCGACTCAGACAGGTCAGAGGTCAGAGGTCAGAGGGACGGAGAGGAGTAGCTTGGGCGGCGGTTTGGGAAAGGCAGAGTCGGTGATGGCGGGGAGCAGGGCAGACCCTAAAGTCCAAGGGGCATCCGGGGACACACCTTCCTAATGTTCTCAGCCAAGCGCCCCTTGGTTCTCTCTCCACGCTCAGGAGCCCAAGTGTCTCTCCAGGGACAAGTACAGGCTCCTTGCTGGCATCGCGTCACGTGAGAGAAGCCAGGTCCTCCCCTCCCCCTGTCACCATCCGGGGACTCCGTCTAGGATCAGCCCTCGAGGCCCATCCCTCCGGGGTCACCTTGGCCGCGGGGCAGGGCCTAACCCCGCCACAGACCTTCAACTTCAGCGAAAACCCGGCAGAAACTGTAAAACACTGGAACAGCTTTTTTGGGTCTTGGGAGATGGAGACGGAAAGTGCCCTGCAGCAGAGAGTTTATAAGGGCCAGAGCCACAGGCTTAAGGAAGTCCTTTGGAAAGAATCGCCATTGGGGTGCCCGGGGGGCTCAGCCAGTTGAGAGGCCAACTTCGGCTCAGGTCATGATCTCATGGTCCGTGAGTTCGAGCCCCACGTCGGGCTCTGTGCTGACAGCTTGGAGCCTGGAGCCTTCTTCGGATTCTGTGTCTCCCTCTCTCTGCCCCTCCTGCCCCTCGCTCTCAAAAATAAAATAGACGTTAAAAATTAAAAAAAGAAAGAATTGGCGACTGGTGCAGGCAAAAATAATGAATGTGGGTCTACACGAGACAGGTCACCGTGCTGGGTGCTGGGTGCGGGTTCAGTGATCCGCAGGGGATGTCCCGGCTGGGCGGGTCTACGAGCTCCCGTCCCAGGGCGCCTGGGGGCTCCGTCGGTGAAGGGCCCGACTCTTGGTTTTGGTTTAGGTCATGATCTCAGCTTGTGAGTTCAAGCCCCGAGTCAGGCTCTGTGCTGACAGATCCTCTCTCTCTGCCCCTCTCTTCTGCTCCCCCCGCCCCCGCCCCCCGCTCGTGCCCTCTGTGTCTCAAAATAAACTCACTTTAAAAGCTCAGGTCACATGCAGGTGTCGGCTCCACGCCAGCTTGGGGCCGCCTGTGTCCTTCGCATCAGCACAGCTCCGAGCCCGAGGCTGGCCTGCCTGGCAAGCTCGGCAGGACAGCCGCACGCCTGACTCAGACCATCCGGGGCTCTGCCCGCAAGACTGCATGGCCCGCAGAGGGCGTGCGGAGCCCGCGTGTGGACTGGAGAAGAGTGAGGGGCACGAGGCCCCTGGGGACGAGGGGCCCCTGTCGGTGGTGACGGGTGGCACTCACCCCACAGAGTGACGGGTGTACTCCCTCCAGGCCCCGGGGACTCAGGGGACACTTGGGGGCTCACAGCCCGCAGGAGACGGACGGCGGGGTACGAGCCCCTGGAGCTTACGCGATGCTGGCCGAGGTCACTGACTCGAGAGAGCTCAGCTCTCGGTGCTTACTTTAGAAGCTGCCCTGGGAAGAGCAAGACAGAACGGGTGAGGGGGTTCCCGAGCTCGGGTCGTGTCTGAATGTCCACACTCCGGATGCCAGCAGGTGGCCACTCGTCACGGGCCCGGGCAGCAGCTCAGAAGGAGTTGTTTTTCTCATCACCGCGGGGCCATCCAGGGACCCACCCGCCCCCCATCCCCGCCGGCCTGCAGCAAGCCAGGGAAGTGTGCAGGGGTCAAGGGCGCCAGGGGTCAAGGTCAGCGGTGCAAGGGCGCCAGGGGAGGGTCGGCTGCCCTTGGTTCCAGCGAAGCCACCGGCTGAGCAGTAACGGGGAAAGGAGGGTCCCGGCACATTCTCTGCCGTCCTAGGAAATACTCCAGCAGGCAGCCAGACCACCTCTGTGGGCAGCCCCTCCTGCTGGAGGAGGGGATGGGGCCCTGTCCCTTCAGGTTCCCCAGACCCTGTGCACTAGGGGGTGATATGCTCAGCCGAGGGGGCTTCAGGGAAGGGGGTCCTGAGGAGGGGGTAGGGGGTATTGACGAGGAGGAGGGGGGAGGGGCCCCTGAGGACGGGGAGGGGTCCCGTGGAGGGGGAAGGGGTCCCGTGGAGGGAGAGGGGTCCCTGAGGAGGGGGATGGGCCCCTGAGGAGGGGGAGAGGTCCCCGAGGAGCGGGAGGGGGTTCTGTGGAGGGGGGAGGGGTCCCAGAGGAGGGGGAGGGGGAGGGGGTCCTGTGGAGGGGGAGGGGCCCCTGAGGAGGGGGAAGGGGTCCCAAGGAGGGAGAGAGGGTCTTGAGGAGGAAGAGGGGTCCCCGAGGAGAGGGAAAGGGTCCCGTGGGGGGGAGGGACCCCTGAGGAGGGGGAGGGGCTCCTGAGGAGGGGGGAGGGACCCCTGAGGAGGGGGAGAGGTCCCCGAGGAGGGGGAGGGGGTCCTGTGGAGGGGGAGGGGTCCCTGAGGAGGGGGAAGGGTCCCGAGGAGGGGGAGGGGGTCTTGAGGAGGAAGAGGGGTCCCCAAGGAGGGGGAAAGGATCCCACGGAAGGGAAGGGGCCCCTGAGGAAGGGGAGAGCCCCCTGAGGAGGGGGGAGGGGGAGGGGTCCCGTGGAGGGGGAGGCAGCAGAGGAGACCCCGTGGGAGCAGAAACCCCCCACTGCAACCCAGCTACACCCAGAACAAGGAGCGTGTGACCCGGGTGACCAGACCCCAGGAATGGCACATCTCTGCCCCGGGGAGACCCCTGGGAGGGATGGGGAGAGGCCCGCTTCTTCTCTCCCATCGGGAAACTCGATGCAGCTGCCCAGACTGCCTTCCGTCTTTCCACAGGGGTGCAGGTGGGCACAGAGGGCGTGGGGTCGGGGGGCTTCTGCTGCCACCTGCGAAGCTAGGGCCCCCCTCTGGGCCTGCTCCCCTCCTGCGGTGATAGTTTAAGTGACTCCTCTGTGACAGGGACCATTAAAGGCCGCCATGCGTTTTGAAAGCCCCCTCTAAGCTGTGTGCTTAGTCCCTGACTTCACGCTCTGCTTAGACAGTGAATGCTGGCGTCTCCATTTGACGGGCGGCAGCGTGGGAGCCAGCCTGGTGACATTCACAGACTCAGAAGGACACGCTGGAGCGTAAGAGTGCTGCCAGCCCCACCTCAGACACGGATGGGACCCCAGCGACGGTCTTCCAGATCTGAGTGTCGTGTTGGGACAAGCAGGGCAACCAGGGGAAGGCACGGCATCAGTGAGAGCCCAGCCTCCCCTGGTCCCAGCCTCCCTCCTTCCCAGCCTCCTTCTGCTCCTGCCCCGCCAGCCACAGCATGAGTGATAGAGAAGCCACCACTGCAGCTTCCCCTTCCAGGAGAGCTGAGTTGGCTGTCGGAGGCCTCCTGTCCCTCTGAGCTCTCCACACAGGTCCTCATGGATTCGGTGCCCCGCCCCCGTGGAGCCCCACCGTGCACCCCCCGGCCCTGTGCATTTCACATGCACCAATGCCCTTGGAGGTGGGAGCTGCCAGTGTTCTCACTTACCAGATGAGGAAACTGAGGCATGACGACGTTAAAGACCTTGTCCCAAATCACGGCTGGTCATGCCCCGCGCCTGTCTGCCAACTCCTGGAGGGTGGGAACCATTCTGCTCCCATCCGTGTTCCTCACCAGGACGGAGATGACCCAAGAGCACCTGAGTCAGATCTGGTGCCTGAATGAAGTGGTGGGAGCATGGGTGGATGGAGGGGTGGCAGGTGAACGAATGAGCACAGGAACGGCCGACGCGTGACTGACACAGCTTCTTGTGGACTTGGTCTGGGACAGGCTCACGGGCTGCCCAGCTCCAGCCCCGCCCCCAGATCTGTCCACACAGGGGTGCACGGGGATCCGTGCCAGGGACTGGGCCAGCAGGGCAGGACGGGCGCCCAGCAGGGCAAGGAAGCAAATGGAGGAGACCTGCTGGGGGGGGTCCCAGCCCCCACTTCAGCCCTGCAGTCCCCCAGAGCCCCTCTGGACAGAGGCCCAGGAGGCAGGGGAGAAAGGGGCGTGCAGGTGCGTGCCCAGCGCGCAGAGCTGAGCGGGATCCGGGGGGCCGGAGCAGAGATGACACTGAATAACTGCGCGGATCCTGGCAAACAGCTCCCTGCAGAGGGGCTTGTTCTGGAGCCCAGGGAGGTGTCCTCGTGGCCCCGCGGCCCAGGCAGGGGTGGGCACGAAAGGCGGCTCAGGGGGGAAGTTTTCCAGAAACCAGTGACCCTTTGAGCGGGACCTCCTCCTCGAATAAAGAGCCAACATCCCATCTTCCCTGGGGCTAGGGGTGTCCGCAAGAAAGAGTATATGGAAGGCAGGTGTGCAACCCCTCGGGAGCGTTCCTAGAGGGAGGGGAGGCCCTCTCTGTCCCCTTCCACCTTTCTGCTGGCTGGAAGGCACATGGGATGACTGGAGTCTCAGCAGCCATCTTGGGCCATAAGGATGAAGCCCCCGCTGCTGACACCGGAGCAGTGAGTCAGAGAGACGGAGGAGCCTGTGTCCCTGACACCTGGAGCCCTGCACTGGCCCTGTGCCCCTCCTATGGGCTTCTCTGATGAGAGAGAAACAAGCTTGGGCGAGTCTAAGGCACTTGGGGGGGAGCAGGAGAGGGGGTTACGTGCACTTCCTCTCCTGGCCGAAAGGTCACTGTCCTCCAGGAAGCTTTGCTGATGTGCTGTCTGCATAAACCAGCAGAGGGCGCACACACTCAGAGAAAACGAGGTCACACGCACGCGCGTGCCCGCACGTCTGCAGGTGAACACACACACACACACGCACGCCTGCAGGTGCACACACGCACGTGCACACACACGGCCCCCATGACTCCCCTCGGGACTGAAGTTTGCAGACCAGTGATGAAAGCTGCACACATCTACCAGCACTGAGAAGTCCCGGCGTTATGAACGCTACCGGTCAGCGCACAGATGCGAACTTCACAGACCACAGAGTAAGGTGGTGACGTCACTGGGCACCAGGAAGAGCACGGCCATCAGGTGTGATCTGCCCTTGAGCTTCTCGGCCTCGAGGACGGTAGCTGAGGATGAGGGAAAGGGTCACATTCTGTGAGAACGTGGCCTGGCCCCTGGGGAGGCTGGTTGGGAGCCCCTCACGCCGGGTTCTGCAGGCTGAGGTCAGGCGGAGTCCCGTCTCGGAGTGACCCTGCTTCCTGGACCAGGGGTTGCCTTTCTTTGTCCACGTGGGGGTCTGAGGGCGGCCTCCGCCATTCCCTCCCCAAACTGGGGCCCAGATGGCCTCTGGAGGCAAGAAAGGGGCCGCTGGGCCGTGGGAAGGGAGGTGGGCACAAGACGGGTCAGAGAGCTCCCTGAAACGGGCTGGGAAGAGGGGCTTCAAGCACCTGCTGTGGGGACAGCGGAGGGGGGGATCCCGGGGTGGGGGACACTTCCCACTGATGTTGCCCTTCCTGGTAATATACCTGTGAGAGACTGACCCTCAGGAGGAGTGACCCTCTGACCCATGACCTGCAGCCCGTCGTCTATGGCAACCGGCCAGGGGGCCCCGCAGCCCAGCCAGCTCTGCCCCAGGTCCCCCCTGATTGATGCCCACGACCGGCCTCTGCCTCCTTGGAAGACCACCCGTGGGCCCTGGGCCTCCACAGTGCCTATGCCGCGTGAAGCCCGGGTCGGGGCGCCTCAGCAGCGCAGACCCCGGGGAAGGCCCAGTGAAGCTGAACTTGGAGCCGAAGGAGGAGGGTCTCCGGACACCCTGCCGTCGGTGGACAGCCTCCCGCCAGCTCCCCGAGGCCCCCTCACACCCTGTCGCCTCCACAGCGGCTGACGTTGAGCCCCCAGCTGGGTCACCCAGTGCCAGAGCGACGTGTAAAGTGATGTCCTCAACCGGGCTGACCGGGGGCCAGAGGAGGGGTGCCACCGGGAGGGCTCTTGGGGATTATCACAGCAGAGGGATCTGGACACGGAAGGCTTTGCAGCTCAGTTTGTATTTTTCTTTATGGTTATCATCCATTTTTTTTCCTGCTGCAAGAGCTTTATTGTTTCCCTTTGGTCCACGGCTCTGGAGCCCGCTCCTGCGAGCTTGGAAAACTGCCAAGTGACCACAGGGAGAGGCTCAGGCACCAGTCGCGGCTCCAGGGGGACACCACAGGGGCCCTTCAAAGGCTGCTGGGCTCGGAGGCTCCCAGTCGTGCTTGAGGGTGAGCCCTTCAAAGGGATGCTGGCCTCGCTCAGCCTGGGGGCAGCCGGGCTGCAGGGGTAGGTGAGGGCGTGGCCCATCTCCTTGACAGTTCTCCTCCTCATCCAGGAAGGGCTCACCAGGAAGTCACAGAGCTGGGGGTCTGTGTGGGCAGGACCAGGGCACGCAGAGCCCAATGGGCCTGGTTCAGGCTCTTCTCCAGAAGCAGGCGGCTTCCCCGGCGCCTGGGGTTTGTCCCCCTCGTCCGGGAACGGTTTCCGCACATCCTGGAAGAGGGCACGGCCGTCGCGCTGATACTGTGTCTTCGAGAGATGCCCACGCCCTCCGGAGCCACATGGTCGTGGTGGAGACAGAAGAGGGCCCGGAGAGAGGGAGACAGGGGGCCCACAGGTGCACGTGGACCAGGCGGTTGACCACGGTCTCCACCTCAGGGGAGTAGTTCTGACGAATCTGGTAAGACAGGGTGTTGCAGGGGGTGGCCGGGAAGACGGCTCGAAGGTGGAGACTGGAAAACAGGTTGGAGGGTGGTCGGAGGCCGGCAGACGGGTCCCTGGGTCTGTTCTGTCCAAACACCGTTGAAGCAGGAGGCAGGTCCGCGGGACCACGGGCGCATCGCCGCAGCTCAGTTTTTAAAGTCGCCGTTGTTTGAACACAGCTGAGCAGACGTGTCAGCTGACTTCTCCAGGCTCCTCTCCTTGCTGGTGTCGTCGCAGGTGAGCAGCGCCTCCCTGAAGCCTCACTGGCGGCCGCAGCCTGCCGTGCACAAGGGCACTGGGCTTCCCGCGCCTGTCTGACCCCCCTATTCTGCCTTCTGCTCCCAGGTATCACTGCCCCTTCTGGGCGACCCTCACATTCCAGAACATCCTATCTTATGGAAGGTGAACAGAGCTCCTGAGAGCGTCCAAGGCCTCCGTGAAGTCTGAGAGCGTTGAGGGCGCCAGGCCCTCGGGACGGGAGGACGGGAGGGGACCGCCAGGCTGGCAGAACACCGTGGACGGCCGCAGTGTGCCATGGACGCGTGTGGATCCGTAACGAACGTGGACATGGTGAGGCCAGGGGACCACCGCAGCCCCAGGTCGGCCGGAGCAGGGCCCAGCACGCCCCCAGGGCTGGTGGGGCCAAGTCCAGGCCAACTGGTGCCCTGGGAACCAGAGGACCAGGGCTGAGGCCTGGAGAGGGGACCCTGAGCCAGGCGGCGGAGGAGCACAGGCTGGAAGCAGGGCCATCAGGGGAAGGCCTGGTGCTGGGGGGTCGGACAAGGGCAGAGGTGGAGACGGGGAGCAGGGGCGTGTCTGAGGAAGGGTGAGCTCCCAGCGAGCAGCCCTGCTGGGCAGGGGCCAGGCGTGACGGGGCCCCAGGAATGACGGTGGCCGACTGCCCCTGCGGCAAGGACCCCACAGAGCCCCCAGGAGGCCGGATCCCTCAAATGCAGCGACTCTCGAGAAGGCCCCTGGGGAGAGTCTGCATGTGGAATTGGTCCTCTCCAGACCCTGCTGGAGCAGGCTGGCACAGCAGGGGCCCCGAGCCCCCGCCCCCCAACCGGCCCTTCCCTGGGTTTTCCTGGTCCCGAGGGCCCCTTCTGTACGGAGCAGGCCTGCCCAAAGACCTCATCATCTCCAAACAGTCACATTGTCCAGTGCTGGGGTAGGACTTCGGCACATGAATTCGGGAGAACGCTCTTCAGCAATAACAGCTGAGACCGATTTCTCGTTGCTAGATAATCGGCAAGTCCGATTTACTCCATTCACAGGCCTGCGATCCCACGGGGCGCCGGCTGGTGCTGGCAATGTCTGGCCCCGGACACACACTGAGCCTTGTGCCGCCTCCAGGGTGAGGGCCGTGACCACACCCTGCACCCGCGGCTCCTGAGACCTGCTGAGAGCGGCTGAAGGAACACCCAGCTCTGGATCCCGTCCACCGGCAAGACCCTTCGCCTGGGGCTGAAATGTCTCGCGCACGCGGGTCCTTGGATCCTGGCCGTTTCTGCCACGTGGAGGCCTGGAAGCGTCGACAGCACGACCTTTCCTGTGGCCGTGGCGCTGGCCTGGGAGCTCCGAGACGGCCCGTGCAGGACGGGCCCCCGGCACATCTGGGCCGAGACGGGAGGCTGGACCACACGGCAGAACACATGGACGCCCCGGGGGTGCGGGAGCCACAGGAGGTGGCCGGGCAGGGAGGAGCGTGGAGAGGCTGGGAAGGAGCCAACCCTGGGGGAGGAATAATCTCTGGGGGCAAGCCAGGGGGCCGGCGGTGGACCTCACGGGCAGGGTTGGCGTCCACGGCATCCACAGAGGGGAGGGTGAGGTGGATGGAGTATGGAGAGCGGAGAGGAGGAGCCCCAGGAGCCCCGACAGCCACACAGGAGTTAGACTCGGAAATAGGGAGCCACTGAACGACCCAGGTGGAGGGCAGCCTGAGTGGAGGAAAAAGGAAGCACTGGATCAAGGAGGTCACGCCCTTTGTTTTCATTATCACTCTCTGGACCCCAAGTGACAGATGAACAAGTTGAAAATGTCTCAACGACAGAAGAAAGAGGCCACTTCAGCTCAGGAGTGTGACAGGCAGAACGTGGTCAGGACACTGACAGCAGGGCCAGTCTCCCATCTTTCCCCTGCTTCAAGCTGCCTGTAGCCTGGGGCCTCAGCACAGACGACTTCTGTCTCTTCCTAACTGCTCTGAACCTCCCCTCATCTTGTCCTGATGGGCAGGTGGACCCCACGCTCCTTCCCCATTGTACTGCTCACCACAGCTTTGTCCTTCTCTGGGCCCTTCACACATACCCTTGACTCCCCTTGCTTTCCTCCTGATAGAGTTGCCTCAGGAGAACTGCCACAGGGGCCCCATTTGTGTCCCCAGCCCTGCGTAGCATCTAATTTTCTTCATTCCCTGTACCATGATGGATGCATGCATGGATGAATGGATGGATGGATGGACGGATGCATGCATGGATGAATGGAAGGATGAATGGATGCATGGATGGATAGTTGGGTAATGGATGGACCATGACAGATGGATGTATGATGGATGGATGGGTGATGGGTAGACAGATGATGGATAATGGATGGGTGGATGGATGGATGGATGACTGGATGCTGGATGCTGGATGATAGATGGAAGGGGGGGGTAGATGGATAATAGATGGATGGTGAGGGGTGGATGGATCATGATGGGTGGATGGGTGCCTGGATGCGTAGATGGATGGATGGATGGATGGATGGTTGGATGGGTGGATGGATGGATGTTGAATGAATGGATGGGTGGATGGATGGGTGATGAGAAGTAGATTGCATGTACTGAATGTGTCCTGTCTTAGTCATTCTCAAAGAGCAGACTATCTGTGGTGTGAGAAGCCTTTGAGATTCAGACTGCCCACCCATGGGCAGCACCCAGGCCACCTAGAATGGGAGGCAAATCCAACTGGGGTCTGCAGCTCCTTGAATCTTGAGGGCCACAGGCTCTGACACACTAGGGGCCCCAAACCTTGGGAAGTAGCTTGGGAAGGCCCAGAGCCAAGGTTACCCCAGGCACCCCTCGTCTGAGAGGCTGAGATGTGCAGCCCAGGAAACCTGACCTCCCAGGGGACTGAGGGACCAAAGGAGCCCAAGGGGATCAGGTCACTATGCTGAGCAAGGCAGCAGGTCGGGTGGCCCAAGTTTCCGTGTTTACACGTCCAAGTGGGGCAGGTCTCACCATAGAGAGGGGCCCACGGCCAAGTGCCAACCCAGTGACCTGGGAGCAACATGGCCAGGGTGGGCACAGGGGCTTCCAGGCAGGAGAGGTACAAGGTGTCCATCATGGGGCTGTCTGAGCATCTTGATCCTGGGATCCCCCGACACTGATTTCAGAACCTGGGCTGACCTGCCCAGCTTGACCCCCCCAGCACCAGACACTGCTGCTGAATGAGCCCAAATAAAGCCCAGGGCTACCACCCACTGCGCTAGCCACAGGGTATAAGCAGATGGACCACATACCCAGGCACAGGGGTTTCCACACCCCTGCCTTGGGCCGGAAGGGGAGACTGCCACTCTAACTGGAACACTGTCAGCTAGCCCCACAGAAATCATTCCCAGAAAGAAAGTCCTCTTTCTCCCATCCTTGCCCCTCACATCCACCCCCACGGCTCATTGTCTAGACGTTTACCATCCATCCACACCAAGACCCGGCAAAAGCAAGAGGGCGGGTCTGGTTGGGGCTACGGAGATAGGCTCAGACTGCGAGCACCTGCGGGAGTCCATCCAGCGAGGTAGGCATCTGGACAAACCCAGGCTCCCCCAGCGGGGTAGGATGACAAGAAGGGATGGCCACAGGGATGGAGGGCAACGGGGCCACTGCCTGCTGCTCAACTGCCCCTCCCATGTGCTCCTGTGTGGCCTCCCCCAGCCCCTTGCTTTGGCTTCTATCCATTCCCATCAGATGGTCCCAGCCAGCCTTAGAGACAGCTCACCATCTCTGGAGGCAGTCCTGGCGTCTTCCCCAGCAGAATCCTGCCACGTGTGCCTCCCATGTGCCTGGTCCCTTGCCTTTCTTTTTTCCCCCTCTCTTTGTCTAGACTAAACTCCTTGAGGGTTTAACCTACCTTAGCACACAATTCAAGGGAGACACAAAAGTTAAGCCAAATAGCCCTGAGGATCGAGGGCAGACAATAGCCATTCCAACACTTTCCAGGAGAAAATCCTAATGAGAATCAATATTCACTGAATGACAGCCCTTCTATAAGGAAGTTCCAGACATTTATCCATGCTTCTATTATCCTTCCATCCACCATTCATCCTCCCTCCATTCCTCCCGCCAGCCAGCCAGCCAGCCAGCCATTCACCCACCATCCATCCTCCTCTATTATCCCCTCCCCTATCCATCCGTCGGCCCTCCCGCCCTCCCTCCATCATCTCTCCATCCTTCCGCCCGCTCGCCATCCATCCATGCATCCATCCATATACCCCTTCATCACACATCCATCCGCCATCCATCTATCCATCATTCCATGTTGATTTAGGAAAGTTAGAGGCACTGTATGCCATCCCGGATGCGGAAGCAAAGCGGGAACTAACACAGAAGTGTCTCCTGGGAGAACCAAGGGCCACGCTCCCCTGCTTCTGTCCAAGAAGGTGTGCTGGGTTGGCGGGAGCCATCAAACAAGCACACAGGGGACCTCTTGGTGGGTGTTAAAAAGTGGGGAAGTGACACCAAAAGAAATACAACTCCCCGTAGGTTGTCCTGGGGACCCCGTGTGTATGGGGCCCGGCTCTGTCTCCCCCAAGTGGCTGACGAGACCCTGTGTTGGTACAGTGAGGACCCTTCAGCCAGGAAGTACCCTTCAAAGTCAGTGGGGGGGGGGGGGGGCGGGGAGAGGGCGGGTTATTGGTGAGACCCTCCCTGCCACCACCTGGGTCTTGAGTGCGAACCCTCCCCGGCACACGCCCAGCGCCGGCCACCCCGCCCTTCGCCCCCAGCTTTGCCCCAGTGCCCGCTCGCTGCATCTGTCCCTCGAGCTCCCGATGGCGAGTGACCGCGGGCTGCAGCAGGAATCGGGACTTCCCCGCAGCAGGGCATGCGTGACAGCCACCCCATGCACAGGCTCCGAGCCAGGACATCGCACCGCACTCCTCACGGAGTCGGGACATGGCCAGTGGCCCGTGGGCTCATCCGGTCCCGGCCCACGTATAGAGTGGGTGACGGGAGCAGTGGTCACCGGTGCTGTGCAATGAGTTCCCGTGACCCGAGACACTTCACCTCCGCACCAGGCCTGTGCGGAAGGTGCCCTCCCGATTCTCTTTCCAAACGGGAGGAAACCCAGCCTTCGCGAGGATTTTCCTGGGGTGTCACTTAGCCGCTGCCGCCCAGCGCTGTGACTACCCCCTCAGGCCTGCGTGGCCGGGCCAGCCGGGGCCCAGTCCGTGGCTGCCCAGCCTGCCCCAATCTGCAGGCTGGCTCTGGGGCTGTTCTGGGTTCTTCCTCCTCTGAGGGCAGAGGCCAGCCAGGAGTGTTCTCCTTGCGGTGACAGAAGAGGTCGAGTCCCACCTGATGCACCATCGGCCCAAGCGAGCCGCCTGTCCGGCCCAGCACCACAGGGGCAGTGCAGCCCCTGACCCTGGGAGAGGCGGGCAGGGGGCGCTGTCTGCGGAACCATCGGCCAAACTCTCCCCGTGAGTCTGTGACAGGGTGAGAATGGAAACCAGCCCCTGGGGCCACAGAGGGAAGGAGGGCGGGCGATGTCGGCAGAGTTAGCCCGAGCTGGCCGCCTTGGACCCAGCATGTGCACCGGCCAGAGCCTTTCAGCACACGGTTCCGGGCACCCCGAAAGGAGCCCGTTTGTGGAGGCCCGCCCAGAGCACACGGGAGCCTTCCTGTGCCTCTCTGGGAGGGTGGGTGGGCACCGCTGTGGGAGCCAGGACTGGGCCCAGGAAGGCCAGGTGCCCTACGGGGGTGGCAGGGTGAGAGCCACAGGAGCGCGGGGACCCGGGCACACTTCTCCGCCCACGCGGGTGGGGGTCACCCGTGGTGCCCGTGGCGGGGCCTTGGGAGGGCCCGGCTGGCAAGGCCTTTTCCGAGACTGGCCAGCACGGACATCGGCCCCTGAGGCTTGTGTCCCCGCTAGTCCCTGCCTCCGCCGGGTATCAACGGGTCATACGTTTGCTACAGAACCCAAGAAACGGATGGAGGGAAAAAATATGGATATTCCAGGATGTCATAACCCAGCTGGAGCATTTCAATGTCTTAAAGAGTATGTTTTCTCATTCATTTCATTTTTTTATCTCAGCCTTTTTTTGGAGCACTTTTAGGATTACAAAAAAATTCTGGAGAATACAACAGTCCCCCCATATACCTCGCCTCCCCTGACGCCCAGCTTCCCTGGTTTTGAACATCCTGTGTTGATGCGCTACGTTTATTACAACTGAGGAGCCAATACGGGTATGTTACTAACTTGGATCTGTCATATGTAATGTTCACTCCTTTGTGAGCCTGGCCCAGGGTCCGAGGGTCCGTGGGAAGAGAGCAGCTCCTGGCTCCTGGGCTCAGAGGAGCCGCGAAGGTGGGGGTGGGGGGCGGCCGGGGGGGAGTGGAACCAAAACCCAGGCAGCATTTAAAAAGCGAAGGAGCAGAGGGACATCGGATCCCACAGCCTCCGAGCCCCCTGGGGGAGCCCGAGAACACCCCAGAGTGGCCGCCAAGTCCCTTCCCTCCCGCCCCCCTGCAGGAATGAGGGGGGCTCCCTGCTCTCACAAGAGGACGGTGCCTTTCACACAAAGGTGGTGCCCTGCTTTCCCCGGAGCCTGGATCCCAAGTGGGATCTTGTCGCCCTCCATCATCGGGCCCGGGAGGCTCGACCTCCAGCTGGCTGTTTGACAATAACGGTTCACGGGTTGGGGGCAGGGTTTACGCCACGAATCTTGGAGCCTGAAAAATAAAAGTCAGTTATTCTTCCAGCAAAAATGGGTTTATTTGGAAACCCGTGCTCACGTGGTCAGTTAATCTTCGACAAAGCGGGAGAGATCATACAATGAGGAAAAGACATTCTCTGCGAGAAAGGTGCTGGGAAAACTGGACAGCGACGCGCAGAAGAATGAGCCTGGACGACTTCCACACGCCACGCACAAAAAATAAACTCCAAACAGATTAAACACCTAAATGTGAGCCTGGAAACCATGAAAATCCTAGAGGAGAAAACAGGAAGTAATCTCTCTGACCTCGTCAGCACAACTTCTTACACGTGACACGTCTCCAGAGGACGTGGGAAACAAAAGCAATCGTGAACTACTGGGACCTCATCAAGATAAAAAGCTTCTGCACAGCAAAGGAAACAATCAACAAAACCAAAAGGCAGCCTACGGAACGGGAGAAGACATTTGCAGATGCCGTATCCGATAAAGGGTTAGTATCCAAAATCTATAAAGAACTTCTCAAACTCAACACCCCCAAAACCAAATAATCCAGTTAGAATATGGGCAGAAACATGGCCTGGCTGGCTCAGTTGGTTAAGCATCCGACTTTGGCTCAGGTCATGATCTCGAAGTTGGTGGGTTTGAGCCCTGCGTCGGGCTCTGTGCTGAAGGCTGGGGGCCTGGAGCTGCTTCGGATTCTGTGTCTCCCTCTCTCTCTGTCCCTCCCCTGCTCACTCTGTCTCTCTGTGTCTCAAAAATAAATAAATGTAAAAAAAAAAAAGGACGAAATGGGCAGAAGACACGAACAGACATTTCCCCAAAGAAGACATCCAGATGGCTAACAGACATGAAAAGATGCTCAACATCCCTCATCATCAGGGAAACACAAATCAAAACCACAATGAGATACCACCTCACCCCTGTCAGAATGGCTAACACTACTGACACAGGAAACAACAGATGTTGGCGAGGATGTGGAGAAAGGGGAGCCCTCCTGCGCTGCTGGTGGGAATGCAAACTGGGGCAGCCACTCTGGAGAACAGTGTGGAGGTTCCTCAAAAAGTTAAAAATAGACCTACCCCATGACCCAGCAATTGCACTACTAGGAATTTATCCAAAGGACATAAAAATGCTGATTCAAAGGGGTACGTGGACCCCAATGTTTATAGCAGCACCATCGACAGTAGCCAAAGTATGGAAAGAGCCCCAATGTCCATCGACGGATGAATGGATCGAGAAGATGTGCTTTATACATACAACGGTATTACTCGGCAATCAAAAAGAATGAAATCTTGCCATTTGCAACGACATGGACGGAGCTGGAGGGTATCATGCTGAGCGAGATAAGTCAGAGAAAGACAAATATCATATGATTTCACTCATATGTGGAACTTAAGAAACAAACAAATAACAAAGGGAAAAGAGACAAGCAAAAAACAGACTTTTAACTGCAGAGAAGGCTGGTCATCAGGGGGGAGGTGGGGGTGGAAATAGGTGACGGGATTAGGGACTGTCCTTGAGACGAGCGCAGGGCGCTGTACGGAAGTGACCGATGACTACTGTGCACCAGGAAGGAGTAACACCGTAGGTTAATGGGACTCGAATGTTTGAGGAAGGGTTTATCCAGGAACAGCAGGGAACTACGGCTCAGGACTTGCCAGCTGGAGCGAGATGGGATGCGAGTCTGACCGACAAGGGGGAGCATCTTTATTTTGTGGAGGGGGGTGGGAGGAGCCGTTTTCTGGAGAAAAGCGGAACTCAGGGTGTCCTCAGATTCCCGTCGGCCGCTTTCCTGGAGGAGACGTTGTGGACGCCTTCCTCCGGCCGGGCCAGCGACTGTGCTGATGCTGGGACCTGGCTGGCTGCCCGCCTCGCCTCCCGGTCTCCAGGCTCTGCTTCCGTTCATTTTCATCAGTGGAATATTTACAAGGGAGACTCTCTGATGGCTGAGGTTCTGTTCAAAATGATGCAGGCTGGGGGTGGACGGGAAGGGTTAGCTCCTGAGCTGCGGGGGGCGGGCATCAGATCAGGCTGTCCACTTGGCTCACGCTCAGGTCCCTGTGATAAAGGTGCAGAGGAAGGCCTGGAGAGGCTCCTTCTCACTGTGGTGGCTTGTGGCACGTGGCCCAGACCCCTCGCTGCACAGGCCCGGCCTGCCCAGGGTGGACCATCAGCCACGGCCCAGGACTGCACGGCTCAGCTGGGTCGGGGACGCGGCTGCTGGGCCCGGGCCCGACCAGCCTTCGTGGCTGGGCCCCTGGGCCCCACGTGTGGCCCCGTCTGTGCTCATGGTTAGCGTGGGGCCCAGGGTGGGGCTGGGGGAACGGGCAGGCAGGGCCTCATACCAGCCCTGGCTCTCGGGGGCCCTGGGGCAGCGAAGTTACTTATATGGGTCGGGTGCCTTTTCAACCAAAGCATAAATGTATTGGGGTGAAACTTCCCCCAAATAGCTCAAGTGTTCATCTTGGGGAAAAGTAGAATGGGCGGAAAGGGCCTAGAAAATATTGGCTGAGAACGGGTGGGGGAGGGGCAGGGCTGCGGTCCCTGTCCGTGCCGGAGAGCCGGGGTCTGTGGAGACCCCTCCCCTCACCTGGACGGCCTCCAGAGCACCCACATGAGCCCAAGGAGGTTGTCCAGGAATGGGATGGGGTGGCCAGGTGTGCCCAGGTGTGCCTTCCAGGGTGAGGACTCAGGCCCCTGCTGTCCCCTCTGTGCCACGTGAGTGGTGGGGGGGGAAGTAAGGAGAGGGTGGGTGCCGAAAGGAGTTCTCAACATCCAAAACCTTGGATCTTTCTTTCCTCCGGTGCTCACGGTGCCCCTAATACCTAACCTTTCATTATTTCTCATTAACAGAGCCCCCCAGACCTCAGCAGGGACATTTCCCAGCCTGCTTCAGGGGCAAATGTGGCCATATGACTAAGTTCTGGCTCTTGGGTCAAGCACAGGTACTGTGTGTGACTTCTGAGTTGTGTTCTTCTGAGTGGGGGCTAACTGCCCTTCTCCTGTCTCCTCCCTCTGCTGCTGGAATACAAATGTGATGGCTGGACCAGGAGCAGCTACCATGGGCCATGAGGCAAATGAGTAGAAATCACACGCAGCTGATCACTGGCCTTCTTTAAGCCGCTGCTCAGAGATCATCTGGATGCCCCATTTACAATATCACCTTTCTAGACCCTTTGTTTCTCCATCACAGCTCTGATCTCTGCCTCCCTTTCAGAATGTGTGCTTCAAAGTGGCAGGGATATTTGTTGAACAAATAAATGTACAAAACAGGTTGAATAGGGGCACCTGAGTGGCTCAGCTGGCTAAGCATCCAACTTCGGCTCAGGTCACCATCTCATTGGTCCCTGAGTCTGAGCCGGTGACCGGCTGCCTGTCTTCAGTGCAGACCCTGCTTGGGATCCTCTGTCTCCTTCTCTCTTGGCCCCTCCCCAACTCATGCACACACTCTCTCAGAAATAAATAAACATTTTAAAAGAGACATTGAAAATTGTAAAGTGCTTTCCTGAAAGATGAAGTATTAACACAGTATTAATACAAAATTAACAGTATTAACACAAAATTAACCTGTGGCGGGTTGGCGCATTGCAGGCGCTCAGAAACACGCGGGCTAGTTTTCCCCACGTTTCCTGTCCACTGTTCCCAGGCCTCACCTCTGCCTCCTCCTCCTCAGCTCCGCTCCATCCCGGTAGGAGTCCTCGGCTGAGGCCAGCTGCCCCACCGAGACCAAACTCCCGGGCCAAGCGCTGAACACCCCAAGGGTCAGAGTCGGGGGGGATGGGGGCGGGGGATGGGGGCATGCCAGGCCAGGGGGTCCCTCCCCGAGACCCTCAGTCCAGGATGCCTCCACCCTGGCCCACTCCAGGAAACTCTGGCCCTGGCCTCATTGTGAGTGGTCCCCGACGGCCCGTCTGCTTCTGGGGGTGGTCACCGTCCCAGACCAGAAGGAGGCCTCCTGTGTTTCCCAGGCCCTGGCGCTGACCCCTGCGGCCTGGTTTGGGCGAGGGGTGTCTCCAGAGCCTAGCAGACAGACCCCCAAGGCTCTGCTGTTCTGAAGGGACATATTGGCTTGGAGATCAAGACTTCCGTGTCTCACGAAGCCAATGTGCCCCTTTCCCCGGTGACCGCTCCTGAAGCCCCCGCTCCTCGCTGTCCCTGCGGCCACCCCTCTCCGCTGCCAGCCAGGTCCCCTACTCCCGCGCCCCGGCCGCCTCCCGGGTCCCCGAGGGGGGGGCTCTACCCCTAGAGCCCGCCCCGCCCCCACCGCTGCCCCGACCCCGGCCCCCCCCAACCCCGCGCGCACCCGGGCCCCGCCCCCCCACCGCCCCGCCCCGCCCTGCCCTCCCCTCCCCTCGCGCACCGGGCCCCGCCCCCCCACCGCCCCGTCCCGCCCTCCCCGCGCGGACCCGGGCCCCGCCCCCCCACCGCCCCGTCCCGCCCTCTCCACGCGGACCCGGGCCCCGCCCCCGCCCTCCCCGCGCGGACCCGGGCCCCGCCCCCCCACGGCACGCCCCCGCCCCCTCCGCGCGGACCCGGGCCCCGCCCCCCCACCGCCCCGTCCCGCCCTCCCCGCGAGGACCCGGGCCCCGCCCCTGCCCGCCCCGCCCCCGCCCTCTCCCCGCGGACCCGGGCCCCGCCCCCCCACCGCCCCGTCCCGCCCTCCCCGCGCGGACCCGGGCCCCGCCCGCGGGCGCACTGGCGGGGCTCCAGTCCCTCAGCTTTGGCTGCGCCCGGGGACCAGGAGGCTGGTGCGGGCGCTCGGGCCACCATGTCCCAACGATTCATGGTGACCCCCGCGGCGAGCAGGGCGGGGGACGCGGGGCCCAGGCCCGAGGGCGGCGGCGACCATCTCCCCAGCCCCGGCCGGACCGCGGACCTCGACCCCGCAGCCGCCCCCGAGTCAACGAGGGTTGACGCGCTTCCCATCCTGCGCTACTGCCGCGAGCCGAGCCGCTACGGTAGGTGCCGGCCCGCGGGGACGCCCACCGAGGGCGCCCGGCCACCTCGTCTGTGCGCCGGCCGGGGCTGCGGGAGCGCTGACGGAGCGCCGGCCTTGGGGACAGCCGCGGTGGCGGCGGCGTCAGCGCTGGGGTCGAGCTGGTGTGGCGCGTGCCCCGCGCGCTCCTCTGGGGACCGTGGCTGTGGCCCCGATGCCGCCTTTCTGCCCTGTCGTGCTCCCTGGAGGGCGATGTGCGTCCCTGGGGCCATTGTCGGGGCGGGGGTGGGGGGGAGCGGGGATTGATGGGTGATAGCTCCTGGCATCCTCTGACCTCGTTGCCTCCGGAGCGCGGAGCGTCCAGGGAAGTCACGTTGGAGTGTGGAGGCCGAGTTGGGGCGCCTGGAGAGCGCCAAGGAAATGCTGGGCCCCTCCTCGGAGTGAAGACGGCCCAGGGTCAGGGAGGCCTGGGTCAGAGCTGTGTTTCTAGAACCCCGCGGCCCTCTGGTCAGTCCCTAGGCTTGTGTCCTCTTCCCCGTGGGCCCCGCACTCCCTCGCCTTTAATCATCTAGCCCGTACCAGCGACTTTCCTTGGGTTTTGAGGGCGGTGCTGTGCCGGCATCGAGAAGTGCTAGCGAGCCCCCGGGTGGTCCCGGCTCGGCCGTCGGTGTGTTGGACAGGGCCCCTCCTGGCAGCCCACAGCCCTGGGTTGGGGAGGGGGCAGGGGGGAGGACAGGCCTTGCCCTCCAGCCTCAGGCCGCTCCTGGGGGCACCCAGCCCTGCTGGACTGCGTGGCCTCCACCTCTGGGCTGATGTCCCAACCACCTGTGGCTTCTCAGGTGCCTGGTCTGAGGTTTCCTGCAGGTCAACGGGGGTCCGTGGGCTTCGGGGCAGAAGGGCCTCGGTCCGGCCCCCAGCGGGGAGGATATTACAGGAGAGCCTGGCCTGCGCTCACGGTGAGGACCAGCTCCAAGCAGAGAGCGGAGATTTTAGATTCTTTCCCAGCAAGGCCTTTGTTGACTCAGGACCTTTAACGTTAGGATGAGACCTGAGCGGGCGGCCCTCGGGAGTGGCGGGCACTCCGTGTGCACACAGGTTGCAGATGCCCTCTCTCGAGACCGAGACCGAGACCCCCGAGCCCCTGGCGGTAGGACACGTGGTGGGCGCTGGGGTGTGTCTCCATCAGGGGTCGCCATGACACTTGTCACTCTGGTGGCCGCGGGTTCTCAGGTCCCGCTCCCTCCCCGTCAGCCTCTTAGCCCTGGGAGCCATTGTTTGGGCTCCTGCTGTGGGCCAGGCAGGGCCCTCCCCCACGGTTTCCCTGCTAACCCGGGAGCCCTCGGGAGCCCGGTCTTGTTTTCTCTGTGAGCAGTGACTCTGCTGTTGCTGTTCATCGGTTAGTAGGGGTCAGAGCTGCTAACTGTTTCTGGGGCCGCACTGTCCCTCTGTTCTGAGGGAAAAGGGAAATCGCTGTGACAGTGGAGGTCAGTAGAGACCGGGGGACCTGGGACAGCACGAGTGAGGAAAGAGCCCCCCACCCCCACCCCCCCAGCAGCGGCAGACAGCCTGCGGTGTGGCCTCTGAGAGAGCCTGTTGTCCACTCCCCGCCCCGGGGGACTCTGAGGCCCCGCCACGGTTTTCCCCACAGGAACTGGGGCCTTGGAGGCCGTGTGGCCGGAACATAGACTCCCAGTGGGCACCATCCTGCGTGGAGCTGTTCTGCCCAGCAGGGCCCAGGTCCCACCACCCCGGGCAGGGACCTGGCCCCGGGTCAAACTGACCGTCCGGGTCCTCCCAGTACCTCACTGCCCCTTCTGGCCCCCTCTGCCCCTTGCCCTGGGTGGCCAGTATGCTGGCCGGTGCCCCTGGGGAGAGGGTCTGGTGCCAGACTTGCTCAGGTCACCTTGTCCCTCTGCCCTTCCTCGGGCGACTGATACTGTTACCCTCACGCTGACGCGGGAGAGGGCATTTCACCAGGGTCCTTGACGTGGTAGATGGCAGGCAGGGGGCTGTTTGGGGCCAGGGACACCCGTCTGACCTTAGAATTGGCCCTCACACACCTCCCCCTCTTCCTGTGGGTCAGACCTCCCCCCTCCCCCCACCTGGGGGCTGAGCCACCCCCTCCACCCCCTAGGACCACCTCAGCCCTCAGGTGCAACGGTTCTGAGCTCTGGTCCCCGGCTGACGCTGGGTCCACAATTCGGGCTCCAGCTGTGTGCGGCACCGTTGGGATCAAAGAATGGTGTGCTGTGCTGTGCCCTCCCCGGGGCGGGGGGGGGCGGGGGGACAAAAGACCGATTATCTGACGCTGCCCATGACAATGTGCACTGAGCATAAAAAGCAACTCGGGTTTTCTGGTGCACCTTTGCAGGCGGGCGCTGGTCCCGAGTCGCCCTCCCACTTCTTGTGACCCAGGGGAACTTTCTGACCCTTGGAGGGTGGCAGCCTCCAGGCTCAGAGGCTCCCCAACTGCGGCAGTAACCGTCGTGCCCCCCGGAGCCGGAGCAGGAACCCGCCAGGCTGAGCCTCCAACTTTGCCCTTAGACTGGCTCCCCTCCAGTGAGTTTGCCCTGGTGCACTTGTGCAGAACGGGCATGTCGGCGGGGTGTCCCTTCTCTCCGCCACGGGACAGGACAAAATCCCAGTCCTGGCGCCCCGTCCCTGTGCCCCGGGCTCAGCCAGCCTTTCCCTGGTACACCCCGGCTCGCCGAGTCTCCTTAGCCTTCTGCGGGCCGGCAGGGCTTTGTGTTGGGGCGGGAGCTGGGGTGAGAGGCTTGCCGGCCCGCCCTTCCCGGCCCGGCCGCACGGCTGTTCCAGGCACACCAGGCGGGAGAGTGTAACTGGGCAGTGACAGGGCCGCGGTACCAGAAGGTGAGGTGGCTGAATTAGGGCTGTGCCCCTGTTCCCAGGAAAGCTGTGGTGCCAGCTCCTGGCGCAGTTCCTTTCTGGGATCGCACAGCGGCCCCACATCCAGAATGGAGACCCCGAGGCCATGGGACACCGCCCACAGCCGGAAGGGCAGGGAGACAGGGAGAGAGTGTTGGCCAGCAAAGTTGGCCTCGGGGAGGCACAGCCACTGGCCTGCCCCTCCAACCTAGGGCCACACTCCTCGGAGCTCAGCCTGGCTCCCCAGAGGCCAGACTCCCGTCAGCCACCTCCCTGTCTCCGGTCTGGACCGGTTTGCAAGTCTGGGGCCATCAGACAAAGGCCTGACGATGAGAGTCTCTGGAGAGGTCATCCCGCCCCACCCCTCACCTCTGTGGGCTGCCCTGAACCAGTGCTCCCGGTGGGGGGGGGTGGGGGGTGCAGCCCAAGGCTTCCCCAAGTCAGGCGGACCCTCGCCCTAGCGTTTGCCCTCGGAGCCGGCAGAGGCCCGTTTCCCCCCGCGGCAAAGCTGACCTCTCTGTTTCTCTGAAGCTGATGTTGGGCGTTAGAGTCCTGCAGAGCCTCGGAAGGACAGCTGCAGGGTGTCGTGTGCGTTTGTGCATCTGCGTATGTGTGTTGTGTGCCTGTGTCTGTGTCTGCGTCTGTGTGTTTTGGCTCTTTCTTGCTCAGGAGGAGGTGAGGGTTTGACCGCCCAGCCTTACAAGGGCTCCGGGCGGAGCCGTGGGACGAGGCCAGGAGTGTGCTCGGGCACAGGCACGCTGCTGGCCCAGCCTCTGCCAGGTGCTGGTCCCAGACACCGCTGTCCCCAGGGAACAGGATCCCCAGGCCACCCTCTGGGCTGGGCCCTCTGCCCGGTCCGTGGACCCCAGGAGAGCACACCTCCACACCCCCACACCCAACCCCAGACGGCGCGTCTACACTTGGTGCAACTTCACAACTGGGTCATGGGTTTCTGCTCCAGGGACGTTTCAGGGGAAAGTCCCATTTCCCTGGCTGAACTTTCTCGCCGGGAAGGAGGCCTGGCGATGCCCTCAGCTGCCGGGGAAGGCAGGCTGAGCCAGAGCCCAGGGCGCGGGCTGCCTAGCTCTGGTGTCAGAGAACCCGCCACCCGCTGGGCACACTCTGTTTTCTCTTTACTTAAATATTTCATGGCGCGCGGCCGTCGCGTAGACCCGGGAGCCGCCTCCAGCTCTCAGGGAGCAGAGCTGCCCAGAGCACGCTCGGCTTTGTCACTGGCCAGAGAATTCTCACCTTGGTGGTTTCTCAGGGCACGTCGTCACTTCCTTCCTTTGCTACTTATGCCCAGTTTGGCTTCTCCGTGGGGTGGTGTCGTGGATTTGGAGACACCAATTCTCTTTAAACATCAAAAATTACATGATGGGGCACCTGGGGGGCTCAGTCGGTTAGGCGTCTGGCTCTTGGTTTCAGCTCTGGTCACGATCTTATGGTTTGTGAAGTCGAGCCCCATGTCGGGCTCTGTGCAGACAGCACGGAGCCTGCTTGGGACTCTCTCTCTCCGTCTCCCTCTGCCCCTCCCAGGCTCACTCTCTCTGTCTGTCTCTCAAAATAAATAAACATTTTTTTAAAAAATTACATGATAAGTCTGTATTCAGTTAGCCACTATGCACACTGAAGTCTGTGTTCAGTTAACCCACTAGGGGGCTGTGCAGGCAGGCCCAGGACCCCGGCGGGAGCCCCCATTCTGCCCAGGACCGCCCTGTGCACAGGGCCTTCCCCGGGCGCCCAGCTGCTCTGCCCTCGCCTCCCCTCCCACCCAGGCCTGTCCCCGTGAGCAAGGGCTCCGCCGTGCAAACGTGGGCTCGGGCTGGGGGTTCCACAAGTGTGTCCAGGGATGTTGGCTACTATACAAATATGCAGGGAGGGGGTGGCAAAAGGCAAGAGGCAGCTACAAGCACAGGGTTAAAACATGCAAACATGCGTCAAAGGACACTATCCAAAGCACCCATAGAACGGGAGGAAATGTTTGCAGACGGTGTATCTGATGAGGGATTAATATCCAGAATATATGAAGAACTCTCACAACTAACAACAGCAAAGAGCAGTTTAAACAATGAGGAGAAGCCTTGAACGGACTTCATAAGAATGTCCAGTAAGCACATGGAAAGCACGCTCAACATCACCGATCAATCGTTAAGGACATCAAAATCAAAATCACGAAAAGGTGCCGCCTCGCGCCCATTTGAATGGCTATGATACAAAAGAGAAAGAAGCAGGTGTTGGCGAGGCCGTGAGAAATCAGAACGCTGGGCGCCGCCGGTGGGGACCGAGACCGTGCACCTGCTGTACAGTGTGGCGATTCCTCAAAACACTAAACAGAGTGACCGTGTGGCACAGGGACCCCACTCCTGGCCACGCACCCGGAGCGTCTGAAAGCAGAGACTTGGACAGGTTTGTACGCCCAGGTTCACGGCAGACAAAAACGTGGAAACAGCCCAGATGTCTTGTCGAGGGAACAATGGGTGAGGAAGACACGGTCCCTCCACGCACAGGACTATTTGCAGCCTTGAGAAGGAGGGACATCCTGGCACCTGCTACCACAGGTTTGGACGTGGGGGACGGTGCCCTGGGAGCTGAGACACATGACTGTCCACATGGGAGGTCCCGGGAGGAGTCCCAGGAGGGCCGGACGGGCGGGGGCGCCAGGCCCCAGGAGGGGCTGGAGAGAGAGTGTTTCACGGGGACAGAGTTCAGGAAGAGGGGCCGCCGTGGAGATGGCTGCCCAGCAGCTGAACCGTAAAGACCATGGCTGCAAGTTTTAAGCTTCATGTTGTATATATTTTACCGCAGCAAAAAAAAAAACACCCATGAAAAAAGCAAACCGGAGAGGAGGGTGAGAGGAAACCAAATTCATCCCCTCCCCCACCCGCCCCTTGCAGAGAACAGGGGCTCCGGATTTCCGAGGAGAGGGGGAGGAGGCCTGAGAGGCAGCTTTGATTAAATCAATTCTCGCCAGCCAGCTCTCCCAGGGGTGAGCCCATTCTCATCTAAATTACTCTCTGCAAGGTGTGACCTCAGGACTTTGGCAGGAGATATTTTTGTGCAGGGACCTTCCTGTTTCAAGCAGCACCCAGGAGAGTTTGGCTTGCTGCCCTGTGGGGAGGAGCTGTGGGCCCGGGACGACCCCCCCCCCCCAACTCCCATACTGCCCTGCCCCCAGCCCGCTCCTGCAGGGACCAAGAAGGAGCCCTGGGCCCCGACCACCCAGTGGGGAAGCCCCACCACCACCACCCCGGACACATGGGGGACAGCACTCTTGGCCACGAGGCCCACAGCCCCTCGCCCTGCTATCCTGAATGCCCCGAAGCAGGAGGCCGAGTTCTCTAGTTCTCCTCTGAAGGAAGGGCGGGTGCAGGGCACCGGGTGGTCTGCCTTTGGCTCCGCTTGGGTGGCCTGTCCTTAGAAATGGGGACAGCGGCTGCTGCCTGCACTTTCCCCTTCCAGATGCAGCACTTACTGGTTTTTGCCTCTGAGTTGGCCTTGCTGGGGATCAGGGACCCAGCTTCCTGCCCCTGGAGGAACCTGAGACCCCCCCACACACACAGGAGGCAGGCAGCCCCCCCCAGATGGCCCCCTGGGTTGTTGTGCTGTGTCTCAGCCACAGGCAGGGCGTGCGGGTGTGTGTGCATACTTGTGTGCAGGTGTGCATGCATGCAGGTGTGTGTGCCCGAGTGTATGCGGGCATGTGTGCAGGGGTGTGTGCACGTGTGTGTGGGTGTGTGTGCACGTGTGAGGTCTCTCCTGCCTGCAGGGCGGGCGGCAGAGCTTTGCCTCCTGGTGGAGACTCCTGCCTGATGCCATCACGAGCCGGGCAGACGTGGCCCCCAGTCCTCGCTGGGCACAGGGAGCCCGAGCCCTCCTTCCTGCAGCAGCCCCAGGCCTGGTGCCACCCCCAGTGGGCCGAGTGGGCGCTTCAGGGCATCAAGTGGGCTCTGAAAAGTTCCCTAAAAACTGTGGTGGAGCCGTGATGCTCACTATAGGCACCTGGGGAAATGTGGAAACTTCCGTAGTTGGGGCCCACAGAGAAGTGGAACCAACAGGATGTGTGTATAGAGAGAAAGACGGGGATTTATTTTGACGAATTGGATTGTTCATGCAGCTGTGCCTTGGTGAGTCTGAAATCTTCAGGGTGGACAGCAGGCAGGAGACCCAAGGAAGGGCTGTCGTGCCCACAGGCCGTCTGCTGGCAGGAGTCCTTCCTGCCTGGGGAGGTCAGCTTTGGTTCTATGTAGGCCTTTGACTGATTAGACGAGGCCCACCCACGTCTGGAGGCAGGGGGACCGCTTTACTCAAAGCTCCCCCCTTTCAGTGTTAATCTCATCCAAAAAGCATCTTCACAGAAACACCCAGAATAATGCGTGACCTAATAATCTGGGCACTGTGGCCCAGGCTTGCGGCGGCCGCGTGAGGGGCCCGTCCTCGTCCTCATCCTCGGTGGCCGGCAGGGCCCAGGGGCGGGTGGGACGGGTGAGGCCGAGTGGCGTGACTGTGGCCACATGGTGCGGGGAATGGCGGTCTCTCCAGGGTAACAGCGGCCGGCGACTCCTGTGTGCCTCTGACCCAGCTCTCGGAGTCTCCTGATGGTGTCCACGGTAACGGTGCCCGAGACAAAACAGCTCGTTTCTCTCTCCCCGTGTGGTGCCCGAGAGCCATTCACTGGTCCGTCATTCTTTCCCGCCTTCGCTCCTCCCGCCCACCCTCGTGCCCCGTCCTCCGGTCCGAGCTACCCGACAGGCCGCGGGCTCCCCGATGGCAGCCACCGCCCACAGGTGGCCGTGGACATGTGGACTGTGGCTGGGGCCCACCTAAGAGCTGGATTTAAATTATTTAAATTTTTAGCTAATTTGAACTTAAACTTAACCAACCACACGTGCTGAGTGGCCGCGGCCACTGGGCGCGGAGGGCCCGGCCCAGCAGGACACGGACCAGACCCACAGCTCCAGAGCGTCTGCTCCAGGATTCAGACGATGGAGCAGGGGAGCAGGGAGGCGGGGCGGCGTGAGGGCTGAACCGTGTCTCCACAAAATCCTCCAGCATGTGACCGCACTCGGAAAGGGTCCTTGAAGAGGAGGTTAACAGAGCCTTCCGCACGCCAAGGATACCGGCCTCAGGGGAAAGTGCCTTGCCCACGCCCGGCTCTCGGACTCTCAGCCGGTGTGCTGTCTACACCGTCAGCCTGTGCAGCCTGTGTCAGCTCAGCCTCCTTGGTGCCCCCGGTGGCTCTCCTGAGCAGTCTCCCCGTTGTGGTCCATCGCGAGGGCACTGAGCCACAGCCAGCACAGGGACCCTGCGCCCTCCCCAGCCAGGGGCTCCTGGACTGCCTCACCTGGACCGAGGCACACGCCTGTCCCTGCAGCCGCCTCCCTGTGGCTCTCCTGCCCCTCCCCCGCAGGCCACCTGAGCCCTCCCCAGGGCCCCGGGCTCCTCCTCGCTGCCTCTTGTTGCTTGGAGACCCGAGTGTCCCCGTCCCCCTGGACTAGAGACAGAGTGGGGTGGCCGGCTGTGTTGCTGTCAGGCTTCCCTTGGGGGCTGCTGGAGTGGCTTGAGGGGAGCAGGTGACGCCACCAGGCCTGGGGCTGTTCCTGAGGGTCCTGGGGATGCAGACCAGTGGTTAGGGTCGCCCCCAAGAGACTCCAGGGACACCCCCCACTGAGCCACCGGGAGGGAAAAAGCAGCCAAGATCAGGGGCTGCCTCCTGAGGAGAACGACCTGTATGAGCTCACACAGGCTTGTGGCTCCCACCCCTGGGTGGGGGCTGTAGAGTCCTGTGGGTCTGGCTGCCCCCACCGTGGCCCGCAGGAAGTATGAACCTGCTCGCACCCACACAGCTATATGCAGGGTTCCTTCCCACCCGTGGATCCAACCCGGGCCGAGTGACCACCCTGAGCTCCCCAGCCCAGTGTAGATGTGGGCTTGGAGTCCTCCCAGCTGAGAACTGTGCTTCTCGGGGGTCTTGTGAGGGTGGTTCCTGGGGGGGTGCTGACCCATGCAGGGAGGAGCGAGCCCCTCGGCCAACACGCCCCCAGGCCTGTCCCATGTCTTTGGTGCACTGAGACTCAAGGCTGTTCTGGGAGGCAGAGGGGCGGGCTGGTGGATTCTAGCACGTTCCAGCATGCTTAGCACCTGAGGCCGGTCTTCTCAGCTGATCACTTCTGGGACCGGTGGCCTGAGTCACACGCACCAGAACTGTGCTTTAGGGACGTGGAGAAAGCACTCTGGAAACCTCACCGCCCCCTCCCCCTGAGTGTTCGGAGGGCCAGCATGAGGTGCGCCCTCGGACAGCGGGGCAGAAGGAGCTCACAGAACCACGTAAAATGACGCTGCCCTGGGGAAAAGCAGGCTTGCTGCTGGGGTGTGTGTGTGGGGGTGACAGGATTGTAGAAACGGCTGCCCAAGGGGTCAAGCAGGCCATGCTGTGGAGCCCCCTTTCCTCTGCGCCCACCCATCGGGACCACTTCTCTGAGATGAGCCACTCTCCCGGGTGGGCCAGGCCTCACTGCCTCTGCCCGCTCACAGCTGGGGGAGGGGACCTCCTGAGAACGAGGCTGCCTTCCCGCCCTGTCCACCCCCACCCCGTGCTGCCCTCGGCACCCGCTTTGTGTGTGGGCCCACGCGTCACGGTCCCAGGGGACGGTGCTGTCACCAGCCTGGCTCCCCTCCACGGGGGACTTGCCAGGCCCCCGCGAAGGCCAGGGAAAGCACTCCTTCCCTCCTCCTGCCCGGGCCCGGCCCACGAGGGTGAGGGTGAAGCCTGGCTTGTGGGGCCGTTGGGGGTCCCAGGATGCACCTGTTGCTGGCCTGAGCCCCTCCACCCCCGGCAGCCCTTCCAAGCTCAGGACCTCAGCTGTCCCCCTTTGAAAGGCCGGATGGTAGGTGGGGGTCCATAGGGACAGGGCACGGTTGGTCTCCTGCCCCGAAGCTGCTCCCTGCGGACACGTGTTTTATGACCGTGGCAGAAAGCCATGCGTTTTGGGTGAGTTAGTGGCAAGCAGACAGCCACCGGGGGGCCTGCCAGCCTGTCCCACTGTCCGAGATGGTCCCACTGTGTGCCGAAGGCCACAGAGAAGCTTTGGGGTCTGCCCCTCCTGGAGCCCCCTCCCTGGGAACCAGAAACTTCCAAGTTTGGACCTTATCTTGTGTTGGTTTTGAGGCTAGCAGGGGGGCTGAATGATGGCCCCCAAAGGACACGTCTGCGTCCTAGCCCCTGGTGCCTGTGAATGGGCCTGGTTGGGAAAAGCGTCTCTGCAACGTGATTGAGTTAAGGATGTGGAGGTGAAGAGGTCATCCTGGGTTCTCCGGTGGCCTGAGTCCATAACCACTGTCCTTACAAGAGACACAGAGGAAGACACAGGCACGCACAGGAGAGACCACGTGAGGAGGAGGCAGAGGTTGGAGGGCCAGGCCCCGAGGGAGAGGCAGGAGGGACCCCCCCCCCCCGCCCCCACCCCGGGGCCTCCAGAGGGAGCACAGCTCTGTGACCCCTGGCTGTGGGACGTGTGGCTCCAGAGCCCTGAGAGCAGGCTCCCGTGCGTTAGACCCCGTATGTGGCTGGGTTCCAGCAGCCGCGGGGTGCTCGTCCTGTCAGGGGTGCCAGAGGGGTGGGCTGGTTCGCCTGGGAGCCGTTTCTGGAGAGGGTGGGGCGCAGGAGGAGGTGCAGAAGCTCGGCGTGCCCCGCTCAGGTGGCATCGTTGTGGCTGGTGCCCTGTAGCTGCCGGCTGCTCCTGGCGCGGGGCTCAGCCCCGCCGTCCGCATCTACAGGGGCGGGTAGCCCCCAGCCCCGCCCGGGCCGAGCGCCGCGGACCACCTGCTCCAGGGCTTCCCGGGGCCTTGTCCAGCCGCCGTGCCTGGAGGGAGAGGCTGGACCCCAGCAGGGAGGGGACAGCTCTGTCCCACCGCGTGTGGATGACGGACGGAGCAGGGCCGAGGGGTGCTGGAGGGGCCGGCGAGGCTGGGACCTGACCCGACCCCCCGGGAAGCGCTGGGTCACATGCTGTGTCTGCAGCCACCGGTGTGGTGCCGCCGGCCGGCCGCCGTCCCCCCCGGGAGAGCCGCATCCGCCGCCTGCTCACGCGGACCCCACGGGACGGCCCCCGTGGGCTTCCTCGCGGAAGCCACGAGGGCAGCCCCGGCCGACGTGCTCCCGAGCGCGAGCCCGCGGAGCTGAGCCTGTTTGCGCATCAGCTTTTGCGGAGGCGGAAGCGGAAGCGGAAGCGGAAGCGAGCGGCCTCCTCTGGCCCGCGCTCACTGCGGGCCACCCGCTGTCTTATCCCGGGGTCCCTGGGGCTTGGCTCCTGTTCGGAAACATGCTTTCCTCGAAGTGCAGTCGTGGCGGTAAGACCCAGCAGGGGTGAGGCTCCTGGTTGGGACGGCGGGGTTCGGAGCGTGCGGCGGTAAGACGGGACGCAGCCCCGAGGGCCGTGCCGCGGACTACCCCGTTTCCGTGCCTTCGTGCGCACGACACCGTCCAGAGCGTGTGTGCGGGCTCCCGCAGGAGGGCACACGCGCTCCGCGCCTCTTTCGCTGCGTCTGGGGACGGGGGCAGCTGTGGGGTCAGTGCGCCGGCGCACATGTGAGCTGCCGCGTGCCTTTCCCTTCTTGTCGGGCTGACGGGGCGGGGGAGCCCGGACTCGGGGCCGAGAGCTCAGGGCGCGGCCCTGGAACCAGGCAGCCCCGCGCGCCCCCTGCGCCAGGGACTTGGTCCCCGCCGCCCACGGCACACGGGCGTCTGGGGAGGCGTCGCACACCTGCGAGGAGCTCCCGGTCCACTTTGCAGACCGTGGCACCCCTGTGGCAGGACAGCGTGGCCGGGGACGGGCGGCAGGCGGGCTGAGGAGCCCGGACAGGGCCCGTGACAAGAGCGCGGTGACAGGGGGCGGGGGCTGGGGCCGGCGTCCCCCTGGGGTCAGCGGGTCCGGGCCACAGGGTCAGGCGCGGGCCGTCGTCACGGGGAGAAGGAAGCTGGGGCTTTTCCCCGGGAGTGACGCTCCACCCCAGGTTTTCTGTCCCCAACATGGTGACTGTCACCCAACCTGCACGAAGGACGTGTGATTTAGCGGCAGTGGGAGACGGCCCGGCAGAATCCGTTCCGTGGTCTCGCCTGCTGAGCAGCCAGGTGCTGGGGGGCAGGCCTGGGGCGGATCTTGGCGCGGGGTGCCACGTCCCCTCAGCCTTGTGAGTTCAGATGACGCGCTGCAGCCAGGAGCAAGCAGGCAGGGCCTTGAGTGCAAAGGTCACTTTCTGGAAAGGTGCCCTAAGCTGCCCGGATGTCCAGCCCAAAGGCGACAGTGCAAAGGCCCTGGGGCAGTGGCAAATTCAAGATGGGGCCTTGGACATGAAGAAGACATGGGGCGGGCACTGGCCGAGGGAGCTGTGGTGACGGGGTGGGCGCATCACTGATCTGGCAGACACGCCCAGGCGGGCAGGGGACTGGCAGAGTGTCACAGCGGAAGGGCGGGGGCTGGCAGGGGTGGGGGCGGTGCTGTGGATGCAGGGACGGCAGGGACGAGGAAACTGCCTCCTGTGTGGTTGGTTAGGGGATCGAGCTGGCTTTCCGTGGCCAGTTCTGGGTTGCATGCGCAGCGGTCACCGGTCAAGTCTTGACCGTCTGGACCTATGGCGCCAAGGCCGTGGGCAGGGTCCTGTCGTCCTGTCCTGTGCCCTGAGGCTGCACGGGGAGCAGGCTCCGGGTCACCCCTGGACTCGGACCTCTGTTTGCCTGTTTGTGTTCACATTTCCACGAGGTGGGAGGACAGCCCGTGAAGTGGAGGCAGGATGTGCTTGCAGGGGTGGAGACCCCAGGGGATGGAGCGACCTCGAGGTGACCGGTGAACAGCTGCTGGCCGCGCACCACGGGGCCCGTTCGTGATGGTCCTGGAGAAGTACCTTCCGCAAGAGCAAAGGCCCTGGGGTCACCCGTGCGGGGCACGGCTTGCAGGAGGCTCCCAGCGGGGACAGCACACTGGCTTGCTCTCTCGCTCTGCTCTCCAGGTTTGGGGGCTTCCTCGTGCCCACCCCCGGCGCCGGCTGGGCCGGAAAACACGCAGACAAGGCTGGGCAGGCTTCTTTCGCCGTCTGGGCCTCAATGGCCCCTCTGCCTCGGGTCGCTGGCCTTCTCGTGCCGGGAGGGGGTTCCGTCCTGAGGACGGGTCCTTGGACGCTGAGTCGCGGGCTGTGCGGTGGGCGCTGCACCCCCTCCGTCCTGTGCGGTGCCCAGGCCTACCCTGGAAACACGTGGCTGGGGCACCCTCGCCTTTCTGGCAGGAGATCGTGTGGGCTGTAAGAAATGATGAAAACATGCACGTGACTACCTTGCTCCTGCCTAATTCCCTCCCTGGGGGCAGAGTCCCCAGGGAGCACTGGAAAATCTCACACGCCCTGGGAGAGGCAGGCTGGCAGGGACCCTGAAGCCACCGCAGCGCAGAGGGGTCGCGGCCGGCTTTGTCGGCCCGCATCCCCACCTCACGCCGCGAGCGTGGGATGGCCAGACCCAGCGGCCGGCAGGGCAGTGTGCCCGTGACGCTTCAGTGTCAGGTAAACACAAGCAACACGAGGAAGACTCCTCACCAAAATAAAAGTCAGCGTGTATCTGAAACTCCAGTTTGACTGGACACCCTGTGTGTATCTCACGACCCCCATCTGGGGGTCCTTTGACTACGGGGTCCTGGAGGGAAGGAGGCCGGGACCACACTTAGCGGAAGCACCCTGAACGAGCTGAGGTGTGGGGGGGGATGTTGGAACAGCCTCAGCCCAGTGAGTGGGGGTGCGGGGGGCGGGGTGCTCACCGCAGAGGGAAGACCATCTACGCAGGTGGTTGGGGGACATCCGGTGTCCCTCTCGGGGGTCGGGTCCTGGGGGTGACACTGCCCGTCTCCCTGTGCCGCCAGGCACACCCTCGACAGGAGCTGGTTGAGACACCAGGGCGGACCTCCCACCGCTCACCGGGAGCGGGCTTTCGAGGCCTGGGGAGGGACGGGTCACGTAGGGCGCCCAACACAGAGCGGAAGGGCAGATCCTGTGCCTGGCCGCCTCTGCTGCCCTCACGGCCTGTGGTGACCGCCCACAAGGGGGCCGTGCAGGGCTGTGTGTATCTGTTGAGTCTCCAGAACCTTCCGCGTGTCGTGCCGGCACCTGGCTCTCTGGAGCGGGCTCCCACACAAGCTGGCAGCTTCTGGACAGACAGGGTCTGCTGGGCTGGAGGGCAGCGTCCAGGCCCCTCAGGCGAGTAACAGGGCGGCCAGTAGGGGGCGGACAAGGACCTTGGGAGCCACAGGCCGTGGGGTCAAAGTCAGACTCGCTCCCACCTCGAGCTCTGATGGAGGCCTGTTTTTTGGTGAGGCCGCCTCGTCCTTGGCTTACCTCTGAGACCTCGTCCACATGCCAGACCCTACTTGTTCCCTTGCTGCTATTGGATCCTGCCGGGAGTCCAGGGGCTGGAGGAGGAGTTCCGGAAAGTTCCAGCCCAGCCTCAGGGCCCTGACTCCCACCCGGTCCCGTCCTCCTGCCCTCCCCCAGCTCCCACTGGGGAGTCAGGGGGGGCCTCTCCCCCACCCCAGTGTCCTAGGCCCCTGCAGCCCCCAGGCGGGGCTCCCCGTCAGTCCAAGCTGTCCCTGAGGCTGCAGCGGCCTTTCAGAGAGGCTTGCCCTGCCCAGGACACTCCCAAGGGACCTGCCCCGGGGACCCCGCCTCAGGCCGGAGCAAGGGCTGGGGCCTCTGAAGATTCTGAAGGGTTCAGGAGCTGCCCAAAGTGGCTGACTCAGTGGGGTCCAGGGGGACAGTCACCGCCGCAGCTAAGACTCGAGTTAACCAGGTATGTGCAGTTTTAGGTGATTTTCCATGTACTTTCTCAACCACATCCAGAAATAAAGTCTTGGAGGTGGTATCAAGGACTTGGTGGGTTTGCTCAGTCCCCTCTTTAGGGGAGAGTGGGGGTGTGTGCAGGGCAGTCCCCTCCCTGGACACCTGACCCCAGCCCTGAGGGCTTGGCGCCCAGGACCTGGGGGACCGGAGGACAGCAGGGCAGCAGGGGACTTCCCACCTCCGACACAGTGCGTCTTCCCCTTTCGAATCCCCAGGTCTGGGCATGGCCGTCTGGCAGCTCCTGGAAGCTGAGCTCCAGGGGGCCTCTGGGCACCACTCCAGCCAGAACCTTCTGCTGTCTCCTTTGGTCACGCCTGTCACACCCGCCAGGGCCCAGGCTGCTGCTTCCCCCAGGACTCCCAGGTGCTCTCAGGGTTCTTCCTGTGGGGCTTGGAGGCCCTGGCCAGGCCCCTGGTTGAGGCCAGTGGGACCCGGGGGGCCCTGCGGCCGGTGTGTCCTGCTCTGGTGGGGGCCTGTGCTCCCCAGGAGGGGCTGGAGGGCAGAGGGGGAAGCCCTGGGAGTTTCTGGGGTTTCGGGCTGGCCCTGCATGGTCCCCTGGTGACTCTCTTGGTGGCCTGGGGCAGGGTGTCACCAATGTGCCCTGGCTTTCACCGTGCTGGAGGCACTGCTCAGCCCGGCAGCCCTCTCCACTCTCAGACTTGCTTAGTTGAAACTACACAGACTTGTAGAATTTAGCTTTTAATTGTGGCAAAATAGGGGCACTCGGGTGGCTCTGTTGGTCAAGCGTCGGGCTCTTATTTCAGCCCCGGGCACGATCTCACAGTGCGTGGGATCGAGCCCCGCATCGGGCTCTGTGCGGACGATGTGGATCCTGCTTGGGATCCCTTCTCTCCTTCTCTCTCTGCCCCTCCCCTGCTCGTTCTCTCTCTCTTTCTCAAAATAAATAAAAATAAACTTAAAAAAATAATTGTGGCGAAACGTACAAAACACAAAAATTTCCGAGCATCTACACTGAGTGCAGCCGACCCACCGGCCATCACGTCACCCTCCCAAACCAGAGCTCTGTCCCCAGGAAACACGCCCTCCCTGCCCTGTCTGACCTCCAGGCCTCGGGGGCCCTGGGGGGAGCCGAATGGGTGCTCTTGGACGCCTTCCTTGTCTTTACCGTGGTTTTACCAGTGCGCTGGAGACTTGGCCTGGCCTGTCTCCTGTCTTCCTGCGAGCTGCCCGCTGCCCCACGCTCTCCTGTGCCTGCCCTTGGCCATCCAGAAACGCCCCGGACACGTTCGGCAGCCACTGGCTGGCTCCCACTTGGCGTCTGCATCTCGGTGGCCCCCTCCCCGCCTTGCCGTCCCTCTGGCTCCCCTCCTGCACGCAGAGGCTGGGGCTGCTCCCAGGACGCGGGGGTCCGGCTCCCCTGCCCCTCAGATGGTACCCACCCCGCCCGTCGGCTGGTGTGGCACACGGCCACGGAGTCTCGCGGTGCTGTGTTTGCTCGGACAGAGGTGTTTGAGTTCCAAACACCTGCAGCCCCACCTGGTGCCGCCTGGGCGGGTCCAAGCGGGCGCAGGGGCTCTGCCTCTCAGAGCCACGAGGCACGGCTTTCCCTGAAGCAGTGAGGGGCCCATGTGGCTACCACACCCACCCTGTGCCCCGTGCCCTGTGCCCCAGGGATGGACGCAGGGGCGGCACCATGGCCTGGTGGTGGCTGTGGGAGGCTCCTTGGGAAGGTGCCCTGACATCTAGAAGACATGGCTGTACCTCAGGAAGGGCAGAGCCCTGGGTGGACACACACGTGCTCACACACACACACACACACACACACACACACACACGCACTTCACGGGGACTGATGGGAACCAGGGAGACTGCCTCCTGCCTCCCCCCTCCTGCCTCCCACCTCCCACCTCCCACCACTGGTGGGACCAATCTTGGGTAGCCAAGCTCATTGGTTAGCAAATACTCATTGAGCACCGTTGGGTGCTGTGTTGGGTGATGGAGGACAAGACACATTTCCTGCATCTGAGAAGGGTAATTCTAGAACCTTCCATCAACAGGGTGAGGAGGAAAGAAACCAGTGTCCAGAAGATGTGCCTCAGGATATCAGGAGACTTGATGGCCCGGGACCAGCCCAAGGTCCCGGCCTCCCAGACTAGCTGACTGGCTGGTGGGTCTGGTGCTTGTTTACGTTAACTTTGTTTCTCAGCGAGAGGTGGTGTTGGGTCTCCGGGCGCCTGCCCGGTTCTGCGTGAGAGCTGTGTTGTCGTTCGGGTCCTGTTTCTTGTGCTGTGGACAATAAAGACTTTATCTAGGCGACTGGGGCTAAGTGACCTTGATTCACTGGACTCTGGATTGACGCCCGCTTCCTGCCCAGGCGGGACTGGTTGGCACGGGGCGGTGTCCCAGCCACGCCCCCTCTGCCCTCCACCGCCGGCCCTTGTCCTTCTGGTGGACACACGCGTGTTTAAGTCAACTTGCACCGACTTGTGATGTGAGGAGTCAGAAATGCACAATTCCTCCTTGTGCTTCTTCCTGAGCGGCCGGGAGGTGATGAAACCTCCTCCGGGGTGAAGACAGGACGCCGTGTCCCTGCAGTTAGGGGCACGTTGACGCGTTTGCCGGCCGTGGCACGTCTCTTCGTGGCTCCCCCGTGCAGGTCCTCGATGACCAACGTTGATCCGATAAACGAGCCAGGCAATATTGCTTTTTTTAACTATCTGCGAAAGTTGAATATAGTTGCTGTTATTTCTTCCCTAAGTGTTTAGAAAACAACCCCTATGCGGCCATCTGGGCCGTGGGGTGGGTGTGTGTGTGTGTGTGTGTGTGTGTGTGTGTGCGCGTGTGCGCGTGAAGGTTTTAATTTCCTCACGAGATACCGTGCTCTTCAGAGCTGCTCTTTCTTCTTACGATTATTTGGGTAGGTTGTGTTTCCCAAGGAATTTGTCTACATCTACACTTTAAAAATGATTATCACCAAGTATTCGTCACATCTCCTGTCAGTATCAATGTCACAAACCAGGGATGTGAAACAACAGAAGCGCTACCCTCCGCCGTCCGGCCGCTACGGGTCCCGTGTCAAGGGGTAGGCGCTGCTCCCAGAGGCTCCGGGTGGCCCTGGGCTGCATGGCTCACCCTGTCTGTGTCAGGCCGAGACTGCCTCCTCCTGCTTTTCAAACCTGTCTCCTCTTAACACCACCAGTCATCCTGGATCAGCGCCCACCGGCCCCAGGGTGACCTTGCTTGAACTTGATGACTTCTGCAAAGACCCTGTGTCTAAATGAAGCCACATTCACAGTTTTGAAGTGGATTGAGATTTGCTTGTGATTCTGCCGGACGTTCACGCGTCTTTGGGGAGAATACGCTGTGTGGCTGTTGGGTGTGTGTTCTAGCATCCACCGGTGAGGCCAATCTCGTTACACATGGGTGCAAAGTTCATTTGTCTGCACTGAGTTTTTGCCTTTGTCCACTCATTCCATCAGTTACTGAGAGGTATGTGCGAAAACCCCTTAGCGTGGACGTTCGTCCGTGTTTGCTTTCAGGGACAAGGGTGCCGGGACACATGTCCTCAGAAGGGCTTGTGGCAAGGCGTCTGGGTGGCTCAGTGGGTCGAGCGTCCGACTGCGGCTCAGGTCACGATCTCTCAGTTCATGCGCTTGAGCCTCGCATCAGGCTCTGCAGAGCCCGGAGCCTGCTTCGGATTCTGTGTCTCCCTCTCTCTCTGCCCCTCCCCCGCTCACACTCTGTGACTCTCTCTCTCTCAAAAATAAGGAACAAAAACTTCTAAAAATTTTTTAAAAAGAAGGGCTCATCAGTGGTGCGTTCACCCGGTGAGCCAGTGCGGGATCCTCTCTTCTTGCCTTCTCTGGTATTAAACGTGTATTTTCATTATTCCGTTTCTTCCAGCGGCTTCCTGCGACTCTCGTGGCTGTGCCTGGCTTGTTGGGGTGGGTGTTCACACGGTCACCTCTCACCTGTGGGGCCCGTGCTCCTGAGCAGTTGAATTCAGTAGACGGACTTCACGTCTCGTGCGTTTGCCGCCACGCCGTGTCGCCGTCACTGTGTGCGTCCTGACCACATCCCACCTCCTCCCCGGTTACTGCAAATCTCCGTGCTGCTGTCCAGAACCGCCTGCCTTCAGCTTGGGAGGAATTTTCTCGGGTGTTGTTTCCTGGGAATGTCATTGTCTTCCCTCGTTTTGCATGACTGTATTTGCTGGCGTGGACGGCGAGGTGGCCAGCTGTGGCCTCCGTCCCATGGTCTGTGGCGCCCACGAAAGCCGACGTGGCAGACGCTCTCTGGTTCTGCTTCTGTAGTGTGTGTGTCCTCCCTCCCGGGAGCAGGAAGTGGCAGCCACGCGGTCTTAGTCAACCTGCTTTCCATTTATTTTCTCTGCGCTCATTACACTTTGACATGTTTTCGGGCTGTGACGCTTGTCTCTGAGAGGACCTTGCTGGTCACCTTCGAGGTTTTGAGCTATAAGGCCCGAGCGACCTTGCTGTGCTCCAGGCGTGATCAAAGCTTTTTTTTTTTTTCTTAAATGTATTTTTGACTCATTGCCCCGAGAAAATAGAAATTAATGACTTGTGGCATTTACACAAAAAGTATTTCTCTGTAGTTGGCGGCGAGGCTTCGCACTTTCTCTGTCAGCTCTCGTGTGATTCAAGCCAAAACTTTAATGTTTGAACGAGGCACTTAAACCCAGAGATAGTTATCTCACTCAGAAACTGTGGCTCAAGCACACTGCCCCTTTTCTCCCCCTAACGGAATAGAAGAAAGTCCAGAAAAAGGTGAATTTGGGTTCAGGCTGCCAAGCAAAATTGGCAGTTTCGAGCTTGAGGCGACAGCTCAGCCGGTTGGAAACGGTCCAGCAGGCAGAGCGCGGCTGGGTCTCTGTGTGCCCTCGCCCCCGGCTGCCCCTCGGGGCCCACGGCCCCCAGACACGCACACGGGCCGCGCTGGTGAGGAGATCTCAGCCCGTGGCGGGGGGCCGGCGCTCCCCGTGTGTCCGGCCTGGTGGCCTTGCTGTGCGGCCGCCCCCGGGAGGTGCAGGGGGAGGGCTGGCGGGAGGCCTTATGCATTTCTCGGAGGGTCCTCCTGCCTGGATCCTCGGGTGTCTGTCTGCCTCCAGGGGCAGGGCGGCTGGCGCTGTTACCACCCAGACGTCCAGGACCCGGCCAGAGCCCGTCTCCCCTCCTCGGGGCTGGCGTCTGCGCAGGCCCCCAGCCCGCCCCCAGAGAGAGTCCAAAACCCTGCGCGGCTCCCCACCTTCCCGGGATGATAGGTGTGACCTTGAGAGAGGCCGTTGGTCACCTTATCAGTGCTGTGGATAATAATAGGATCGAAATCACCGCCCTGGGCGCCTGACTGTGACCTGCTTATCTCGGCCAGCAGCAGCTTGTTTAATTTAAATGATTGTGAAGTATTTTTGTCTCAGCAGGGCTGGCTCACGCTGCAAGCTAGAAGGTATGGGGAGCGTCCCCTTCCTGTGGGCCCAGGGAGACGCCTCCCGCCTCCTCCCAGAAGGCTGGCGCGGGCGCCCGATTCCTCACAAAAACAGGAACATAATCCCGATGCTTTTCTTTCTTACTTAGACACGTTGCCTGGAAATCGCCCCACCTCCATACAGGGGACGTCACTTAGCGAAACACATTATTTACAGTAGCCAAAAGGTGGAACCAGCCCCCGTGTCCGTCGACAGACGGATGGACACAAACGATGTGGTCCATCCGTGTAGTGGAACAGTGGTCAGCCTGGACACACGACGTGGCCCATCCGTACAGCGGAACAGTGGTCAGCCTTAAGTAAGAAGGATACCCTGCCACCTGCCACGGCATGGATGGACCTTGAGGACCTTGTGCTCCGTGGAATTGGCTGGTCACATGGGACGTATCACACGTGACTCCCCTGTGTAAATCATACGTAGAGTCAGAAAGGGGGACATGGCTTCCAGGGACTGGGGGCTTGGGGTCCGGGGTCAGTGTTTCATGGGGACAGAGCTTCAGTCCTGCAAGATGGAAAGAGTTCTGGGGGCGGATGATGGTGACGGTTGCACAACAATATGTTAAAAGGTAAACTGAGGCACCTTACAGGTTTTTTGTTTTTTTGTTTTTTTCCCCAGAGTTTATCTGGAGCTTCCCCATCAGGAGTGCGGGAGGGGTTTGTACGGGACACAAAGCCAGGAGGTGACCTGATGGGTCATAGGGCACGTGGCCAGCTTATTTGTGAGGCTGCCTGCCTGGCTGCCTGCCTGGCTGTTCTCAGGCCCCGTTCTCTGTTTGCGCATCAGAGCACCCATCCGGCGGCCTTCTTGTTTGACTGTGTTAACACTCGTGAGTGTACTTAAAGCCCCTGAACCACAGTTAAATATGGTTAAAACGGCCAATTTATTATTCTGTGATTTTGCCACAATTAAACAGAACCCATTTTTCAGAAAGGGGAAGAAAAGTCAAAATGCAGACGTTTTTGTCCAGATGTGAGGTTGGGTGAAGGAGGCAGGGAGGCCCATGTGGTGGCAGGATTCACGGCAGCCACGTCCACAGGGCCACATGCCCACACACGGTCACAGCGTGGCACTGGGTCGCTGTGACAGCCCCCAAGCTGGGGTCTTCACCCCCACTGACTACATTGTGTGAGACCCCGATGTTTGGCGGCTTTTCAAGCTGCCTCCCTCCCGAAAACAGTCACCCAGGCCCTAGCATGGTCCTGAGTGGGGGTCCCGTCCTCAGAGGGGATGCTGGTCTGGTCACGTGGACTCTAGGATGACCCAGTGACCAGCCCCACAGGACTTGGGGACAGCGCGGGTCACCGCAGGCTCCCATGAACAATAGCCACAGGCCGTGGTGGCCAGCCTTGGCCGTCCCCACGACGTCTCAGGACCCTCAGGAGGGGGTGAGCTTGCAGAGGCAGGGTGCCACCACCGTGGGCCTGGGGGTTCAGCTGCCGTGGGAAAGCAGTCTCCAAGACGGTGGCCCCTGTGCAGGGCCACCTGGGGTGACCTGGGCAGTTTGTCACTTTGGAGGGGTCACTCCTCCAAAGAAGGGACAGCAAATGAACAAGGGCTGGGGTGGGGGCGGCAGGGGTCTGGTTAGTGTTTGGCCGCTGGCCCGGGCAGGCCCCTACGGCCTCGCGGTGTCGAGGCCATACCCCGCCTCCCCAGGGACAAGGGTCCAGGGAGAGAACCTGGATGACCAGCCAAGACCCTTGAGCAGACGCTGGCCCTGGAGGAAGGCCGACGTCTTCTTGGACCTGGTGTGTTCTGTCCACCCACCTCCCTGCCTCTGCACCCCTGCACCTGCCCGTAGCCGGGGTCTCCTTCTCCCAAGTGCCTCCCTGCTCTCCCCCCCCCCCCCCCGCCCAACACCAGCACTGTGCACAGTCTACCTTCCTCCTTGAGGCCTGGAGACCTTGCCTCCTACACCAGATGGAGCCTGGGATGTGGGGACCCACTGGCCCCCACTTTATGTGTCCAGGGATGGCCGCGGTGCCTGGCACGGTGATGCTCGGTGACGGACTGTTGAACTCTTAGGGGAACTGGTCAGCAAAGGAGCTCACCTTCCTTGGGGGCCACGTGACCCCTACCGTTGCACAGCTTGTCCGGACACCACCGCCCGGTGTTCGGCGGGGGTGGGGGTGGGGCGGCGACCACAGGACGCTGGGCCAGAGTCCCTTTCCAGGCCAGGTGTGCACACAGCTGCCCTTTCCTGGGAGAGCCCGTGCCAGCTACTGAGGGTGGCCCGTGGCCCTGTGTCCAGGGCTCTGCCTTCAGGGCCTGGGCGCGGTGTGGGTGGGCAGTGGGCTCGGGTCCCTGGAAGGGCAGCTCCAGTCTCCACCCCCTGCCTGGGGTCTGTGGACTCTCGGAGCTGCCTGCTGTCCCAGCCCCCCGCTGTGCTGTGTGACGTCTGGCATCCACTCGGCCTCTCTGGGGCCCACAGAACGGGCATCATTGCCGTTCCTATAGATGGTTGTCTTCTTTCCCTGTGAGTAGTTGGCATAGCACAGATAAAGGCCTTGAGGTGCGCCCGCCAAGGGAGCTTTGGGACATTTCCTGCCCCAGGGCTTGGACTCATGAGACCCACGGGGCTGACAGACCACCCACCTGGGACCTCCCGCCGGGACAGGTGCACCAGACGGAGTTCTTTGTGATGTGATGGACAGTTCTCGCTGGCGCTCGCCCACAGAAGGACGTGGGAGACGCCGCCCCGGGTGGCCCAGTGCCAGGGACACAAGCGACTCAGGGCAGGGGGAGGTGCACCTGGGGCCTCGGGCTTGCTGCCCCCTCTCGTGCAGCTGAGTTCCGTCCCAGGGCATCGGGCTGAGTCCACCTCTGCGTCAGAGGCGGCTCTGAGCTACGCTTTCTCCCCCCAGTAAGGTCACACACGGGACCCACCGCTGAGCCCAGTGGTGTGCCCAGGGCCACCGTCCTGGTGCCTGGCCCTGCCTGCACGAGCTGTCACTGAGCTCTGCGCCAGCATGCATTTGCACAGCTCGGACCCTCCCGTCCATCTGCCTGTGGTGTTGCTGGGCTTGTGGCTCATCTCCAGCCTGGCTCGCAAGGACCGTGCCGCTCTGAGCATCCGAGTGTGTGTCTCTGTGGGGAGAGGGACCGGGGGCTCCTGGCCAGTGTGTGTGTGTGTGTGGGGGGGGTTCCGAAGTGGCCACACGCTTCCCATGCCCCGTGTGCAGCATAGGCGGCCCCCTGATGAGGTGCCGGTCTCTCCTTACTGATCCGTGGGGCTGTCCTCACAGACTCCGACACAGGCCTGGGCTGGCTGCGTGGACGACCGTGGTCCTGGCGCCCCGGGGGTCCACCTTTCACTCTGAAGGGAGCCCATCGACGAGCAGAAGTGCCTGATGGTAAGGGAGAAGAGTTAGGCAGCTTTTCTTTCCGGAACAGTGCCTTCGAGGCCGCAAGGGAATCCCATGGCCACCATTTTAACGTCAATCTGTTTCATGGCCCCTGACCATAGACTGTGCTCCTGCAAGCTTGGGGCCTCCTTGATGGTGTCACCTCACACCCAGGCCCAGCCTGGGGTGGGAGCCATAGGGGGTGTCCTGTGAGCCTGCCTGGGGAGCTCAATGGGGGCCTGGGGGTGGAACCTGGCCAGCACCATCAGCAAAAAGGTCCCAAGGTGACATCAGTAACACACACCACAACCTGGGAGTCCCATGTGATGGCTGTGAGGGGGACCAGTGGCTGGGAACAGCCTGCATGTGGACCTCAGGGGGACAACGGGGTATCTGGGCCTGAGGGGAGGTCAGGGGCCCCAAGGCCCAAAGCTGGATGCTCCTGTTTCCCCACCCCCCCACCCCCCGCCCCATCCCCTGGAACTCCCCTGGGGAAGTCCAGAGGCACAGGGCACACTCAACAGGCTCCAGAGAGGGATGGAACCTGCTGTGCCCAGACCACGGCTGGGGTCGGGACCGTGGGAGGCCCGGGAGCAGGCCCGGGGTGGGTAGGTGAGGTCCAGGCACAAGGCCCTGTTGCCCTGGCAGTTTCCACTGCCCCTCACTACCGCCCGTGACACCGGCTCCCGCGGGAGGGGCTGAGGCCAGGTTGCCGGCCTGCCTGGGCCCCAGGACACTGGTCTGGGTGAGCCGGGCAGGAACGGCCAGAGAGGTCACACTGAGGCTATGTGGCCTCCGACATTTCTGAAGGGGGTTTGATGGACCTGCGTTGCTGAGCAGGAATGCGTGCCTGTCCCGGTGTTTCCTCGGAGCTGAGGGCCCTCGGGGGTCTGGGCAGGCAGGAGGGCCCCGCCTGTGCTGGCGCAGGCCTGCCGGTGAGGGCGCCCCACGTTGGTCCCTGGGAGGGCTTTGGGGAGAAGGCAATCAGGGCCAGCATCTCATGTTCTCAGACCCCGAGGGTGTTGCAGTGAGCTTCTCGAGTTTCCACCAAGATTTATGTGAAAAGAAGTTACTTGTGGAACCAGAACAAGGTGTGACGACAAAGCGGTGTTTTGGCGTCTGAAGCTCTAAAGAAAGTGGGAGGCCTTCCTTTGTTCTTTGGTCACAGGTGTCCTGACCGAGGGGTGGGACGGGGGCACAGGAAACCTGTGCACGAGGACAGAGGACCGAGCCTGGGTGTGTCCACAGGGCAGGGGACGGTGGGGCCCCTGGGGGGTGCACTGGGGTGGAATCTTCTCGTTAAAGGGCTGTAAACCCCATTTAGTGCTCAAGTCCTATAGGCTTTCTACCTCCCACGCTCTTGCAATGTTACTTGCATCTCACAAAAACAAAATGAAGCCCCAGCAGGGTTTCCGGGGTGCTCTGGAGGTGGGGATACCACCTTCCTGGCTCCAGATTCCGACCTGCAGACGCTCCTTCGGCACCGCCTCCCACCGGGATCCGCCCGCAGGGTGGGGGCAGGGTGGGGCGGTACAGCCAGTCAGGTGGCAGTGGCCATCAGATTACCCTCCAGGGGGCATTGGAGGCTGTGGAGAGGACAGCGTTTTTAAGATACGGCCATTTGTCACTTAGAGCTACAAAATTATTTTGAAAGCTTTCCAAGCTACAGAAAAGTGCCACAGTCGTCAGAGTGCTCACACCCCCGACAAGCCCGTGAGTCCTCTCCCTCCGTGGGCCCTTCCACCTGGCGACTCCTACCTTCTTGTTCCCGTGTCCTCAGGTGACAGTGACGTGTTTGAGGAGTCAGGCCATTGTTTTGCAGAACTTGGAAAGCTTGCCCCTCCCTCCTTGAGAGGGACAGGTGTCCCCAGGGCAGGCCGCAGGGCTTCTGAGCAGGGAGCCGCCCAGAGGGGCCAGACTCAGGGTCACAGGGAGGAGCCTGGGGGAGTGAGCCTGGGGCGGAGGGGCCAGACACAGGGTCCAGGCTGCCACTGTGGCACTGTCTGGGAGTCCACTGTCCCTGACTGCTGCCCTCTTTCGGAGCCACAGCCTGAGGGCCAGACTTGGGGTCTGCGGGGCCCATCCTGGCTGTGGGTGGTCCCCTCAGACAGAATTCTCCCCGTCCCACCAGCCCCGAGGGTCCTGGTGCTACAGAGCGGTGAGGGCTCCAGAAGTGGCCTCTCCCCTCCAGGGCTTCTGTCCCCCCTCTGCCCTCACATCCCACCCTGCCAGGGACGGCTTGCCACACTTGTTCTGACCAAGTAACTTTGGCTTTAGGTAAAGGGGTCTCCCTCCCCTCCCCTGCTCCTGGAGCCTTTCTGGTCCTTTCTGCTCACCCCACTTCCTCCTTATTTCCCCTCCCCCTTGGCCCTCAGTCCCAGCAGCAGTGTGGGACATCTGCTCCCTTTTCCTCAGGACTGGCCCCAGGCCCCTGGGGTGTGCACCTGGGTGGGTGCCAGGCCCTCCCGGCCTCAAGGCGCTGACTTCCTGCCCGAGGTGGTCCCGGGCCTCCCAGAGCTGGCCTCTTCCCTGGACCCAGGGCAGCCGACGCCCCATCCCTCTCACACCCTCCTTGGTGGTTCCTGGACAGCGAGCTCCCGGGCCGCAAAGACGAGCTGAAATCTTGAGCCTGGAAAGTTGGAGGGTCAGCCACAGCCTCTGAAAAAGAAGGGAGGAGAGAGTCCTCTGCCAGTCCCCCAGCTCTCTGTGAGTGGCCCTTAACCTCTGGACCTCAGTTCCCTCACCTGTGAAGGTGTTGGCCCCACTAAAGAGCTCCTGTGGTCACCTGGCCCTGGCCGCAGACCACTAGGGTGGAAGGGGGCTGGCAGTCCCCTTGCCCTTGCAAGCTCCCCCCACCCCGGGACAATAACTTGAGTTTGGAGAGGCCTGGTCACTGACCTGCCCAGCACCCCCGGGCAAGGTGCCTCTGTTCCCGCACCCCTACCCTTCAGCCCCACACTAGTTTTGCTGAGCGATGCCTGCACCGTTCAATGAAGCTGGCCCTTCTCTGAGAAGGACACCTGGAACCCACCTATATTTTGGCTGGGTGGCCTTTTCCCCACCTTTCTGGCTGCTGCCCCGGGAAGGCAGCTGAGGCCACCCAATGCCTTCCACCTGACACTCAGACCTCTCTGGGGGACCCCTGTCTCTCCTTTGTGGGAGGCAGGGTGTGAGGACAGACAAGGTACAGTCCTGGTCCCCTGCTGGCCTAGGCCAGCTGCAGAAAGCTAGTGCTCACACTGGGTGGGGGGTGGGGCGAAGGGGACCCTCCCCAGAGCTGGGGGAGGGAGGGGAGTTGGGCCACCCTACTGTCTTGTTTTTTCTTTCATTGGAAATGGATTTTCTGAATTTGTTTTTATATTGTTCAGTTGTTGTTAATACGAAAAAAGGAAGAGAAAATGCAGAATTTTGTAATCCCCAGGACCTCCCAGCTGCCATTTTTTTAGGCCTATCGGAACATTCTCACACTTTTCAAACCTGATCAGACCACTCTGGTTATCCTGTTATGGTGTGTATGGTGAAATAGTAGACGTGTTTTGGGGTGGGTCACTGCACCAGATGCCATAACTCACTTTCCTTTTGGTGGACGTTCCCGTTCTCTACTTTTCCCGTGTCCTTTGTTAATGAGCGCACCAGGGGCTGGAAGATAGGGGGCCGGTGCTTCCCAGGGCTGTGCCTGGCCTTCCTTCCCTGGCTGCAGGGCCCAGATGAAGGAAAAGGAAGGCTCCCCAGGGTGGAGGCCGGGAAAAGCAAGGCCTGGGGTCCTCTGTGGGCCTGGACCTGTCTCAGAGCTTCGGTAACTTGTGTCTGGGTTCTGTCCGTCGAGGACTGAGCCCCAACAGCAGCCTCTGCCCCCCACCCTATGCCAGGCATGGCTCCTTAAGGTTGTGGGTGCTCCTGAGCCAGGCAAGGAGGAGGGAAGGGGGAGACCAGATCCGCACACGGTGTGGTGAGCGGGTGGGGGGTAATGCTCTGTCCTCGAGGGGGCCAGACTGCGTGTGGGAGGACCTTGCGGGCGGAGGCCTCCAGGGAACTCGGCGGCTTGGAGGCTAGAGCGGGCAAGGGCCCCCTCCGGGCAGGGTGACCGTGCAGGAGCGGATTGTCACCCGCTGGGGGAGGCGCGACCCCGGGGGCGCGGGCCGTCCCCGAGCGCAGGCTGGGGGAGGGGACCTCTGCGGAAGGCGCCCCGCCCCGCTCCGCCCCGCCCCGCTGCGCGGAAAACTTTTCCGGAGGCCTAGGGGGACGGCAGGTGAGGTCACGTGGCCAGGGGGCGGGGCGAGCCGGGCCAGGGGGCGGGGGCGGCCGGCGCGGACCCCGCCCCTGCTCCCAAGTCCCGCGGCGCGTCGGCGGAGCGCGGGCCGGAGCGCGGGCCCGAGCCGGAGTCGGAGCGCCATGCCCACCAACTTCACCGTGGTGCCCGTGGAGGCGCGGGCGGACGGCTGCCAGGACGCGGCGGCCCAGGGGACCGAGGGGACCGAGGCGCCGGGGCCCCCCGAGGGCGAGCCCGACTGCCAGAGCCCGGGTGAGCGCGGCCGCACCTGCCCGCGGGACAAAGGCGGAGCCGGGCTGCGCGGGGCCCGGGGGCGGCCGGGAGGAGAGGCAGCCCCGGAGGGGGCGGAGGGCGAGCCGGGAGGGGCCGGGAGCGGGGACGCGGGGAGGCCGGCCTCCTCGAGGAAGGGGTGCGGGGCTGCCTTCCACCCACTCTCCCCAACTCCTTCCCTCGGAGGCTCCCCTTCCCCACGGTCCCTCTCTCCCCCTGGTCTCACCTCTCACGAACCCCCCCTTACCCCCCCCCCCCGTCCCCGCACCCCCCCTGCCTGCAGAGCCCCCTCGCCAAGCCTGTCCCCGGGGCTCAGGGCCCCTGCTGCGCCTATGCTCCCAGGGACTGTGGGCTCCACTTTGCTGCCCCCTGCGTGTCCCAGCCCCACGGGGACACAGGAAGCACCTTCTTTCTCGCACTCTCGGTGGGACGGGAGGAGGTGTGGGACGCCCAGTGTAGCTATGGAAACGGGGAGGGGCCTCGCCCTGCCTGAGAACCCCCCAGCCCCCGGTCCCGCAGTCCCGGTAGGGCCGCGGGGTTGGGGCCGCCCCAGTGCCTTCCTGCTTCCTTTCTGTTGCCTTTGCTCTGCCCTTGCGCGCTGGGGCAAAGGGCTCCGGCCAGATAAGCCCCGGCTGGGAGCCCAGCTTTGGGCGCCGCCTCGCCTGGCCGCCGACAAACCCGCTCTCTGGGGTCGTCGGCAGGAAGGTCGGCAGGTTCCCACGGGCTGGGGGAGGGGCCGCCCATCCTGCAGAGCCTGGCGCTGGCCGGCGAGGGTCCTCCTCACCCTCTTTGTTTCCGGAATCAGGAGACGTCTAGCGCTTTCACTTTCTCTGGGGGGGGGGGGGGGATCCCGGGGATCCCGGATCCCCCAGGCCTGCTCCCTCTGTCCTGCAGTCTTCAGACCCCGGGTTCTCTGTGGCTGATGAACGGGTCACCCTCAGTCGCTGCCCTCTAGAATTGGGGGTCGTCAGAGGACAGCCCACAGCCCCAGGTCTCACTCCTCTGCGGTTGGGCAGAGGCTCCCTGCTCCAGGGGTTAAGGAAAGAGGGCCTCAGACCGCTGGGGGCCGTCTACCCTGGCTGGTTAGGTCAGGCACCTCCTGAGAGCAACCAGTGTCAGGTGCCCCGGGGAAGGCGCTGTCCTCATTGGGCTGTTCCTCCGTGTCCTTGTCTGCCTGCGGGGGTCTGGGGCTGGTCACTGCCCCTGCCTGGCTCGAGGGCTTGAAAGCGGGTGGCCTGTGAAGGCAGTCTGGGTGCCCGGCCCTCCGTGGTTCTGAGGGTGCTCCTGCATGGTCTTCCTGGGTGCGCTGTGTTACAGCGGCCACATCAAGTGCATCGTGTTCCCAGAGGAGCCTCTCCTGCCTCGCCTGGGTGTCCCGCTTCCCGTCAGCCGGCCCCTTCTCCGGCGATTGCAGTCCTATCTTTCCAGACTTGGAGTGCATCTTGTTTTGAAGTTGGGGTGATTTTCTTCCTGCCCATTTCCTCCTGTCCGAGGGCCCGAGGGCTGGGCGCTGCCGCTGCCTGGAGAGCTGGGCCTCTTGCCCAGCTGGGCTGGTGGGGGGCCGGGGTCCGAGCCCCCCGCCCACTGTCTCATCCTCTGACCCCTTCAGTTCTGTCCCTGGCTCCTCAGGAACCTCACTGCCTGTGGGAGCTGAGTGTCGGGAGCTCAGGCAGATGCCAGGCGTGGGCCGCGAGCTTGCCTGGTGACGAAGCCTCAGTCCCCGGGCCGTGCTCTCGCTCAGCTGAGCCAGCACAGAAGTCAGCTGGGTCTTTGAGTTGTGTGTTCTCCGTTCTTCATCTTCCCTCAGGAAGAGACAGGGTGGAGCCCCCTGCGTGGTCACCGTGCTCACCGTACTCGGGGAGGGGGCTCTGCTAGGCTGGACTCTGATGTTGCACGTGAGCTTTCAGAGCCCATTTGGTGCTCAGGGTGCCGTGTGACTGGCACTGTGTCGTGTGGCCAGCGTGACGGTCACTCTAGTGGAGGAAAAGTCCTTTACGAGCTGGGAAGGCCCGGCAGGAGCCTCTCCTGAAGGCTGAGATCCCCGCCAGTGGCCAAGCCTGGCTCCATCACAGGACCGCTGGTGCTTCTGACTGGCCGATCCCCTGGGGAATCTCCTGGCTTTCTGGGTGGGCCTCCCGGTGGTGGTGGCGAAGCAACACTGAGGGGACCCTTCTGGGGTGTTTTTGGAAGCCCGGAGCTGTCTGGAAATAGGAGGCTTGAGACCCCAGCTGGGGGTCAGGGGCCAGGGTGTGCTGAGAGTGGGTGGGAGTCAGGGAGGAGTACTGCTCCGCTCATAGGCCCACCTGGCCTGGCAGAGCTCGGCGGGACTGTCGGGTGCTCCCTGCGTCAGCCGCGGTCCTGAGCTGGACGGAGCCTTTACGCCATCGGCCTGCCGCAGCTCCACGCACACCAGGCAGATGCGTCGTGAAGCTGGGGCCTATCTTGTGGCCGTGGAGGCCCCCACTGCTGCCGGCCTTCAGCACGGAGGCTGGAGGACGCCAGCACTGACCTTAGCTGCCCGGCTGGTGGGCCTGTGGCTGGTGCTTTAGAGCCAGGAAGACATGGCCTTTCACCCGGGTGGTGCTTAATGCAGGCCTGGGCAGGGGGAGGCCAGGGTCAGCACCGCCTTCTGCCGGGAACCCTCCTTGCCTCCCTACCTGCTTCCGGGGGAGGTAGGGGCGTGTTCTGGATGACAGCTTTGTCTTGCCTGGGGGGCGGGGCTGGGGAGCCGTGCCTTCTTGAGGACCTTTAATGTCCTGCATTTTCTCGTGATTGGAGATCGCAGGCCGAAAGGATGGGTTAGTTCCGTCCTTTGGTGTTGTGTTTCTTGGTGGAAGTATCTTCCGGGAGGGAGGTGGTGGGGAGTGCGGATGCTTCTTTCCTGACTTCCAAGTGTGGGGTTTTTAGGGACTTCTGGGAACCTTCCTGAGTGTTGGGCCTGGGTGGAGCCCCCTCCAGGCCCTGTGGGGGCTCTGGAGCTGGCAGGTGTGCAAGTGAGGCATGGCCGCAGGCCCTGGGCCCCCACGGAGGTCGGTGGGCTCAGCTCTTGGAGGGTGGACCCGGCCGGTAGCCCTATGTCCCCGTCCCTGGCTGAGACTCCTGTTCCTCACTCCCCAGGCTCTGACCCCAGCCTCGTCCTCACCCCGTCACTGTTCCCCTTTTTGGATTCTTGTCTGTGACTTCTGCTCTGCAGCTCAGCTCCTGGGGGCACCCAAGGGTCTCCTCCCGGCCCTCTGAAGGGGGGGGCTCTGCTTCCCTGGGCGCGGCAGCCAGGGCAGCGGGCAGCACTCCGAAGCCACGGCCCTGGACCTCAGGCGACTTCTCTCTCGGCGCCGCGGATGGCTGCTGCCCGGGGTGGGGGGTCGCCGCTGCCGGAGTGGTCAAGCTCTCCTGGGGTGGGGGCAAGGGTTCAGTGAGCTGTGTGGTTCTGGAGAGCGGCCAGGACGGCGGCTTCCGGGTTCGGTTCTGCTGGGCGAGGACACGGGGTTTCAGGAAGGGAGGGAGGCGGCCCGCTGTCCCGTTGGCAGAGAGTCCGTGGCTGGCGCAAGCTCCCAGCACCGTCTTGGAAACGGCTATCAGCGGTCATTGTGTCTCATTGTGTCGTTTAGGGAGACGTCGTGATACTAGACGGCGGGTGGGGGAGGGGGGTACCACACGTGCGTGCGTGCCCAGACTCGGTTTCCGGTGGGGAAGCGGCAAGGTGGAAGGAAGCACGCGTGGGGCGTGTTCCCACGTCTCTGTGCGCCTGTTGGGCTCCCAGACGGTCTTCCTGGGGGAGGCCCTTGGCTCGACTAGGTCCCCTGCTGGGCTCGTGTGTGCGCGCACATGGGCTGTGTATCCGTGTGCATGTGTGTGCACGCATGTGGACTGTGTGTGCACGCACGGGGAGGCAGGCACAGGGGCTTGGTGGTCACGTGGTGTTGGGGTGTCAGGGCATCTGTTCTTGCCCTCTCAGCCCAGTGACGTGGCTGGAGGTGTCATTCAGGGGATGTCTGTTGCCACCCGGGCTGAGGAAGTGGTGGTGAGACACGTCTGTGCCTCTGATGTGAGATCTGTTCCCATGACCATTATGAGGAAACTTGCCACATAGATCCCTGAGTGTGTTGTTCTAGAAAGTTCCCTAGACATTCTCAGTGTGATGCTGCTATGCTGGGATGGGTATCTGAGCTGTGGACACCATTGGCCGTGGTAGCTGCTTGTGGGGGGTGGCTGCCGTGAGTTTGGCACAAGGGGCGCCTGTGAGGGTCTGCCTCTCGTGGCCTCTCCCCGAGGGGCTGCGCAGTTACAGGGCCCGCAGGGCAGTTCTGTGAAGACTGGAGCATCCACCACGGCTGGTGTCCATTGTGGCCTTGGGTGTGTCAGTGTTCGGATCGGCGTGTGTCCTGCTCCTGGGGACATGGAGGCTGTGGGGCCAGCACATGATTTGAGGTACATTGGGGACAGTGGAGTGCCCTGTGGTGCTGGGTGTCAGCATGGCCTCGTGGAAGGGGACGCTTGGGTGCCGGGATGGTGGTGCCAGGGGGAGAGTGGCCAGGGGGCAGGCTAGGCCTCTCCATGCGGAGACCGGCCTGTTCTGGTTCTGATGTCCCTGGCTGTGTGGCTGTCCTGACTGGGGGGGCATCTCTGAGCTGTAGCCTCCCCGTGGGGGTGGGGGAGTCCTGGTGAACCCCCGACCCAGTCACCGTTCGCAAGGTGGGCTGTGGCTGACCCCACAGACGGACCCTCTGCTCACTTGGCCTTCCCTGGTGACGCGGGCACTTGGGTCTGTGGCTGTGCCCGTATCCGTGTGCTGGACCAGCAGGGGTCAGGCTGTCTGTGGGTGATCGGTGGCCCCCCTGGAATGCCGCCCTCCCCCCGGGTGTGTGTGAAAAGCAGTGGCCTCTGGGGTGAGCCTGGCCCCAGACAGGGAGGCGCGATGAGTCAGAGTTTGAAGCCACGGGACACTGAGATGACCCAGGGGAATTCCGTGGATGGGCCGGCCGGCGTGGAGCCTCGCTGCCCAGTGCAGGGGGTGGTGGCTGGGGGGGCGTGGGGTATGTGGGCTCTGCACAGACTGAGAGGTCGGCCTCTCGTGCCTGTGAGCAGGAAGGAGCCGACTCTGGCGGCTGCGGGGCTTGGATGTGGAGAGGCTGCTGTGCTGGCCGTCCTTGGACACCGTCACCTGCCTCTCTCTGCTGGGGGTGCTCCGTGGGGCCTGTGCGTTGTTGGTGTTGTGGGCACAGTCGGAGATTGTGGGGCCCCCTACTCACCTTGCTGAGGGGCTGGGGGCCACGGGGCATTGCCCACCCTCAGAGGTTAAGGCTCAAGTGAGTTTCGGGGTATTTCTTTCAAGGAAATGGCCTCAAGTGTTCCCTGCTTACCCTGTGTCCCTGGGGGGTGTGGATGGAGTTCTCGGGGCGTTAGGTGCCCCACAGGGGCGGCCGGAGTGGGCCCGAGGTTCTCGTGCTCGGTGGGATCCTGCGGGTGAGTGGCGGGGGGGACTGCCCACCGCAGAACCCTCTGTCAGGGCGCATGACTGGGTGACTCCCGGGCGGGCCCGGGCTCCTGCGTCGGAGGACCGGTGACCTTGGGCCAGGGACACCTTCCCAGGGCTGCTGTCTGTGGGGGCCGCCGCAGAAGGCCGTTCCTCATCCCTGCACAGCTGGGGCAGCTGGCGTTCGGTTGATTGTGATTGTGGGGACCCTGGCCCGGGGTCTGCCGCTGTCACCCACAGTGGGGTGTGCGTTTTGCGAGCCGGGTCCGGCGCTGCAGCCGTGAGCCCGCAGGGCAGAGCTTGTTGTTAGGTGTTACCACCGCCCAAGGGCAGGCGCGCTGGCCGAGCGCCCCCTGCGGTGTGTCGCCATAGCCAACAGCTGTGCCGGGCAGGCGGGCGTCTCCAGCTCTGCCCTCGGGGGCCAGAGGAAGGCCCGCTGCCGGGGGGGGGGGGGGGGGGGGGGGGGGGGGGGGGGGGGGGGGGGCCTTGGACGAGGACCCAGCAGGCCTGCGGGGTTGTGGCACCTGGGAACACGTGAGCCGGTCTCCCCGGCGGTGGGAGTTTGGGCCTTGGTGGTCGGGGCAGCTAGGTGTGGGCACCTGCTGGGGACAGACCCGCGCAGGCCTGGGCTCCCTTCTGGGGGGCTCTAGGGCAGTGCTGTTGGCGGAGACAGCACAGAGGCTTAACGTCTCTCCTTTTGTGAAAAGGAGGGAAACTCCCTGTTCAGAGCAGAGGCCTGGTTTGTGCAGATAAGCTCAGCAGCTCCAGCAGGACTTAGGGCCGGACAAAGTGAGGTGCCCCGGCCAGCTGTGCTGTTTGCACCCCGGCTCCCTTGTCCGTGGCTGTTGGCATCATGTGGGTCCTCGAACCTCTTGCCAGGAGCCCCGGTGAGCAGGCCTCAACCAGGTGTCCCAGGGTGAGTGGCTCCCGTGTCCTGGGGGGAGGTGGACAGGGTGAGTGGGCCCGACCAGGTGACCCCTGTGTCCTGGGGGTTCACAGGGCGAGTGGGCCTGACCAGGCATCCCAGGGGGGTGGACAGGGTGAGTGGGCCCGACCAGGTGACCCCCGTGTCCTGGGGGTTCACGGGGCAAGTGGGCCTGACCAGGTGTCTCGGGGGGTGGACAGGGTGAGTGGGCCCGACCAGGTGGCTCCCATGTCCTCGGGGGAGGTGGACAGGGTGAGTGGGCCCCACCAGGTGGCCCCCGTGTCCCAGGGTGGGGGCGGTGGTCCGCCAGGCTGCTTCTCTGGTGGAGGGCTGAGGTGTCAGTGCAAGTCTTGGCCGGGTCTCCCGCTCCTGTGTCTCTGGCCCTGTTGTGCCTTGGGCGGGTTTCCTGTCTTGCGGTTTCTTCTGGAGGAGCAGGTGGGGGAGGAGGCGGAGGTGCCGCCCTGAGTCCTGTGTGGTCTGGGGTGGTATGGGGGCGGCCGCAGAATCTCCTGCGTCCCTGGGCCGTGTGCGTGGCTCCACGCCGGGGTGGGGGGGGAGCTTGCCGACACCTCGGCAGAGAGGGAGCGGCTACCGGGACTCAGTGCCGGGCCGCTGGACCCATGTCCGTTCGGGGAGTGGGGGGACGCGTGCAGGTGGCGTGAGCGGTGGCTTCCTGCAGGGTGCTGGCCGCAGCCACCCCTGCGTCCCCATCTGTGCTGGCCTCTGCTCCCAGAGTGCCGCGGGGCCCGCAGGAGAGCATCTCGTGCCTCAGTTTCCCTGCCCAGGAGCCGGCCTGTCGCAGGGGTGGCCGTGATCTCTCGCCTCTGTCGTCGGCCGGTTCCCAGGGAGGCTCCGCAGTCACTGGGGAGGGATCGAGTTGGGCCGAAACCAGAGGAGTGGCCGCGGGTCAGTCTTGGGTTTCCTCCTCCCTGAGCCGCAGGGTCTCCGTCACCGCCAGACGGGAGCCTGTGTCCGTAACAGGAGCCGCCCCAGGAGGCGGCTGAGGGCCCGGTGCCCCTGGCGGAATCTCCCCACCCCCTCCTTGGGCCTGGTCGCCAACTGCAGATCCTGATGTGGAGGAGGTCGCGGGAGAGGGCAGACCAGAGTGGGCAAACGGCCAAGTGACCGATGGGAGTGGGGGTCCGTCATTCCTTGTGCGGGGTGGGGGGGGGGCATGCCCCTTCAGGAAAGGCCGTGAGGCCGTCAGAGGTGTGGTCCCCAGAGACGTGTGGGAGTGCGTGTTCCCCGGGCACGTCTGTGCCGTTCGTCTGTCAGTGCGTGTGATCGCGCACGTGTGTGGTCTGTATCTGTGCACACGAGTGTGCCCGCGTGCCGTGCCTGTGCCAGCGCCTATGACTGTGCACACGGGTGGTCTGTGTGTCCTGGAATTTTCCGGGCACTCCTCCCGCTTTGCAGTTTTTCTTCATTGGCGCCTCCTGGTAGCCGAGTGTCCCCTGGGATGTTCCCTCTTTTGGGGCCATGAGTGTGGGATCTGAAGAAAACGTCCCGGAGGCGGAGTCTTCGCCTGGTCTCTCGGGTGGCAGCAGCGAGTTGCTGTGGTGGCCGGGGTCGGGCTGGGAGGGGGCTGCACTCCTCCAGCGTCTGAAGCCGACCGTCTCCCAGAGGTCCCGGAGGTGGTTCCCCAGGGAGCCTCCCCCCTTTTGGAACCGTGGGCAAGCGGGAGATGGGGGGAGCCTGGGGGGCTTTGTCCCCGAGGCCACACTGCCCCTCCGACCATGAGGCTGCTCACGGGGGTCAGCTGCTTTTGGGTCACACCTGGTGTCCCATGGGTGCTGGGGTCAGGATGCATCTGATGCTTTGGAAGTGAGGGCTCCGTCCTTGCCGGGAGGCCTCTGGGAGCCATAGGCAGGCCCCCCTGCCACTCCTCTGTGGTGCCGGGCTCCACGAGGCCAGCCAGATGCACACGGAGGTCAGTCATGTGGTGGACCCGGCGTTAGGCGGATCGTGCCTCCATCCTGTGTCAGGGACCCCAGACTGGAGCAGAAGTGTGACACTGGTCTTAAATAAAGGGATTTGTTTTTGGTGGGCGCACCGGGCGCGGGGTGAAGGAAACAGGTGAAACGTACAGACGTGAGCTAGTCCGTGTGGAACTCGGGGAGCAGTGTCTCAGGCCTCCGTCCCTCCCCCGCGACCCCAGCGGTGGCCCTGCAGGCCCGGGTGGGCGGGCTCAGCGGACACCTGAGGAGGCCCTTGGCTGGGCGGGGGGCCGGGCGGGCAGGAAGGGCGTCCGCTTTCCCGTCGGCTTCCCTGTGGGGCACGTGCGTCCCTGAGACGGCCCTTCCTTCCGCTTTCCCGGGGACCTGGGGCGGGAAAGGCTGGAGCGTGGTCCCGGGATAGGATGCCGTGCATGGTGCTAGCAGGCGTCTGGGGCGGCGGGCGTGGGGGTAGTTGTCACGGTTCTTGCCCTCATTCTATTTCCTCTGGTTTCGACACGGACAGTGTTTCTGTTTTAGCCAGAAATGTGCCGTGAAAACCACGGGGACTTGACCTGAGCCTGGCAGTGTTTGCTGGCTGGACACAGAACTCACCGTCCGGCCCAGGAGGAGCCTGCTGGCCTGGGTTCCGGAATCCAGGTTGCAGCACTGGTCCTGGATGTGGTGTGTGGAGGGCAGGGGGCAAGGCCCAGGGGTCAGGAATCCGCTGTTAGGGGCCGTGGAGCCGAGAAACACCTCATTCCGGCCGTAACGGGGTTTCAGAGAGGTCCTGGCCACGGGCCGTGCTCCGAGGTCTGGCACCGGATGCACCAGGGGGCCACTGGGGGGGACTCCATCCTGCTGGAGGTGCCCTGCATGTCTGGGGTCCAGCACAAGCGGAGCAGAGCCTGCATTTGGGGGCAGGAGGGGGGTGGCCGCCGACCCTCCCAAGTCAGTCTGTGCCCCTTTCTCGGGAGCGGTTCAGGGAGAGACACTGGTAAATCCTAGATGCAAACCTGGAGGCCGAGGGAGGTGGGGAGTGATGTGAGGCTCACTCAGGAGGAGGAGACCAAGCCAGGGGACGGCGGCTGATGGACGCTGTAACCCGAGGAGGGACAGGGACGGGGGGGGGGGGGGGCTTCTGGCCCTCGGGGCTGCAGGAGGACACTGTTGTCAGCAGCAACTGGGGCTCTGGGCTCCAGTTGGTAGCAGACCACCGGGGTCTGGGCTCTGGACTCCTGGTCGGTGGCTGGCCTCCCTGCCTCCTTGAGCCCCTGCCTCCCTGTCCCGGGGCATCCCTGCCCTGCCTGCTGCATTTGCACACACTTCTCTCAGGGACAAGGGAGCCAGGGCTGTGCAGCGCGCCTGGAGTCTGGAGAGTAACCAGATTCAGGCTTGGGGGAGGGAGGCGCTGTCTGCCAGGATGACCTTGCCCTTGTCACATCCGATCTTCCCTGACCAGGGGTTGAGATTGCATTTAGCGGAGTCAGAACTGGTGTGTGTCGGGGGCGGGGGGGGGGGGGGGGATGGCGGGTGGGGAGTTGCCTCCAGGACTGCGGGGCGAGCTCTGTACCCTAACGGGGGCCTCAGGAGGACGAGGCAGAGTCCCTGTCTGGATGTGTGTCCAGCACTGCGGGGGCAGGGGGCAGCTTTCACAGAAAAGCTGAACATTTTGTGTTAAGAACACAATTGTGTTGTGTTGTGAACAAAGCGTGTTGAACGTTTTGTGTTAAGATCACGGGGTGAGGTGTGGCTTCATCTGAAGTAGCCCGCACAGGAGGGGACGAGGACAGCGCTGCTGGCCAGGACCTCGCACCCCACGCCCACCTGTGCTCCTTCCAGGTTCCAGTTACTTCCTGAGACTTTGGGCCCCAGACCGGCAGACGCCAGCCGTCCGGTCCGCTCCTGGGCGAGCGCGTCCGTGGTCTCTGGGTCCCGGGCCAGGGTTGGGCCTGCTCACCAGTCGTGTGTCCCATGGAGCAGGTGCAGGTGTTTGCGGTCGCTGAGGCTGTCAGGCTGCAGAGAGCAGTGATCCCCGAAGCGCTGGTTTCCGCAGATGTCTCTGGGCTGGCAGGCCAGGTGGGGGGCTTTGACCAGGCTGATCCTATGTGCCGTGAGGTGGGGCAGGGGCAGGGACTGCTGGGCAAGCTGGGAGCGGGTCAGGGTGGGTGGGAGGCAGGACGGCCACCTCCCTGCTTGGCGGCCTCCCTGAGGATCACACACGGCTGTGTGTTGAGAGCCCCGTGCTGGGCTCTCTGCAGCCTGTGGCCTGGCCACCTGCTTTTGTCAGTCAAGTTTTATTGGCACGTGGCCCTGCTGCTTGTTCACACCTTGTCTTTGGTGCACCAGGTGCTTGTGATGGCACTGTGGCCTTTTACAGAGGAAGCTTGCTGGACTTGTGCTCTAGGACCTTTCCCCCGTTGCTGTCTGTCCTGGCATCAGCACGCTGGAAGGATCTGGGTCAGGAGGCTCGTAGAATGCCACAGAATTTATGCGTGGCCATTTGCTTGGGGTGGTTTTCAGGAGAAACGCTTTGAGGCAGGAATGCCATGGGGCGTCCTGTCACCGTGTGGCTCGCGTGGCCCCACACGACCCTGGTACTGGGCACCTCCCCTTTGTACTGACGATACAGGGACCTGCTCCTCTGTCTTTCACCCAGGGGGTTCAGGGTCTCAGATTTTTGCCTGAATTTCTTCACACACTGGTTACGAGTGGTGGTCTGAGGCCTGTGTGCCGGCATGTGTGAATGGTGCCTGCCCGTATGTGTGTCTTCCGGGCCTCAATTCTGAAATTTTCAGTCTGTCGTTTCTTCGAGATAAAACTTGCTTCTTTATGTACGAGTGAGCCCTACACCGTGGGAGTTTCTCTGGCTTTGCTTTTTAACATTTGTTTGTTTTTGAGAGCACACGCGAGCATGTGGGGGAGGGGCAGAGAGAGAGGGGGACCCAGAATCCGAAGCAGGCTCCGGGCTCCGAGCTGTGGGCACAGAGCCCGATGTGGGGCTCGAACTCACGGACCGTGAGATCATGACCTGAGTCGAAGTCAGATGTTCAACCGACTGAGCCACCCAGGCGCCCTGCTTGATATATTTTTTTAAAAGCTCTCACTGTAGAGTTTGTAGAAGCTGTGAGGCCGTGGAGAGTCTCTGGGGACCCGTTTCTGCCCCCTCTGCTGCTCTGTCTTCTGAGCCGCTGTGGGAGACGCCTCTCCTGGTAACAGGCACTTTCTCCCTGTTGTGGCTCTTCCTCTGGCTTCACCAGTCGGCCCGGCAGTGTCCTTTATCAGAGGACGTGGGCCACGTGCTGCTCTCCACTGCCCCGTCTCTGTGCTGTCCCTGTTTCCGGAACATTCCACGCCTGTCTTTGCCCTCTGTGGTGTTGCCTCCCTGAGGGGCCGCTTCTGTGCTTGTCTGGCGTTGTCTCAGGCTTTCCGGTGAAGTCACCAGTCACGAGTGTTCTCCCTGGGTGTCTGCTGGCTTGTGACCCTGGTGTTAACCTTGACCTTGGTTAGGTCAGCGGGTCGGCTTCTCCCCCAGGGCGTGCTTGCCTTGTGATGTGGAGCAGGTCTGGCGCAAGCCGCCACTGCAGCCATCGTTCCCGCGGGGGCTTTTCCGTCCCCATCCCTCCCTGTGGCTTAGCGGGCGATGCAGCCTGGCAGGTGCTTGTGCCGTCCCCCGTTGTTCACCCGCGTGTGGACTTGGTACGTGTGCTGTGACCTTGGACACAGATTGTTTTGGGGGTGGCCAGCGGGAGCCCCGTGCTGGTACTCTGTCCCTTCGATGATGTGCTGGGGTGTCCTCGGCCGACAGGGGGGACAGGCAGGTGGAACGGTCACAGGTGAAGAGCCCGCGCCCCGCACACCTGCCCCAGCGGCCTGGGTGTGTGCCGTGCGCTCACAGACACACAGGCCGGGTCTGGAAGCGCTCACCCAGGTCTCTGGGAAGGGGACCCCGCTGAGGCTTTGGTCTCCTTAGTTCTCCGGGGTCTGTAGTGCAGGACTCCGTCTGCGCTCAGGGCACTCGGGCCGCTTCTTTGCGCCCCGCTGGGGTGAGTGTGGAGAACGGCATTCGGTGGAATACGGTCGTTTGTGTTCCGTGTACTGTTTTGTCCATCTTTGTTTCTGCTTTTTCTTTCTCTAAGTGTGAAACACGGGTGTGGTTTCAGAGGCCACGCGAGGAGGCGCCGGCTGGTGAGAGCACAGGGTTAAGGTCCGGAAGAAGCTGTGGGGTGCAGACCACGGACCGGCTGGGGCGAATGGTGGGTTGTGGAGGTGGGAGGGGCGGGGAGCCCTCGGGGTCTGCCTGGGCTGAGGGATTCTCTGCTGTGCCCAGTGTGGTGGCCCACCATCGCTGCCCCTCGTCACTTTGAGCCGCCACGGGGACAGACTGGTGGACACCTCCCACCCCTGAGTGTCTGGGGAGGATGGTGACCCTCCTGTCCTTTGGGGATTCTGTCAGAAAGTTGGACCGCGGTGGGGGTCACCCCACAGGGCCTGCTGTGAGTCTCACCCGGTGCCCTGGGGTCTGAGAAAGCTGGTTTTGGAGACTTTCCTGGGGTCCTTGCTCTGGGGAGCCTCCCTGCGTGGCGGGTCGTAGGTCAGGACACCAGATGGTGTGGCAGGAGGCGTGCGGCCTGCTTGGGGCTTGGGGCTTATTCCTGAGCAGAAGGCTGCCCCAGAGTCCTCTCCCCGGACCCCGGCAGGTAGTGCCACCACTGCCTGGCATCCCAGCACCCGCGGGTGAGCGCCACGTGCCCTTTCGGGGGCTAAAACCGTGTGGTAGACACATTCTGTTCTGTGCTTCTCTCCTGACGTCCGTGGGTGCTGTTCTGTGTGCCCAGGATCTTAAACTTGGGCAGACCTTCATCGTGGGCTGAGCTGTCTTGAAAACCACGTGCCCGCCGATGGGCTATGCGGTCGCCGAGCAGTCTTTTTATTCTAACTTTTTTGTAAGAAGCACTGCGGGTCTTGGTCTGGGGCCATCTGGTTATCGCAGGGTTTGCAGACGTGGCTGGGTCCGCCTGGACCCGCCCCTGCGAGCCACACTCCCAGGATGGGGTGAAGTCGGGGCGTCGCTTTGCCCTGAACACATTACTCGTGAGGTTGATGGGTTTCACGTGGGTTGGGCGTATAGGCTCTTCTTGAAGCCTGTTGTGACCCTGGAGAAATAGGTGGGGGGCGGGAGCCATCGCTCGCTTACTGGTCGAGGGCCTGGCTGTGACCCCGCCTGCATGGAGGTCGCCCTTGTCCTTCCTTTCTGATGCCATCCATGGCACAGGGTGACGGCCGTGCCGAGTGTAGGCTCTTGGCAGAGGGTTGGGGGATGCAGGGTCCTGGGGGCACCGTGCCTGTGGGCGGGGCACCAGGTGGCAGGGCCATGACCCCGGCTTCAGGAGCAGATGGTCAGGGGTCGCCAGCCGCTGTGCAGCGGGGAAGGTGCTCCTTTGGCGCCTGCTCCTTCTGCAGACCCTGTGGGCAGCCGTCTGGCACCAGGAGACACTGCCGCGGCCTGTGTGCGGGCGGCTGACCACCTCCAGCCTTGTGGGTGGAGCTGAGGCACGCTGGCCTGCCCTGGGCCTTCGTGTGGGCACCGAGACCACAAGGTGCGGCTCCCCCAAGGCAGGCAGACCGTCTCCCCGTGGTCAGCTGCTGCCTGGGAAACGGGACTGTCCTGTCGGGGGGGGGGGGGGTCCTGGATGCAGTGGAGGCCCCCCTTCCCCGGCATGCAGCTTGGGTCTTGCTGCGTCAGTGGGGGCTGCACTTGACCCGTTGGAGTGGGAAGTGCAATCCAGGGTCCTGCCTGGGGGGCGGGGGGCGGGTGTGTGTGTGCGCACGCGTGTGCACATGCGTGGGGGGGGGGTTGGGGGGCAGGGTCCTGCCTAGGGGGCGGGGCCGTGTGCCAGTGTGTGTGCGCAGGGCGGGGGGAGCCAAGGGTCCTGGAGTGTCACAGGTCCTCCCCCAGGCCTTTGGGGGGGGGGCTGGGCCCGCACGGGTCTGCAGTGGCCCCTGCCTCCTTCCAGCTGCTCCTAAAACTGCCCTGGGCGTTTTCCCCACCAGGAGATGGAAACTCGAGAGAAAACAGCCCATTTATTAACCATGTGGATGTGGAACCGGAGAACTGCTTTGAAGGGAAGAACATGGCACTTTTTGAGGTGACTCATGCTTCCTTCTACACAAAGTGCGAGGGCCGAGGCTTCACTCGGTCACATGACAGGGCCGGGGCCCCGAGACCCCACGGTCTAGTGAGGAGCTGGGGGTCGGGCGGAGGGCTGGCCTCCTGATTGGGCCCTGTGCATGGGGGGAGCCCCACACCCCGGCTCTGTGGCCTGGAGCCCCGACCTCTGCTCCTGACCCCAACTGGGGACCCTGGTGTGCAGGCGTCCGGGACGTCGAGGGCCCGCATCAGCCCTGTGTGCCCCGGGTGTGGGGCTGGACACCGCAGGGAGCCCTGCTGGGCGTCGCTCCCGTGGGTTGGGGATCCGGGTAACTAACCCACAGCTTGGCCCCAAACAGGAGGAAATGGACAGCAATCCCATGGTGTCCTCGCTGCTCAACAAGCTGGCCAACTACACCAACCTGAGCCAGGGCGTGGTGGAGCACGAGGAGGACGAGGACAGCAAGAGGCGAGAGGTCAAGGTGAGCCCCACCCTTCCCCCTGTCCCCTCTCCCCCGTCCCATCTCTTCCCTTATCCCTGAACACTAGTTTTGTCTCTCGTCTGCACGAGGTTCAGTTAGGGCGGACGAGGGCTTTTTCCGACCTGCCACGGTGATCATTCCCCCGGCTCTTGGCCCGGCCAGTACTGCCCACAGGTGCTGTGTTTCAGGGATTACGAAGCAGGGCGGCGGCCAGGCCAGCAGGACGAAGGCGGCCCGGGGCCTGGGCACCTGGTCTCCCCTCGAGGGGTCGAGCGTTTTCTGCCGGATTCCTGCAGCCGGCTGTGGCAGCCTGGGGGCGCCCTGGCCGCCTCTCCCTCCTCTGCGCACTCCGCCCCTGGCACCAGCCCTGCGGGCACGGAGTCCCTCCCGCATCTTGTGTCCGGCCTGACCTCGGCTGTCAGGAAGTCCGGCCACAGAAGGCACCTCTTACTGTAAGCCAGCAGAATGGATTCTCCCATTCCCTTGACGCTTGGGCGCGTTTGCTCTGTGTTTGCGAAGTGCCACCTGCTTAGTCTGGAGTGAGGGACGTGGGGTGTGAGGACTGCCTTGCCCAGCCCTGGCCCGGCCGCCCTCCTGGGGGCAGGGAGCAGTGCCCTGAAGGACGCTCCCCAGTCCTCGGGAGCCCATGGTGGCCCTGGTCGCAGGTTATACCATGGATGCTGTGGGCCAGGTGCCATGCTGACAGATGCTCTGGGGTTTCCCATGTACCCTGGGCACTGCCTGTGGCCTCAGAGGCTCTTCTCCGGTCCAGACTTTGGGAACCGCGGGCGTCTTCTGTGCACTCAGCACCCATCGGTGCCTGTCCCTCTGTGCGCGTGCTGGGGCTTCTGTGATGTCCACTGCCTTCGGAACAGGTGCTTTGCCGTGGTGGGCCCGGGTGTGCCGGCCCCTGCTGGCTCTCCCCGCTGTCCCCAGGCTGCCCAGCTCGGCCCGGTGTGTCCTAGCCTCCCCTGCACGGAAGTGCAGCCCAGACCCCTCAGCGTGGTTTCTGTTGGGACGTAATCTAAGTGTCCAGCCTGGTGAACCTGCACAGCACGTGGCTTGGACCCGTGGCCAGGTTAGGACCTGGGACAACCTGCCCGGGGGGCAGGTCAGCTGTCTGTCCTCTGTCCCCTGGAGACACTGGGGCAGGTGCTGCAGGCTGGATTTCGGTCACAGGAGGGATCCAGCCACCCTGGGACCCTCAGCACACCCATCGTCACCAGGCGGACATATTCTGGGTGGCACGAATCAGCCGCCCCACTTAGGGCCGACCAGGTCCTCTGGGGATGGGGGCTTCCCTTAACTGTCCCCTGTGACCAACCAAGCACAGGAGCTCATCCCCAGATGTCCACCCCCTCCCCCCCGGCCCCGCCCGGGCTGGTCCACCAAAGCCGCCTGTAGGAGCGAACTGCAGGTTCTTCCAGGGTGACTTGGGTCTTGCCCGACGCCAGGTGCAGAACAGCAGTGGACGCCCTGCGTCAGCTGGGGTGGCTGCGTGGCGCTTACCTGTGAACGAGACGCCGCCCCCTGCCTGGCACCGCCCTCCCTTGGCCAGTGCGTTCCCAGTTTACACAACTGGAAAGTCCCTGAGTTGCTCTCGCCTGCCCCGTGGCCACTCGAGGGGGCACACAGAAGCCAGGCACCCCATGGGCGGGCAGGCCCAGGCCCTGCATTAAGAGGGAGCTGAGCGTCCCAGACGTGAAGACACCCACGCGCTCGGGGGTGCCCTCAGAGGGTTTTCCCCAGGGTTGTGGGGTCCCGTGGGGCTCTGTGGCCCTGCCCCGTCCAGGCTCGTGGGGGCAGGCGTTCCTGCGTGGAGACCAGCCCTTTGGTCCTGAGAGTTTACCTGCCTCCTTAAATGTGGGTGCAGCCTGCTGCCCTCGGGGAGCCCGTCCCTGGGCCGCGAACCGGCAGAGCTGCCTCCAGCCCCTCGACTGCAGCCTGTTCTCTTTCACAGGAAGTGATTTCAAAGCAAATCTTCCCCAGTTTTTTTGTTTGTTTTTTTTAATTCCCTGAACTTGAGAGGTTTTTCCCTTGAACGTCATCTTGCCTCTTCAGACAGCCCTGTACCACCTGACCGTGGTGTCATGCCAGCTGTCGGACAGGATGGGCTGGGCCCCTGGCGTTGTCTGCCCGGCCGACGTGCTGAACTTCTGTCCCGGGGCTCCCGGGGCCCCCGGGGCAGGGCCGTGCAGCTGGATGCCTGCAGGTGAGGGTCCAGCCTCCCTGGAACCGGAACTGCTGTGCTCGCTTCCAGAGCCCGCGCATGGGCACCTTCATCGGCGTCTACCTGCCCTGCCTCCAGAACATCCTCGGCGTGATCCTCTTTCTGCGCCTGACGTGGATCGTGGGGGCGGCTGGCATCCTAGAGTCCTTCCTCATCGTGTCCATGTGCTGTACCTGCGTGAGTGACTGCAGTCCCCGGGCGGGTGGCGCTTGGACGTCAGGGACCCATCCGTGTGGGTGGCCGGGGGCTCTCCAGGGCGCTGTGCCCAAGGGAAGTCGAGTCTTGTGGGGCCGGTGATGGGCCAGCGGGACTCCTGTACCTGCGTCCGTGAAAGGATGCTGGGGCGCACATCCTGATGGCCGAGGGCTTTTGAGGGGCGCTGTCAGCACTCATGAGGGTGCTGTGTTTTGACGAGGTCCCTTTCCGGTTTTGAAGCCCCTGGGCTCCCTGTTCGAAGGAAGGGCCCACGCCAGTGACTTGCTCAGCCCCAGACCCCGGTTCCCCAGACCCGCCTTGCCCTCACGTCTCCTCTGCACAACTGCACCAGGCCTCCTTCCCACTGCTCGTGGGTCTGCCGTGGCCTCTGTGTCCTGGGCACCTGCTCCAAGAGCCACAGCCTTTCCTGCCTTGCTCTCACTGTGGGGACTGTAACTGGCTGTTCTGATCCCCCGGTGTCACCTGGAGCCCTCTGGCTAAAATCCGGACAACACAACAGGCGAGAGTCCCTTGACCTGGCCCCCTGGGGACCTGCCTGTGCCCCCTACAGCTCTGTGGGCTGTGGTGTGGCTGCCTGAACTGTGTCCCCTTCCTCCTGTGACACTGCTTTTACTGGAGGAACCTGGAGGTTATCTGGAGTAATTGCCACAGAAACTTACAAACCAGGAATAAGAGAAGAGGCTTCTTTAAGTAGCAAATGTGCCCAGCAGGACCCTTAGCCACACCCCACGGCAGGTGGACACTCGGGCAGGAGCCAGCCTTTCGCTCCAGGTGGGGTCCTGCGTTGGGTGTTTCTGATGGCCTGCAGGAGCCCAGCTTTGGGGGTCAGGTGGGAGATGATGAGGAGCATCCCGGAGCATGCCAGAGCCCACGTGGCTGGTTGCTCGCCAGTTCCTTTGCGATTGGGCCGGCGCGGCTCCCGGTGTGTTCTCTCTTTTGAGAGGATCTCCGGTGTCTTTGCAGACGATGCTGACCGCCATCTCCATGAGCGCCATCGCCACCAACGGTGTGGTCCCAGGTAAGGGTGCCGGGAAGGCCGAGCGGAGGGCCGTCCTCCTCCCTCGGCATCGCAGCCCACCGATGCAGCGAGAGCTGGCGTCCTGGTGTCCCCCAAGGGCACCAAGGCGGGGATCCTGTGCACGCTTGTCCCCTGGCACCTGGCCTGGCGCCCGAGCCTGCTGGGAAATCGGGCCTCTCTGGGTAGGAACCCAAGGGAATACTTCCCCGGTACTTTGTGAAATCTCACCTTTGTCCACTGGTTGGAGGTGCTGGCGTTTTACGGGTTGATTCTTGCCTTTGGTTCTGGAGTTAATTTCCCCCAGACCCTCATCCTCTTTCTAAACCGAGTCATTTCTGCGGCTAAACTGAAGTGCCACAGCGGGCAGTCCCTGCCTCAGGCACCCTCTGACCGGTGTCAGCGGCCGGGATGCTGGAGGGCCTGCCGGGGCTCCGGTCTGTTGGGGGACCTGGCTTGGCCTGGGAGCCTTGGAGTCACGGCTACTTGTAGTGACCGTCCCCGGGACAGGTGACAGGTGGGCAGTGAGCTCCAGGCGAGGAGGGCAGGGAGGGACCGTGCGTTCCATCTCCAGGTCTTGGGGAGGCTGCCCCCGGCCCGGAGCCGCCCTGGCCCAGCGGGCAGCAGCCGTGTAGGCGGCGTAGACCCAGGTGGCTGTGCTCCCCGCCCGTCGGGGGCTGGGAGGGGCCTGGTGTGGGATCCAGGGTCAGCTAAGGCGTCGGCCGTGCTCTGGTGCAAGACGGTGCCCACACGGCCCCAGGTGTCCTCAGCCTTTTTGGGGCAGAGTGCACAGAATTGAGGTGTTGGGTTCACCTTCAGCAGCACGGTAAGTGGTGCGACCCTAAGCTGTTTCCTCCTCTGGTTCGCAGCGGGCGGTTCCTACTACATGATCTCGAGGTCCCTGGGGCCTGAGTTTGGAGGGGCTGTGGGCCTCTGCTTCTATCTGGGCACGACCTTCGCCGGGGCCATGTATATCCTGGGGACCATTGAGATTTTTTTGGTAAGTGCTTTGGTTTGGGCTGGTTTTCCAGAGCCTGAGGAGCCTGTCCCGAGGCGCACGGGGCCCCTCAACCGGCCCCTCACCGTGTCGCTCTGACACCGCCTCCTTGGGCTCTCGAAGGCTGACTGCGTCCGTCTCCTCAGAGCCCACGCAGCTGTGACCCAGTGTCCGTTGGCCGCCCGGCGGGTGGGCCCCAGCGTTCTTGCCCAGCGGATGTGCTTGCTAGGCCGCAGGCCTGAGCCCAGGGTGGGCTGGGGGGGGGCCGGAGCCCAGGGTGGGCCGCGGGGGCCTGAGCCCAGGGTGGGCCGGGGGGGGGCCGGAGCCCAGGGTGGGCCGCGGGGGCCTGAGCCCAGGGTGGGCCGGGGGGGGCCGGAGCCCAGGGTGGGTCGGGGGGCCCGGCCTTCAGGGCTGTGGCCGCTGGAGGAGGTGGGGCTGCCAGAAGAGAGCTCCTTGGCCACGAGTCGGTCCTTTCTGCTGCCCGCGCTTGGTTCATGTTGCATGTGCCCGGTAGGGCCTCCCAGGTGGTATCATCACTCTCAGGTGGTCGGCCCGCGGGTGCCCCCTGGCCTTGCGGACTGGGCTGGGGGTGCCACCCGAGGGCCAGCCTCCACGACACCAACCCCAGCGCGGCATTCCTATGAGTCTTTCTTCTCCGCTCTCGTGTCTTGGTGGCAGCACCCAGGGGCCCACCGTGAATGGGTTCTGGTGGGCTGGGAGCCCGCAGAGGGGGAGGGAGCCCGGCACCAGGTCCTGCAGACAAAGATGGCCTCCCCCGGGGGGCCGTCTTCCAGCCGGGGGTGGTCGGCGGCCGCCCTCGACCCCCTCCCTCCGTCCCCCACAGACCTACATCTCCCCCAGCGCGGCCATCATCCAGGCGGAGACGGTGGGCGACGAGGCCGCGGCCATGCTGCATAACATGCGTGTGTACGGGACGTGCACGCTGGTGCTGATGGCCATGGTGGTCTTTGTGGGCGTCAAGTACGTCAACAAGCTGGCCCTGGTGTTCCTGGCCTGCGTGGTGCTGTCCATCCTTGCCATCTATGCCGGCGTCGTCAAGACCGCCTTCGACCCGCCGGACATCCCGTGAGTCCCGCGCCTGCGAACCTGCAGCTCCTCTCGTCAGCCCGGTCTGTGCCCGTGGCCGCGTGGTCGGGATCGGGGATGAGCCGTCAGGACTCTCGTGCGCCTCTGCCACCTGCGAGGATGGGACGGGTCTGGCGAAGGTCGGGGTGCGCAGGGTACTGGTGGCCCTGAGGACGGTCAGGCCCTGAGCTCCTGGGGTGACCTGTCCTCGGTGCCCTCTGTGCACGGCTCCCCTTGTCCTCACAGAAGCCCCTGAGTTCTTTCCTTTCTCGTCCCTCCTCCGGATGCAGATGCCGGGTCCCAGGGAAGTGGCCCAAGGTCACAGAGCGAGTGACGAGCTGTAGAATGTCCGGTGCTTGGGCCGGTGCTTGGGCCGGCCGGATGGGCCCAGCGCCCACAGGGCTGATCTGGGAGGGGCCTGGCGGGGTGGGTGGCTGCTGGCGTCGAGCCCCCCGGCCCCTCCACGTGGAGGGAGCTGCCTGTGTCAGATGCCCCAGGACGGGCCATGAGTCCGCAGCACACTGTGAGGAGCCCGGGACCCCGAAGTGTGGTCTCGAGGGGCTGCTGTGTCGACACCCGTCCCTCGCGGCTCACGCAGCGTTCCCATCACGCAAAGCGGAGCGTCAGAAGCGATTTAGCGGCCCCTGACCCCGGTCGCCCAAGAAAAGCAGTAATGGTTTCAGAAGAGGCCCCCACGACTCCTCACGCCCGACCACCTGCTCTAGGGTCTGTCTGCTGGGGAACCGCACCTTGTCGAGACGCGGCTTTGACGTCTGCGCCAAGGTCCACACCGTCAACAACAGTACGATGCCCACGGCGCTCTGGGGCCTCTTCTGCAACAGCTCCATGCCCAACGCCACCTGTGACGAGTACTTTGCCCAGAACAACGTCACGGAGATCCAGGGCATCCCTGGCGTGGCCAGCGGCGTCCTCCTGGGTGAGCCCCCCTACCCCCGCACTCCAGGCGGGTGGGGCCACACCTCCCCTCCCCCACAGCCCACCCACTGGGCGGCTGTCTGTCCTCCCTGGAGCTGCTGTCACCACACAGCGTGCAAAGCCAGTGGGGTCAGTAGACCCTTTATATCTAGGAGTTAGCCGCGAGGTGCACAGGAATTTTCCGGGTTCACTGGAGACTCAGAGGGCTTTTCCGTTTCTATTCTGTCTTCTGGGAAGACACACTTCACGTCTTCCTGTGAAGTTGGAGCCCATGGGAGCTTGGGAACCCTTTACCGCCAGCCACGTCTGCTGGGGCCTCCCTGAGTCAGGAGCCCCTGCAGAAGGTTCCGGAATCTTGTTACTGGTCTGTTGTCACCCACAGATAACCTGTGGAGCTCGTATGCAGACAAGGGGGCGTTTGTGGAGAGGAAGGGCACACCGTCGGTGCCTGTGCCCGAGGAGAACAGAGCCAGCGGCCTGCCCTACGTCCTCACTGACATCATGACCTACTTCACCATGCTGGTCGGGATCTACTTCCCCTCTGTGACCGGTGAGGCCCCCCCCACCGTGCACACGTGCCCTGGTCCCCTCACTCTCCATTTGGCCCAAGAAACAAGCCTCAGGATCTCTGCTCCTGTGTGCTGTGGTTGGGGTGCAGGAAGGGGCTTTGTCCCAAGCTCTCCTGAGAGGCCGTTGTCACTCAAAGGAACCGTGACCATGGCGGCCGGGAGTGGACACGCTTTCTTCCACACCGGTGCCTCCTCCCCTGCACGTGTGCACGCGCACTTCTTGCCGGGACACCCCTCGGCGGCCGCGTGTGCAGTGGGAGCCTCCCCCACCCCGGCCTGGCCCTGGCTCCCTGAGCCGCCCACGGCCGATGCTGTGTCTGCCCGTGTGGCTCTTGCCAGGGGCCGCTCGCAGCTGTGCTCCTGCTCCGGGAGCCCGGTCCACGTGGCCGCCTCGCCAGGCTTCACCTCCGCACCCGTTGCAGCCACGCCGTCTGGGGACTGGGGGCTGGGGGGCTGCTGAGTGCTTCTCTCTGGTCCCACCCTCCCTGTGCGTCGGGGCCAAGGGCCTGGCGTGGTAAGCTGCATGTTCTTCCTGTGGGCTTCTGTAGGTATCATGGCGGGCTCGAACCGGTCTGGGGACCTCAGGGATGCCCAGAAGTCCATCCCCACTGGGACCATCTTGGCCATCGTGACAACGTCTTTCATCTGTATCCTTGAGAGGGCCAAGTTCGGGGGTGGCCCTGATGCTCTGCCTGCCGCTCAGTCACCGGCCGCTGGGGTGGGCTTCCCAGGCTCTGGCGAGTTCTGGCCATCGCCCCCGAGGTGGAGCTGGGCAGGCCTCTGACACTGACCTTCACGGCTGGTTCTGGCACAAGTCCTTGTCCATAAACCACACGTACCACCACGTCATCCCACGTAACGTGTCGCTAACATGTAGCCGCTCCCTGCTGAGTGAGCCAGGGTGCCCTGCCCTGTCCCTGTGGCGGTCACATTACAGGCCGTGTGCAGCCTGACTCACCTGGTGGATGGGGCGGCGAGGAAGGTCCCCTGAGAGCCGCCAGGATGGGGTAGGTGGGGTCAGGGTCGGTCAGGTCCACCTGCAACCAGGGCCCTATGGCCCGTGCGTCTGGCCCGCCTCTTCCTTGACGTGAGATGCAGACCTGTCCTGCATCGTGCTCTTTGGGGCCTGCATCGAAGGAGTGATCTTACGAGATAAGTACGTTTTCACTTGCAGTTTCTAGAAGCTTCCATGTGTTTTTTCTAGATGATCGTAGCGTTGACCTGGATTTCAGGCCTCGAGTGGTGGAGCAGGAGGCCCCGTGGCCCCTTTGTGGGGATTCCGTCTGGCCTGGTGTGTCCACCCTCTCCTGCTCCAGCCTGGAGCTGGGGAACCACAGGGCAGCCTCTGACCCCGAGAGAGTGTGAGGGGGCCTGTGTGGTCCCTGAGCGTGACCCGTGGCGACGCTGCTCTTACACGAGTGACAGTGGCTTCCCTGCTCCCGAGAAAGGACACCGAGGGTGGGAGCGGCCTCGTTCCTGCTGAGAAGGTGTCTGAAAGCGCACCTGCCCCTGCCCCGCAGGTTTGGGGAGGCCCTGCAGGGGAAGCTGGTCATCGGCATGCTGGCCTGGCCGTCCCCCTGGGTCATCGTCATCGGCTCCTTCTTCTCCACTTGCGGTGCTGGTCTGCAGAGCCTCACGGGCGCACCACGCCTGCTGCAGGCCATTGCCCGCGATGGCATCGTCCCCTTTCTGCAGGTGAGCTGGGAGGCCGTCCTTCTGCGAGCGTGTCCTCGAGGGTCCCTGAGGGTCTGCCCGCAGGGCACGACCTTCACTGGCCCGCACTGTGGGCCCCGGGGACCCCTGCCAGCCTGGTGGCTCTCCACAGATGGTCACTGTGCTGTGGGAACAGTGAAGAGCATCCACCTCCTGCCGGGGCTGGGGGCAGGGGGCAGTGTCTGTCCCGAGCAGGGCCGGGTGTGGGGGGTCTCTCCGGGAGGGGCATCTATTCTGCGGGGTGTCTGTCCTGCAGGGAAGCGTCCTCCACTTGGGACGGAAGCTTTCTGGAACGAACTTGACGGTTTCACGTCTCAGTGTCCTGGGGCCACCCTACCACATGCCACGGGCTGGGGGCTCGGACGACACGAGCTGATTTGCTCACACTCTGGAGGCCGAAAGCCCGAGATGCAGGCACGGGCAGGGCTGGTTTCTTCTGAGGTCTCCCTCCTTGGCGCGTGGACGCTGTCTTCTTCGAGGCCTCACGTGGCTTCCCTGTGCCTGTGGTGTCTTCATCACTTCTTGCAAGGACACCAGCGGGGATTGGGGCTGCCCCCGTGGCCTCAGTTCCTGCAAAGCTCACAACCTGCAGACATAGTCACCTCCTGGGTGGTTGGGGCTGTGGGTGTTGGATGTTTGTCCTGATCCCGGCTGGAGAGGGTCCGGGACGAGTGGTAAAAGTCTGCTTCTGCCTCCGTCCCATATCTGAGACCCTGGGCTTCTCATCAGGATGACAGGTGTGCCTGTGGCCCGTCAGCAGCCCACCTGCCCTTCCCCTGCAGGTGTTCGGTCACGGGAAGGCCAACGGGGAGCCCACGTGGGCCCTGCTGCTCACGGCCCTCATCTGTGAGACCGGCATCCTGATCGCCTCCCTGGACAGCGTGGCCCCCATCCTCTCCATGTGAGCGGGTGTGGGCACGGCGGGAGGCATGTGGGGACAGGCTGTGGGGAGGTGGCTGCCGCTTGTCACCTGTGCGTCCCTGCCCAGGGGACAAGGGACGTGTGTGGTCACGGGGACGGGGGGGGGGGGGGGCGGGGAGACCCCTGTGGGGGGGGGGGTGGATAATGCCGCAGACGAAGGGGCTTCCTGGGAGCAGGGGGGCCAGGCGCCTGCAGGACGGGAGCTGCCGTGGGACCCGCCCCCGCTCCTCTGGTGCTACGTTTGTGCCCCAGGTTTTTCCTCATGTGCTACATGTTCGTGAACCTGGCCTGTGCCGTGCAGACCTTGCTGCGTACCCCCAACTGGCGCCCGCGATTCAAGTACTACCACTGGTGAGCATTGGAGCCCGCGGGCGGCCGCTGCCTGGGCCACGCAGGCGTCTCGTGGCATGTGGCCCCCGCTGGGGGTGTGGCCTCAGTCTCCCCGGGGCTGCTCGGTCCTCCTGCCAGCGTGCATGCGTGCGTGCGTGGGGGACCGCGTGAAGCCGGCTGTGCTTTGTGCCCTGGGGGCGGGGTGGGCGTCCGGTGGGTGGGGCCAGGACCCCTCTCAGCCCCCGGAGAGGGGTCAGTGGCAGGGACTGATCTCAGGGCATCATTGCTGCTTTCTCACGGTGGCTGGATGAGGTCTTTGTGGGGAACCCGTGAGGTTTTGGGGTTCGGCCATGGGCAGGCACGTGAGCTGCGTGTCCCCCGCAGGGCGCTGTCCTTCCTGGGCATGAGCCTGTGTCTTGCCCTGATGTTCATCTGCTCCTGGTACTACGCCCTGTTTGCGATGCTCATCGCTGGCTGCATCTACAAGTACATCGAGTACCGCGGGTAAGCCGCTGCGGGGCCTGGCCCCGGGGCGCAGGCGGGACCCAGCTGTCACAGTCACACACCTTTGTCATAGCAGCTGGAGAGTGACACGTTTTTACGGCGTGGTTTTTGAGAACTTGAGAACTTTGAAGTCCATCCAATGACAGCACTGATGTGTTGGAGGATTTCAAACTTTCCGGAAAGTACCCCGCGTCCCACAGCGCCTGGTCCATCCCTGGGGCGTTTCCCTTGGGCGCCTGGCCCCCTCTGGGGAGGGTGCTCTGGGCCGGGGTCCCTGCTGCTGCCCCCACCCCCCCCCCCAGCTCTTTCCAGGGTGGTTTAGCTGGAGAGTCAGGGGCCGTGACCACTTGCACTGGGGAGGCCAGGCCCACTGAGCCAGCTGTGCTCCTCAGCGTCCGCTCCACACACACAGCCGTGTTCCCGACTCCCACGTCCCGCCCTCGGCGGAGACCCCATGGTGGCTCCTCGGGGAGGTTGCCCCTGGGGGCCTGAGGCCCTGGACCCCTTCCCTTGGCACTCAGTGCTGCCCTTCCGTCACAGGGCCGAGAAGGAGTGGGGTGACGGCATCAGGGGTCTGTCGCTAAACGCTGCCCGGTTCGCCCTGCTGCGTGTGGAGCACGGCCCCCCCCACACCAAGAACTGGAGGTGAGCGCCCCAGCTTGCCCTGAGTTGGCCTCCTGCCCTCTGAACCCCCGAAGCGCCGTCTCTAACGGCACACTTCGGAGAAGGAAAGTTGCTGCCTCTCTTTGGGGAGCGATTGTCTCAGAAGCTTCTAGCACCTTTCCTCAGTCCACAGTGGTTGGCCGTGGCACGATCAGCATGTCTCTGGGCACTAGGCCGGACCTGGGCGGCGTGGTGGGTGGGGAAGGGGGCGAGCTGACCTCGCCGGGGTCCTGCCGAGGACGGAGGGCAAGCGTGTGGGCGTCTCCCTGCCGCTGGGGGGGGCGGAGAAGGCCGTGCCTGGGGAGCAGCGGTTTTACCCGCACGGAGAGCCCCTCGGCCTCCGGGCACGTGCACCCGCGCACCTGCGCACCTGGGGGGGGGGCGCGGGGTGACGGCTGTCTCCCCCCGCAGGCCACAGGTGCTGGTGATGCTGAGCCTGGATGAGGAACAGTGTGTAAAGCACCCCCGACTGCTGTCCCTCACCACCCAGCTCAAGGCCGGCAAGGGCCTGACCATCGTGGGCTCCGTGCTGGAAGGCACCTACCTGGACAAGCACTCGGAGGCCCAGCGGGCCGAGGAGGTGGGCAGCGTGGGCGGACGGCGGGCGGAGCGGCCGGGTGGCCCTGAAGCACGGTGTGGGGCAGGCCCACTGTTCCCTGCGCGGACTGGGCCGGAAGGTCCGAGCTTGGGTCCGTGCGTCCCGTGGGGCTGTCTGGTTTCAAGGACCGGGGCTTCTGGGTTTGGACGGAGCTGGACGGAAGCTGCTGCAGGGACCTGCTGTGGGCGGGGCCTCGTGCTGGAGGGGCTCAGGCCGAGGGGCGCGACCTCGGCACCTGTGGAAACGCAGGCGTGCGGGTGTTTCCAGACAGAAACGCTTCCGTGTCTGTGACTAGAGCAGGAGGCACGGGAGCACCAGGTGTTCCCAGGCAGCCTCCCTCTTGTCCCCTGTCTTCCCTTCCTCACGGGTGGAGCCCCCACCTCCCCGTCCGGGCGGATGGCGTGTCCTCCTGTCCGGGAGCAGCCACGCTGCTGCCGTGGGCCTGAACCGGGGCTGCACCCAGAGGCTCATTCGGATTCAGAGCGGGGGGTGGGGTCGCGGGACGGTGGCCTCCTACCTGGACGGTTAGCCCCGCGCGCTCAGCGGTCCGCAGGTGCAGCTGGTGCAGGGAAGGCCGCGGACGCGCTGGGTGCTTATCCCTTCCTCTGGGGCGTCAGGCCCCCTCAGCGGGACCTCAGCTCGAGGGCTCAGGTGCGGCGGTGGCTGGCTGCAAACCGGTTTAAGCGGTGTCCTCCTCACGACGCTCACACTGTCTGTTTCTGGCCAGGGCTTTGCTCTCCGGATCCCCTCCTGCTCGTGGCGACAGGAGCTCTTGCCCCGACCCGAGGTGTGGCGGGAGAGGCCCTGGCGTTGACTTCTGACATAGCTCGGGTGCCGCGCGGTCTCCGGGCAACTCTCGCCGGATGGGGCGTCTCTGGCGAACCGAGGCGGAGGTTGGGCGAGGGAGGTGGGCGTCCGCGAGCCAGGGCCCAGGACGGTTCAGGTGTGGCTGGGTTCACGGTCTCTGCCCCTTTCTAGCCTCCACTGCTGCCATTTCACACACAAGGTTCTGTTCTTTGCTAACTAAGTCCTACAGAAAGTGTTACGCGCTTAAGTCATAAGAGTTCAGTTTTGTGTTTTGGCAGAGCGTGTGTTTGTGATGTCTCGTGGTATCTTGTGGAAGCGGGGGATTCCTGAGACCCCTCTGTTCTTGTGCGTTGAGGGGCTTCTGACGTTCCTGTGACAGAAGCGTGGGTGGTGAGTGGTCCATTGACCGGTTTTGTTCCTCGGTGGGGCTCGTGCGGTCAGAGCCTCCCTAGTCGTGTGGACGCCACGGGTCTGGGCCAGGTTCTGGTTTCCTGGTCTGCCTGGCGGTCTGCCTGCCGTCGGATGGCTCCGTGTGCCGGTGGCTCCGCGCTGTTATTGCCCTGGTGGCACGACTGGGTTTTGCCGCAGACGTACGGCAGCTGTGGGGCTGAGGGTCACGGTGTCCCCGAGAGGGGGCCGCCGTCTGAGGGGCTGGCGAACAGGGAGCTGTGTCTCAGGACGAGGGCCCGGGGGCCCCGCGGTGCCCAGACTCCTCCTGCTCTGGTCCAGCGGGGGCAGCAGGCATCTCCTGCCCTGCCCCGTGTCTCTCTGCCCGTGGAACCGAAGCCCGGAGGCCTGGTTGGTGGCGCTGGGGCTCGCGCGCCGGCTGGGAGGCCGGGAAGGGTGAGGCCCTGCTGCTCCCCGCAACGAGAATGCCGCCGGATCTGGCCATGACCGTGTGGTTGGCCCCTCACGGTCCCCCCCGCGTATCTCCCCAGAACATCCGGGCTCTGATGAGCGCGGAGAAGACCAAGGGTTTCTGCCAGCTGGTGGTGTCCTCCAACCTGCGCGATGGCATGTCCCACCTGATCCAGTCGGCTGGCCTGGGGGGCATGAAGCACAACACGGTGCTCATGGCCTGGCCCGAGTCCTGGAAGAGGGAGGACAACACCTTCTCCTGGAAGAACTTCGTCGGTGGGTCCTGGGCCCCCTCCGCAAGGCTCCCGGAGGCCCCGGCTGTGCGCCCCGTGGGAGAGTGACCCCCCCCCCCCCTTGGGAGAGGAGAGCCTCACTGCCCTGTGTCCGCCAGCTCCGCCCCTGCAGGTCCCCCGGAGGCCCCTCCAGCCGCGCCCAGGGCAGCGAGGGCTGCCGTCCTCCTGCACTCCAGGCGGGGGCTTCGCAGGGGTTGCGGCCTCACCACTCCTGCCACAGTGCGGGTGACCCACCACCGTCTCTCCACAGAGACCGTCCGAGACACCACGGCGGCGCAGCAGGCCCTGCTGGTGGCCAAGAACGTGGACCTGTTTCCACAAAACCAGGAGCGCTTCAGCGACGGGGATATCGACGTGTGGTGGGTCGTGCACGACGGGGGCCTGCTCATGCTGCTGCCTTTCCTGCTGCGGCAGCACAAGGTGAGCCGGGGTCCTGCAACGGCGGTAGGGGGACAGGGTCCCGTGACGGGGGGTCCTGAGATGCGGGAGAGGGTTTGGGGTCCTGTGATGGGCACGGGGGCTCAGGGTCCCGTGATGCGGGTCCCATGATGGGGGGTCCTGAGATGCGGGAGGGGGTTTGGGGTCCTGTGATGGGCACGGGGCTCAGGGTCCCGTGGTGGGCGTCCTGTGACGGGGGGTCCTGAGATGCGGGAGGGGGCTTGGGGTCCCGTAATGGGAGTCCCGTGATGGGGGGTCCTGAGATGCGGTAGGGGGTTTGGGGTCCTGTGATGGGCACGGGGGCTCAGGGGCCCGTGATGGGGGTCCCGTGATGGGGGTCCTGTGATGGGGGCAGGGGTTTTGGGGTCCTGCGATGGGGGGGTCCTGAGATGGAGGTGGGGGCTTGGGGTCCTGTGATGGGGGGGGTCCTGAGATGCGGGAGGGGGTTTGGGGTCCTGTGATGGCCACGGGGGCTCTGGGGCCCGTGATGGGGGGGTCCTGAGATGGGGCAGGGGCTTGGGGTCCTGTGATTGGGGGGGTCCTGAGATGGGGGAGAGAGTTTGGGGTCCTGTGATGGGCACGGGGGCTCAGGGGCCCGTGATGGGGGGGTCCTGAGATGGGGGCGGAGGTTTTGGGGTCCTGAGATGGGGCGGGGATTTTGGGGTCCCATGATGGAGGGTGGGATCCTGCTATGCGGGCTCGGGGGCTCAGGGTCCTGTGATGGGGGGTCCTGAGATGGGGGTGGGGGGTTTGGGGTCCTGTGATGGGCATGGGGCTCAGGGTCCTGTGATGGGGGTTTCCTGAGATGGGGGCGGGAGCTTGGGGTCCTGCGATGGGCACAGGGGCTCAGGGTCCCGTGATGGGGGGTCCTGTAATGGGGGTGGGGGTTTTGGGGTCCTGAGATGGGGGTGGGAGCTTGGGGTCCTGTGATGGGGGATCCTGTGATGGGGGCGAGGATGTCTGTATCACACGGGGCAGGCGGGGGGGGGGGGGGGCGGCTCCCTGGGCCAAGTGCAGGTGCAGAAGCCAGCCCCCCACCCCCGCCTGCCAGGTGTGGAGAAAATGCCGGATGCGCATCTTCACGGTGGCCCAGGTGGACGACAACAGCATCCAGATGAAGAAGGACCTTCAGGTGTTCCTGTATCACCTCCGGATCAGCGCCCAGGTGGAGGTGGTGGAGATGGTGAGGCATGCGGACTGCCGGCAGTTTGGGTTCGGGGGTCCCTGCCCACCTGTCACAGCCGTGGGCTGGCCGGCGCCCAGCTCCCGGGCTCGACCTGATGGTTGTGCCCACACGTTCCGTGTTGTGCAGACCACCGCTCCAGTGTTCTCTCGGGGCTGGACTGGGCCTGTGAGTTTAGGGGTTTATGGTCAGGGGACCCTAGAGGTGATGCACCCTTCTGGCCATGTCTCATAAGACGGACGTGACACCCACCCTGTCACAGGTCGTGAGCCTGGGGTCCGGGCCCCCATGTTCCCATCTCCAGGCTCTTGGGTGGGAGCGGGTCCCCGGGGCCGCGGGAGCACCGGCGGCCTCTCCCCAGGCAGCGTGTCCCCAGCAGGCTCTTGGGAGCGGTGGACAGGGCTCGGGCCCTGAGGGGGCAGAGGAGGCGGTGTGTGCCCGACACGGACCCCGCCCGGGGCCGGTGGGAGGACCCGGGGTCGCCCACCAAGCGTCATGCCGGGGCTGGGGAAGATCCCGACCCCACGGTCAGCGGGAGAGCTCCGGGCTCTCCCGGCACAGAAATGGCTCCTGTCGGCTGTGGTCACAACTTCGTGCGGGACGTGGCATGAGCTTGGCGTGGGTTCCGTCAGGGGCCGCGCTGCATGTCCGCGAGCAGATGTGCGTTCAGCTGTGGCGGTTGTCCCCCCACGTGGTCACAGCACGGTCATGCTCCTGCAGGCGTGCCCGTGTGGAACACACACGCCTGGGGCACCCGTTCACTTCGTGCCTGGGGCTCCCTAGGTCGAAAACGACATCTCGGCGTTCACGTACGAGAAGACGTTGATGATGGAGCAGAGATCCCAGATGCTAAAGCAGATGCAGCTGTCCAAGACCGAGCGGGAGAGAGAGGTGCGCGTGCGGGTGCCCGCTGCGCCCGGCCGGCCTGTGCCCGCGTTCTCGCCTGGCCAGCGGGACCGAGTCGTGGCGGTCTCTGGAGCCGTGCGCCCCCAAGCCGGGTCTTCTGAACGGGCGGCGGCACGACTCTGCCTCCGCCTCCTCTCCCTACCCGCTCCAGGTGGGAGGGCACGCGCCCTCCCGGGCCCCGGCGGCCCCCGTCCACATACGCGGGTGTGCTCAGAACCGGCGCCTGCCGTGTCAAGTGCAGAGACTTCTGGGTACAAATGTCCCCTCGTCCTGGGCTTTCCTCCGCGGCCTTCAGAGCCAGGGCAGGAAGCAGGGGAGGAAGAGGGGACGAGTTTGGTCTGGCAGCCGGGGGTGGGGTGGCATTGGGTGCCCTGCAGGGAGGCCTGGTCCCGGGGTCCCGGCCTTTCTTCCCGGGAGAGTTTTGGAGACCTTCCTGTTGGTGTGCCCTGCTGCCCTGCCAGGCCCAGCTCATCCACGACAGGAATACCGCGTCCCATTCAGTGGTGGCCACCAGGACCCAAGCCCCACCCACACCGGACAAAGTGCAGATGACCTGGACCAAGGAGAAGCTGGCCGCCGAGAAGTTTAAGAACAAGGAGCCAGGCGCGTCCGGGTTCAAAGACCTCTTCAGCCTGAAGCCGTGAGTGTGGCCCGCGGGCTCCCGGGTGGCAGGTCCTGGCTGTCACAGAGCTGGGGCTGGGCAGGCCCGAGGGCCACAGTCTGCTCTCGGGGCCTGTTTGCCAGATCTGGGATCCCAGCAGTCAGGGGTCAGTGCCCTTAGGGAGCTGGGGACTCCCAGCTGTGACCCCGCTGACTGTGCAGGCTCCCTGCCGGGGCCTGGGTGCTGCCTGTGGCGTGGGGCCGAGAGCCCCAGGGTGGGCGCAGGCGCAGGTGCAGGTGGGGGGTGCCAGGTGGCGTGGCTGTGCCGGGAGGGGAGGCGCCCCCCCCTCCCCCCCCGCCAGGGGTTTTCAGTGAGGACCAGAGCCCCAAGGCCTTGTGTTGTGGGGAAGGGCCTGGGGGTCAGACCCTGTTGGGAGAAGGACCAGGTGAGCCGGGGAAGGGCAGCTGGGCTGTGCCCGCGGTTGTTTAAACGTGTTCATTGTGCACACTCTCGAAGTAACCTGTTCTTGTGTTTTCTCCTCCTTGTAGAGAATGGGGAAGTCTGTAAGTGCTCTCCTGCTGTTTAGGATGCTTCTTAGGCCTGTCTTCTCGCATGCTGGGCACACACTGCTTGTGAACTGTGCACATGTCCACGTGTGTGTGTGTGCGTGCCCAGCCCTGGGTGGGTGCATGTGCGTGCACGGCCCTGCATGTATGTGTGCGCGAATGGCCCTAAGCTTGTGTGTGTGTGCAAGCATCGCCCCGAGTGTGTGCATGCACAGCCCTGAATGTGTGTGTGTGTGGCCCCGAGTGTGTGTCTGCACGTGCACGGCCCTGCGTGTGTGTGCATGTGTGCACATGACCCCAAGTGTGTGTGTGTGCGCATGTGTGTGCACGGTCCTAAGTGTGTGTGTACATAGCTCTGTGTGTGTGTGCACGTACGGCCCCCAGTGTGTGTGCATGCATGGCCCTGAGTGTGCACGTGCCCGCACGCAGGAGTCTGCCTGCTGCCGCTGTGGCTTTCAGTGGTTTTCTACTTAACTCGCTCCCCTCTGTGCAGAGTGGCTCAGGGCACACGGCTGAATCCCTTCTCTGATGCTGTGAGGGCTGAGATGGGGGGAGGGGGGCTCGTCCTGAGCTGGCTCTGGAGCAGAGAGAAGCGGATGCTTTGGTAGCTCTTAGAGAATCTGTCCACACCCTGGGGCTACGCGTTCGGTCTCTGCAGGGGACCGTACATCGTCCCACTCTGCGGCCCTGGGTACCGTTCACCCCAGGAAGCTGCCGGCCTTGGTGTGAGGAGGGGTGTGGGCAGATCCTATGTGCTCCGGTACTGGGGGGCAGCTAGACGGGCAGGAGGGGGACCCGCCCTGAGGTCGCTGCGCGTACCCCTGCCCCCCACGCCTGCAGTGTGTCCCCTGCGGTGGTGGCCACCCGGGAGGTATCCGTAGTGCAGCGCTAGAGGCCGGGGGGCCCCGGAACCCTGTGCATCACACTGAGGACACGGGCGGGTGTCAGTCTGTTGAGGGAGCAAAGCTTGTAGACGTGTCTGGGAATCGTGGGGAAGAGCAGGGACACGGGGACTCTGGCGTCCGCTTTTCTGTGAACTTCAAAGCACTCCCCAGATAAGGTCTGTCAAAACCCAGACACGGACATGGAGGACTAACTAGGGTTTCTCCCCTAAGATGCTGCGAAGAACATGGGCCTGCAGATCCTGTCCCCGGGAGGGCATGAGGCTGAGGTGGGGAGGTCAGCCCGCAGGGGGCACGAGGCTGACAATCGTGGTGTCCCCAGGGGTGGGCGTACCTCTGTTGTGCCTGTTGTCCTGGCCGTGTGCCCACCAGGAGCCGAGGGACCAGAGCCCTGACTTTGTTACGGCACCGCCCCCCCCCCCCCCCCCCACACACTCTCCTGCGCTGGGCTCAGAGCGCTTACGGCAAGGTTCTGTACATTGTGGACTCACGGCCCACTGTCGGGAACAAACACAGCTTTCTGTTGGCTTCCTGTCCCTCTCCACGCCTCTTTGACCTCCACGAGGCACGTCGCCCTGGAGCCGAGGGCCCTTCCAGCCAGACCCAAACCCCTGATTTTAAGATTATATGTGTTTTCAAAACTTTTAGCCGTAAGAGACCCTCTAATGTCACACACACTCATTTCTGGAGTTGCTGTCGTCCCCAAACACTGGTGATTGTGGTCTGTTCAGGCAGCTAATGCGTGGTTCTTGTACCAGAGTGTCCCTGGTTGTGGCCGGACAGATCCCCAGCCTATAATTTTATCAGGCGAAACTGCAGAGAAAGAAGGGGGCCCGGCTCCCTGCCGTCCTTCTGGGAATCAGGGGTTGTGATAGCGTTTATTCAGCTGCAGCGCTGAGCTTTTGAAAGGTGCATCCTGGACGCCACTCCCGTGGGCCTTGCACTGACCCTGGTGTGGGGGGACCTCTGTCCCTGTTGTCTGGGGCACGGCGACCTGCTCCCAGAAGGGCTGCCCGCGGATTCCGTCCTGCAGGAGACCCGGGCTCAGGGGACATGCGTGTCAAGGAGGCAGGCAGCTCTCCCAGGCAGTGTCTCCCAAGTGCCTCCCGGGACACGGTTCGGGGTGGGGGTGGTGCCCCACACAGCCACCTGACGCATGTGGTGGCCAAGGAAGAGGTCCCGTAGCTACTCGAGCTCCAGGGAGTGCTGGTGGGCAGGCGGCTGCCAGGGACTCTCCCCAGGGGGTCATCAGAGCCCAGCGGGCGCCCTGCCCGCGCTGTGGATCCCGCAGACCCGGGTGGCTGGCAGGGACGGGGTGCGGGGCCTGCTTGCTGAGCATTGGAAGCTCTTGTCCTTCCGCCATCGGCCAGGAGCGCTGGGTTGAGAACGGGGTGGACCCTGGCGGTGGCCTCGTTCTTGCCCAGAATCTCTAGGCCTGGAGCCGCACGGCACGTGCAAGGCTCCGGGGACCCCACCCGGGTCAGGACGAGGGAGATGCTGCTGTGTGCACCCCGTTGGGTGTGCTAACCTCAAGGCCACGTGTGAGCAGGGCTAGGCCGTGGCGTTGGGGCCTGCCCCGGGGGAGCTTAGAGCCTGTGGGTGTGTGAGTGCCTTTCGTGCCTGGTGGTGAGATGTCCCCGGCCCCCCTGGGGGACACTGCACGCAGATGTAGAAGCTTGGCAGCTTGGTGACACCCGGTCTAGAACGTTCGGGAACCAGAGCCTTCTCGTGCTGAGTAGTCGTCCCCGGCCCGTGCCCGCCAGCCTCGCACGGAGTCACCTCCCCTGTGGGTTCTCTGGGGAGTTGACGCCGTTTGAGTCTGATTTGCTTTTGCCTGGGACCGAGATGGGCAGACGGGGCTCAGGCCGGCACGGCCATGGGCGTCAAGTGGCCATCTCCCCGCAGGAACCAGTCCAACGTCCGGCGGATGCACACGGCCGTGAAGCTTAATGGTGTCGTCCTCAGCAGGTCCCGGGGGGCTCAGCTGGTCCTGCTGAACATGCCAGGACCCCCCAGAAACCGGCAGGGGGACGAGAACTGTATCCTTTCTGTGTGCTGCCTGCGGGGCGGGGTGAAGGCAGTGCCCGTCGGGACGTGTCTGGCTTCGCTGCCCTTGCTCACGGGATCCCAGGGGCTGGGGGATGGGAGCAGCAGGGCCCGGAGCGAGGCCCACGGTGCCAGGGGCTGGGGTCGGAGCGGGGGCCAGAGCCTGGCCCGAGTGCCAGGAAAGCAGGGTCTGGGGGGGGGCGATTCCCAGCGAATGGCTCCTGGTTGGTGTTGGGGCATTGGCAAAGGTGAGGGAACCGTACACGTGCCGAGTGTCCTCGGCGGAGGCCCTCAGTGAGGAACACGGGACCCCCAAGAATTAGTACCACGAGTGGCGACCTGGGACCCTGCCCGGTGCTGGCTCTGCTCCCGGGCGTCTTCTTAGCACGTGGGGGCAGCGTGTTCCCTCCGTCGTGGACGAGCCGAGCGGCCGCACAGACGGTTCCCCCGAGTCCTCCCCAGTAGGTGGGCCTGCCGCCCCTCCTGGCTGGGTGGAGGTCCCAGGTCGGCTCCACCCCGAGCGGGGCTCGCGGCCTTTCACCGTGTGCCCCTGTCCTGTGACGGGGGTCTCTGGGGTGCAGCCCCCCCCCCCCCCCCCCCACTGGCACTGGGGACGGGGAGGCCGGAGGGGTCGCTGGCGGCTCTCAGAGGCTGCAGGACTTGTGCTTGCTGACCAGACCGGGACTTGGGGCCTGTGTGGGTCCTCGGGGGACTTGCCCGGCTGCGCCCAGAGCCCCGGGGTGGGGGGTGGGGGGCGGGGGGGCGGGGGGCGGGGGTCTCGGGTCTCCTCAGGCCCCGTCGGGCCGGCTGCAGGAGCGGGCTGACCCCTGAGTGCCCTCTGCCTTGCACCTGGCCGAGGCCTGCACTGGGCTTCGTTGGTGCCACCAGCCACGCTGCGGGGCCCCCTCTCCTGCACACCCACCTCCCTCTCCCGGGGACTGCCGGCGGTGCCCCCAGCTGTGTCCTTAACTCTGGCGCCCAGACATGGAGTTCCTGGAGGTCCTGACCGAAGGACTCAACAGGGTCCTCCTGGTCAGGGGCGGCGGCCGGGAGGTGGTCACTATCTACTCCTGACACGCTGGGCGGGCTGGGAAGTGTGCCCCGTGTGGCTTCATATACAAGTTTCCAGAATGGCCCCACAGCACTCCTCTCCAGGCCGGGAGCCAGCACGCAGCTGCCGAGGTTTCCTCGTTTGGAGGGGAGACGTCGATGCTCGAGGGGACCTGGGACGCAGCCCTCCTTCTCCTGGCCTCCTGACCTCCACACTCGGGCTGTGAGCTCCAGATGTGGTTTCCTTGGCCCGAGCTACCTGGTTGGTTTCATGGTTAGGTTTTAGTTCTGCCCCATCCAAGACGCTCACGGGGAAACCTCGCTCGGGACAGAAGGTCACCCTCGGGCCACGAAGCATCTGTTCAGGAAGGTGGCCGAGGGCCTCTTGGTCAGCCTCCTCAGCACCTGTCCCTGTAATGTCCCTGTTCGTGTTCCTGTAAGTGAAGTCCGAGAAGAGCTGTCCACGCCTACGCCCCAGGCTCAGCCGGGCGGCCTCGCTCGCGAGCCCGCCCAGTGTGGGCACATCTGCCCAGCCTGGCCAAGAACCCCAGGGGTGTCTAGAAAGGGAACCCCAGGGGGCGTGGGGTGGCCGTCTCGGTGGGCATTCCGGTGGGCTCCAGGCTGGCTTTGCGGCCTGGACGGCAGCGGGGTCCCGCGTGGGCACAGGGCGCGGGAGTGGTAACTAACTGCTGAGGATTCACCACGTGGTTACCCACCTACACGTGCCCGCCCGTGGACCCGGGTCTCGCCAGGCTCCCAGGAAGGGGCTGGGCTGCACTGGGTGAGGTCCTGGGGCGGCGGTGGCACTGGGCCGCGTGTCCCCTCCCACCGGCATGGAGGGGACAGTGACAGTGGTGCGTGGGGGCTCCGTGGGCTGCCTTCCGATGGTCTGTAGACTTCGCGCTTTACCCTGGTGTCTGTGCTCTAGGTCCCGATTGTGCCACCGTGGGCTGTTGCCCTGACCCGGGCCTGCTGTCTGTATGGCTTATTTATTTAAGCCCCTGGGGAGTTTCAGTGATAATTAAGGTGCCCATGAAGAGATTGTTTCTGTGAACAGCCCCAAAGGGCCGGGTCCCTGGCTTTCTCTGGCTTCCTCGGACATCCTGGGAGGTCAGCCAAGTCCACGGATCTGAAGTCTGGCACAGGCTGAGTGCGCCCAGACGTCTCCGAGGCGCAGCTGGGCGGCACAGAGGGTCCGCATCACATCAGAGTGACCGCTGGCCAGAGCGTGTGCCAAACCACGGCAGCCGGGCTCGGGGCGTCCACACTCTTGCCCACCGTGGGTCTGCACCGAGTCAGGTGTCGGGTGGGGGGGCGTGCCCAGGGCCCCTTTGCCCAGAGGGCACCTGTGAAGCCACAGCGGTGCTCACACTGGCTGAGGAAGAGCCGCCGCGTAGCAGGACCGCCCCTGTGACCCTTAACCCTTGTTCACGCGGCGGCGATGTTCGCGGCACACTGCGGGTGAGGGTTCAACTGCGCCCACACACCCTTTTCTGCACTGAACTTCGTGGAACCCTAACTGCAGCCACTCTAAGTTGGTTCCGTGTCTCTTTTGTAGCTTCCTTTGTATGATTTTGTTGGTAGAAGAATAAATTGTATAAACCCGAGCATGTTGAAGAGTCCTGTGCCTCATTCGGCAAGAAGACTTGACAGTTGGAGGGGTGTCCGGACCCTCTGTCCGTGGACGTTTGTGGTCTGATCGGCCAGGGCAGACGCCGGTGGCTCAGGAGCTGTCACTGGAATTGGGCACGAGAAGTAAACAAAGCCACGAATCCGCAGGGAGGCGTCTGGCCCCCGTCTTTAGTCATGCTGTGTCATAACGTCATATTGCTGTTTGCTGAAATTGTAATTCTCAGAAGGGTGGGGTCGGCAGAGAAAACCCGTAATTAGACGCAATCCCGTGTTCCGAAGGCCTACAGTCGGACCCCCGACGGACCGAGCCACCCAGGCGCCCCTCAAGGGAGTGAAACTCCAGCGGGCACGGCGTGGATGAGCTTTGGAAGCACAGAGAAGCCAGTCAGAGGTCAAGTGTCGTTTGGTAACATTTAATGCAAAAAGGCCGGGATGGGCCAAGCCAGAGACCGGAAGTGCGGGGTGGTGACAGTTCCTGGGGCAGGCAGGCAGGCAGGCAGGCAGTGAGAACCGGTGACCGGCCAGGGCACAGGGCTTCTCGGGGCGGGGGGGGGGGGGGGGGGTGATAAAAGTGTTCTAAAGGGGGTTGTGAAGTTTGCACAATCTGAACGACTAAAACGAGGCTTTGCGTGTGTGAGCTGTCGGTTCCCGGTGTCTCCCGTGGGCCTGACACGTGCTGGACACACAGCACTGCTGGGGAGCAGAGGCCTGGCCTTTGGGGCAGGGGACCGAGATGTCACAGGCATGGAGGTGGCCGGGTGGGGGGAGGCTTAGCAGAGCCCAGGGGTCCTGACTCAGCCACGGGCCCGCAGGTACTCGTGGGTCAGGTTATGTAGCTGAGAAGCCTGTGTCACACCTTATCAGAGACATTTAGTGAGTCCTGTCTCTGCCAAGAGGGATCCCAGCCCCCCCCCCCCCAGGTCCGAGGGGCCATTGTGTCCTGACGTCATCACGGGGGCCTTCTGCACAGCCGTGAGCATCAGCCTTCCGTCCGTGCCTCAGAGGCAGCGTCAGCCGGGGCCCGGCAGGGGTGTGGGGGAGGCTGTACCTCTGGTGTGGATGGGGGGGCGGGGCGCTGGTGTGCCAAAGGCAGGAAGTGGGGGCCCCCGCTGGAAATAGAGGGGAGGCCAGGAAGGGGGCTAGAGGGCTGCCTGTGGCCAGGGAAGCCTAGACTCAGGCCTCAGGGTGACGGGGCCTCTGGGCATCGGGAGGAAGGCCCCGGAGATCTTGGAGCTCCGGGTGGTCCGGGCTCCAGGGCGTGCGACCAAATGGTCTGGGCTGCCCTCCAAGCTCCCACCCCGCCTTCCACCTGTGTTTCCAAGCTGGCGGGAGGGCAAGGACGTGAGGATGGGCGGGTTGGGGGACACGGCCATGGAAAGGCAAGACAACAGGGCACCCAGCGGGGTGTGAAAGGTGAATTCGGGTAAATAAGACCAGAGGTTGCCCAGAACAGCTGGTGTTTGACGACAGCACTGCCAGCACATGACCCCCTCTGTAGGTGCAGACGACCCCGGACCCCTCCTCAGACCCCCCCCCCACACACACACACCTGGGCTCTGCAGGTGACCCCGGGCCCCCTTGCGGGACTCAGAGGGCAGGAGGGACCATCTGCACAGCCTTGTCTGCAGTGTCTCCATCAAAGGAAAAATCCACGACCACAGCAGGAGAAGGAAGTAAAGCCGTGTAACACTCAAAATAACCCCCAGGGGAGGGGGACGGGGGAGGAACTGACTTCACCCAAAAGAGACGCGGAAACGTAGCGCCGTGGCCGCTCGAAGGCGAGGAAGTTGACGAGGCCTCGTCTGGACCGGCAGCCCAGGTCAAGGGTCGGAAAGGTCGCTGTGGTCACTTGCCTAAGGCAGGGGCCCCACGGGGGTGGGTGGGAGGTAAGGCAGGGGTGGAGACCAGGGCCTGAAACCCCGTCCATAACTCAAGTTTTCACTGGTGGAGACCACGAGGTCACCGCTCCCACAGTCACTCGGGACTCGGGATTCATGCTCTGTTGATATGGGGGTCTCTCCTTCGCCGGGCGGGCCCCTCCAGGACTCCCTTGCCCCGCGTCCCCAGGCGGGCAGGCACCCCCTCCCTGCAGGGCTGGACTGGGCTGGGCTGCACCGTCCCCTCCGCCCCGACCAGGGGCTGTCACCCACGTCTGGTGCCGCTGGGGCCCCTTTCCCGGTTGTGGTCCTCGCTGGCCACCCACCCCTTGGCTCCGGCAGCCAGGCCCGGGGGTCCAGCCCCCACTGGTGCCTCTCCCGGGGCAGCTGGGTGCATCATCGCTGACCGCTGGGGGAGGGGCTGCAACTTGGCAGTGGGACTGGTCTGCATCCGAGCGGCCTGTCCCCAGGGTTCTCGAGTGAGACATCCCACAGAGCACGGCCCCCAGCTCACAGCATCTGTGGAGGCATCTCGCTGAACCTTCTGCTTTTCTCTGCTCCTCGTGGGTGGCAGGAAGCACACTCACCACCAGCTCAGAGGCCGGAAGGTGGCTGTGGCTCTAGTGGCCTGCGCCCCCGCCCCTGCCTGCCAGAGGTCATCTGTCTGCCCAGGGGCGCCGCGTGGGTCTCCATGCCGGGAGGCGCCCCACTGTGGGAGTCCCCCGCTGTGCCCGCCCGCTGTGTTGTCCGCTTGAGGATGTCTGTCCCATGGGCACGTGCACCCTGGGTGCATCCCAGGAGGGGGCTGCTCTGCCACAGGGCCAGTGTGTACCCGCGGCACCCAAGGATGGAGGCGGGACCCACCGACCCGTCACCATTTGGGGAAAGACGTGGCCCACGCTCGTGGGGCCACCGTCGTCACAAGTCTAGTGGCTGTCTTTGCAGGGGCCGTGTCTGGGCCTCCTGCCCTGGTCCGCCGCTCACTTTGGCTGGCCTGGCGCACCGAGCTAATTACCGCAGCCACTCTGTCCTGACGGTCAAGCAGGTCACCTGGCTTTTCATGGTCTCGGCCCTTTGCTTCTCCACACACTACAGCATCCGGTGCCGAACCACCGCAGACAGCCGGCTGAGATTTCACCTGGGACCAAACCACTGCTCCGAGCTGGCAAACCCGGGCACGCGCCACACCCCTCCGTTTAGATCTTTCTGGACGACTTCCGATAAAGTTCATAGTTTCTGTGTTGAGATCCTATACCGAGGCTGGGAGGCCCCAGGGAGGTCCGTGGGGGCAAACCTGGCCGAGGCCTCAATCCCGAGCCCGGAGCAATGACGTCAGAGAAGACGGATGTCCCCGCCCAAGGAGAGAGACAGAATTGGACTCGGCAGAGACAACTTCCACTCCAGCCTGACGGGTCCGCTGGTCGCCACACGCACTGGGAGGTGCGGAGTCAGACGCCAGCGCCTCCGGAGACGCCTGCGTGGACCCACCTGGAAGTAATGCTTCGCCAGCTCCCTCGCGCCCTCAGCCCCATCGAGTGGCACAAAGTTAACCATCATACCATCTGGAAAAAATCAATTTCTAACCAGTGGCTGTGCTGTGGAAATAAAATCGTTCTTTGACATCGACTTGTATCTAGAGGCTTTGCTAATCTTACTCTCAGGCATCTGAAGACGCTTCTGGATTTTACTCGGTGCCACCTGTGGGGAATCCTAGCGGGTGTGCTGTTCGGACAGTACCTTTGCTTCTGTTCTTTGCCCTGCTGCTCAGAGGCACTGGCCACACACGTTCCCTGTCTCGGATGTGGGCTGGGCTGTTTTCCTGTTCGTTTGCAGACACTCTAACTAGATCAGGGGACTCTCCAGTTCCTGGCTTGCTGGCCATCGGCTCTGCGTTGTGCGGGGACATCGCCTCGAGAGGCCTCCCTGCCTGGACCCCCTCTCCCCCGTTCTGGGGGCTGTCCGGTCCGCTGGGCTCAGACCCCTCCCGGACGCACGCAGCAGGGTGCTTGGTGGGGAAGGGTGGGTGAGGCCCCCAGTGCCCACCTGCGTTCCGGACCATCAGAAAGTGCCCAGACCTTCCGCTTTCGCTGGACCTCTGGGCCCACCGTCCCGATGGCCTCCTCCTGACACTTCCCATGGCAGGTCACGCCCACGCCAGAGGGGGCTTGCGGGCTGCCCTCCAGTGTTCACTGGGCTTCTCTGGTGTGTTGGTGACGTGCCTGGCACCGAGGATGAGGCGTGGGCCCTCCGGGAGCCCGTGGAGCAGAAGCGTATGAGGTCCCTGGCAGCAGGTGTGGGTGAGGCGAGCAGGCTGGCACAGACACACAGGTCTCCCCGAGTACAGACAAATGTGTAAGTTTTAGGCAGAAAAGAGGAAACAAAGCAGGGAAATGGTCCCCTGGTGGGGTGGGGGCTCCCCCCGGGGCAGGGGCGGCTTGGGGGTCTCCCGGGGGCGGGGGTGGGACGTGGGCCCCAGGGAAGACGCCAGATCCTCCGAGATCCCCGCAGACTTTACAACAGCCACGACCCAGGAGGACGTCCTGAAGAGCAGACGGGGCAGATGTTATCCCGACCTCTCCGAACAGATCCCTGTGTACCGAGAGCCGCCGTCTCCACTTGAACCCTGGTCCTCACAGCCCCAGACGTGGTACCAAGTGTCCCGTTAGCACGAGCCAAGCTGGGGACGTAGGTTTTCGGGTTGCTGACGTGTTTGAACTTTAGAGCAGAAACACGGGGAGGTTGGGGCGCCTGGGTGGCGCAGTCGGTTAAGCGTCCGACTTCAGCCAGGTCACGATCTCGCGGTCCGTGAGTTCGAGCCCCGCGTCAGGCTCTGGGCTGATGGCTCGGAGCCTGGAGCCTGTTTCCGATTCTGTGTCTCCCTCTCTCTCTGCCCCTCCCCCGTTCATGCTCTGTCTCTCTCTGTCCCAAAAATAAATAAAAAGCGTTGAAAAAAAAAATTAAAAAAAAAAAAAAAAAAAAAAAAGAAACACTGGGAGGAGACCCCGCAAAGACAGAGTCGCGTGTGCCTGCACGTGCGTCAGTTTTCCCTCTACCCGCGCACGCGGCGGACGCGCCCTGGGCCCGCCGGCTCCGCACACCTGTAGCCTCGCGCTGCCTGGGCGGCGGTCTGCCCGTATCTACCGGAAGATCTCGATTGCAAACAGGGCCCGACGTGTCGCAAATGCACACGCTTTCATTGTGCCTGAGGGGGGACCTCACGCGTCGACCACTAACGCTTCATCCTCAACAGCGGTGCCACGAAGGCCAGTGAAAGCCACCCACACAGACACGCAAGCTGCCGGGGAGTCGGCGTGCCTCTCCAGAACAAAGGAGCAGTAACTTCCTGCCTCGGTGGGAGCGCTGGGGCGGGGTGAGACTTCCTGCTGGTCCACAGCCCTCCTCCTGGCGCCCAGAGGGAATGGGGATCATGCCTTCCCGGGGGGGGGGGGGGGGGGGGGGGGGGGGGGGGAGACTTGGCGGAGGCCGGGTCTGCCGCCACGCCGCTTCGGGTCTGCGCCCACCAAGCACGAGGGGCCGGCCTGCCGTCCACGTCTGTGTCCACGGAGATGCCGGAGGCCCCTCCTGCAGCCCCTCGGCCCTGCCTGGCCTCCCCGCCCCGCCGCCGCATTTCCTGACGACGCCCCGTCCTGCGCGGCCACCCCCCCCTGCCGCTGCCCCCTTTGGACTTCCTCGTGAACAGATTACAGGAAGGGCCACGTAACAGGGAGCCCACACCGGACGTGTGGCGTCCGAGCGGAGCCCCTTCAGCACCACAGGGGCCTCGTCTGGAATCACAAACGAGTAGATACCGGCTGTGTTTCTCCACCCGCGGAGGGGCGGAGGGTGTCTACGGGTCACGCGAAGTAGCTTCAAAGCTGAGACGCCAGTGGCGTCCCACGTGTTCGTGCGGACACGGCCTCTGTGGGCAGCACGGCGTGGGGAGGCGGGGGGCAAAGGAGGCCCTCCCCACCAGGTCCATCGGCGCCACCTCCGCGGAGCCCACACCGGGGCCGGTGCGCGCGGTTGGCACTAGGATGGGTGGTGCTCGTGGCGCTGGACCGCGGGCACCGCATAGCCCTCCCCGTGCTCCAGCACCGCCTCGGGGGGCGAGTGGCCCTCCCTGCCCCTCTGCCGGTAGCGCTTGTGGCCGTAGGGCTGCGGCGGGGGCTGGGGGGGGCGCTGGCCGTCCTGGGGGGCGGGGGCCGGGGCCGCCGGCAGGTGGGAGCCGAAGGCTCTCCCGGGCTTGCCTCCACCGGGCGGCCCAGGTGGCCTCCCTGAGCCCTTGGGGGACCTCAGAGGCTGCTTGTCCTGCCCCTTCAGGCGGGGCTGCGCGTCCAGGGCCCTGGCGGGGTCTGCAGCCGGCGGGGGGTGATCGTCGGCCAGCGGCTGAGACCTGCGGTGGTGCGCGTCGTGTGCGTCCGCCTCCTGCGAGTGGGACCTGCTCTGGGGGTGCACGGCCTTGCCCTGATGCTCCTGCTTGGCTGGTGCCGGCGGGGACCCTGCAGACACGGGGCACCCCTGAGACCCACCCCTGACACAATGCGCAGGCCTGGGACGCAGGACACCCTGCGAGACCTCTGCGGGGCCCGGGACATTTCACACCGGAGCAGGGACACCCCACACACCTGACTGGGACGCCCACGTTTGGATGCGGGACTGTCGTGAGCTTTGTCGCAGGGAGCCGGGGACCCTTGCGGGGAGGGGGCTCCTGTTCCCGGGGCGTCCACACACGGGACTTCAGACCCCGAGCGCTGGTCTCCGGTACCTACCGGGTCCGAACTTAGACGTGTAGTTCTCGATCCCGGCCAGGTCCAGGTAGTGGTTCCTCCGCTCCGTGTTCTCGTCCACGCGGCACGGGCCCCGTGCACAGCAGGGGTGGGGGTCGGCGCCCGGCCTCCTGCGCGCACCGTGGGGATGAGGGCCTGAGTGCTTGCTGCCTCACGGGCCACAGCAGGCCCTGGGGGGACTGGGGGACGCCTGGGCCGGGTGGTCTCCGGATCCCAGGCAAGGGGCCTCTGTCCGGCACCCACTGCCCCAGAGGGGAACGGGAGAAAGGCCCTCGAGGACGGCCAGGTCCCCAGCCAGCCCCGGGGACCCCAACAAGACCCCAGCAGCACCACTGGGAACCCCATTCGGAACTTCCGGGGGCTCCAGTGTCCTCCCGGCTAGAGCCTGCAGCCGGGATCGGGCCACCGCCGTGGGACCTCCGCACAGCCCGGCCGACCAAGACACCACGTGGGACCGCCGGGCGCCAGAGCAGGTCAGAGGCAGGGTCCGAGGCCAACCCACCACTGCCCTTCAAACCTCACCCAGCACTCAGACGCCGAACGTGCTCAGCTCCAGCAGAGCGCCAGCCGCCAGAGGGGACCCCAGACGGTGCCCTCACCCTGACGGCGGGCAGTGCCCGGGCTCCTCGGCCAGCATCCCACCCTCCGCACCCAGATGCCTGACTCGGTGGCTCTGTCCGGAGGGGACAGCCTTGAGGCCTGCGGGCGGCAGGGGTGAGTGAGCTGTTCCCACTGAGGACACCCCAGAGGCAGAGCCCCCCCTCACCTGACATGTGCCGACAGCCTCTTGTCGGCCCCCCGGGGGTCCTCGCTGAGCTCGCCCTCCGTCCTGCAGTGAGTGGGCTCCCGGTCTGCGGAGGGGCAACCCTTCACTCGCTTAGTCGTTGACTCGCTCAGTCACCCACTCACTCACTCACTCACTCGTTTACTGAACAGACAGCTTGCCCTTGGCGGGGATGGGGCACTGATGGTACACAGAGGTGACGGGGAACCAGAGGCTCAGGAAGTGAGCGGTCCGCGCCGTGGGGACGGGGTGCGCAGGACAGGCTGCTAGACGGAGGAGGTGGCTGCCATCTAAAGCAGGGTCTCGGGGGTGTCCGAGCAGGGGAGCCCCTCACCTTGGCCTGGGGGAGGACTCTCCTTTCTCTTGCTGGAGGACTCGGGGCTGACGGTCAGTTTCACACGGAGGGTCCTGCTGCTGCCAGAGGAGTGGCTGACGGAGGCGTCGACGGCCTCACAGATGGTGTGCATCAGGCTGGACACGTCCTGAGGACGGCCATCAAGTCACCGGCACAGGCAGACGGGCGGGCGGCCCTCTGCTGCCTCCGGGCCGTCTGCCTGATTCACACAGCCTCCCACACAGACCCAGGGACGCCCACAGAGCTTGTCTCAGCGGCCTTTTTGTGCCCCCGAATTTAGCCCAGCCCGTGCACCGGGCAGCCTGGGACAGCCCTGCTGTTATTGGGATCGCATCTCTGGGACCCTTTCCATCTGAAACTGACTCTATGTTCAAAAGACTTAGGAATCAGATAAACTGTCAAAATTTTGCTCTTTAAGCCAAACACGTCCTGCACGCACAGGCCAGCAGAGGGGAGCCCCTGGGACTCTCGGCTGCCCCCCAGCCCTGACCCTCCTCACCGGCCGCCTGGGAAAGGTCCGCCTCCCCCCCCCCCTTCCTGCAGGGCAGGGCTCTGAGAGGGCAGGCGGGGAGGGGGCAACCTCTGTGTGTCTGCTGTCCCAGCCTTTCCCGGGGGCCGCCTGGCACCTCACCTCCCTGGTGGCTTTGCCATTGTTGTCGAAACCGTAGAACGTGAACGTCCACTCCTGACGGTTGTCCTCCTTCACCGAGACGTCGCACTGGAGCACCTGCAGGGCACACGGGACAGAAGGAGGCAAGCAGGGTCGTCCTCACCCCACACGGGGGGGCCTGGGCCCTGGGCCCTGCCTGCCCTCCAACACCAGCCCCTCCCCCACTCCAGGCGGGCAGGCACAAACCGTTAAGTCGGGACCTCCTGGGATGGGGGGGCACCTAAAGGGGGGAGCACCATCCTGGCCCAGGACCTCCTGATGGGGGGAAGCACTATCTGGGCCCAGGACCTCCTGAGCGGGGAGCACCATCCCGGCCCAGGACCTCCCGAGGGGGGAGCAGCATCTTGGCCCAGGACCTCCCGAGGGGGGAGCACCATCCCGGCCCAGGACCTTCTGGCAGGCGGGGAGGAGCAAAGGCCTACATCGATGTTCAGGTGCCTCTTGCCCAGCCCTCGTGGGCCCTCGTGGGCCCTCGCGGCTTGCTGCTTTCTCTCCATCAAGCACGCCAAAGAGCTGTCCTGTGCTGCCTCGGCCCTCGGCTTTCTCAGGGGTGACTGCCACTGGAGGGAGGAGAAGGCTGGGAAGGGTCCTTTCCGGGTGGGGCAGAGGGATACGGCAGGTGTGGCCAGGGAGGCCTGGAGTCCTTGCCAGCCTCTGGTCCCCTCCATCAGGGTCCGCTGAGAGCCCATCCCCCAAGGAGGCACCAGGGACCTGTGAGGAGGGGGGGGTGGCCCTCACCAGGGTTAACCAGGTGCACCCTCCTGCCTCTGCCCCCCGCACCCCTGGCAGCAGTGACTTTGGAGCCCAGGGGAGGAGGCCCCCTGCAGGCCAGGACAGGGAGGTCCCCGCCCGAGGGGGGCAGGAGCACCATCTGAGCCCGGCCCAGGATGCCCCCTCTCCCCATCTACTGGGTCCAGTTTCCCCTGGACTCCAGGACCCAGGGGATGCCTGTGTGCTGAGCGTCAGTGGGAAGCACCCAGTCGCCAAACGAGTCAAGCGCTCGTTTCTGGGCTCGTTTATTCTCTGGGAGAGGAGCTCAGGCCTGTCCTGGCTTAGCACCTGCTGGCAGGTGTCCATGCTGGTGGGAGTGGGGGACGTGCTCAGGGCCTGAGCCCCCAGCTAGGAGGGTCTCGGAGCCCCTCTGAAGGCAGCCTTGCTGGTGAGCCTCCTTATACCCCACATGATGCACATCTGATGATAACCTGTCGCGCTCCACGGGTGGACTACCCCACTGAGGATGCGGACGTGTGGCCGGGACTCTGGCCAGTCAACATTTCCCAGCTGACTGTTCCTGGCAGCCTTCTGCTGACACAGGATGTCAGACCCAGACCTGACCCTAGATTTGCCAAATGGCTTTTGTACAAAGCCTGGCCATCCCACCTGCACGCCGGCTCACGGGGATCCAGACGCATAAAAGGTCAGGGGCCCCTGTGACTCCAGCTTTTGCTCAGATCCCTAGATCCAGAACCCGAGTCCCCTAAGCCACGCAAGGAGCCCTGAGAGAAGTGTTATTTCGAAATATATCTTAAGGCCGAACTGCCTTTCAGACCGGGGACAGTGGCACCTGCGACAGCCCCCTGGGTTGGCCCGGGTTTCAGGGACATGCCAAGGCGGGCTGTCCCGTCGCCAGGGGCTCAGCTCGTTCTGAGCGCAGTTCCTGCTCGTGCCCTGGGTCAGGCTTACCGGTGAGGTTCGGGGAAGGAGACATACCCTCTAGGGGACACTGGTCCTCCCAGAAAGGTCCCTCCTGCCGGTCCCCGCTGAGCAGCTCCTACAACAGCAACAGGACGACACAGCTCAGCGGCAGAGACCCAGGCACGAGCCCTGGGCACCCGAGCCGGATGCCAGCCGCCCGGGCTGTCATATGCTCTCCGCTGAGAGATATGACCTCTCCACGCCTCACTGAGCTTCAGGTTTTAGAAAGCAGCCCCCACCCCCCGGGGTCATCCGGATGCAACTGCACCGTGTCCGGAAGGTGTGGCTGCCTGTGCGCGCAGAGGCTGCTGTAGAATGCGCCCCGCGTGCCCGGGTCGAGCGGCATGGCCCTTGCCTGAGCCCGCAGCATAGCCTCTGCTGTTAGAGGACAGCCCGGCACAGGTGCCGGGCTGCCCTCCCCCTCGGCTGCCAGAGCCCAGGGCGGCGGCGGGGAGGGCGTTTGGGGCAGCCGGACGGCGTGAGAGGACCCCGTAGCCCATCTCAAGGCCAGTTACGGAAAAATGGGGAAAGATCCTTAGCACATCCCAGCGGCTTCGGCAGGAAAGCTACTGAATGGAAGTTCGGGGAGTTGCATAAATAATTCACAGAAGCAAACAACGTGGAGAAGGAAACACCAGACGTGACCGGGGAAGCCTCCTTGAATCAAAAGGGCCCCAAGATGGTGTGGAAACTGGCCACCCCAGGAACCAGCGAACCTCCCAGGGGCCTTTGTGGGGAAGTGGCGATTCTTGTCCCTGCGACTGGTGATTTCAGACAGATTCGTCCCGGTTACACAGACGCCCTTAAATCTGTGCTGCTTTGGCTAAAGAGGGGGGCAGAGAGCTTGGACTGGGACACATCAAACCCACCGCAACCCCTGGCCAGATGTGCTGCGGGCCCTGCCCAGGGGACCCCAAGGGGCCGAATCCCAGATGGCGGGGTCCCATCAAGAAGAGGGCATAACCATCTGCCCCTCTGGGAGTCCCAGCAAGGGCTCACCTCCCACAGCAGCGCCCTCCCCAGCCCGCCAGGGTGCCCCCACCCCTGCCACAGCGGCGACAGCCTGCCCACACCCTTCGCTCCCCCCCAGAGGCCATGTCTCTTGCTGAGACCGCCCCCAGCTCAGACTCCTAAGCTCCTCGTCCTCCCTAGCAAGTGGCCCCTCACCGGACAGGCCCTGGAGGAGGCCAGGAGAACCCAGCTCCCCAGGGGAGGCCTGCCAGATGCCCCCACCGCTGCCCATGGGTGCAGAGACACTGGGAGTTTGGACGAAAAAAGTAAGCTTCTGGCCTCCCCTGAAAAGCCAGAAGGTCCAGCCATGTGTTTCCAAGGATCCCCAGGACCCTCCGCCCCTGGGGATACCCCCATACCATCCCCCATCCCTGGGGGACCCCCACGCCATCCCCCACCCCTGGGGGAATCTCGCTCAGGCATCCTTCTCCTGTGGGGGACCCCCACGCCACCAGAACTGTGGCCACGCTGGGCCAGCCACCCCATGGTGTTAGGTCTGAGAGGTCACGTGCACGTCCTGGCCGGGACCAGCTCCTGTCAAGGCCATGGGGGTGTGGGGGTTTGGGGTTATGCAAACAATCCCCCCAGAAGGAGTCTACTTTTCAGATTTCAGCGTCTTTCTTGGAAACCCATTTCTCTGACTCCTGAAAATACCCTGAGGAAAACCGCTTTTCTAAGACCTCTTCCTTCTCAACCCGTTAAAGCGTGGGCTCAAAAACTGCTCTCTGTGGAATAATGCTGGGCATTCTGGAAGGATCTCATGGGTCTGCTGTAAACACAAGGCCACGGTGAGAACATCCTGAGCACAAAGGGGAGGCTCAGCTTCCGCCTCAAAGCCAGGCTGCGACCGGAAACGGGGGGCAGGTCGGCTGGAAGGGACAGCTGTGTGTTTGCTCCCCAAGACAACGTTCTGGGCCTGCCTGAGAGATGGGTTCTCCCCCGGATGCTGGCTGTGTGTTGAGTCCAGAGGAGTGACAGCAAGGACCTGAGCACGTTCTGTTGTGACAAGAATCCAGCATCTCCACGGAGGGCTGGGCTGCTGGGACCCACGGTGAGCGGTGGGCGCATGCCTCCCTCCACCTCGCCCCTGCCAGCTGCTGCCCTGTGAACTGCCCCTTCTTTTGTGTTAAAAAAATGCAGAACTAGGGGCAGCTGGGTGGCTCAGTCGGTTGGGCGTCCGACTTCAGCTCAGGTCATGATCTCACAGCTTGTGCGTTTGAGCCCCACATCGGGCTCTGTGCTGACAGCTCGGAGCCTGGAGCCCGCTTCGGATTCTGTGTCTCCTTCTCTCTCTGCCCCTCCCCTGCTCACGTTCTGTCTCTGTTTGTCAAAAATAAATAAACGTTAAAAAACTTTTAAAAGGCAGAATGGTCCACTCAGTGCACCTCACAGCCACCTCGTGACTCCAACCTGGAACCCTGGAGCCTCTAGGGTCCTGGAAACATTGGCCTGTTCCTCAAATGTAAGGTCAAGGCTGCTTCCACTTCTGAGGGGCAGGACTGGGAGACGAGGTGGGAGGGAGGTGGGATGGGGAGTCCAGGCAGGGGTGAGAGGTGGGCGAGGGTGACAGATGGGTGGGGGTAGGGAGGGAGAGGAAGACAGAGATGGGGGAGGGGAGGGAGGGACCCCGGGCAGGTGTGTTGCTGGCATTTTCCAGAACCAGATGCTCTTGGCATAACAGCCACTGGGGCTCCCCAGACCCTGAAATGCCGGGTGGCCCCTCACGACCATCTAGAAGGTGCTGTTCAAGCATTCCCACGAAGTCGGAAACAAGAGGGGTCCCTCCTCGCAGGCCCCACCGGCACGTCCGGGGCTCCCGGCCCCTCCACGGCCACACCACCTGCTCCCCGCCACCGTGGCCCAGCTCACACCAGCTCCACCCCGTGCTGGGGGCTGCCGACCAGCCAGCAGGGTTTCTGACCATCGGGGACGTGGTGACAGGAGAAGCAGGTGGCTCTGCAGCAGAGCAGGGAGGGTCTTCGGGTGGCTGGATGGGAAGGAGCCCTCTCAGCCTCCAGCGCGTGGCTCCTGCCGTCGGCGCCGCTGACCGGCCACGGGACTCCCAGAGACCAAGGGCTGCGGCGTCAGGAGCCCCCCGGACCACCTCCCCCGGGTTAATCCCGCCGACGGGGGCCACCCTGGGTGCTGGGTGGCCGGGTGGGAGGCCAGGCAAGGAGCTGCCTACCGTGTGGTGGAAGATGGTGGAGTGACAGGGCAGATAGGGGTTTGCGGGCCCAGGAGGGGAGGCCGAGGGGTGCAGGGCAGAGGCCCGGCGAGCGCTGCGGGCGGTGGGGGCCTCACGCTCGGGTTCTCGGGGTTCAGGACACGGGGCGGGATTGACATGGGGTAAGAGGTGGGGAGTCTGGGCTCAGCACGCAGACCCGGGCCTTGTGGGGAAAGGCAGAGAGCGAGGCCAAGTCAAGGGTCAAGAGTGCAGAGCCCTGGGGAGGACGAGGGCCAGGGCGGGAGGCTGCAGGGGTGGCGGGGGACAGGCGCCCCAGCCCGCGGTCCCATGAGGGCTCCTGCCTCCAAAGCTCTTTGAATGAGAAGAACCCCCACACCTGCCTGCCAGGAATCCGAGGCGGTTGGGGGTCTGGGGGCGCGTCCGCCCACACGTGCCTCGGGACCCCGGGGTAGCATTGCCCCCATACTCTGTTTTGACGAGAGGAAGGCAGGAAGGCGGAGACCCGCCATCGGGTGGAGTGTGACCTCGAGGCGACCCGCCAGCGAGTCTGTCTGGATCGCCTCGGGCGGCTTTGAAGTGCGCCTCTCGGTTTCCGCAGCTAAACAGTTTCAGATGTGACACGGCGGCTTCACGGGCTTGATGATTCCGACACGCGTGCTGAGGCCCAGGGGCCCCGCTCAGGACTCCGGACCCTGAGACCAAGGCTCCCGGGGAGGCGGGCGGGCTTCCCGCAGGCGGTGCAGACAGCTTCTGGTTCTTTCTTTCACAATGACAAGGCTTCCAGATCTGAGAGCGGCCTTTCCAGATTTTGTCCATCGCTGCTTCTAGGTTAGGGCTGCTTCATCAGACTTTGTAATCACCAAATCTGGAATTTATGTCTAGAAACCCGGTAATTTGGGGACCAAATTACCCAAAATAAATGTGTCTGTCTCTTCACACGTCAGCTCTCTGCTGGAACTTACTCCCCAAATGAGGTCAGACAACGAAAATGGTTCCGCTCTGTCTCATCCCCAACACGGTTTGCCATAAAATTGCTTGTTTTATTAAGAAAAGATACAGAATGCATTACATGCCCCGCTTCCCCTGGTCTCTAGAGGTTAATAGCACCCACTCCCCCCAGAAAACACCCTGAGACTGTCCCCGAGGACCCCTCGCTTGGACCTTGCTGGAGAATGGTTGCCAAGCGTGTGGCGGGAATGGCTGAGAAACCACAGCACGGGGGGACAGGAGCGTCAACCCAGGACACGCCGCGGAAGACGCAGCCCAGCGGCCGGCCCCAGTGCACGGGGATGTTGGGGGGAGAGGACACATACGTGTGAATATACACGTGTGGGATGGTATCTCATGTGCACACACACACGCGCACACGGGTATGCACATGCACACACATGCACACACACACTTCTACCCCAGATAATTGAGAAGGGGCCATAAATATGTTAAAATCATCCCCAGGGACGTTAGCATCCGGGAACTGTTTTCAGTCTAACACTAAATGTTAGAGAACACTTTTCTCAGCTGACCTGCAGACTCGATTTTCTTCTCCCAAACACGCCTGCTACTGTCTGTCTTCAGAGTTAACGATTTATAATTTCCCCAAAAAAAGAAAATCAAGGGTGACTGACCTTCCATTTCCTGCTGCTGTCCTCTGAGCTTACTGGCCAGAGGCCAAAAACAACACAAAGCCCCCCATCCCCTTGGGAAGCGGCTGCACCCCAGGCCAGTCCTGTGTAGACAAGGTTTAACGCACCAGGTTCAAAGTGCAGACCCAGGGGCGCCTGGGTGGCTCAGTCGGTTGAACGGCCGACTTCGGCTCAGGTCACGATCTCGCGGTCCGTGAGTTCACGCCCCGCGTCGGGCTCTGTGCTGACAGCTCAGAGCCTGGAGCCTGTTTCAGATTCTGTGTCTCCCTCTCTCTGACCCTCCCCCATTCATGCTCGGTCTCTCTCTGTCTCAAAAATAAATAAACGTTAAAAAAATAAATAAATAAAGTGCAGACCCAGAAGCCGGCTCCCCTCTGTCTGAATCTTCCCCGGGAACCCTGACTTCTCCCGTTCTTTCATTTGTATTAAAGCCTTATGTTTCCATTTCACCGGAAGACGAATCCCAAAGCTGGAAAAGAACCCATGGATTTTAGGTCTCTTTTGTTTGTTTTTTACTTTAGAAGGCGCCGTCTGTTCTGTGAAGTCCGTGTGCTGAGCAGAGAACGGGCTGGGAGTGTTGAAGGGCTCCTATCTGGTTCCGGCACACGACGCTGAGGACTGAGCTACTCTGGGGAAGGTGATACGCACTGTTTCTTCCTCTGGAACCTTCTTACTCGCGTCACGTGCAAACACAGCCCATGAACGGCAGGGACGGACGGCCCCCCCAGCCTCTGGGGAGACCCCTGAGCTCAGAGGGAGCAGCTCGTGCCGGCCATGCCCCTCCTGTGCCCGCACCCCTCCCACCTTCAAGGAGGCCTGCACACGTCTTAGTTAAGCAACGATCTGGAGTCAGAACCGGGAACTGCAAGAGCAAAGGACGAGCCCCGAGTGCAGGACAAATGCTTGCCGGGCTGTTGGTCAGGTGACACAGTGCAGTGGTTCCCAGGATGACGATGGGATCCGCACAGTCGCCTGGTCACACTGCCCTCTGGCCCGGGACTCACCCCACCCGGTGTCCCCCCCCATGCCCCACTGTCTGACTCCCGCAGCCTGTGAGCAGCGCGGGGCCCGCCTGGGTTGGGTCCCGGCTGCACGGCTCTACGCAGCGCGACCCCGGGCAATCCCCTAACCCTACCGTGCCTTGGTTTCCCCTCTGCGGAAGGGGGAAATGACTGTTGTGACGGGCGGTCCTGACCCTGCCGCTGCAGTGAACGGGTCGTGTCCAGAGTTCGTAGGCGAGGCCTGCAGGTGTCGGCAGGGGCTGCAAGGCCCCCCCTGCCCTCCCACCACGAGACTGAAAGATGTGTTTGCTCTGCCTGCCTTAAAATTTCTCTCCTTGTTGTTGGTTTTCAGCAATTGGATTGTCAGACATCCTGGCACAGTTTTCTTCGTTTGCCTGAAGGCACGGAGCACCTTCAGTCTGTGGTTTAGAGTTTTTATTACGTTTGAAAATCTGGGGCTGTATTTCCTCAGATCCTTGCTGCTCTCCTCCTTCTACGCTCTCTAGGCGCGTCGGACCAGGACGGGGTCCCGCGGCCCCCGGAGCTCTGCGCACACGGCCGTGCAGGCCCCTCTCTGTGCTCCGTCCTGGCCCACGTCTACGGTGCCGCTGGCCGGGCGCTAGCCTCCCGTGCGGAGAGGTCACTGACGTTGCCCGCCACTGCGCACTGCTCACTGGGACGCCGTGTCCTCCCGTCTAGAACGTGCGTCCGCACTTCCCACCTCCGGTGACGTTTCCTCTACCTTCGTGAACACGTGAGACGTATTACCGTTTTCGTGTCTTCTGGGCTGTTTCTCAGCCCTGTTATGGCTCAGTCTGTGCCGATGGATTTTCTTCAGGTCACGGTCATGAGGTCTCAATCGTTCACAAGACCGAGCAATTTCGATCGCACGCTGCAGGTCGGGCTGGATTCTGTGGGGGCACAGCGCTGTTCTGTCACGCCGTGCCGTCCCCCGACGGCCCAGCCTGGGTGCGCTGCCGAGGGGACCTGACTTCCCACACCTGTCTGGACCCCACAAGCCGCCTACACGCTCCTGGCGGCTCCTCCCAGCTTCTCACCTGTGCAGGTCGGCCCCCACCTGGACCCGCGGGGACCCCCTGCCCCCGCTCTCCAGGCGGCCCCTCCTCTGCCGGTGTCCCCGCTCCCTCCTTCTACGCTGTGACCCGGAAACCAGCGCCTGCTCCCCGTGCCTCCCAGGGGTCACCGCCCCCACACTGCGTCGTCTGACGGTCGCTGTGTTCCGTGCTCCGTGCAGTCTCCCTGCTGTGTGAGGCAGGACGGCAAACGCAGTCCCTCCATTGTGACATCGGTTTCCGGGCAGCTGGGTCAGCGCCTCCGGCCAGCCCAGTCCCCGGGCCTGCGCGGCCCTCAGCGCGACGCCCGTGGAATCTCGCCCTGGTGCCTCCCCTCAGCCCAGCCACTCGCCGTCTTCACTCCTCGTCTCTAGGGAGAGAGGGCAGCCCCTGTTCCCAACTTCAATTTGCCCTCGTTTTAGGAGGCTCTCCCTCATCCCGTGAGGCACGGGGCACATCACTCCCATGGTGCACTGCCCCGTTTCCACATTTATGTGTCGAGAACGTGTTGCACACCGCACAAGGTAAACCACAGAAACGCTAGTGCTAATGGTCTGATAGGCCTTCTTTCGTCTAAGAGGATTCTTGACAACTTCAAAAGCCAAGCCCCCGACACACACACACACGTGAGCAGGGCGTATACACCCGTATCGCACTCACACTGATCTGGCTGACGACTCCTTGAAACACACGAAAACCGCCGTGACCCACCCCAGCCGCGGAGGGAGGGGACACGGAGTTGGCTACACCCCAAATGCAGCCTCCTGGGGCTGTGCTGTCCACGTGGCAGCCACAGCCACGGCCACGTGGCCATTTGAATTTCAACGTATTCAAATGGAACCACATTAGAAACCCATTTCTCTGTTGCACCAGCCACATTTCAAGCATGAGGGTGACCCCTGTGGGCAGTGTGGGTACATCCAGTCCAGTGCTACTGGACGGCACCTAGTCCCATGCCCCCACCTACAGATGGAGAAACTGAGGCCTGGAGACATGTGCAGGCTCCCCAGGCCACAGGGAGAGCCAGCTGGACCCTGGCCCGCCCGGCCATCCTGCCTTGCCAAGGCCTCAGTGAGCGGCTTCAGGCCAGGACCGAAAGTGGGGCCCACTTTGCACATCCGGAGGCCCTGACGTCTGACCTGCTGCATCGTGGCTAGGAGTCGACCGCTGTCGGCCGTGACCCTGACCTCGGCGCCCTCGGCAGAGCGGCTGTCTAGGCCCGGGCCCCACCCTGCTCCCAAATTCAGCCTCCAGGCAAGGGCTGTCAAGGGCACTGTGCCCCCACGCTGGATGCCCCGGAGGCAGGCAGAGGGAGGACAGCGGGTGCCCAGCCCCTCTCCTCCTGTGCTGTGGTTCAAGTCCCGGGTCTGAACCCGGTGTCTGGATGTTTTGGGTCACACTGTGGAGGGCGTTCGGCAGAATGAGAAGGCAGGTGCCAGCAGGTGCCAGACAGAGAGGGGTCCCGGGGCCCATGAGGAAGGCCGCTACACGGGCAGCAGAGGGCAGAAAGGGTGTGTGCAGGGTGGCCCCTGCCCTGCAGGACATCTTGGGACAGCCCCTCAGGGGACCGTGTCTGGGCCTCCACTCGGGCACTCGGTCGGAGAAAAGCTGCAACCTCCACAGCCAGCCTATGAAGGTGCCTGGAGAGAACGCTCGTGTCTCTGGCAGCGTGCACCGAGCCACGTCTGCCCCTTCCACCCCATGCCCGCGGGACCATGGGGTCCAGGCTCCACCCACACCCCAGCCCCCGCCGCACGGCGCACACGCCGGGGGTGGGAGCCCACACCCCGAACGGTGCACACGCAGGAGGGGGGAGAGCCTACGTGCCAGCGGAGTGTGCTGTGGGCCTGAACGTGAGAGAGCCCGCAGCAGAGGGTCCTGGCCGTCCCCCACCAAGGAAAGAGGCTCCCGAGTGCAGATAAGCAAACAGGTTTGCCAAAGAGCCAATAACACCGATGCACAGTTACCGAGGTGTTTCGAAGCCTGACAGGTGACACGCATGCCTCCTCTGGGGGCACAGCAAACAGCCGGCCTGTGCGCCTCGTCACTGCCGAGGTCCCCACGTGACGGCAAGCCGAACCATGCTCCCAGTTCTCTGCCCCCCCTCGGCGTGACCAGCTCTCTGACCGCCCCCCTGGCCCCGTGACACAACAGACCTGTCACTCGTCTTGGTGGCCATCTCACGCTGCCACAACAGGTCCTCGTGGGGTTCCACGGGAAGGACATGTCGACGCTCATGTGGAAGACAGACACGCTCAGGCGTGACCTGGGACGTGACCTGGGGCGTGATCTGGGCCGGTCCAGGCCCTGCCTGGTGGCTGTCTCCTTACAAGGAGCAAGAAGGGGGCAGTTAGCCACCAAGAGCCCTGGACAGACATATGGACGGATGGACTGCTGGCTCGTGTCCCACTGCAGAGCGGCTTTTGCCTGGGCCTCTCGTGGGGCTGGCTTCCAGCACTCTTCCCCATTTCCTGGGAATCCCTCCAAGCAACGATCGCTGCATTGAGGTCTTTCTGGAAACCCTGTTCCATGCCCAGAAAACAACTCCAGGACCCGGGCAAGTGAAGGCCAGTCCTGAAGCACCCCCCCACCCCCACCCCAGAGCACACAGATCACTCTATGCCTGTGTGCTTCCACTGGGTGAGGTCTGCAGACCGGGAGGGGCCCGGGAGCTTCCGTGGTTCAGCCTGCCCAGAGGGGCCTGTGGCCAAGCACAGAGAAGGAGCAGGTCTGCAGAGGCCCAGGATGAGACAGCAGGTGCCCGTCCTCCCAGGAGGGGCCCCAGGGCCTGGTGAGTGCAGGGCAGGCCGGAGTGCAGAGGGTACCTGGGGGGACACAGGGATACAGGGCCCACAGAAGCTCAGAAGCCCAGCTGGGCCGAGGAGCACTCAGATGTCCGCGGGCAGGGCTGAGCCAGAAGCCATACGGGGGTGGTGGGAGGCCAGGCAGGGGGGTCCACGACCACAAAAGACCCGGCTACACTCGGACTCCTGGGGGCGTGGGGAGGCTCCTGTGCAGGGGTGCGGGCACCTGGCTGAGCGGGCAGCAAAGGGGCAGAGGCTGAGTGGGAAGCCGGGGCCTGTAGGGGTATGCGTGGCAAGGACACAAGGGTCTCAGCCTGGTGGAGACCAAGGCTGGTGGAACTGCTGAGTGACGGGGAGACAAGGGCCCAGGGTGGCCAGCCAGTCGTCCTGCGTAGATGAGGGCGTGGGCACAGGGCTGGGGAGACACCTCAGGAGTTTAGGCCCAGCACAGCCCTGGGGGACAGGGCCGGCAGGCAGCTGGACAGATGCTCCTGGGCTGGGCAAGGCTGATGGACACTCCTGACATGTAGCTACCAGGCGGCAGGAAGAGACCCCGAGGAGCAAGAGTGGACGGGCCCCGGGACGGGGTGCTGGTCACCCAGGCCAGGAGCCCAGAGGATGGGGCTGTGGGCACCGTCCTGCTCCCGACACTGAGCGTGAAACCCTGACCTCACCAGCAGGAGGCGAAGAATGTGCCAGAGTCCCACAGCCAATGGGCAGCGAACCATCGGGTCTGGAGAGAGGTCAGCACCACCTGAAACCTTCCCACGACAGCCTGGGCTGTCCACACAGTGGGCAGGGAGCTGGCACAGGTGGGACTGCCTTCAGAGGGAGGCTTCAGGCTGGGGCTGTGGGCTGGGGGCTGCAGGTTGGGGACTGACTGCAGGTTGGGGCTGGGGGCTGGGGGCTGGGGGCTGAGGGCTGGGGACTGGGGGCTGGGGGCTGGGGGCTGAGGGCTGGGGGCTGGGGGCTGAGGGCTGCAGGCCAGAGTGTGTGGAGAGGAGGGTGAGCTTTGGGGAGCACAGTGGAAGGCGCTGGAAGGAGGGCTGGCTGTCCAGGCCCCAGATGACAGAGAAGGAAGGACTGAGGGGCTGCTTGCAGGGGTCCCTCTGGAGGGTCAGGCTGAGGCAGAGAGAAGGTAAGGAGAGCCACACTGGGCCTCCCCTGCCCCTGAGCTCCTGCAAGAGGCCAAGTCCCAGAAGGACACAGGCTTGGGACCCGAGACCCACGGTTACAGGCAGGCCCAGGTCTGGGGAGGGTCCTGCCATCACGGCGGGGGCTCGGGGACAAAGTCTGGTGGCCTCACCTTCCCGACGGCAGGGAAGGCTACTGACTCCTGGCCGTGCTCGGAATCCAAGTCCTCCGAGAAGCTTTAGCGGCCGCGCTAACATAACGTCCAGGGTCAGTTTTGGTGTTAAAACTGGTATGTGGCTTCCCTTCTCTGATTCAGACCGAGTTATACTCTCCTCGGAGGACATCGCAGAATGAAAGGAAAACAGATCCTTCCAGTTCTGGCTGCTATGGGCTGCCCAGCGCCACGGGCGAACTCCAGCTAGCAGAGCAGGCGGGACAGAAGGGACCCAGTGTGACTGGAGCGGAGACAAAGGCTGCTGGTGGGGCCCTGAGGCTGCAGGGGTAGCACAGGACACAGGTGGGGTCCCTGTGAGGACCTGCGTCCTGTCTTAGCCGGGCTTCTCAGCAGAGGGGCAGCCCCCACGAGGGTCCTGACACAAGCCAGCTCTCCGTTCCGACAGGTCACTGTCACACACGGTGGAGCGTCCAGACGATGGCTCTGGCCTCACGCGGAAATTGGACGGTGCGGCTCTCCCGTTGAAGGCGAGTGACCCCATGCTCCGGGCACCTGCACCTGGGGTCAAGTTGTACAAATGAGGCAGCACTGAGCCTCTGAAGGCCCATGGTCTCCCTGGGGAGCACCAGCCCAGCCTCTGGGAGGGCCTGAAGGTTCCAGGCAGGGGTCTCAAAAGCCTCCAAAAAGGTGATGTGTGAGCAGACACCTGAAGGTGGGGAGGCGGGGAGCCGAGCTGTGGGGATGGACTTCCAGGCAGAGGGCAGCACGTGCAAAGGCCCTAGGGCAGGACCAGGGAGGAGGCAGGGGCAGAGCGGGTGCCCCTGAGCAAGGTCAGAGGTGAGACGCAGGGAGGGGTGTCAGCCTCTCAGATCTTCCTCCCTGAGGAGGTGCTGGCATCAGCCCTGTGTCCCCAAAGCCCCTTCAGCTCCGAGGTGGAGGGCGGGTCGCAGATGTGTGTGGGCGGCAGGGCGTGGGGAGCAGGTCACAGCAGAGGCGGGGAGAAACGGCTGATTCTAACCCTCAACATCAAGAGCCTGAGCTGACGGGTTTCCCGAGGAACGGGGTGAAGGTGGGACAGGCGGGGGGACAGGGCCTGCTCGCTGGCATGGAGAGAAGGAGGAGCCTGCGTCCTGCGGGTGGTCTGGCTGGAGAGTGTCCTTGCCACCCGGGACGCTGGTGCCTGTGGATGCATAGCGCCCTCAGGGGTCTGCCCGGCCCAGGGGCTTGCTGGCCTGCGGGGGGTTCCTGAGGTCTCCCTCCTCGAGCTACAACTCCACACCCCTGACTTGGCCCCAAGTCAACTCCAGCTGCTCCGGGTGCAAAGCGACTATGTCCCGATCCCTTTAACAGACCCCCCGGGAGGGCCCACCTGCCAGCCGCCCTCCCTTCCAGGCTGGCCGGGGAAGAACCTAAAGCTGACCCAGATGGGGCCAACCAGGGATCTGGGGAGCGCGACTGCTGTGCCTCAGCAGCCGAGAGCTTGTCTTGACACCAGAGGCCTGTCTGCGTGCGCCCAGCACTGCTCAGTGCTCCTGCTCAGAGAACGCGAGTCTAGAGGTTCGTTCTGGGATCAGCAAATCCCGAAACAGCTATTCAGCTGTGGCTCGGTGTGGACGCTCTTGGGTCGGCCTCAGAACAAGGGCCTCCGCTGACGCGGTAGTGTGAAGGCCGCACCAGCCTCGACGGGAAGCTTTGCTACCCACGGCTGCTGCTAGTCCCTTTTAGGCCAATGAGGAAAGCAGCGCGTTCCAACCTGGCACGTCGTGGAGCTGTCCCGGGCGGAACGGTGCCTCCCGGAACCCGCGTCTCCCTGGAACCTCGGATCGAGACCTTATTGGAGAACACGGTCTTTGCACATGTCGTCTGTTAAGATGGGGTCGTGCTAGATCTGGGCAGACTCTAACCAGTGGCTGGTGTCCTTGTAGGAAGAGGAGGGGACACACAGAGACACGGGAAAAGGCCACGTGTGGATCTGGGAAGGGATGGGGCTTTTGCGGCCACAAGCCCAGGGACACCGGCTGCCCCCGGAGCTGGAGGAAACCAGGAAGGACCGTCCCACAGAGCCATCAGGGAGGCACAGCGCTGCTGACAGCCTGGTTTCGGACTCCCCCCCTCCCACCCCGAACCAGCACAGAATAAATGTCCGTGGTTTTAGGCAGTTTGATACAGCAGCCAATACGGGTAGCCCAAGGCTGCTTTTTTACATGATTATTTTAAAATACTTAATTCTAGGGTGCCTGGGCGGCTCAGACGGTTGAGCTTCTGACTCTTGGTTTCGACTCAGGCCATGACCCCACAGCTTGTGGGATCGAGCCCCAAGTGGGCTCTGTGCTGACAGCGGGGACCCTGATTGGGATTCTCTCTCTCTCCCTCTCTCTCTGCCCCTCCCTGCTCACTCGCTCGCTCCTTCTCAAAAATAGATAAGTAGACTTCAAAAAATAAAATAAATAAAAGAAAATACTTCATTCTAAGGCATTCCCAGCACGTGCTTACATTGATCAGCTATCAATCGACTCCGGAAAGATGTGGAACCCGGAGCCCGGCGCCCACATAAGACCGGGGGTCCAGCTTCCTTCAGGAAGAACCACCCACACCCTCCTGCTGGGGTCAGGGGCTGATCTGCTCCAAACTTCACCTGGGGACCCCGGGACCCCACAGCAGTGGGCTGGCCCCTCCTGGGTTAAGCACACACATGTGGGCGTCCCCGAGGACCAAGAGGATTCCGCACCCCGAGACGGTCAGGGCCCGCTGGGCCTCCCCACAGGCCAGCGGGCCTCCAGCAGGCCTGAGAGAAAAGGACCAGGAGAGGGAGTGGGGGAGAAGGGGGCGCAGGAGGGGCCGAGGGGGGTTTCCCTGAGAAGAGCGGGGGCAGCCGGGCCCCTCAGATGCTCACATGGGAGCCCACGAGTGCAGGGGAAGGAAATCGGTGCTCGGACGTGGGTGTGCTCACCTCACACTCCTCTCTGGGCCCCAGACCCTGTCCCCAGCTGGCACCGGCTGGCCCATCCGGCGGCCCCATGGCTCCACACGGCAGCATGGACACTCGGGGTTGACACTCGGGGCTTCGCTCGGCAGCGAGACGGGCGTGTGGCCTGCGGGCCGCTGTGGGTCCTGCCTTCACTTCGTGCGGAGACCCCGGCACGGCGCTCCCAGCGCGGGGACCACCCTGGTGCTTCTCTGAAGCTCCCCGAGGGCGCCTGTGGATGAGGAGGCTCCACGCTCCCTCAAGCCGCCGCCCACGAGGACACGAGCCGTCACAAGCCCGCCTGTCCCCGGGGCGGGCGGCCACACCTGCCATGTCTCCCGCAGCTTGCTGGGAGCTTCTCGGGAGACCAGCAGCCCCGGGAAGTGCCTCTGCGACCACGGTCCGGCACGGGGGACAGGCTCTGCCGGCCAGACCCCGGCCCACTGCGGCCAACACGGAGGGGTCCTCTGCCCTGGCCCCCGGCCTCGCCTGGTCCTCACCTGCCGCCCCGAGGCTGTCCCCACCTGGAACCACCTGGAACCACCACGCTGCCGCCCGAAGGCTGTGCCCCCGCTTTAGAAACAGCACCGTCAAGTGTTTCTGGTGCTGCTGCCCTCGTTCCTCATAACGCCCTGCATGTACGACCCGCGGGACCCCCTTCCGGGGTCCTCTGGGCGGCACTTGCCAGCACCCCCACGTCACGCGGCACAGCCTGGCCCCGCGGGGGGCACTTGGCAGAGGAGACAGGTCCTGCCAATGTCAAACCGTAGCGTCTCCCAGAAGCAACAAGGAAGACCGTTCCAGACCTGGACACAGGCGGTTCAGCTGCCTAGAAAATGCTAATATTTACAAGAGTGTTTTAGACGTGCGCTAAGTAGGCACCTGGGGCCAGCATGGTGCACGGACGTTAAATGGGGGAAAACCGACCTCATTTCCTTTATTTTGGGGGAAGAGGGGGACAGGTGACAGGAGGTGGGCACACACTTAATTTCCACCAGGTGGTTCGCCACAGTTCTGGTGACCACACACGGCAGCTCGGTCGGCACGGAACCGCTGACCAACTGCAGAAAAGGCGCGTGTCCCCCCGGAGCGCGCTGAACACTCCAGCTGGCCTTCCCCGGGCACCCCTGGGGGGCAGGGCCGTGACCAGAGCTGGACGGCGCAGAGCAGAAGGGAGCAGGACGCCAAGCCGTAAACAGGAGGAACGTAGGACCCGACAACCAAATGTCTCTGACGAGCAGTTTCCAGGGTCCGAGCCCGTGCTGGGCAAGAGCCGCCCAGGCTACATTCAGGGACGCGGTGGCCGCAAGGACACCAGTGCTGGAGTGAGGTACACCTGGGCCAGCGGGTCAACCTGAGGCTGGAGCCAAAGGCTCACAACCCCGCGGCCAAATGAGGGAGACACAGTAGAAGCCACGCTGTTGTTTCAAAGCTAAAACGTCCTTCGGGTCATTCTGCTCTTCCTGTATCCTGGTGTCGAGACACCTGCTTGCACCAATCAGCTTGGGCGACTCGAACAGCACACGCTGGGGGCTTGTACAGACACTCAGTCCTCACACTTTGGACACCGGAACCCCAAGGTCGAGGTGGCGGCAGGTTCCGTGTCTGGTGGGGCCTCTCTCTGATCCTTAGATGCTGTTTCCTCGGGTGTCCTCCCACAGCAGATGGGACAGGGACCTACCTCTGTGGGGCCACTTCTAAGGGACTAACGCTGTCACAGGCACTCTGTCCACGTGACCTGAGCACCTCCCAAAGCCCCACCGCCTGACGCCATCACCCCAGGGCCAAGCTTCAACAAACAGACTTCGGAGGAACGCAAACATTCAGATCACAGCGGAGCCTAGAGGGCCCTTCCGGGACCCGTGGGCCTGGCAGGCCCTTCCGGAACCCGTTGTCCTGGAGGGCCACCCCGGGACCCTTGGGCCTGGAGGGCCATTCCAGTCCCAGTCCCGTGTTTCATCGGCAACAGCGTGTTCTCTGCAAGCCCCGTGGCCCAGCAGAAGCAGGCCGCTTGGTGCTGGGACTGCCCCGTGTGTCACTGCCACGTTCCCAACGAGTGAGTGCGCTCGCCCAGAGACCTCCTGAGTGCACAGAGCCAGGCCCTGCGCCCACGCCCCCAGGCCTGACCTCGATGTGAAGTTACGGGCAGGTGACGTTTGACTGACTACATGCAGGACGGCCGAGCCTGGATGAGGCTCCAGCCCCTTACTGGCACCTCTCTCTGACGAGGGAAAAAGGCAGAAACCAGCAGTGCTGTCTGGTCCCCTGCACGGAGGGGCACACGTCCATCCAGCGTTATTACGAGGTACCAGAAAATGCCCTCTGGTGCATTCCCTACTTCACGGCACTCCCAGAGAGCACAAACGTGACTCCAGGGTGTCTCCTTTTCAGGACACATCTGAGCCCTTTCTCAGGACCCCGCTGCACAAGTGTCTAAACAGACGTGGAATTTTTATTTAGCAACAGCCAGAAGAACGTCCTTCAAATAAGGGAGCTGATGCACTCTGCCTGCCGTGGACTTTGGGGGTGTGGGGGCAGGCAGGACAGGGGCAGGGGCCTCGGCCACCTGGGGTGGCCCTCTACAGGGACCCAGTTCGCGCCGATGCTGGGACCACCTTCTCCTGCTTGGCAAACTGTGGGTCTACTTTACTCAAAGTCCCCCCGGTACCCCAGGCAGGGACAGTTGTCTGCTTCTAGACCCAACGCCTTTCAAACCCACTCTGCCCGACGGCTGGGTCTTGAGCCCACAGTCGGGGCCCCTGGCTGTCGCATCTGGAGCCTGGCTTTCCCATGAGCCTCCCTGCAGGCCAGTGGCCACCCACCCCACAGACGGGAGGGGCGGTGGTCTCAAACCCCAGTGCAAGCCATTGACCCTAAATGGGTCAATTGATGCCCGGCCCCCGCCCCCGACGCCTCCAGCTGGGATCCTGAGGCCCTGGTGCCACAAGACCCCAGCCCGGGACTCAGAGGCTGGGCAGGGACGGGCTCTGGGCCCAGCTGGGGTCACCCCGGCGGCGGGCCACCTCGCAGGTCTGGACCAGGGGTCACAACTCTGGCGCCCGCTCCCCGGCCCGCGCCTACCTTTTTGCCGCCCACGCGCGCCGCTCTGCCTCCTCCGCCCCTTTGTGGCCACTCGCGTACGCGGACACCGCGAAGCTGTGCCCTGCGGCCGCGCGAGCGGCCGCGCGGGAAACGAGGCACCGAGGAGGAAGGAGACGCGCGTCAGCCCCTGAGCCCCGAGCCCCGAGCCGGGTCCCCGCCCGGCGCGCCCACCCCATCCCCGCGCGCCCCGGGGCTCGGGGCTCAGGGGCTGGGGTCGGGGTGGCGGGTGGGTGGGACCTGCGCGCTCCCGGAGCCCCCGCGGCGGCCTCCCCGCACCCCGCGGGCTCTGGGCTCGGGGTCCCGGCCGGCGGCAGCCGCGCGCGCTCACCTTCGGGGCTCTCTCTCTGGGGCGCTGCGGCGAGGCCGGGGCGCGGGGGGCCGCGGGGGGCCGGTGAGTGGCCTCGCTCGCCGCGCTTGGACTGACACTTCCCCATGCCGCCCGGGGCCCCGCGCTCAGGGGCGGGGCGGGCGTCCGCGGGGCGGGGCGGGGGGGGGGCGCGTGCACCGGGCACCGGGCACCGGGGCGGGGTGGGTGGGGGGGAACGCGGACGGGGAGGCGCCGGCGGCGGCCCGGCTCCCTCCGAGAGCGCGCGCCCGCCCGCGTCCGGGCTTTACGCGCGGCCTCCGCAGCGCCCCCCGCGGCCGCCTCCGTCAGGGAGCCCTCGAAGGGGCGCGTGCCGCGTGGGGACGTGGCGGGACGGCGCCCGCTAGAGCGAGGCCCTGGGACCAGCAGCCACGAGGGTGGGCAGGGCCCTCCGTGGACCGGCGGTCCTGTGCGGACTCTACGGAGGGCAGCTCCAGACCCCTCACCAGGCCATCCCCGGTCGGGACACCCGTTCTAGGGGAGCCAGGAGGACCCCCGTTCGCAGGGGAGGACCCTGGAGCACCACCCCGGGGCACCGTAGCTGGCGGGGGCGGGTTTTGGCGGGGGGTGGGGGGGGCAGAAGGCTCTGGGGCGGGACCTTGGAGAGAGGTCTGAGGAGGGCAGCATGACTCAGTCCGGGCCTGGCTCCTGTGAACCCGCGGGCTTCCTCCCCAAAGCTCCGGCCCCAGACCCCCCCCTCACGTTAATCAAGGACAAGGAAAGGGGCGCCTGGGTGGCTCAGTCAGTTAAGTGTCCGACTTCGGCTCAGGTCATGATCTCACAGTTTGTGGGTTCGAGCTCTGCATCAGGCTCCGTGCTGACAAACAGCTCAGAGCCTGGAGTCTGCTGCGGATTCTGTGTCTCCCTCTCTCTCTGCCCCTCCCCCACTCATGTTCTGTCTCTATCAAAAAATGAATAAACATTAGAAAAGTTTTTCAAAATAAAGGACAGGGAAGGAGCTGCCTTGGAGGGACACACCCTCACCCTTCTCCTTTGGCCTTGGCTGCAGCAGAGCTTTCCCTGGACTTCTGGGCAATGGTGGAGGGTATCAGCTGGCCCTGGGGGGCCCCAGGCACCCTGCACCCCAGGTCAGCTGCACTCGCTCCCTCCACGTGAGGCACAGGGCCACCTGCACACCCTTCCTCCACTCCGCCTCCTTCCCGGAATCATCCAGCTGCGGTGCTGGCCCCTCCCCCAGTGCCCAGCCCCTCAGCACCCCCTCTGTTCCCTCCTTGCAGCCCTCACCCTGGGAGGACTCCTCCTCCCCTCACCCTCTTCACTTGCCTCCAGAAAAACCATCCTCTCTCACCCCTGCCCTGGACCCCAGCTCGCTACTCCCACACGACTTCCCCCCTCGTTTTGCCTCAACCTTCCTTGCCCACTGAGCACTGGTTTCAGCTCAGCAGGTGCCTGTAACCCCATGGTCATTCCCACATTTCTGATCTCCGTGGATGTCCTCACCATGGCCCCGTTTGAGCTCTGAGTGTCGGAGATGGGCTGCCGTGCCCAAGGTCACTCACCTGCCCGGGCCTGGCCCACGTCCTCAAGGGGGCTAGGCTTCCCCAGCTCACCACTGTAGCTCCCGCCGCTGCCTGAGTCCTACCTACCCCTCACCCCTGGGATGACTCTCACTGATGGGCTGACATCCGGCCGAGCCCGAGTGGATGCGTTACACGCATTGGTGTCCCCTTCTCAGCCATCAGGGCAGGTGCTGTGCCCCCTTTTACAGCAGCCCTCAGTGCACAGAACTGTGGATTGTGCCACAGTCCTGCTCCTGACCCTGGCAGACCTCTGCACCCGCCGTCGACCAGGCCCCGGGCAGCACACGGGGCGTGAACACGGGCCACGGGCAGTGCGCGGCCTTGGCGGCCAGCCGTTCCCGCCATCCGTGCCGCAGAGCAGGCCACTGTGTGTAAGCAGTGCAGGGCAGGGGCCTCGCCTCCGCCTGCGGATCAGGGCCTTCCACGTGGTGCCCAGCCCCAGTTCCAGGCCCCTCTACCTGTGGGCAGCCCTCCCAGGCTCTTCCTGCCCCTCCTCGGCCTCACACTCACCCATTCAGCTTTGAGCCCCCGACCCAGAGTGGGCCGACTGGCCGTCTTCCGTACCGATGACTGCGTTTGCAGCAACGACACCGGCACGCAAAGCGGCAGCTTGGAGATTGAAGCCCGTGCAGACACGTGTGTTTAGGTCTGTCACCAGACACCGGCTCAAGGACAGGTGTGTGCAGACCTGCTCCCACCATCGTGCGCAGACCTGTGCCCGCGTGGGGCCGAGCGATGATGCCCGTGTGCTCCCACGGGGAAGATGGCTGGGATGCTCGTCCAGGTGTGCTGGCAGGGACTGTGGAGTCTCACGTCTTTGTTGAGGGCGAGAGGGTGGGCGTGTGTCCCGGGAAGACGGGGAATGAGCTGCCCCCCGAACCGGTCCCACGCTGTGCCGTGCTCCGCTGCTCTCCTCCACCTCCCCGAGGTGGCCCCGGGCCACTGGAGCCACCCCTGAGGCCCGGCCCTGCTCTGGCCGGCATCTGACATCACCTCTGCTTTGCCACACAGAGAGAGCAGGGTCGCGAAGTGGAAATGCCACGCCTGCTCCACGCCGACCTGGTTTACGTGGCAAAGGTTTTCCATTTCTCCTTTAACAGCTTTATTGAGACGTGATTCACAGGCCCCACAACCACCTGCTCGCAGTAGACAATTGAACGAGTTTTAGTATATTCATAGACACGTACTGGCATCACCAGGCAATTTTAGAACATTTTCATCACCTCATAAAGAAACCCATGCCCTTAGCTCTCACCCCCAATCTCCCCGCCAACCTCCTGCCCCAGGGAGCCACTGTCTGCTTTCTGTCCGTGGATCTCACCGTTCTGGACATGTTGTGTGAACGGAATCACATGACGTGTGGCCTGTCACGTAACGTGATATGTCCGGGGTGCCCCTGTCTTGCACCCGCGTCAGTACTGTGCTCCATTTTATGCCGGAACAACATTCCGTTGTGTGGGGGACCCGTTTTGCTTAGGACGTTTGTGTTGTTTCCACTTTCTGGCTGCTGTGAGCGCCCATGCACGAGCCCGGTGTGGAGGGTGTGTCCAGTTCTCTTGGGCGACACCTGGGAGTAACCAGGGGCCACGTGGCACCTCCGTTAACCTCGAGAGGAACCACCTCACCGCGGGCCCGAGTGTTTTCCACAGAGGACACGCCATTTCGCAGGCCCACCGGCCACGCCGGACACTTCCCGCGTCCCCCCCACGCTCGTTCCCGCCTGACTTTGTGATTCCGGCCAGCCCGGCGCGTGCGGTGGTGTCTACACCGCGGGGTTGCATTTCTGTGATGACCAACGATGTCAAGCATGGTTTCGGGTGCTGGGTGCCTGCTTGCGTGCCTTGCCGACGCGTCTGCTCAGACCCTTGGCCCTTCTGCGGCGCAAAAGTTCTCATGCACTGTGGATGCGAGTCCCGTATCAAATACATGATTTGCTGAGATTTTCCCCGCTCTGTGGCTTGTCTTTTCACTGTCCTTTGAAGCACAGTTTTCGATTTTGATGTAAAATCCAATGTATTTCCTTTACTTTCTGCTGGTCCTGCATTACACGATGCCCTCCAAACGCCTTGGGTCTCAATGTCTGACTTTGTGCCCCTGTGGCCGCGGGGGGCAGATAGGCACAGCCAGACTCTCCAGAAAGCCCCGCAAGGTTATTGGTGTTGAGGTTCTCCACTGTAAGAAACGTGACTGGGACTCACTGGGCCCCAAACAGGCTGGAGCCATGGCGGTGGAGCGGGGAGGCGGGGGGGCTGACCTGAGGTGGCCAGTGGCCGGGACACTCACCCACCAGGACATTTGGGGCCTTTTCTGCCAGATGCCTCTGGATGTCGTCTGTGGGTGCAGCTCTTAGCAGCCCCACCTACGCCCAGCAGCTCTTGCTGGAGGCCTCCCGGAACCGGCCTGTGTGCAGGGCAGGAAGACAGGACAGTGGGGTCGGCCAGCAGAAGACAGTCATCTGGACTGACTGGGACAATGGCCATGACCATCACAGAGTCCAAATTCCCCCAGGAGACAGGCATCGCCACGCCCCACCTGCCTCAGGTCTGGGGTGCACTTGCTGCTTGAGGCCAGGAAGGGGGTGCCAGGATGCTGGCTTGGAAATGTCGTATCCACGTGTCCTCGGCCCCAGGCCTCTCCTCAGAGGACATCCATCTCACTCCTTCTCGCTGGACTGGACCAGGGGTCTTTGGGGTCTCGGGGGACCCGTGGGCCCCAACACTTTGGCTTCCGGAGGCCCCTTCTTCCGTAAAAATATGGAAACTTACATCTTATAACGGGGCCAGCCCTGGTCCTGATGTCAGGCCTTCCTGGCCTCCCCGCCAAAGCGCTGGGTCCCGGCCAACACAGCGGGCCAGGCAGCTGTGTGCACGGCACCCTGTGAGGACGAGGCCCGCGGCTCTGACCCAGCCGCTGGGCCCCACAGGCCATCAGTCCCTTCAGGGGAAGCAGTTTCTAGCTGAGTTCTGCCCACCGTGCGTCTCGGCGGGGCCGGAAGCAGGGTGCTATCCCCGGCCCGCCTGCCAGTCCTACAGGGTGCCCCAAGGTGGCATCATGACTCCCGGCCAGGCTGAGGCTCCTGAGAGAGGCCACCTGCCCGGCTGGCCCTGGCTCCCCTGCCGGCGAGAGGGCACAGACGAGGGACGGACAGGCCCTTTGCTCCAAATGGTCAACCAGTTGCCGTAGTGGCTCAAGGTGAGGGAGATGGCACCCCGACGCCCGGCACGCGCACAGAGCGAGGGACGCGTAGACGGTGCCCTGACACCCGGCCCCTCTGCGGTCCCAGCTCACAGGGTGACCCCGAGACGCAGTGGCCCCAACACCCTGGTGCTTGCCAGACTTCCTGTCTCTGGCCGCCCTTCCTGGTGAGGCAGAGCCTACCTGGGATCCTTCTAGAATGTGGACCACCATCCCCAGGGCCCCGCACAGCTGCTGACCTGAACTTTCTTGAAGACTCAGACCTGGAGCCCATCGTGACCCTTCGCAGCTGAATGTGGCCTCCTCCCCTCTGTCGTTCCTGTCGGCGGGCGTGAGCTCGGTGGCGGCACAGGTCCCTGCACTCCTGCACCCGGCGGCCTTGCCTTGTTGCCCGCCTGATTCGCGGGCATCATGTCTGCACTGGTGCCGCTTCCGCAACGGGACCGCCGTGAGCTTGCCATCTGCTTTCCCCGCGAGCCTCTGGGTGGGAGATGCTTGCAGGTCCCCCTCTCGTGACACTGACCGCGGTGTCCTCTCCGAGGCCCGTTTGTGGGTTAGCCCTCCTCCCACTGTGTCTGCAGGGCAGACACTCACAGGGGCCTTCGGGGAGGTCTCCTCTCCTGAGATGGGCTCTGAGTGTCCTCATCCCCAGAGACGCCCGGCTCAAGGAGGGGCACTTGTCACATCCCGCCCACCAGCGCCTGGGAGGAAAGGACAACAGAGCGCCCGGACATACAGAGGCCACCACCGGCCCAGGCTCACCGCTGCCCCCACCTCGCCCAGCCTGGCCCCCGCCGGCCCCCACATCGTGCGGGCCCCGCGGTGGCTTTGGGAGCGGGAGGCTGAGCCCACACTTCCCTCTGGGTCTTGGAGCCACCAGGAGAGTCTCACCTCTTGATGAAACCCGGTCTCATCACTTTCAACGGGAAGGGCTGTGTTTTTGTTCTTACCCTGCGGGTTTCCAAGTGCTTCTCACATCAGTGCTCCGGGGCCCCGAGGCGGGCAGGGCGGCTGGACGGTCCGCCCCACGGTGCCAGTTTCCCCGGCGCGGCCTCGGGACAGGGTGGGGCCACTTTGTGCGAACAGGGCACCGCACCTTCGCCTCCCAGCGAATTGTGCCCCGCTGTGCCTCCCCTTGACCCTCCCGCCTGTGCCAGGGAGCCAAGCCCTGGGCCCGGGCGCTGGCGGGCTGAGGTCCACTGGGCCGCCTTGGCACTCACGGAGCCTTTGGAAGCAAAGTTCAAATGTCCCACTGGAGCACGGCCGCCCGGAGAGGTGGGCATGTCCTGCCTCTGGTGGTCAGCACTGCGGCGGCCACCGTCATTCCGTCATTAGCCATCACCCTCGCTGAGGGGATGCGAAATGAGGGTCCACGGCGGGATGGGGCGTCCACCCGAGGACCGTAACCACACACTGGAAACGTTGCACAGAAGAGCAGATGTGGGACGGGGCGGGGGACCCTCCCTCAGGTGGGCCGGCCTTGCTCTGTGTGTGCAGACCCTGACTCGTGCCCCGGTGTCCGGACCCCTGGGTCGACGTGGGACGCCTCTCACGTCTCTGCCTGTTGACAAAAATGAGAGACAAGGTGGGGAAACACATAGCCACCCGAGCCTTTGGGGTGTGCGGCCGGGAGCTGCCCTCCGTTGTCTCCCTGCTGTGAGCTGCGTCTCTGCTCTCACCTACCGCCTGGCCGCCAGAAGTTTCCGGAAGGCATGGCAAGTTGCTTTAACAGTGCAGCACACATGGGTCTCTTTGGATGAAGTGTCTCTTTGCACAAAGTTTCATTGTAAACAACCTGCTCACGTAAGTGGGGCCCACTCCCCCTCAGGACGTGCTCGGTCCATGCAGTACAAGAACAGGCTCCTGAGGCAGCAAGTAAGACCCGGATCCACACACGTGCCCACGGAGCTTGCTAAGAGAGCTGTCTGCTCAGGACGGACAGTGCGCACCGGGGAGACACCGGCTCAGACAGAGCCCCACGAGCCAGGGTCCTTCTCAGCAGACGTCAGCCTGGACGCCTCAGTCACATGCACGAGGACCGTGTCAGAGTCTGAGCGCTGTCCCTTCCCTGGGGTGTGTTCCGTGGTTCGTAAGTGGGTTGCTCCGTTGTTGAGGGCATAGAACAACCTCGGAAGGGCCCGCGAACCCCCGGTCCCGAGCTCTCTGGCGCCCCCCACCCCTTGACGAGTGGTGGTGTGGTCCAGAGGGGTGTGTCTGTGGGACGGTGACCTGGGACTGCGGACAGGCTCCCCCTTCTCCCCGCAGACCGCTACTCTCCGCATTTGGGTTCGTTCCTGGGCACGGGCAGGGAGGGCTCCACACAGCCAGCGCGACACAAGAGTCTCGTGTTTCAAACGTGCTCCCCTCTCTGTTTGGTGCTCCCAGGTGCAAGCGAGCTTGTTGTGAATTACAGACGCACTGTGACAGCCTTTCTGGCGCGTCCCGTTAAAGCCATCAAAGGGAAGCGGGCTGGAGACACCCACAGCTGGGTCCTGGCTGTGTGGACCCTGGCTGTGTGCCAACCCTCACCCACTCCGGCCGTTTGGAAGGTGAGTCACACACACAGGGACTCTTGACTTAATAACTGTGCTTCTCGGGGCATCTGGTCACGATCGGACTCAGGTCACGATCTCGGGGTTGGTGAATTCCAGCCCCAACTGGGACTCTGGGCTGACAGCTCAGAGCCTGAAGACAGCTTCAGATGCTGTGTCTCCCCCTTTCTCTGCCCCTCCCCAGCCCACATGCTCTCTCTCTCAAAAATAAATAAACATTTTTTTTTTTAAAAGAAAACTCCAGATCTGAGGGCTTTAAAAGAGTCAATGTCAACTCTGATTCTTTCCCCAAACACACGGAAACAGAACCAAGACTATGGGGAGCCTAAGTCAAGGAGACGGGACTTACTACCTGCTCCCCCTGAGCAAGGACAGAGACCCACCCCCTCACCCCTGGTCTGGCAGTGGTCGGGGAAGGGACGGGGAGCGGAGGACAGAGTCTCCCCGAAGCCTTCCCAGCCCCCAGGAGGGAGAGAGGCCTCCAGCCTTTCATCCCACAGGTTCTCGCAAAGAAGCTGGACAATTACATCTGACTCAGCCTCCGAGGGACACTGGCTTCCAGACCCCCGTCCTGTCCCCCTGCAGGAGCCCAGAGGCAAAATGCTGCCACACAGCAGTGGGGCTGGAAGAGGGGATGCTGGTGGGACTGTTCTCTCCCCTCCTCCCTCCCCTCCTCCCTTCTCACCCTCCCATCCTCCTCCCCTCCTCTCCCCCTCCTCCCCTTCCTCCCTCCTCCTCCTCTCACCCCTTCCTCCCTCCTCAGCTCTCCCCTCCTCCCTCCTCACCCCTTCCCTCCTCCCTCCTCCTCCCCTCCTCTCACCCCTTCCTTCCTCCTCAGTTCTCCCCTCCTCCCTCCTCACCCCTCCCTTCCTCTCACCCCTTCCTTCCTCCTCAGCTCTCCCCTCCTCCCTCCTCACCCCTCCCCTCCTCCCTTCTCACCCTCCCATCCTCCTCCCCTCCTCTCCCCCTCCTCCCCTTCCTCCCTCCTCCTCCTCTCACCCCTTCCTCCCTCCTCAGCTCTCCCCTCCTCCCTCCTCACCCCTTCCCTCCTCCCTCCTCCTCCCCTCCTCTCACCCCTTCCTTCCTCCTCAGTTCTCCCCTCCTCCCTCCTCACCCCTCCCCTCCTCTCACCCCTTCCTTCCTCCTCAGCTCTCCCCTCCTCCCTCCTCACCCCTCTCCTCCTCCCTCCCCTCCACCCTCCTTCCCCTCCCTTCCTCCCTTCTTTCCCTCCCCTCCTCCCTCCTCACCCCTCCCCTCCTTCCCCTCCCCTCCTCCCTTCCTGTTCTTCCTCCCTTCCTCTCCCCCTCCTCCCCTCCTCCCTCCCCTCCCCCTCTTCCCTCGCTCTTCACCCCAACCGTTTGGGGAGACTTGGCTGCCTTCCAGATGTGGGAGGAGCCGGGATGAGACCAGCTGGGAGGGAGAAGAATGTTACCCTGACATACCTGGACCCACACGTGCTACTGTGACACACGTGGACCCACAGAATGGGCTGCTGTTTGCCTCTGGCATTTCATCTGAATTGTGGCACCTTTGTCTTTTGGGGGCCCAGAGCACTAGGACCTCCCCCATTGTCTCCCCAGGACTTTGGGTCTCCCTGGGGAGAAGGGCGTCTTAATCTCCGAATGCTAGCAGATAAACATCCACACTGTGTGAGGCAACTGACAATACTTGGTTATTCACGAAAGCTGCTCATCTGCGGAGTAACATCCGAGGGTCACTAGGCATGCGCAGCCCCCTGGAGAAGGGCTGTTGGCAGCAGGCATGTGGTAGGTTGTCCAGGGAACCTTGATGAGCAGGAGGAAAATACTGCCGTTTCCACATTCCAGTGGGAAGGCTCTCCAGGCAGCTGGGATGCAGGGCCGCTCACTCTGTGCGCCTTCCTGACTCGAGACCAGGGTGGCTGAGCCCTGGCCCTCTGGACAGCAGGAAGTGAGCTTCTATCAGCGCCAGGTGACAGAGGAGGGGGACATGGGGAGATGGGCAGGGCAGGGGTGAGACGCAGGGGAGAGGCGTGACACGGAGGGGGCGTGGCACCGGAGGGCTGGCGCAGGGAACTGGCGGGAGAGAGCTTGGCACCTGGAGGGGACGTGGCTCGGAGGGGCGTGGCGCTGGGGCGAGTCAAGCACCAACCCCCCCCCTCCCCGCCGCACTGGCAGAGCTTCCTGGGCGGAGAGGTGCCCTGGGCCTCCAGCATCTTCTACGTGACCCAGCCTGGGTGGCGGGGCAGGTCCGGGCACCCCCAGGTCTCGAGGGGCGTTCCCGGGAGCCCTACTCCGAGCTGACACTTGAAACCCTCTTGTCGCCCCGGGGAAGCTATCTGCTCACTGTGTCTTGGGGACAGCTGGGGCAGGGAGGGTCAGCCTGTCTTTGCCCTGGGCCCACCTGCCGGTTAGTGGTCGTTGCTGTCTGCGGTCCTCAGCACAGGCTATGCAAGGTCAGGTTTTCCAGTTTCTGGGGGTTAATTCGCTCAAGGTGCACCATCACCCAAGGTGCCTTGTCCAGCCTGGGTGAGCTGCGACTTGCTGCTGGGGTTGGGGGACGCTCAAGCAGCAGCTCCCGTCCTGGGTGTCCAGGGAGACCCTGCACAGGGTCCTTCCCGCTCCCGCGCTCAGCAGGTGGATTCAAGGCACCCCCTCCCCGGCTGCCCCCAATTCTCTTCCCCCCACCGCACACCGGTGGGCCCTTTGGAGCCACACACACAGTCCCAGCCGAGGCTTGGGACCCTTAGCGGGGTCCACGCTGCTCCGTGCCACCAGGTGCTCACCCCGCAGGCATCAGGGGAACAGTGGGTCACCGTCCTCCCACGGAGCACCACACATCTCTCTTCCCAGCAGCTCTGGGCTGCCCCTGCTGCAGCCAAGCCCCTGCCCACTGAGGGAGTCAGACCCAGGCCATGCACGCCTGCAACTCAGTCTTACAGGTCACAGCCCGGGGTTTTCAGCACGGCAGGGTGGGGGGTGCTGCAGTGACGCTCCGGGATTCAGAGGGAGAGGGCCTGCCCAGAGTCAAGGCAGGGCTGGGGAAGCCCTTGCCGCCCGAGCTGGGATCTGGGAGGAAGGGCTCACGCCTCAGGGAGCTTCCCTCTTTCCCCTTTGGACTGAGCTCAAGTCCGTGTCTATCAGGAGGGTTTGTGGTCCAGTGGCCGGGCACCAAGACCTCACGGTGGACGTGCCCTTGAGGCAGACGGGGTTGCTAGGCCCGTCTAGACGTGGGGAGGTGGCACGGCCCTGCTGGACAGCGGGTCCCCACTCGGCTTGTCTGTCCAGTGTCACCCTCGGTGCTCACTGTGTTTGCAGGAAGAATCCTTTGGAAGTGACCTCATGTCACCGTGGAGACAGGCTGTGCCTCGGCCTGGGGCCAGCGGGCCTGGTCTGTGCTGCCAGGAGAGCAGCTAGAGATCCCACGAAAACTAGTGCGGAGACTGTCCCCGGCCCACCCTTGTCATGACCTCGAGGCTGCTGGGGTCCCGGGTCCCCCGAGCCTGAGAGCCACTGCCTGGGTGTCCAAGAGCCCAGGGCCCGAGGGCACGTTCCGTGTGACTGCCCTGTGCCCGGGGCCCTGCCCCACTGCCTGAGGGCTGAGTCTTGGAGTCTCCACCTCGTCCAGCTACGGGGCCAGCTTCCCGTGCCTTCCGCATACCTGTCACACGGACCCTGGTCCGCTCCCTCCTTCTCTCTCTCTCTCTCTCTCTCTCTCTCTCTCTCTCTCTCGGCTCAGCAAGACAAAGTTGCTGTCAGCTACAGGAGGAAAGTCTGAGAGAAGTAAGAGGGGGTGGCCTTTCCCTCCGGGACCGGCTGAGGTCTTTGCCAGAGGCCACTGGGCCACGGGCTGCCCGGAGGGACAGTGGGCCCTCGCCACCCTGTTTGACGACTCGGTCGCAGAGCTTTGGAGACTCGGCCTCTGCGCCCATCCCCACCCTTAGGGGCCCCGAGTGCCCTCGTCTCTTGGGTGACGCCCGTGCCTGCTGGTCTGCCTCCCGTCTCTGAGTTAGCTGCTCCAGACCGTCCACACACCCTTCCCTTGTCAGAGGCCTCTGTGCCCCGGGGGCGGGCTGGGGTGCGCAGCAGGACCACGGCGTGCCTGGACTTGTACCCAACGGTTCTGCCGGGCAAGCGACGTGTGCGTGTTCACTCCAGCTTGACTCACAAGGGGCAGAACCACGCTCGCTGGCAGGGAGGGAGTCCGCGTCTCCGGGGCGGAGTCCGTGCCCAGGAAGCTTCAGGGGTGTCGGTGCCCGCTTTGTGGCATAACACAGAGAACCCACCCGTGAAGGAGAGAGACCAGGTCCCCACGCTGCAGGGGCCGACATTTAGTGGAGAGTCAGATGACGAACGGGCGGCCGAGCCCCGCGAAGTGTTGACGAAGAAGGCAGAGTGGGCAGCCCGGGCGAGGACGAGGACACGGACATGTGCCAGACCCGAGCTGCCAAGGCGCCGTGTCGGTCAGCGTCCCGGTGCAGCGCCCGTCACCGCCTGCGGCTGCGGTGACGTGACGAGTCAGCAGAGCTCACGGTGGCTGGGCCCGGCTGTCCGGCTCCACGGGCCTCACGGTGGGGACACGTGCAGCCTCACGGGCAGCCACACGGGAGGCCCTCGGAAGGCAGGACGCGTGCCCCACACGGGGCGGGCGGGCCCCCGGACCTGCAGGAAGCTGCCCAGAGGGCTTTCGGGGACCCAGGTGGGCCCAGCTCTCAGCCGGCTGGGGGTGGGGGGTGGCAGTCCCGGGCCTGGGCCCGTCCAGTGCTCTCGGTACAACGAGGGTCTGATCCGTCTGTACCAGCTGAGGCGCGTCTCTGTGCAGGAAGGTGCTAATGACCCCGCTGCGACCAGCGCGGCCGTGAGCTCTGGCGCCTCCGTTTCGAGGCGTGTCCACCCGGAGCCGGCGGGCACGCGCGGGTTCTGGGAGCAGGGCTGGGAGCGCAGAAACTTCTGTCGCGGGAGCTCCGCCCTGCTGCCCCCACGCTGCCCTGCGGCGGCCGCACAGCGTGTCCAGCGCCCACGGCCACGGACGTGTCCCTGCAGCCGCGCCCTTCCTGCCTCCGGGTGGCTACTGGCACCCCAGCACAGTGACGCAGGAGGCTCGGGCTGGGCCGGGGCCAGCAGTGCCCTCTGCGGACAACATCCGGGTCACCTGAGTGCGGAAACCGCCTCCAGCCGCCGCCGCGAGGAGCAGACCAGACGGCGGGGCCGCCGCCCAGGTCCGCCGGAGTGCGACGGGGCCAGTCCTGAGCTTGGCGCTGGCGGGTTCGCACGCCATCAGCAGGAGGGCAAGGCCGTCGCCTTTCAAAACCACGATCCGCTGAAAACTGCAATCCCGTCTTGGCGCGGCTCTGGTCAAGGGTGCCGTCTGTCCTGAGTGGGGGAAGAGAGGTGATTTACTTTCAGAAACACCAGAGAAGAGCCGTGCTGTCTGGTTCACAGCGGGTTTGCAACCTCCTGGAAACGCGTATGAACCCCCCCTGCACGATGGAGTCCCAAGCCCTAGGACACTTCACCTCCTGGTTCTTCCTCCCCCCTCTGTTTCGCGGGCTTATTTTCGCGGGCTTTGCACTGAGCATGCGCCACGGAACTGAGGTCCCCGTCACCTCCGGGAAGGACACTTGTTCCAGTCAGGCTACTTTTTGCCTTACAGGGTCACAGCTGACGTCCGGGTGAGGCCATGACCTCCGTCGGCACAGGTGATGTCCGGCCGGGGCTGTGGCCTCTGCAGTGCTCTGCCAATGAGGGAGGGACCAGGGGAGGGACCAGGGGACTTGTGCGCTAGGAGACAAACTATGTGCTGGAACCGCCCCGGGTGTACCTGTCCATCAGACCCCTGCTCCTGCAAGAAGGTCAATTAAAGCCTCGCTCCACGTGCTCCGAGTCTCCGCGTCCCTCCTTCCATTGGGTTTGTTTCTCACACTGAGTGTCTGCAGTTACGTTTCTGTTTCTGTTGTGGCGTTGTTTTTGTTGACGCGTAAGGGCTTTTCACATACGAAGGATGTTTTCTCCCTTTCCTCTTGGGTGTGTCGAAGCTTTTCCTGCTTTACAGAAGCCTGATGTTTCCAGGTGTGGGAGACACCTGCCCGTGTGTTTCTTCTTTGATTGAGCGGTGTTGGTCCTTACGGAGTCTCTGTCCATCGGAGCGGGCTGCCTTATAGTGTGGCTGTGGATGGCCCCGGAGTGTCCCCGAGCCCACCGGCCCTGCTGCAGCACCTGGAGGCCCAGCCGGACTGTCCTGAAACTCACAGCGTCCTCAGGAGGGGAGAGGGACGGGCGTCCCGGGCCTCAGGCAGGAGCCAATCTGTAGCCCCCAGAGGGTCTGTGCCTGCAGGGGTAGGTGAGCCCGTGCGTGATGGGCCAGCACGGCCCCGCGTGTGCCGACAGCCCCAGCAGGCAGGAGCCCCGCAGGTCCCAGGGCTGCCTCTGGAGAAAGACCTCCCGTGGGCCAGGCTAGGCCCTCTGCTCTGGCGGCAGAGCTGGCTTGCAGGGGACCTGCTCGCCCGAGGTAAGCACACGCAGCCAGAGAGGGGAGACCAGGGCGGGCAGAGGCAGCCCCGAGCGCCTGCTCCCGAGAAGCCCCATCCAGAGGAGGTGTGGGAGGAAGGGTGCTTCACGCGTTTCCCGGGGACCCTCTCCGAGGGCGGGCCCGGGTCCACCTAAGACCCCCTCGGGGCACACGGCCCTCCAGGCTCCTGTTGATTCCAGATCGAAACCCCCCAAGGCTGGTGGCGTTCTGACTTTTCTCTCCAGGAGGCTGTGGGGAGGTGTCAGCAGGACATGCCCTGTCATCCTTCTGGACAGGCTGTGGCAGGGTCCTGTCCCAGCAGGTGCCCGCGGAGTGCTCTCCAGGCGTCCTCACTGTGCTCCAGCCAGGACACCACCGGGTCCCCGGCCACTGAGTCTGTTTCCTGGTGCCCGAGGCCCACTCGACGGCTGCTGCCCTGCGTGTATCCGATAAGCTGCCCGGTGGGGGGCTGCCCACACGGTGTCCTTCCAGGTGGCTGGGGAGGTGTCCAGGTCCTGAAGGGCCCCCACTGTGTCCCCGTGAAGGTCCAGGTGATTTCAGGGGTGCAAAGGCAGAAGAAGGATGCACAGGAGGGTCCTCCTTCACCCACGCCCCTAAACACGCACATGCACACACACCCATATAAACAAGGACACGTGTGCACCCGTGCGTGCACACACACACACACGTCCACAGGCACACACTTGTGTCCACAGGCACAATGCACACGTGTGTTCACAAACACACAGCCTCATGTGTTCGGGGCACCCGTGCCCACGCGTGCATTCACAGACACACGCACACACGCATGCGCGTGGGAAGAGGCACCCTCGGTGTCACACAGGGCCTTGGCCCTCTGCACTCACACCCTCCCCCAGCTTCTGGGCCCAGGAAGTTCTTCAGGACTTGTAAACAAGGGACATTGCGTTTCCTGCTGCTTCCGTGGACCTTCCACGGAGGAGCCAGGCCTGTCCTAATGGAAGCCCCGTCCCTGGAGCTGGTCCTGGGCAGGGATAGGTGTTAGCTCGGTCGGCAGCTCCCTTCCCCACCCCTCCCTCCTGTCTCTCCTGTCTCCCCTGCCCCTCCTCCCTCTGTTCGCCCTTCCTTTCCTCCTCAATGACATAGGCTTGAGACCTTGTCACCGCCTCTACCTGGGTGCTTCTCCTGGCACAAGATCATCCTCCGGCTGACCCCCCAAGGGGCCGTGGGGGAGCTCTGACCTTGTCCCCACTGCCAGTCGGTGCTCAGCCCATGTGGGCTCCTGCTGGAGTCTCGCCCTGCGCTGGTCCAGCGGGCGGCACACCTGCTCAGCTCACAGGGACGGTGGCCCGTGACAGGCAGGGCCCCATGGCTGCTGCCCTCGGTTTCACTGGGGCCTTCCCAGCCTGGGCTGCCCAGGGGGGACTCTGAGTCCGTGGGTCTGGGCGGGTCCCGCACACCCCCCAGACGCCCCTGTGCCCAGCTGTGCCGGGCCCTCGTGATGGTGCAGTTGTGGCCTTTTCCAGCCAGAAGACGGATCATGAGGACGAGGAAGAGCAGCCGCCAGCCCGAAGCCCGAGCTGCCTCCCTCGTGCCTGCCCGCACCAGAGGGCCTGTGCCCAACACCCGCCGTGCTCAACCCCCCCCCCCCCCCGCCTGTGCCCACCCCCGTGCCTCGCCCACACCTGTGGGGCTGGTGCCCAGGGGGGTGGCTGGTGCTGGGGAGACCCCAGGAGCCGGTCCAGCCTTGCCCTGCCCACGCAGGGGACCAGGGTATCACCGTGAGATGGGTCCCCGCTTTGCCTCGGAGCTCACAGGGTGAGCACAGCTCCCCAAGTGGGGACGTCCAGAGAGAGGGCCCCTCAGAAGCAGCCCTGGGGTCAAGCGTCCTGGCCGCTGGGTCACGCCATCCTTGGGCCGTGTCAGAGGCCCCAGGAACGGGAGACCTTGGCCCCCCGTGCGGACGCAGCCGACCCAGCAGCCACCTGCCTCACCAGGCTGAAGGCCCAGGAGCATGTGCGTGTCAGGCCCACCTGCCGAGGGGCAGCACCCCTTTCCCTCGTCCGGCCCTCCTCCCTGCCCGACGCTGTCCGGGTGGGTACCACGCCTGCCCCTGTGACCCGGTGCCTCGGTCTCCCTCCTTTCCAAGCACAGCTGAGCTCCAGAGATGACCATTTCCTGGGAACCTGAAAATCTCGGGGCTGAAGAAGGAGCCCACGTCGGTGGAGAAACCGAGGGAATTCCCGGCGTGAGCTGTGGGGGGGGGGCCTGGGGCGCACGTCCGCCTGTCGTGACAGTCCTCTCCTCTGTGGAGCCCGGGCAGGGCAGGAGGAGCAGAGGACCCCTCGGCGTCTGTGGCCAGGGTGGGCTCGTCCCAGTGGGTCTCGGAGGTGCAGGGGGCGCCCAGGGGCACCTCGGCACCTGGGCCACCACAGTGGTGCCATCTGACCCCCAGGTCGCGGGTGGGCGGGGCTCCACCAGCCTACAGCCGCAGCCTTCTCCGGGGCTCCCTGCCCAGAGCCCCAGGAGATCTCCGGTCCCTCGAGGAGTAAATGCCGAAAGTCCACCGTGGCCTCGGGGCCCTGCATGGCCTTCTCCACCCACCCCTCCGACCGGCCCCTGCCCGTGCTGCCCCGTTTCCTCCGCCTCAGCAGTGCCAGCCTCGTGGCCACGCAGCAGGTGTCCCAAGCTTGGTCCTGCCTCAGGGCCTTTGCACACGCGGCACCTGTGCCTGAAGCACTCCTTCCGCACACCTTGCTCCTCCCACCTGCTCTGGGCACCGGTCGCTGGGAGGCCCCCTCTCCTCATGCGCCTGCCTACTGCCCCGTCCACACCGTCTGGCCACTGTTGGTTCCTTCGGGCCTGGGAATTTGAGCGCTTGGGCTGCTGCCCAGCCCAGGGCAGGTGCTCAGTACTTACCTGTTGAATGAATGAATGAATGACGAATGAAGGAAAAGAGCAAGGGACCCTTCCAGAGTGCATGGTCTGAACTTGTAGCCTTGGATGAAACTTAAGGAATTAGTCCTCCCTGCAGCATTGACAGAGTCCCAGACAGGCCGCCGTGTCCCTGCCCGTCAGGGCAGCCACCCCCCAGCACCACGGGCTTACCGACAACAGACACTCGTCCCTCTGGGTCTGGAAACTGCGGGTTCCGTGGGGCCCCTTCTGGGTGTCTTCACGGGCAGACAAGCCCCCTGCCGACCCTCACCTCGTGACCTCCTGTAGCCTAATCAGCAGAGGCCCCGCCTCCAAGTGCCACCACACTGTGGGGGGCCTTCCGTGTGGGAACCTGGGGACACAAGCCTTTAGTCCATAACACGCTCCTAATGAGGAGCGTTTTAGATGCCGGGGGTGCTTTGGTCTCAGGGGATCCTCCGAGGACCCTTCCACGTCAGTTTAGGAGAGAAGGCTGTACCCTTCATGCATGGACGTCCCACGTAGTTTCCCGGTGGAAACGTGGATGCATCAGATTTACCTCAGTGAAGGGGGGCACCCGTCCCTGGTCGGTGCGGTCGGGCTCGGCCGACTGAGGACACCACCGCCTTCCCTTGGGCCCGCTTTTCCCGTTGGGGCCATGGACTGGGGACCCCAGGAGCACGTGGCTCCAAGCACCATGCCTGTCATCTGGACACCAGGGGGCCCTGCGGGGCCCGTGTGCGACTCGCGGGAACGTTCCCACAGACACCCTCGCGCGTGCACGTGTGCGGGTGTGTGCGTGTGAGCGCGGGCCCTGCTTGCAAACAGGCGAAATCGCCGGAAACCGTCTAAACGTCCAGCAAAGGGAACTCGCGCGTAATCACATCCGCCGGGACTCACCCTCACACGCGCTGGCTGAACACGGTTCTGTGTGGTTCCAAGTACGCAGAAACGCTCGCGGCCGCGTGTGCGCGGGGACCGTCTGGGAAGACGCCCGTTAGCGGGAGGGCCCTTCGGTACGAGGGGGATGGCGGGCTGTCCCTGTTTCAGTTCTGAGCTCCAAAGATGGGCAAGTTGAGCCAAATGCCAGCTTAAGGAGCGCAGGAGGCAGGCAGAGCGCACTTACACGGCGCGGCGTTCTGAGCGGCGCCTGGGGCTGACCGGGGTCCTCAAGCAGGCCCCACCCAGGGGACCGGTCAACTGGTTAGCTGGTCCCGAAGCAGCTTCCCTCGGTTCTAAGGTAACTGACCAGCTCCAGGCAGGCGTCTGCACCGGGAGGCGGAGGAAACGGATTCGAGAGACAGAAGGCACCCCGGGGCTTCGGGTCGGCTGTCCCTTCAGGCCCGGTCCCGGGTGCCGGGCAGGGTTGCTTCGTCACGCGCTTTGCTGTCGGGGGGAGACGAGCCCACGTGCATGCGCCAAGAACGGGGTCACGACGTCCCAGCACAGAGGCCCGTGTCTTCTGCATCGGACGTGCGGCCGCAGCTCGGCCACGCAAGAGGCCAGCGGCAGGGCGGCCGCGGCCGGTTGTCTGACCAGCGGGACCAGCCGGCAGTGGACCGGGTGGCGGTGGGGCCTCCGCTGAGAGCAGGCCGTTCGCTTTCTGAGGTGGCTCTTACAGATCAGCCGGCACAGGGACAGGTCACTTTTACGGGAAAGCCGTGCTGGGAAGCCTGTCTTCTTTCCTTCCGGGGGACAAGAGGAGACCAGGGCCCCCCTCCGGCCCTGAGAACGCGGCCTCACGCTCCAGAGAAGCTGAGGGAGAAGCACGGTCCTTTTCTCCCTCTTACCCTCACCTTCTCTCAGGTCTGACGAGCTTAAGGACAGAGGGTGAATGGGGAAGGGACACGGGGAGCCCCACCCAGAGGGCAAGCCTCTCGCCCCCCACGAGCTGAGCCCTTCCCACTCCCCCACTCCCCCCTTGCTCTGGTCGCTGGCCCGCGCCAGGCTCCTGTGCCCTCTGCCTGAAGAGCCTGCCTCTCAGGCATGCCCCCGCGCCCCCGCTGGGCTGTGTTGTCCCCAACCTCAGCCTGTGAACCGGCTGTCATCCCCTCTGCCTGCATGACGTAACACGGCCCCTCGCCCACGGCCTCTGGGCGTGTGCCCACCTACCTTTTCAGAGCTTCCCCCTTCCCGTGGGGGAAATGTTGGGGGCTGTGTCCGGCCCCTCCCTCAGGCTCCAGGGACCCGGAGGAGCAGCCAGACCTGGGGGCTTTAGAGGCAGTTGCCCAGGGGGAGGGAGGGGGGCTCAGCACTTAACCCGCACTTGTGCACACGTGCTCACACACACGCACACAGCACAATGCCCCCATACGTGTGCACGCAGGATGCACCCACATATGTGCACACGCATACACAGGCACACATGCACTCGAATATGTGCACACACAGAGCACACAGCACAGTGCACTCACACGTGCGCACCCACTAACCCATACACGGACACACCCATGCCGGCACGGTCACGCGGCCAGCAGGCCAAGCTGAGGAGGGACAGGAGGCGGGGCAGGCAGCTTTCCTACAGCGGCGACAACAGTCCCTCGCCCGTGGCCACAGCAAAGCACCCGGGACCCCAGAGCCGACGTGTGTGCGAGATCTGGGGCCACACAAGGACAGTTGTGAACGGGCTGATGGAGGTAGAGACCCCGGACGCCTGGGGAACGTGCTGCATCGGGGCCAGAGTCCCGGCCACATTCCCTGCCCCCCCTCTCTGGGCCCGCTGTGCGGGAGGAAAAGCCCCGCTGGGAACTGTTGGCCTTTGTAGCCTGGGGTTGAGCTTCCTGTGGCCGCCTGGAGGCCACGTGTCCACGGGGAGTGGCCCCGGGGCTAGAGGTTCTGGGGGCTGCCTGGGCCGCTCTGTGCCTTTCCCAGCACTGTGGGCCCGCTCTCAGCCAGGCTTGTGCCCGCCCCGTCCAAGGACCTGCTTGGGCTGCTTATCTCCAACCGTCCCCCCCTCCCCGACTGCCTCCAAGGACCCCTGTGGTGACCCCGGGCCACCCTGAGAGTCCACCTCAGGGCTACGTGGCCTAATGTGGCTGCTCACACGTCTGGAGACCGGGACACAGAGTCTCTCGGGGCTGCATCAGGCTGGGCTCTGTATCAGGCGGGGGCACAGCTGAAGGTGGGCCGAATGCAGGGATGTTGGACATCCCCCTCCCCAGGGACCAAGGGGTCCCCAGAGGAGTTTCAGGAAACATCGGTTCTTTCTTCAGCTGGATTCATCCCCAGGCAGGGCCGGTGGCCTGGGGAGGGGCCTGGAGGAGAGCCAGAGCTAGGACAGACGGTGTCTGTAGACCCCACGCCCGGCCCCGTGGGATGAGCCGTGTTCAGGCTGCAGCGACCCTTCCTGCGTGGGGAAGGCCCCTGCGAGACTGCTGGGTAAGGCTCTGGGGCATTGGGGGGCGGGTGCCATGGGGGGCCTGGGACCCGGGCCGGCGGTCAGTGTGAATGTCCGTGTCCCTGGGAAAGTTCTCACTCTGTGCTTTATTTCTCAGTTACTCTTAACCCAAGGGACCCAACCAGCCGGGGCTTTGGCGACACCAGACCACCCCACCTTCCTCCAGGGCGCCAATCTCTCCCAGACACACCTCCGGTTTGGTGCTCGGGGAAGGAGCGGCTCACACTGTGGGTCTGCTCCCCCTGAGACGGGACTGTGATCACACAGCACCACGTGCTCCCCCCCCGCCCCCCCCGTCCCATCAGGGCATCGGGACGGCGGCAGGCAGACGCGGGGTGCTGGCCTCTGACCCCGCCGTGTGTGCGGCTGGTCTGCGGGGCAGGCCTGGGTCCGGGGGGGCAGGTCTCACCCTCTAGGGCCTGTTCTCGGCCCTGGGCTCGCCCTCCCCCACACCTGCCACCAGGGCCTGCAGGCCCACTCGGGGGGTCTAGTCCGTGTCCCTGGCTGTTTGGATGCAGAGGCCCTGCTTGCGCCCTTGCTGGTCCCTGGGTTTCGAGCCCCTGTCGCGCCCCAGGGGGGTCTTGGGATGGACAGGTCCTTCACCGTCGTGAAGCACCACCCTCCCTTTCTTTTCCGACGGATGCTTTCTCGGCCCGCCCGCAGAACCCAGGCCTGGTCCTCAGGGGACTTTCCAGCTCCTTTCAGACCCTCACTGATTTCATCCCCATGAGGTCTGTGCTCCATTGTGGTGGTGTTTTTCGATGTGAAGTATGGGTCGAGGTTCGTCTTTCCCTCCCACGCAGACATCCGACTGACCTGGCACCACTTAGCGAAAAGACTCGAGGGCACTTGCGGTCCCGGGCCCGTGCCGCTGAGGGGCCGCTGTGCAGGCCCGCCTCTTGCTGGTGTGGGGCCCCGGCCACCGGGCGAGCTCCAGAACCGGGAGAGGGCCAGCGTGAGGGCTCAGCAGAGGAGCCCATGGCGGGGCGGACGTTGCCCCCCGCCTGCCCGCCGCAGCCACAGAGGGGGGTTCCCTGCCCGCAGCCCCGGGCACCAGGCCCCACAGAGGGCCCTTTATGAGCCACCGGGATGTGCAAAGTGCTCTCGGAGAGAAGAATGCATTGTTTTCCAGGAGAGCGTTTAATGAGACTCGCCAGCCAAGAGAATAAATAAGGCACAATCGAATCTTTATTTTAGAGCCTTCCCGACGCCCCCGCCTTTACACACTGCGCTCTGGCACAGTTTTCCTGCCCGGGTCTCCATTAGCTTCACGGCTCTTCAGTGAGCCCCGGGCGTGTCCCTTTGACTGTACTGTTTATTAACTATCGATTGCAGTCGTAAGAAACGGTTTCTACTGAAGTCGAGAGGAAAGGAAAACAAGTAAACTAGAACGTTTTTCACTTGCTCTTGTTTTAAAAAGCAGGGCGAGGAGTTTCTGCCATGCCAACAGGCAGTGCCACAGAAACAAAGCCCACGTTTGATGTTTGGGCCGTGGCGTCGAGGTTTCCTAGCTGATGGCCGGCGAGGGGGTGGAGGGTGGTCTGAGACTGGCTCTTGGCATACTTGGCATAGGTGAGAAAGCCTTGGTGGCTCATGGGTACATGCGTGAGAGCAGGAATCGAAAGCAAAGGTGGAAAGGGAATCTGGCCCCAGGAGTGGCCACGGGACTCTTCAGGGAGCCGTCCACTGCGGGTCCCGGTGGGCGGTCCCGATGTGGCGTGTGGGGCCAACCCGATCTGTGCCAGGAGGGTTGACAGCCGCAAGCCGGCCTCGCTGGCAGCCTGAGACAGGTCGTGTGTGATGGGGTTGGTGGGGGAGGGGGCCTGCTGGAGCACCTGCTTCCGTGGGCGCTCCCCCGACAGCCACGCTCAGTCCCTGCGATTCTCCCCAAACACGCCTGGACCTCTGGGAGGAGACAGGTGTTTCCTGAGGGTGCAGATGTGGTTCCTCATTCTTGAATCTGATTGGGTCTCATCCTGACCCAGGCCCCCAGCACAAGCTTCGGGACAGCGCAGGGACCCCTTCTTGTCCTTGGCCCTGGGGCGCCACGGACAGGCCAGGGCCCCCATCAGATGGGCTGTCCCCCGACGACCCCGCAGCGCGAGGAGCAGCTGTCCTGAGGTGAGCACGTGGCCACCCGCCCCTCGGAGGAGGTGGTGTTTCGGGAAGGAGGGCGGGGTCCCATGGTTTCCCCAGCGGGCCTACGTCCCAGCCCGGGAGAGCCCGCGACTCAACAGCAACACGGCCGCAGGAATTCCTGTTCATGGTGCATCCGAAAGCACACGCACGGCTTTCTAAAATACTCAGGGAGGCCAGCCGTCGGGGAGAACGCCCGCCGGAGCCTGTGCGGGAAAGTGGGCACACATCGGCATCCCAAGACTCCGAGCCTCCCGTTCAGCTCTACGTCCTTCAGATCAGTCCGTAAATCCCAACGGGAGATTTGGAAACCTGTTCAAAAATGATTCTTAAGTTTTGAAAAAAAGGGTTCAATCATAACCGGGAAAGTTCGAGAAGAAAGAGTAGCTTTCCCTGTGGGCTCTGGGAGCACGGGGTCCCCAAGTGTCCACGGGCACGTCTGCGGGATGCTCGGGATCCGGGGTTCACCGTCGGTAGGGACAGCACTCCAGACCAGCAGTGAAGAGACCCGTCACTTTCTAAGTGCTTTTGGGGGAACGGACGCCGATCCCGGCTCCATCTCAAACTCCGAGATAAATGCCACGTGGATCCCAGTGGAGTGAAAGTGTTCAGCCCTTCCTGGCCTCACCGCCGTGCGGCTGCTTCGCAGCACAGAGCTCAGCCGTGGAGTCAGCCGGACTTCTCGGTCCGGGCACGTGGCTTGTCCGGCCGTCCGGTCCTCGCCGGCACAGCTGCTCGCGTGCACCCGTCTGCTCCGCACACCCTCCCACGGGACGGCAGTGTCCCTGCGCGTGCGCCTACACACAAACGCGTGGCTGCTTCCCAAAAGAGCCCGTAACGGGCACCGGTGACGTTCGCCACGCACCTCATTCCCAGCAGCAACCTAACGCGGCGCGTCCGGCCGCGGCCCGGGTGTGTGCTGTTGTCCACACGCCGTTGGCCGCTCCTCAAGCCCGGCTGCCCTTGGATGGTCTGGGCGACCTACGTCGGTCCCAGCCCCGGAGACTGATTCAGTGGGCGCGAGGTACCGCGGGCACGGCAGGGTTTACGAGTAGCCACGTGGCTCCCAGCCTCCGCCGGAGGCTCAGTCCTCGGCCTCTCCTGGTTCGCGGTGTGGCCTCCACCAAACACACCACCGTGACGTGACGCGGCGGGTGCCACATCCCGCCCTGGGCCCCGCCTTCACCGCTGCCCGTGGCCACTGAACACACTGGCTTCCCGCCCATCTGCAACAGCGCTATCCTGGGCCTCGGGGCAGGGCGGGGCAGTGGGGAAGGCTGCCTGCTCTCGGGGTCGGTGCAGGACACTTCTGCCTCCCGGGCCGCCTCCCAGACCCACGCCTGCCTCTGAGGCCCTGTCCTGGGGTCTGCGTGGGGGACACCCCGCCGGGCCCGCAGCCCGGCTTCCCTTCCCTGGCCACGTGGCCCTCTGAGGACAGGTCCTCCTGAGGGGGCTTCGTGTCGGTGTCGGAGCCCCAGAGCCCGGAGGACCCCCCCCCCCCCCACACACCAGGTGGGGACAGCGGAGCCGGCCGGCAGCGGCTGCTCCGAGCCGCACGGGGATGTCCGCTTGGGCGGGTGCAGAAGGGAATACGAAGTGCCCCTCCAGCCCCCCGGGGGCGTTTCTCGCCGGAGCTCTGGGGTGGGACACGTTTACCGTTGCCCCCCCGTCAGGCTTCCGGGGCCCCAGGGTGGAAAGTCTGCCTCGCACGTGGCTCCGGCTGGATCTCAGCGGAGGAGGCACGGACCTGACCGTGGAGAGCTGTGGCCGGGCTCTGGAAACAGCCGCAGAGCGGCGGCCCGCGGCGGACGTCCCCCCCGCCCCCACCCCGCCCCGCCCCCCGCCCAGGCTCTGTTCCGGCCTCCCTCATATGGAAATAATATTGTGCCTCGGAAAACATCCAGGCTCTTGTTTCAAATTATGAAACCAACATTCTCCTTGGATAAAACCATGTCCGGGCCACGAGTGAGGTTTTGAATTCCAACTTCAAGGGGAAGTTAAATTAGTTCTAAACCATAGCATGTACGTTTGTAACAAATTGGGCGCCGCGTTTTGCTGCCAGTCGAAAGTAACTGTTGGATCTGATGCTTTGAATTAGTTGAACCTACATGCGCGTCGCTAAAGTCAAGGACAGAAGTATGACCTTCAAACGTAATTAGTGCAATGTAACGACGGTAAATAAACGTCAAAGCCCAAGAAGCAGCAAACTTCATCAAAGCAGAAAAAATAAACATGTTTCTAGTTCCGACTTGAAACCCTAACCCCGCGCAGCACGTGATCTCGAGGGAAAGGCCGCAGAACACTCTGGGGAAGGGTGCGCGCCGTCTGGCCTCTGTCTGCACTAACAGAGCACCGAGGGTATGCACGAGCCCACTGCTTTCGTGCTCTCCCGTGGGAGAGCTTCTCAGGGTCCGCTGACAGGATTACGCCGTGATTTAGGGGTCCACACTGAGACACTTCCCAAAATGTAGCAAACGGCTTAAACTTTTGCTTTAACTGAACGTTACTCTTCAGAGTAATCAGCTTCTCCGTTCTGGGCATTTTCTAGAAAACCTCACCTTGAGGCTTTGCTATAGACATTTCTCCCAAATGCCTTTGGAAACTGAAAACAAAATGCGTCTTAACTGAATAATCTGTCCAGGAGACAGAACTGCAACGCGCCTGGAACAGAACCACTGGGTCAGGGAGCAGCTCCGCGGTGAGGCCCACGCCCCGGTTCACCCTCGTCACCTAAGCGTGCCTGCCAGTGTGAGCTGCTGAGTGCTAGTGCCCAGAGCTGAGCCGGCGGCCTCCCCGTCTGTCTTGGGAATCTGACCTCACACGTAAGCCCCCTCGGGGACCTGTCCTCATGCGTGAGCCCCCTCGGGGACCTGTCCTCGCGCGTAAGCCCCCTCGGGGACCTGTCCTCACGCGTGAGCCCCCTCGGGGACCTGTCCTCGCGCGTGAGCCCCTTCTGGGGGACCTGTCCTCATGCCTGAGCCCCCTCGGCGACCTGTCCTCGCGCGTAAGCCCCCTCGGGGACCTGTCCTCGCGTGTGAGCCCCCTCAGGGACCTGTCCTTGTGCGTGAGCTCGCGCGTGAGCCCCCTCAGGGACCTGTCCTCATGCGTGAGCCCCCTCGGGGACCTGTCCTCGCGCGTGAGCCCCTTCGGGGACCTGTCCTCGTGCGTGAGCCCTGTTGGGAAGTTCTTCTTGGTGGGCATTGCCACGACACCAACACATTCAGTCAATTAAGGCAAAAACTGGGTCATCGGTCACAGGTTTTGTTGGCTCAGGGCTGGGCAACGGGGCTCCTGTGCGGTGGGCCCCCATCCCCACCCCGGCACCACCGCAGCCACCTGTCATGTCTCCACAGACCTCTCCTTGCCTCCCAAGGGCAGCGGCCGGCAGACCCAGGCCAGTCGCGGCTGGGAGGGCACAGGCAAGGCCCTCACCGTCCCCTCTACCCCCTGTCCCTCACCGCCCACCTGTCCCCTCCATCCGTGTTCCCACCGGGGCTGATGACGGGATCCTTGTCCTGCCCTGGAGTCCTCAGCCTTCCTGGGTGGCCTGGGGCCAGGGTCTCCTGGAGCCCTGCTCACCTGCCACCTTGGGAGGAACCAACACCCCTCTGGCCCAACTAAGTCATAAAGACACGATTGGATGCCAATTTACAAATGTCACCCGTCCCAAGGGGAGTATTCTCAGAGACACCACAGAGGCAGTGCCCCTCTTGCAAGGAGCGCTCAAGGGGCATCAGACCCTGGGCACAAAGACCCTGGGCACAGACCTCCCGCCACCCTGTCTGCTCCCTGCAGGTGGGGGTGACCTAGCACCACACACGGGCAGCGGCCGCCGATGCGGGTGCAGGCACGGAGGAGCCCGTGTGCACGGCTGCCCGTGGGGACAAGATGGAATGTGAGCCTTAAACTCTGCGTGCAGCACTGGCCGGTGCAGGGACACGCTTGGCTGCGGCTGTTCTAGACTCTGCCTGCGCGCTGTCACCATGCGAACCGCCAGCAAGGTTGCAAGGACGTTTGGCTGTGAGGCGTTCGAAGGTCAACGTTCTTGTGTGTGCATGTGTGTGCGTGCGCAGGGGGGTGTGCGTGCATGTGCACGTGTGTGCAGAGGGGTGTGTGCGTGTGCGCACAGGTGTATCGTGCACATGGGTGTGTGTGCGCACGTGCGTACAGGGGTGTGTGTGCGTGTATGTGTGTGCACAGGGGTGTGTATACGTGTGCCCACTCTCGGCAAACCTTGGCTGGCTGTGGGACAGATTTCCACCAGAGAGCAGTGCAGCCGAGGCGGGAGTGCAGTGTCCACAGGACCCGGTGTCCCCCGCTGACCCCGGGTTCCGTGCAGGGACTCGCTCCTCCTGCCACAGGGCCCTGGGTCCACTCCAGTCACATGGGCTCACCCTGGACAGCCAGCTGGGGATTGTCCTCCTTTCCTCCAAGTGTCTTAACCGCGTCTCACTTTTTTCCATCTCTTTCTTTCTGTAACTACGTCTCATGGTGTCTAATCTGTCCTTCACCCCGTTATTTGTGTCCTTCCTTTCACTGATGACACACGTGCCTCGTAGCGTTCATTATGGACTGCGTGTGTGTGTCCCCCAGCCCCTGCGCGGGGGTTGGGTGTGGAGTGCCCGGCCTCCTGCCAGGTGAGGGCACCGCGGAGGCCGGGTCCGTGGATCAGGTCCAGGCCCTGCCGTGGGAGGTCACCTCTGCTGTTCAAGCCACCCCGACTGATAACGTTCATCTTGATCTTTCAAAAAAATCTCCTGTTCGCTTTCCATGTTTTTACGTTTTTTTGGCTTCAGTTCCTACCTTTCTAATCATGGGTGTAAAAGCCGTGGCTGCATCAGGTGGGGTCCCCGTGATCTGGGACTTGTGCCAGCTCCATCCCGGCCAGTTTCCAGAGCGACGCTCTCTGTGGGGACCCTGCAGTGCCCTTCTGGCACTCTTTCCGCAGCGGACCTGGCTCATCACCGGCCAGGACCTCTTTCTTGTTAGTAACCTTGCTAGCTCCTGGATCCCAGAAATGTTACAAGTCAAACACATACGGAGACCAGACCTGAAAATTCCCGGAGCAGACAGAACCTATTTGTGACACAGGCGAAGCTTAATTTAGCTTATTTTGCAAGACAAGCCAGGCTAGCTTGGCCTGGGTCACCTCTTGCTTGTGTCTCTGAAAATCATAAGGGCATCAGATAGTGCCCCCCATATGAAGCAACCACTAACCTGTTCATTTAAGAAAATTCCAGTATTGTTTCCAGCCCCGGTGGAGAATACGCATCCCTGCCCCCTCCCGTACGAGCAGCTGCGGAACCACACGGCCCGGGCCTCTCTCCAGGTCTGGCTGGCGTGTCCCCGGATTGCGAGCCGCTTGGTGTGTGTGCACAGTAAACCTTTCCTCATCACTACCTCAGCGACTCACGGTTTTACTTTGTTTGTCTGTTTGTTTGTTTTCCCTGAACTTTTGACGGAAGTGGCCCAAATACAGACCCAAGTGTCAGGTGCAGACTCACTCATATTACACTCATCTCTTCTCATTTTGTCACACGGAAACTTTTTTTTAATGTTTATTTATTTATTTTGAGAGAAAGAGGGAGGGGGAGTGAGCACACGTGGGGGAGGGGCAGAGAGAGAGAGAATCCCAAGCCGAGCTCAGGAGAGGGCTCGAACCCACAAACCGTGAGATCATGACCTGAGCTGAAATCAAGAGTCGGACACTTAATCGACTGAGCCACCCGGCGCCTCCAGATACTTTTCTGTCTATTGTTTCTTTCCCGTAAGCTCAGCTATTCATTTAAAATCTGTATTTTTGGTTTTGTCCTGTTTTGCTCAGCATTTCCGCTGGGCCCTTTGCTGGCTCTGAGCATTCGGGCCTCACTCTCTTGGGGCTCAGTCTAGGGGAAGAGGCAGCAGGAAGGCTCGGCACCAGACGCAGGAGGAACACTCCGGCCGGAGCCCCTTGGTGTGGCAGGGCTGGGAGGGACGCCTGCCACAGACAGCCTGTGTCTTGACAGAAGAGTGAAAGCTTCTACCAAGATAGTTTGGCATAAGTTGCTACGAATACAATCAAAATGCTACCAAAACAGTGCAATTATTGAAGAGGAGAGAAACCAGTGAAAGTCTGCATCAGGAAGGAGGGAAGTCATCCCAGGCTAACACGTTGGCACACGCGGAGCCACAGAGCACGTTCCGGGCACGATTCCTGCTCCAGGGACCCTGCGGCCGGTGCCCTTGGCCCCACCTGCGCTGACGGGCACGTGCATCGGCCGATTTCACTTGAAAAGGGACCCAGGGCACTGTGCAGGCACTTCCCCCCCTGGGGGGCTCCCTGTTGACAGGAGAGGCCTTGTGTCAGGGCTGGCGGTGGGGGGCGCGGCCAAGAAGGAGCCACAGAATTAAGAAGTCTAAACGTCTGTGTTGTCTTCCTCCAACTGCAAGGAGAGACGTGAGAAAGGAAGACGATGTAAGTAAAATATTCATCGACTCGCCTTTATTTCTTGGAAGAGGCAATAATTCTTCTAGTCAAAACCCATCGTTGACTGATCTGAAGAATCATTCCTTCCTCATTCATTCATTCATTCATTCAGTAAACGCTTCTTTAGCATGAACTACAAGCTAATTTGCTCTTCAAATTTCTCTTGCTCAGTGACACCCCGGCAGCAGTGAGCACACCCTGTGCCCCGATCCTGGTCTCTAACGCCGTGGGGTGGACTCCGTGCCGCAGGCAGCCTGCATCCTGACAGCTCACCCTGGGCTCCCGGGTCTTCAGAGACAACGTCGGAGGCGAGGTTTCCGAGCCCTGCCGAAATAAAGGGGCTGCCTTCTCCCCCGCTAACACCTTGTTTTGAGGACCTGAGCCAGGCAGGTCTTTCTGGCTTGGAAACAGCGGAAAAGCCGAAGACCAGACGGAAAGGTCCAGAAGGGCAGTGGGCGCTGGGCACTCCTCTTGGGCCTCTGCTCTCTGGCGTGACTTGTTCTTTCCGGCCACGGGCCTGGCGTAGGCTACGGGGTCTGCGGGCCGGCCGGCAGGGCGAGCACGGCCCCTCTGTGGACTCCGAGTCCTGGGTGGGTCAGTAGAAGATGACCAAGGCGTCTGGCCCACCTGGACACACTTCCCTTCCTTTCTTCTCCGGCTCCGGGATGCTGAGGGGACTGAAAGCGGGCAGCACGCTCACCCCCGGAGGAACCGGGCCTGGGAAAAACCCACAGAGAACACCCAAGCTGCAGTTCAGAAACAACAGATAACACGGCATCAGCGAGCACCCACGACCCACTGCCCTTCAGGGCCTTTCCGGCCGCCCGCGGCCCCACGGTGGCTGGGCTTGGGGCAGCACGCGGTCTGCTGTCCACACCCCTGCAGGCCTGGCTCAGACGGGCCCCCGGCTTCCCACCTGCCTCGTCTGATTCCTCGCCAATGTAATCATATTTCCTTTTATTTTTTAAAAGTTACTTATTTCTTTCCAGTTTCATTGAGATATAATTGCCAGGTCAGCAATGCAATCACATTTTAGAAATTTGTTTCGGCCATGGCCTGTGTGAAGGCACGCACTTCTGTGTTTGTTAGCCTGGGTAAGCCGATGGGAAGGGTGGGCCCGGGTGTAAGAGCCCCGCGGGGCCAGGTGGCAGGTGGCCAGCCCCACAGCCAGGTGTCCTGTGCTCACACCCTGGACGGGTCCTTCCACCAGGGCTGGGCCGTGTAACCAGGGGCACACGCGGAAGCCCTTGACGGTCACTTCCGAGCTCGGGCTGCGGAGACGCTGCGGTCCCGTCGGGTGCCCCCCGCCACGGGATCGCCCGGACCTAGGCGCTGGGGTCTGCAGGCCGTCCGCAGGACCCGGACACACACCTTCTGACCCCAGCACGGCCTCAGGCGACTGCGGACCCCCAGCCTGCCACGGCCCCAGGAAAGGCTCACGCGGAGTCCCTCCGCCAAGCAGCTCCCGATTCCCCACCCACGAAACTGCGAGGTCCGGGGCGACTTGTGCAGCAAGAGAGGGGAATGGGAGCGCTGGCACCATGGCACAAGGCCCCCTGGCCACGCCCTCGGCAAGCAGTGGGCGGGAGCTGTGGACCATCCCGGAAGTGCCCCTGACTCCTGTTCTTAGAATTTTGGACTCTGAGGGGCCGGCCGTGGATCCTGTTAGAGGCATTCTGTGGGGGTGCTCCTGTAGGTGGGGTGGCCAGTCCGGTGACGCCAGGCCCGCGGAGGTCACAGAGGTCACTGGTGGGCGGGGCATGTGGCTGAGGAGGCTCCCCTGTTTCTGCTGACGGCAAGAGGCGGGGGGAGACCCGCCAGAGGACGCAGTGACAGGCAAGGAGCCAGGACCCCCAGCCTCTCCAGGGCCGAAGAGACCAAGCGCACGGTGCTCTCGGGAAAGCGTGGTCAGAAGAGGACACCGATGGGGGCCTCCCGGAGTCGCCAGGGAGCATGGATGCAGCCACCCCAGGCAGCCGGGGTCTCTGGCCGGGCGTCCAGGGGGTCAAACGCATCGCTGCGGTGAGGGAGGCTCAGCCAAGGAGGCACGGAGGCAGAGAGGGCATGGGACGCGGGGTGGGGCGGGGGGCACCCTGGGGTCCCGGGGGCTTGCAGGTTCCCTTATTTCTGGGCATCTCCAGCAGCACCTGGACACACTGGGGGGAGAGTGGCCAGGAAATCCTGCAGCCGCTGGACCAGCCACACACTGCATCTCAGGAGGCGGGCTGGGGGCTGCCTTCCTCCCAGGACCGGCCAACGGCCAGAAAGCCATCTGGGGACGTGCAGCCAAAGTGAGGAGGGTCACCCGGGAGACAGACACCGTCACTCAGCACTCGCCGAGGAGCCAAGGGAGCTCCCGCGTGACCCCAGCCCGCTGCCAGGGTGGGGTCCAGAGCGGGTGGCGGTGTCCCAGAGAGCCACCGCTGCTGTGCAGTGGGACAGGGCCCGCGTCCACATTCCCTCCAGGAAGGGGGGACGTGAGCAGACGGGAACAGCAGAGGAATTGTCCCGGGTCTGCTAGCCCACGGCTGCCAGGAAGTCGTCGTTGGGGGCTTTTCTTTGGGAAAATGCCACACCCAGCCTCAGAGACTCAGGGACAGTGTCTGTTCGGGACTCCTGCAAATCCACAGAGGTGGCCTCTGGACCTTTGTCCTGGCCTCCCCCATTGGCATGGGGCCAGCAGCCCAGGGACCCACGGACTGGCTCTACGGCTATCGCCAACCTCGGGGAGCAGCTGAGAGACCTGGAACTTTCCATGGCCCCCCTCCCCATCACTGATCGTGGGGTCCTCCTCACCCCCCTGACAGTGTGGCTATAACTGCAGTGTGTCCTGTGGCTGCTGTGACAGATGACCACACACTGAGTAGGAATTCATTCTCGCACGGTCTGGGGCTAGAAGTCTGACACGGAAGTGTGGACAGGTCTGTGCTCCCCCAGGCCTGGGGGAGGCGGGGCTTCCCTCAGCTTCCCTGTGGCTCCAGCACTCTTGCAAGACCCTCGCTGTACACAGCCTTCCTCTCACGTCTGCGTCTTTCACTGTCTTCTGGAAAGGCCCACACGCTGATACCTCGCCCCATCTCCCCATCCCCCTCCCCGTCCCTGTCCCCATACTCACCCATCATCAAGGGTGCCGGAGCGGACTTTTGATCCTGCCTGTCCACCCACAGCCGAGCTCCAATGATACGATTCATCTTGGAGACCCCAAGTGCCGCGCATTTACTCTTCCTACTCCTTCCCTGACATTACAGAACATCTGGTGAGTTTGGTGAGCTTTTCTTCCTCTTTGGGTTGGCACAGGAGCGGGTTGCACTAGGAGTGCAAGTCATGGCCCACGGCCGTGGCACCCGCAGGGGCTGTCCGTACCGGAGGCCGAGCATGTCAGTGCACCACATAGACGGATTCCACTGCCCTGGGCCTGCCTGAGGCTCCGCTCGGGGTCCACACACGTCCGCCTTGTTGTGTGCACTTTCCTGTCTCCCATGTGGAATCTGGGGAATTTCAGAGAGAGAGAGAGAGAGAGAGAGAGAGCTCTTCAGTGGAGGCCAAGGGGCCTTCACTCCCTATGTGCTCTGCATGTTCTCAGGGCCCACACACTAGGCTGGGCCCCTGTGGTCCAGAGCTCCACCCAGGTCTGGTAGGCAGTGGAGGAGGAAGGCAAGTCGGAATCATAATCCAGTTACGCTCTCTGGACCAGAAGCTGCAGACCCAAGTGGCTGTCACAGTTGCGACCAGGCTGAACCGGGCCAAGTTTGCACGAGAGCTGCTTTATTCAATGCCAGGTGCAGGGGATCGTGGGATCACCTCTTGACTTTCCCTTCTCCATGAAACCCGGTTGAATCACTGGTGAAGGCAGGCTATGGCTGCTTGTTGCCCTCTCAGAGTTTACAGAGGAATAAGAACACAGCATGGACAAAATGATCTGCCTGTGGATACGAGTCACGTTCTGCTGGACTTGACCTCTGGCCACTAAAGCGGAAGCACAGTTTGCTTAGGGAATCACAGGGGTGTGAGCCGCAGTGTCAGCAGGGTGGGACAGGAGGTGGTGTGGGGCATGGGCTGCAGGGATGGGCAGGGGTCACACACACTGGGCGGCCGCAGACTGGGCCTTGGGGAGAGAGAGAGAGAGCAGGGCCCCGTCGATCCGCTTATGTGGAACGCCTGTGGCCGGGCAAGGTGGGAGAGGTCTGCTCTGCATGTGTTGGCATCTGAGGGGACTCAGAAGGGGCCGAGAGGGGACCTGTGTGCAGGGGCAGGTGCTGCCGGTCACCTTACAGCCACCGTTTGGATCCCCCTTGGTCCACCTGCAGACAGTTACCTTAACAATGAGGGAGGGAAGGCGGTGGAGCATGACCTGCAGGAGAGCCCCCAGTGCTGAGAGCAAGAGGCCAGAGCCAGGGCATCATGTCAGGTGGGGAGGGGCCCCCCAAAACCAGTCGTGGGTTGAAGGGGGTCCCACTCACCCTGTTGAAAGGCCCTGACTCTTACAGCCCCTTGTCAGTCATCATCGTACAGACCAGACGAGATGCACCCCAGCTGCTCCCCGTACGGGTCCAAACTTGGGGACAGATGAGTTACATGCTGGCCATGCACCCCTGTGTCCTTGCCTGTGGCCGGGTACCCGCAGCTTTTCTAGCAGACCTGCGAGAGGCCCTCTGAGCCAGGCGGGGCTGCCGACTTCCCCTCTGCTTCACGTTGGGGCCCCGGGGATCCGTCCTCCCCACCAGGAGGCTCAGGAGGGGAACAGCTTGGCATGGGGCATCCAGCGACCCCGGCCCTGAGACCCCTCCCAGGAAACGCTCACCACCGCCCCCGCCCCCCACCCGGCCTTCCTGTGCCCACATGCTCCAGGAAGCCTGGACAGTGCCCCATGTGGAACCTTTGCTGGCCCGTCCCACCTCCCGAATGTGTCTCCACCCCGGGCAATCCCATCCACATCACTGCACGGAGGAGCCCCCCACGTCATGCAGGCCGAGAGGCAGCGCCCCCTCCACGGGCACCTTCACCCTGGGCCTCACACACACACACCCCTGCACCCCCTGTGCTCTCGTTGCCCCAACTCCTGCTGGGTGGCCTCTGCTTTCCTGCAGCGGCGGGAACTCTGGGCCGCGGTTTCCACGGAAACGGGAGGGGCGGGCTCGCTCATCCATCCCTTCACAGAGCACCGACTGGCTGCGGGCTCTGCGCCACACGTGGCTCTAGGCACTTGGGCGTGTGGGCTGATACCGTCCCCCAAAGATGTCAGGTTCTCACCCCCGGGCCTTGCAAATGTGGCCTCAGATGGCAGAGAAGAGGTCTTCGAGCTGTGACAGGTTAAGGTTGAGGTGAGAAGCTCATGCGTGGCTGGGATGGGCCCCGAATGCCGTCCCGAGGGGCCTTACAGAGACGGGAGCCCCCGCAGCGGGGGAAGCGGCGAGGGGCCTCCTCCAGAGCCCCAGGAAGGGGGTCGGCGGGGCCGAACCAGCAACGATTCCACCAGCAACCCCAGGTCTGCCCTCTGGCCTCACAAGCGAGACAATGCGTCTCTGTTTTGGTACAGCAGCTGCAGGAGACAGGCCAGCGCCCTAAGCAACCTTCCTGCCCTCCGCCTTCCAGTGTGGGCAGGACCGTGAAATCGAGGAAAGCACAGGTGAGTGCCGCCACCAAAGTGCAGGGCTGTGTGTCCACGGGGCACGGGGGCTGCCGGCCGGTGTCCCTGCCCGCGGGCGCTGAGCCCGAACCCCGTGGCGATGTCGTGGACGCTGCTGGGCAGTCGGTGCCGCTACCTGCCCTGGGGCCTCATCAGATGCCGGATGGGGACCCCACGGGTGGAGCGAGCCCCCAGGGCCCCTGAAGGGGACACAGCTTCCTTCAGAGTCGCCCTCACACCTCGGCCAGAACTGACATCTTCTGCCGAGAGCTGCCGAGGCCCGAAGCCCAGAATCCCCAAAACGAAGCGGCCGGAGGGTGGCGTGGATGCTGGCCAGGCGGCTGCTCAAGGTGACAGGGGTGGGCAGACGCAGGGGAGACACCAGGATGGCCCACGTCACCCTGCAGCCAGGCGGTCCCACGGGGTCCTGACGGTGACGTGGAGCCTGGGTGCCGCGGCCGCGGGCGGGCCCAGGAGGCCTCGGTGCCACCGCACAGCCATGGAGGATGGGGCGGAGCCTGAGCTCGGTTCCCCCACTGACTGCAAGGCCAGGTCCCGGCTCCGGCCCGGGAACGGCCGCCCACGCTGCTGTGGGGTCCGCGGGTCCCCGTGTCATTGTGCAGGTGCCAAGGTCATCAGGGGATTCCCCCATTTTTTTCAGGTGTTTCGAGTACAAAACCACGGAGAGAGGGGTTCCCGGGCAGCCCTGTGGCCCTCCTGGCCCAGCCACCGTCGAGCATCCCAGGAGTGTCTGCATTGGGCCTTGCTTGCTTTGCAGGAGTCTCAGGAACGTGTGATTCCTCATGAGGGGCCGGCGTGTGGAGAGGACCCGAGTGGGGCCGGGCCTGGGGGTGCCCGTGGGGCGCAAGCCACGTGTGTCGCTCGCTGAGACCCAGAGCGAAGCCGCCCGCCCCACCTAGATGCGTCTCCCCCCGGGCACCTGCCCTCCCGTGTCCTCTGCACAGAGACTCGGCCCTCGGGGACTGGGGCTCAGCCGCTGTGGGACTGGGGTGGGGTTGCCTCGAGGACCCTGGGGCTTCATGGGCAAGTCCAAAGGCCTTGTGCCCGAGGAGGGGTCTCTGAAGGCTGCCGCTCAGGTCTGAGACCCCAGCGAAGGCATCCTCTGGGACGCGTCCAGGGCAGCAGAGCCGAGGCAAAAGACGGTCTGCTTGGCCACCCAGGGGCTCCTGCTGCCCACCGGTCCCGGCGCCGCCTCCAGCCTGGGCCCCCGACCCTCCCAGAGGCCCGGGTCTCCGGGGTGGACCCGCTGTCCAGAGGGGGAGGCCGGGCACACAGGGGACCCAGCACCCCGTGCTGAGCAGTGGGTGTGCAGCCACGAAGAGACATGCGACTCCAATTTCCTGGAGCCTACGCTAATGAAGCAAAGAAGAAAAATCACGTGATCGCTGTATAGAAAAACATCTGAGAACATTCAGTGTTCGTCCGTGAAAAAATTCTCAGCAGACTAAGAATAGAAAGGCATTTCCTTGACTGAACAAGCAGTTTGCTCAAAAAACCTTCAGCAAATATAATCCCAAACAGTAAAACAGACGACATTCCCCGTAAGACAGGAATGGTAAGCATGCCTTCCGGAACGTCTTCTTGGTGCGGAGTAGCCGCTGTCCTGTCGTTCCTGAGAGAGACAGAGACAGACGGAGACAGAGAGGCAGAGACAGAGACAGAGGCGGAAACAGAGACCGAGAGATACAGAGATAGAGACAGAGAGACAGAGACAGAGAGGCAGAGACAGAGAAGCAGAGACAGAGACTGAGAAACAGAGACAGAGAGGCAGAGACAGACAGAGATAGATAGAGACAGACAGAGACAGAGGCGGAAACAGAGACTGAGAGATACAGAGACAGACAGAGACTGAGAGACAGAGACAGAGAGGCAGAGACAGACAGAGATAGAGACAGACAGAGACAGAGGCAGAAACAGAGACTGAGAGATACAGACAGAGATAGACAGAGACAGAGAGACAGAGACAGAGACAGAGAGGCAGAGACAGACAGAGATAGATAGAGACAGACAGAGACAGAGGCAGAAACAGAGACCGAGAGATACAGACAGAGATAGACAGAGACTGAGAGCCAGACAGAGACAGAGACAGAGAGGCAGAGACAGAGATAGATAGAGACAGACAGAGACAGAGGCAGAAACAGAGACCGAGAGACACAGACAGAGACAGACAGACTGACAGACAGAGACAGAGAGGCAGAGACAGACAGAGATAGATAGAGACAGACAGAGACAGAGGCGGAAACAGAGACCAAGAGATACAGAGATAGACAGAGACAGAGAGCCAGACAGAGACAGAGACAGAGAGGCAGAGACAGACAGAGATAGATAGAGACAGACAGAGACAGAGGCAGAAACAGAGACCGAGAGATACAGACAGAGATAGACAGAGACTGAGAGCCAGACAGAGACAGAGACAGAGAGGCAGAGACAGACAGAGATAGATAGAGACAGACAGAGACAGAGGCAGAAACAGAGACCGAGAGACACAGACAGAGACAGACAGACTGACAGACAGAGACAGAGAGGCAGAGACAGACAGAGATAGATAGAGACAGACAGAGACAGAGGCGGAAACAGAGACCAAGAGATACAGAGATAGACAGAGACAGAGAGACAGACAGAGACAGAGACAGAGAGGCAGAGACAGACAGAGATAGATAGAGACAGACAGAGACAGAGGCAGAAACAGAGACCGAGAGATACAGACAGAGATAGAGACTGAGAGCCAGACAGAGACAGAGACAGAGAGGCAGAGACAGACAGAGATAGATAGAGACAGAGACAGAGGCAGAAACAGAGACCGAGAGATACAGACACAGACAGAGACTGAGAGACAGACAGAGACAGAGAGGCAGAGACAGACAGAGATAGACAGAGACAGACAGAGACAGAGGTGGAAACAGAGACCGAGAGATACAGAGATAGACAGAGACAGATAGAGAGACAGAGACAGAGAAGCAGAGACAGAGACTGAGAGACAGACAGAGATAGAGACTCAGAGACAGAGACAGAGACCAAGAGACAGAGGGACAGAGATAGGAGATAGAAACAGAGACGGTGACAGAGAGACAGAGATACACAGAGACAGAGACAGAGGGAGATGGAGAGATAAGGAGTGGAAGGAAAAAGGAAAAGCAGATTGTTCACAAATGGTATCATCATAGAAATTAGGGGAAAATGAACAGGATAAAGAATCAATAATAAAGACAAGACATAAAGGATAACGTGGAAACCCGGAAGCACTGTGCACACGTGTTAGCAGAGGAAATAGCATGTAGCAAGTCTGTTGGATGCAAATACGACATCCAGAATTGGCTGCATCTCTGTGTCCCAGAACAAACACATGAAAACCTGTACAAATCTAACAACAGATGCGAACTTCGCGGAGACGCTGATAAGGCTCTAGCTTCTCGGCACCACCGCGCTGACGGAGCGTGAGCCTGGGCGGCTGGCGAAGACGGTGCCCGCGAGGACCAGTCAGCGCCCGTCCGGTTTTGCTGCAGGACGCGGCAAGCTGCTGCAAATTCGCGGGGACGCTCGCGGCACAGGACAGCCAGACGGAGCGGGTGGGGAGCTGTCCCCGTCGGAGCCGAGACGGAGGTGCTGGTGCAGGACAGACCGGCCGACAAGGGGCGGGCGGGGAGCGAGGACAGACGCGTGATCCGACACGCAGAGGGCCCTCTCGATGGACGCCTCGGGAAAATCAGCCGTGGCTTGAGAAAAGAGTCTCGCGTCCGGGCAGAAATGCTGGGTAGAAAACGTACAGGAGCAAGCACGTAGGTCCCTAGGGGAGCAGGGCTTTCTGAAACAAGCCAGAAGAGGCAGAAGGCGTCAAGGCAGAGGCTGGTACATTGAGCAGCCGTGAACTGAAGAACGCGCACGCATCGAGACACACGCAGCCTGCAGAGACCAGGCGCGGGGCCGGGACGAAGCGCTCACGTTCAGATGACGTCAAGGACGCCGAGCCGTCAATGAGGAAAACACCAAGGGCCCGGGAGCGCACGCCGTTCAGCCTCATCGGTAACGACGGCCCCCAGGAGCAAGTCAGGACACAGGCAGTGTCACTCCCCACGGAGACCGAAGTCAGCAAAGACCAAGCGACTTCTCGCTCGGGGTCGTGGTACGAACAGCGGTATCGTCAGAGGGAGAGGGAGGAGCGGACCAGACCGAGGCTGGGCGGGAGCTGCCCCTCGAGCTGCCGGGGCACTTTCTCCCAGACCCTGAAGAACCAGCAGAGCCCCGCGTGGACCAGCGTGGCTTCCGCCTCCTGTAGTGAAGTCACCTCCCTGCGGTGCGTACCCACAAGTGCGGAACCGGACCCGTGGCCCCGGAAAACCGTTTCTCTTCCTTCTCAGTTAGGCCCGTTCTCGGGAAGAGTAATGTACCGTCCCCAGACTCCATTCCTGCCCCTCTGACTACACACGGGCTGCCCGCAGGGCCCTCGGAGGCCGGAGGCCGGAGCCGCCCTTGCTCCCAGCGCCCCCAGTGGAGAGACCCAGCGTGGGTTGTGAGAACTGTACCCTTTACCTCCTGATACCCTCGGCCGGCCTCTGCAGCCTGCGTGTGTCACCGGCCCCCGGTCGACCGTGGAGAGATGGGGCTACTTCCTTGTTGATCGGAGCGTCCCCTTCTCTGTGGGGCAAGTCGCGGGGAGGTGGATCTTAGGGTGGTGGGCACCCCAGCGGGCCGGGGCCTCGGGTGCTCCTGGGGAGCAGGCAGTGGACCACTCGCTGGGTGGGGCCGGCCAGGGGGTCCGGGCGCTCTCCCATCTCCCCCCTGCACCGTGGGGCTGGGCTCATCGTGGTCCCTAAGGCCCGAGCCCTCCGATGGGCTAAGGCCGCGCGTCGTCAGGACAGAGGAAACAAACACGCCAGCCCACGTGCTCCTCCCTCCACCCGTGCCTACACGGCGGCCTGCCCTGCCCCCACTGCACCCCAGCACGGCCTCGCGCAGCCAGGGCTGCACCGCTCCAGCCCCCGGAGCCACCCGGCAGAGGCCCCAGCCGCCGGCACCCTCCCAAGCAGCCGGCAGGGCAGCCCCCACTAGGGCCCGTGGCACACCACGCCAAGCCGCCTCCGGATGGGCGGTGGCTGGTGGCTGTGCTCACTGCTGTCTGCGACCGCCCCCCCCCCCCCCCCCCCCCCCCACCGCAGCGCAGGTAGTTCCGCCAGGGCCTGGCCCTGAGCAGCTGTCCAGGAGGGAGTGCGGTCAGCCTCTCCTCTCTGCGAGGGGCACCGGTCTGGGGGTCTGGCCTGCCTGCTCCCCTCACTCCATGGATCCAGCTAACCGTCAGGAGCAGGTTAGCTTGAGTCCGTTTGCTGTGCGGTTGGTGTTTCTGTCTTAGACGTACTCTGGAGAGGTGGGCCTCTGCTCCTTGCACAAGAGTGTTTCTTTATTTTTTTTAAGTTTATTTATTTTGAGAGAGAGAGAGAGAGAGAGTGTGTGTATGGGAGGGGGGAGAAAGAGAGAGCACAAGCGCACACGGCAGGGGAGGGGCAGAGGGAGAGACAGAACCCCAAGCAGGCTCCGTGCCGTCAGCACAGAGCCCAACGTGGGGCTCGATCTCACAACCATGGGATCGTGACCTGAACTGATATCAAGGGTTGGACGCTTAGCCGACTGAGCCACCCAGGTGCCCCAAAAAGTATGCTTTTTGATGCCCGGGTCTGCCGCACCACGTGCGAACCCACGAACACAAACCCGTGAGCCAGCAAGACGGGCGCGCTGCTCTCCAGGACCTGCCAGCCTTCACCCAACAGGGTGTCCCGCAAGGGCGGCCCTCAGGGCCTCCAGGGCTGACAGCCTGTCCAGTGTCCATCTTCCTAGAGCCTTGGGAGGGGACCCCCTAGTGGGGCCGTGGGCCTTCTCCCCCACCCACCGCAAGTGGCGTGCAGGGCTTGGGGGCGGCCCCTGGCCACGGGGTCGGCTCTTGGGGAGGCCTCACTGTGTCTCCGCAGTGTGGACCCTCTGCTTCTCTGCCTGCACCTGGACGTGTGTGTGTGTGTCCGTCCGCCTGTGGGCCAAGGTTGCCTCCATGTGCAACTTCTTACCTAAGACTGTAATGTTTATAATTTAGTGAACTGGTACCATGAGCCTTTCCAGGCAGGACCACAAAATTAGCAAAGTCCTTTGCACTATCTTCCTCCAAAAACTTTATTCATAAATCAAAGGCACAAGGATTCATCACCCAGATGGTCCTGTCAGGACTAGCCCATCCAAGAGAATGCACTGCAAGACATATATAAAACTAGATTTTCTAATAGTCACATTAAAACAAAAACAAAAACAAAAACAAAATCGAGCGCCTGGGTGGCTCGGTTGAGCGTCCGACTTCAGCTCAGGTCATGATCTCATGGTCCAGGAGTTCAAGACCCACGTCGGGCTCTGTGCTGACAGCTCAGAGCCTGGAGCCTGCTTCTCATTCTGTGTCTCCCTCTCTCTCTCTGCCCCTCCCCTGCTGGCACTCTGTCTCCCTCTCTTTCTCTCAAAAATAAACATAAAAATAGATAAATAAAAGCCCAAAAAGAAACAGATGTCGTTAACTTTAATAATATGTCATTTAAGCCAACGTACCCCAAATATAATTTTGGCCAAAATGTAACCGAAATGTAAAGTTGTTGCCAAGATGCTCTGCGTCCCTTGCCCTGCGCTGTGTCCTTCCACATGTCTGCAGAGGGCAGGTTTCAGGGGCCCCACAGGCCCGGCGGTTGGCGGCCACCAGCTGGACACCCAGGCCCAGACTTGCCATGTCACAGTCAGGTGCTGCCTTGCCCGAGCCAGCCCACGTCTGTCCTATATGGCCTTGGGTTGCAGGATGTGTGGGGTCCAGGGGCAGGGGGGTGTTGGGAGAGGGAAGGACACCTCAGGTCCCCGCACGTCTCCTGGGGGCCGAGCCCCTGACGTGCCTGAAAACCCGTGTGCCCTCCGGCCCCACCTGCAGTTGGAGGGGAAGCCGTGAGGGGGACAGGAGGTAGAAGGGTCACCACAGGATAGGGCGGGCACAGAAGGTAGGACCAGCCTGTCCTTTGGGAGCAAAGTCTCTGGCCCCCAGGTAACGGCAGAACCACCCCAGCTTCTCCCCGGACAGGGGTGGTGGTGGGGGTCCCGCGTCCTGGACCCTGTGAGAAGGATGGTCCTCACACTGTCCTCGTCCACACCAGAGGACTGAGGTCACAGGGAAACAGCCACTTTGAGTCTACGGAGACAGAGGGTCACTGGCACCCAGAAACTGGCAGAAACACCTAGCGGTCATTTTCATGAGTTGGCGAAGGCTGAGCAAGGACAGAGTCCACATCTTCACGGTTTTGCCTCCAGGAACCACACCAGGTTCTCCTGGTGAGGGCGCAAACACCTCCACCTGAGACGAGGGCTCGGTCCCCACGGTGACTGGTCCCCATCGGGGCAGGCCCGGGCTGAGTGTGGGACGCTGTGCCCTGGAGGAAAGGTCACAGACGCTGCCGAGGGAGGGTGTTCAGGGACGCCCAGAGCCAGAAGGGGAGACGACACGGCCTCTGAGCCCTGTGCCGAGGCCACCGGCAAGCACAGCCTGTCTCGGGCCAGAAGAACACAAAGCCCATCAGAAAGGCCTTCCTCGCTCGGTGCCACTTACCCCGCACAAGTGTCCGGCCTTCAACGCAAGCCACAAGACACACTGCCGTCTGGGAAACGCCGCCACCAGACAAGACTCTACGAGACACAGCAGGGATTTCAGAATTTGGGCACTGGGATTTACTTTTTATTACTTTCATTTTTTAACAGTTTGGCAGAGGGAGGGAGAGAGAGAGAATCCCAAGTAGGTTCCGATCTGTCAGTGCAGAGCCCTACTCGGGGATCCATCCCACGAACCGTGAGATCGTGACCCGAGCCAACATCAAGAGCCGGACATTGAACCGATGGAGCCACCCAGGTGCCCCTGGGGCCTGGGATCTAAAATACCAGTGATGAGCGTGTGAGGGGCTCCGGTGGGAAAAGTAGACGAAATCGGTCGCCCGGAGCAGGGAAGCCCCAGGACACCATGGACCCACACACGCGCAGCTAAGAATTCCAGGAGGAGGAGGGAAGAAGGGAGAGGACCCATTTGCCGTGAAAGTGCCTGGAATCTTCCAGAGTTAATGAGACTCAAACCACAAACCAGGAAGCTCGGGGCACCACCAGCAGAATGAACTCCCCCAGACAGACACCTCAGCAAACCCTACTCCAGCTGGAGAACGGGAGGTGGGGAGGACGCGTGAGCAGCCGTCGGACGAACATGCCAGCTTCCCTCCAGAAGCCAGGATGGGGACCCCAGCTCACCTCCCGAGCCCGTGGCTCCAGGCCTTCCCGGAGGGACCTCGCACACGTCCCAGAGCCCTCCTTGAGGACAACGGGGTCGGGAAACCACGACCAGAGGAGCCTGGGGAGACATGGCAGTAGGCCTGTGTCTGTTCATGTGTGTCTGTCAGTCTGTCCATGTCTCTGTCTGTTTCTATGTGCGTCTGTCCGTGCCTGTATCTGTCTGTGTGTCTGTCCATGTCCACGTCCATGTGCGAGCCTCCGAGGAGGTGGAGGGCGTCTAGTCTGAAGGGCCCTCTTGCAGCCTTGGTTCAGAGGTTCAATTGTATGTAAGACCATACAATTGACGCAGGAACCATTTCCATTAGAACAATTTCCACGATACGTGGACAGAGCAAGGTCACGTCCAGGGTCACGCGGAGGCGTGCTCAGGTGCACGCGCTCCCGGTCGGGTCTGTGTCTGCTGTGCTTACGGCCTCCAAACAGCGTGTCTCCCCAAGCCAGCACTGGTGCTAAGTAGGCGAGGTGGGTGCGTGCACTGGCCCCTTACCCCCCCCCCCCTGCTCCCCCTTCAGGCCCCTCCCCCCCGCAGGCATCCTCCCCACTGCACAGGAGAGCGCTGGAGTGCCACCGGGGGCGCTCCCTGTGGTTGCACTTGACTTAAAGCTCCCAGTCGGTCTGCCCGGTCTCTCCCTGCGATGAATCACTGAATCACGGGCCGCCAGACACAGTCACACCCGCCCTGACAGCCCCATGTGGAAGCAGGCCTGGGGCCAAGTGGCTTAATGCTTAACGTCTGGGCCCCGATGCAGCCTTGCAGGCGAGCGGTCTTGCCGGTGGCCTGGGGCGCTCGGGCGGGACCGGGCCCACCCCACTTCCCTGCGGGCTGATGAGGCTACGTGGCCCACGTCCTCAGATGACCCCTGCCTCAGCCACCAGCCGTGCTGTCCTCCCTCCCCCGCCCCCCGACCACTTTCTGGCCTCAAATCCCTGAGGGGCACCTTGGTGATGGATAGATGGAGGCGTCATGACCTCAGCACCAGCAGCAGAGGAAACCCTAAGCAGGCGAATGAACCTGAACAAACGGAGACTTCGAACAAAAGGCAAAAGTGTCTGGACTCCAGGAGGCGTCACCCCCAAGCGGCCGCTGAGCACTTGTCCGAGGGGAGCTTCCAAGCTGACCATTAAGCGCGAGACGAGGACAGTAACCAAGCTCCGAGACGAGGGAGAGTGGCTACGGAGAACGAGTGGGACACATCGGGAGAAAACAAAACACACGGGGGCTGGAATACAGAGTGCGACGCGGGCCAGGGGCACCTGGAGGCCGTGGAGGCGGCGCCTGGGAGGGACGGGGGCCCAGGGGAGCACTCACAGCCATGGGGGTGTGAGGGGGCGAGTCGGCGCCCACACCTGGGGCCATGGGACAGAGCAGACCAGCAAATGGAAAACAAGTTCAGAGTTTCCAGAATTACAGAATGACGAGACTGTCCACACCTGCGGCCACCATCCTGAAGTCTGAGGGCACAGACCAGCGAGGAGGTCCAGATGACCGGGAAGGCGGCCATGTCTCTGAGCCCCACGTTCGGGGTCACAGAGCCCCTGTCTGAGAGCGCGTGGTGGGAGGGGGCGCAGGCGGTGACAAGTTCAGAGTAGGCAGGAAGAGTCAGGGCAACAGGAAGGACAGACAAAGAACTTGCAGACCAGCCCACGGAAATGCACTCGAGGCAGGGGACGGCACCGAGACGAAGGGAGGAAAGACACAGGGACACGTGTGGAAGTGGAAGGCGGAGCGGACACTGGACTTGGACACGGAGTAGGGCTGCACACCTCCTCCGGGGGCGGTTTTAGACACGTCTGCCCGGAGAGGGGACAGGAAAGGGTGCCGCTCCTTCCGTTGTCGCTCAAAACTCCTCAGCGCAAGGGACACTGGAAATGCTGGCTGGGAACCGGAGGTTTCGAGGGTCGCGGCCAGAGGGTGGCTGGCATGGGCAAAGAGGCCCCGCTCCGTGGGCTGCGCCCCCACACTGGCCTGAGACCCTCGCTGGGTCACTCCATGTCTGTCACTCACTAGCAGGAGATGACACGGAGGTATGTGAGTGGGGTTTCTGTGGGGAATAAAAGGACACAAAGAGAGGACATGGTCGGCAAGGAGCCCAGGCATGTTAGGGTGTTCTGAAATATCCCATTGTGACCATCCTCGAGGCCACCGTCCCCTCGTTTGGATGATGCATTTGGGCTGAGCCACAGGAACAGAGACTCGCCGCACCAGCCAGAGGGGGCCAGATGGGGCCATACAGGGGTCAGACGGAGACCAGACAGGGGTCAGATAGGGGCAATCCGGGGGCTGGTGGGGGTCAGACAGGGGCCATACAGAGGCTGGTGGGGGTGAGATGGGGGCTGAGGGATCAAGTGGGGGCCAGGTGGGGGTCAGATGGGGACAGGGGTCAGACAGGGGCCAGATGGGGCCAGACGGGCTGGTGGGGGTGAGACGGGGGTCAGACTAGGCCGGACCGTCGGGATGTGCACAGATCCCAGGACCCCTGGTCTGTCCCTGAGGGTCTGGGAGCACTGACTGTCTAAGGTTCTAGGCGACTAACGGGCTTGTGCCGAGCAAACCAGGCGTCAACTCCAATTTCTCACGGTGACGAGACAGGGTCGTTACCCGCACGCAACCGACAGCTCGTCACCTGCTGAGGTTGAAGTGGCGGGTGCCATACTTACTTGTCACACTAAATAAATGTGCAGCCACCGGTTTCCCAGCAGAGGAAACTGGAAAATACACCAACTCTGGGTTGATTTCGGGATAAAAAGAGGGCCGGACCTGGTGTCGTGCTCCACTGTTCCTGCTAAAAGTCCGTCTCTTCGATCAGATGTGGGCGTAGTTTCCCCATCTGTGCATCCCACTTAAGCAACAGGTCCTCCCTCCCTTTCATTCCAAAAATTAGGCCAAATAAAACCTAGCCAGACTGCCAGTTGTTCTCCAAAAGGGAAATAAAAGAAGTCATGTGTCAGCAGAAAATATAACTGCTATAGGCCAGTGGGTGGGGCAGGATCCCACCCCTACATCGTGTCCCACACTCAAGGTGTTAGCGGCAGGTGCCCAAAGCCCAGGGTAAGACAAACTAGGCCCTGGGGCCCTGGGTGGCTCAGGGGTTCAGCATCCCACTTCAGCTCAGGTCACGATCTCTCTGTTTGTGAGTTTAAGCCCCACATCGGGCTCGCTGCTGTCAGTGCGGGGCCCGCTTCAGATCTTCTGTCCCCCTCTCTCTCTGTCCCTCCCCTACTCACTCGCTCTCTCGAAAATAAACAAAAAACTAGGCCCTGCCAGGCGCTCGGCTTTAGCTCACTTTGTTGTAGCCACTCAAAGAACGTGTTCCTTCCCCAATCACAGGTGAACATGCTCACAAGTGAAGACAATCACAGGTGGACGTGGTCACAGGTGAGTAAGGTCACAGGTGAACACAGCTATAGATGGAGGTGCTCACAGGGGAAGGGTCTGTGTCGTCCGGCTCCCTGGGCACCGGGAGGAAGCGTGATGTGCAAACATGAAATTGGGGTGGCCTTGACGAGAGCGAGCACCCACGGATGAAACGAATGCAAGCTCAAACTCCACACGCAGAGCTAACTCAGGATGTCGCTGATATTAGTCTCTTTCTAGCCCCAAACACAGCTGGTTCTGCTGACATGGGCATAAATTACATGGGTCAGGATGGCAGGAGAAATTAAGATAGCCCAAAGCGGGTGCTTGGCTTAAGCACAGGTCTTTAAAATTCACAAATCAATGTAAAATAACATCCGGTTTGAAAGACTCACCATGGTGGCTAAACCAGGCCAGCTCTGGGAGAAGTGAGGCTCCAGCTCCGGGAAAGGAATCACGGGGGAGGGGACACCGCAGGGACAGAAGTGGGGGAGAGGCGGACACCGGCAGCACCACCTGAGAGCCAGTGAGGGCTGCTCTGTGCCTGAGGCCATGCTGTCCCCGGTTCCCCGGGCTCTGTGGCCACACCAGAGGGGGGCGGGGGAGGGAGTGGGTGGCCGCGGGGTCGACGGCTGGCATCCCCTCCAGATGTCCCTCGCTCTCGTCATGGAGTCGCGTGCAGCAGCCAAGGCCAGAGACCAGGGGCAGCGCACCGGCACACGCTGCCTCTTCGAGCACAGGTGCGTCCTCTCCCTGGGCCTCGGTGGCCCCCCGGCCGGGCGAAGGGCAAAGCCAACACCCGTCTCAGGGAACCGAATCCAGCATGCCTTTTGCAGGCGGTTCCAAGTAAAGGTGTCACCTAATTTCCATTCCAGGTGACAGCAGCCTGGTTTTGCCTTTCACAGGGCTGCTTAGCGGCTCCGGGCAACTGGGAGCGAACGGGTCAGCCCAGCCGCCAGGACTCCGAGTCAGGATCACAAGCCTACGTGTGGACGAGGAGCTGCTGGCCTACGCGGTCTCTCGGGGACCGGCCGGCGACGCCGCAGCAGGGTCCTTGTGCTGCTGGGCTTGTCTCCCCGCCACCCCTCCGCCAGCACAGGGAGAGCGAGGGGTCACACGTGCCCAGGACCCGGGCCGAGTGGAGCAGCGGCGTCCAGCTGTAGGCACCTCGGCAAGCCGACAGCAAGTGCCAGCAAATGTCCCTCATTTTCTGAAAAACTCAAAAAGAACAAAAAACAAAACTACCTTAGAGCAATTGCTAATCCCAACCCCAGCGGTTGAAAGCAGACCTCCTTTCCTGTACTGTCTCGGGGAGACTAAAGAAATCTCTGGAACAAGTCCGACTCGGCGGCACAACTGAGCAACATCTCCTTGCACAGCCCTCCGCCAGTCCGGCGGGGAAACGCCACGGGAAGAAACGCTCACAGTGATCTTCCCAGGTGGCTGCCAAGAAAAGTGAAGCGGGAAAGACAAGTCTGTGCCTCAAACCAGCAACAGAGACTAGGTCAGGACCCACGGATTCACAGATGCCACCCCACACGCTCTCTTTCCCGGGAAACCACCGCCGAGTGAAGAAAACCACTAAGAATAAAACAAGGTGTGCAGTACAGAGGCTCTGGGACACAGGTGTCCACAAAGCAGAACTCAGGACATAGAAGAAGGGTTCCAACCATCAGTGACAAGTCAGGGGGCACAGAAGGAGTACTTTTTTTCACGTATGCCATGCCAGGTGACAGGGAAGGGACCATTCCTGATGTGTGTGAAAATGTAGGTGATGAAAGAGATCGCTGGTTGCACGTGGTGACCCGGTAGATAAGGAAGGGACACTTCCAGTCAGAAATACCTCAGGTGGTCAAGAAGGATAGTTCATGGTTACAAATGGTAATGAAAGTAAGTAACAGAGAAGGACTTTCTGGTCATACATTGTGACCCAGGTGACAGGAAAGGCTCCAGTGGTAAGTGGTAAATCGGTGGACAGAGAAAGGTTCCTAGTCATTAATGACAGCTTGGGGGTTAGAAAAAGATGGTTTCCATTCATAAGCAACAACACATGTGATAGAATAATACTGTTCCAGTGATGAATGGTAGCTCAGCCAGCAGGGAGAGAAGGTTCTGGTCAAAAATGATCATTCAGTTTTGATAGAGAAAGAATGATTTCAGTCATAAATAACTCAGGTGACACAGACAGACGTTCCCAGGGATAAAGCTTCAAGGCTTTCAGCCCCAGATTAGAAGTCAGATAACGGACGGTGAGTGTTTCCAGGGACAAACCACTGGTAAGTGGCAGGTAAGTGATCAGAGGTGATGGAGTCAGAAAGACTTCCTGTCAAACATGAGAGCACAGGCGACAGGTATTGAAATGTTCCTGTCATAAGCCGTAATTCACACAACAGCAAAAGGTTTCAAGTGGTAAGTCCCGTGATGGAGAAAGTTTCTGGTCATAACCGATCATTCCGATGACAGAGGAAGGCTTCTAGTGCAAAGGAATAACTCAGCAGAGGCAAATCCGGCTTCCAGTCATCAAGTATGCCTGAAGGTGGTGACAAGAAAGACCGCCAGTCACAAGTGATAACTCGCATGACAGGGAAGGAAAGGCTTCCAGGCACTAGTCATGGCTCAGGTGGCGGAGAAACACGGACTTCATCGTAAGTGACAACTCATGTAGGGGAGAAGTGCATTGTCAACCTCAACTGTAAATTCAGCAGACACACAACAGTATTCAGGTGACAGAGAATGAGGATTTCCAGGCATAACTGATAAATCACGGAGGAAAAAAAGGTGTCTGATCGTAAAGGATAAGCCAGGTGGTAAAGACAGATAGTAGCCAGTCATGGATCATAACTCACGTAATACTGAGAGAGGACATTCAGCCAAAAACACCTCAGGAAAAGAGAAAAGTTTCCAGAAATAAATGTTCAATAAGTTGATAGGGAAGGACATGTCCCATTGTAAATGGTGACTCAAAATGGTAGACTAGGGTGGGTTTCAGTCATAAACTATAACTTAGGGGATACAGAAAGAATCCAATCTTAAATCCAATCCAAAAGCAACGGAGTTTCGCCGTAAAGGATAGTTAGGAGACACGGAAGGAAGAATTCCACTCAAAAATGACAACCAGGGTCATGGAAAGTTCTCCAGTCTTAAACGGTAGTTCAGATGGCAATGAAGAAGGGAAGGGTTTGCGATGGTAACTGACAGCTCATGTGATCAGCCACGAAGGTTTCCCGCCGCAGGTGGTAAGCCAGGTGCCGATATGTTTAGGAGACAGGGCAGGAGGTCCGCTGTCACAAATGACGACATACAGACAGAATGCGATCCATTACTGACAACTCGTGTGGTAGAAGAGGAAGGATCCCAATCAAAAAATAACTCACGTGACAGAGGAAACAGCTTTCTGTGAATGGTAACTCATCTAATAGAGAAAGGTTTCCAGTCCTAAGTGAGAACTCACATGATAGAGATTACATTTGTGGTAAGTTGGGTCTGGGTGTCTGTGGGGTGCGGGGACAAGAAGCACAAGGGAACGTGGCGCTCACGCCGCTCACTGTGCCGAGAGATGACCTCTGCCTCTGCTTGAGTTTCCCGCCAGCATCCACGAAACGTGTCTGCTCTTAACTGACCCCTGGAATGGTTCAAGGGACCAGTCAGTCCTTTCTCCTGACAGGGGGCTCCACCAATACGCCGTCTTTGCTCCAGTGGCCTGGTTGGCTGATAAGAGTCCAAATTGCTGGGTCTGCTTGGCCATCTGAAGGCTCCCAGGCCCAATCCTGCTTCCTCTCTGGTTGGGGCCCCTACAGCCTGGCGGGGAAGGTGCTCAGGCGGCAGGGACCGAGGAGGCTGACCGTCACTGCACCCGAGCTGTGGGGGGTGTGCCGGCCAGAGAGGTACATGAAGTCATTCGGGGGAATGACAAATGCCAGGACGGTGGCACTGGGTGGTTGTTACTATGATGTGAGGACATCCTGCAGAAAAGGAAAAGCTGAGGCCAGCGGACAATGAGTGGAGAGGAGTGTGAGGGCCAGAGAGGCTCCAGACACTCAGAGAAACACAGCTCATGCAGCAGAAAAGCGGAGAGTTCGGTGGTCCAGCACCCGGACACAAGGTGGTCGAGTGCCCCCAGGGGATCCCAGACCACGACCCAGGCATAGACACCTGTGTGAATGGGTCCTGAATCTAACTCCCCAGACCCGCTGGACCTTCTGAGCCAGCAGAAGTGGCCCCCGAACTAGGGCTAAATAGCACAACCTACCTGGGGACCTGCCGGGTCCCCAGGACTGAGCTGTAGAGGGAGCAACAGGGCCACACCCCAGGGTGGCACCGAGGGAGCTGGAGGGGAAGATCTGTGAGCGTTCAGGACTTCAGGCGCTTTCTTGGGACACGGGGTCAGATTTCCCGGCCAAGACCCAAGGGATGAGTAAACCGGCCACTCAGGGGCCCTTGGAGGCCTAAAGACAGATGTGGCCACGTGGGGCCATGGCAGCCAAGGAAGGGGTGGCTGGGTCGGCAGGCCTGTGACGGCAGGGGCCAGGCAGCCGTGGGGGAGAGCTCACCAGAGCCACCTGCTTTTCCCTGCTGTGTGCGTTGGGAATGAAGCAACACGCTTAACATCGGGTCCCTGCCCAGTGGTGAGAGCCATGCCAGTGGGGAGAGCAGGGGGCAATCTTGGAACTGACCCCCCACGACGGTTTCCCAAAACCAACACCAGGTGGGAAAGGGTTTAGGGGTGTGCCCTTCCCACCTCTGCTCACTCTCTGCCCGGTCCCGTGGAAACCGGGACGCAGTGATGACCGTGGGCTCCCTCAGACATGGCTCAGAGGTGGCCCTCCTGGCCCCGGTCCCCACACCTCTGCTGCTGAGGCACGGTCTCGTGGCTACAGGGGTCCGTGGCTCATGCCCGCTGATTTGGAGGACTCAGAAAAGGGGCCCAGAAGGCGGTCACACACACACACTGCCCTGCCTACAGGTGACCTCTCTCTCAGTTTAATCTCACGGCCCCTCCGGGCTTCCGGGGACAGCGCTCGGCGTTTCGCCCACGAGGAGTGGGCTGCCCACCCCAGGAACGCAGCTCTGCTTGCCCCTCGGACCCGCCCCTTGTGGGCAGGACGGCCCTGAGCCAGCGGGGTGTCTAGCGATGCCCGGCGACGTGCACCTGGGAGGTTTTGGCTGCTACGCACACAGTGCCCCCGACACAGCCCGTACCAGGGGACGAGCCCAGGACCCGTGTCCTCTGTCTCGGGGCCCATGTATGACCCCCTCCTCACACTCTGGCCCACCCATCTCCAGCAGGCCCCTCCGGATGGCCAAGTGGGTGCGATGGCCCACGGCCCTTCTACACACGCCTAGAGAACTAGGTTCCGAGGAGGAATGAGAAGCTGGGAACAGTCATGCCCCGCTGCCCCCTCCCCTGCACGGAAGTTCATACTCACGCACAGCCCCAGGCTCAGACATGCACATGGACACACGCGGCACGTGGGGAAGACAGAAGGGACCGCAGAGCCTAAGAGGGACACATGGCAGGGTTGGTGGCCTTTGCTGATCACGCTGTCCACCCCGGGGCGCCGGCTGAGCCCCGGCACCCCGTCCTGTGCCACCACCCGGGGCAGCGCCACCCTCTAGGGGCCCTTGGGCGGATGCATCAGATGCACCCACAGAACCTCTGGAACCCACCTTCTGGGAAACTGGTCTTGGTCTGGTGGCCTCCCGCGCTTAGATCTCGTTTTCTGCCCGCAGGGTCTGGCTCTGGAGCCCCTGCCCCCGCCGTCCCCAGTCCCTCGGGCTTCCCTTCCCCCTGCCCGTCTCCTTTACCCTGTCTTTCCCCCCATCTGCCCCAGCCCAGCCCCTGTCTCCTTCCTTCCATCCAGGCACCTGGACACCAGGCATTTCAGCAAAGTCGAGATGAGGTTGTCTAAGGGTCCCCGACTCCTAGAGCACGGTGCGCCCCTCTTCTCCTGACCCCGGTGCCCACAGACATCGCTTTTACCCCCTTCAGGGCTTGAGGAGGCCAGAGCCAGGCTCCAGGTTCCAGATGCGGCTCTTGGTGTCATTCCCATAAATGGTCACAGTCCCTTTTGACACCTCAAGGCATGAAACAGGCTAAAAGCTACATAATCACGGGAACGTCTCAATAGAATCCACATCGTCGGAGTGGAGACTCAACATGAAAAGTTCTGGTGGAATACGCTTTAATACTTAAAAAGCTCTGTAACAAAAGCCAACGTGGTCTTCAAAACGTGTACAAAACAGGAGCGTGAAATCGATTTGAGCGTCAGGTAAGCGCAAAGCACATCCTGTGAGGTGCGCCAAGTTCCAGCCAGCTTGCCGTAGCGGGTGACGTGCCACCGCGCGCAGCCGCAACGCTACTGCAAAACGACGGGCAGGAAACCACGCGACGCCGCCTGTCCTGGGGCCGAGCTGCGTGGCACACACTCACCCGATCCCCAAACTGCACCTTTCTCACAAATAGCACCTTTGTGCGAAGCCCACTCTTCCTGAATTGTTTTCTCCATTTCTAGAACATAGGAATAATAGGTTTTCTCTTTTTACTCATTAGTCTCTGAACCGTTTGCACCAAATAAAAGAGGCTCAGGTCAGAGAGCAAAGGCCACCTCCTATTTCAGTGACCCAGATGTTTTTAACACTGGGATTACATTCTTATTTAAGACAATGTAGTTTTTTCTTTTGCTTCTTAAAGCCTGTGTTCGTGGCCTATTTTAAACCAATTTTGTCAGCATTTTGCATCGGACTTGTCTAGAGGCAGGATGGAGTGAGCACACCCAGACGGCAGAACTCGAATCATCTTCTGAGACAGTGAAAATGACAGGCCGGTTCGTCTTAAAAACACGTCACATACGACACACTGCTTTGAACACCACTCAGCCTCGTGGGCTTCCGGCCCGGGCAGAGCGTTTGGAGACTTCTGGGCAGCGACGTCACCTGCCGACTGTGCCCACGATCACGGTGGGGTCCGGATCAGACGCAAGACGAGAGCTGCTTCTTCTCTTCGAACTGCTTGTCCACTGCCAGAGACAGGGCTCGAAGGAAGCCCTCGACGGTGACGGTGGGGGCCTGGAAGCAGACACGGGTACACGGGCCGGTCGTGCCCCCGGTGGGGCTGCTGGCCGGCACCCCCAGTATGGGGCAGGGCAGGGGACTCTGAGGCCCTGCTCCGCGCGAGTCCGCGGAGGGCCCGGTGTGAGCGGAGGTGTGTGAGACGCCCGCAGGCCACCTCCTTGCTTCAGAGGCACCGAGGCCCTCCCGCCCAGAAGCCCATCGCTTAGGCATGGAGGTGAGTCAGATCCGTAACGGTGTTACGTGCAACTCCCCGCGAGGCCAGGCCCCGCCACACAGAGTGGTGGTGGGGGGCACACAGTGGCAGTGGGGGGCACAGAGCAGCGGTGGGGGGCACAGAGCGCTCAGAGGCAGGGGCGGCCACGGCGGACTCACCTGGACATACAGCGCATGAGCCAGAAAAGGGAGCTTTCTCAGGACGCGGCCGCTGAGACCCTCGCTCTTCCTGTGAACAGAACCACGCTTGGGGACGGTTTCCCTCATCTCCGAAAGTCCCCTCCCCTATAGCTGGCCTCAAGGTGGGCTGGTGGCCCCTGGTCCTCAGCTCCTGCCCCAGGCGGGACAGGATGCTTGCCGCCCTGAGCTGCTAGCCGCCCAGGAGAGGCACACACGACATGGTGGGCACGCGGCCAGTGGCACGGATCCCGAGGAAACCAGGCTGGTCCCCATCGACTATTTTTGTCCAAGTGTCAGAACTGCTCTCTTCTGCCTCATCTTGACCAGTTTCAATCTCTTCAAGAGATAACCCGAAACCTAGCTTCTTCAGGCTACCCCTTTGTTCAAAAGCTTCCACAAGCCTCACGGCTTCAGGATGAAGTTCAAACTCTGGTCACAACGTGGCCTCTGGGCCGCCAGCACCACCACCTGATCTCTGCCGTACAGCCCACAGGAAGTCCCCCACGGCCTTCCCCAGTTCTCTCCAGTTTGTCCAAATTCTAACTGCCCTTCACTCCACTGCAACTGTGCTCCACTCCATCTCCCCACCTTCCCTTCCTGCCACCCTGGTCACCAAAGCCATGTGGGAGGTCGACCACGCTGCCAGCCACAGGCCCCCAGCACGTGTGCAGCCACTGGCGCTCAGGGGCCGAGCGCTCCCTCCTGACGCCTAGGGCTGCCGGGCCGCGTGCTTTCTGACTTCCCGAAGCACCAAGCACAGACCCCTGCCGCTGTGTCCTCTGCTTACTCAGACAGAAGCTTCCACTTTTTCCTTCTCATCGATTCGTAAAAATTTAACAAATGCCGTTTAAGAAATCAGGACTACGTCATGAGACCCTCATCTGGATATCTATCTTTTCAGAGAGAAACACAGCACTGCTTTTTACTTTCTAACGGTGCCTGTGGGAGGGTGGCGGACCTCTAGGCTCTGGCCCAGGAGCCTGGGGCCAGGGCGGTCGGGTGCTCTCAAAGCTCTCCCAGCGCCTGTGTGACAGACGCCTCGGGGTCCCAGTCCCTGTGCTCTGACCCCAAACCACGACCCTAGGCTGCTACAGTCAGCTACAACCGCCCCTGACCACAACAAATGCACTTTTCTAGGTTATAAAGATGAAAGCAATGCACACCTTGAAATTTCACTCAAAAGGAGACTCAACCTTGACACGTTGTTTTCAATGAAGCCAATCATCTCCAGCTCCCGGAGGGTCAGCAGCTGCTGGCGAGGGTATATGATCTGACACTGGAGACAGACACAGGGCGTCACGGCGTGGTTCACGGGCAGAGTGCACACTGTCGGCCACGGGGCAGCAGCCCGTTTCTCAGAAACATCCCCTCCCCCAGAAAGGCAAGCACGGCCACGCCAGGACGCAGGCCGCTCCCCTCTCGCTCACACGCACGTCCCCGCTCCTCCAAACGCAGGTGAGAGTATGGGTGACAGGACACGTCTCGGAGACTAGCGGGGACCCAGCCTCTTCTGTGCTTTTGATCAAGACGCGTCTTCACTATGTGTCAGGGCAGAGAGGGACTCGGAAGGGCTGAGGCCAGCCCGGTATTGGGTTTCAAAGGCGTATCACAACCCAGGGAAGCAGAGTCGAGCTTAGGAATCAGGACTTGGCCTGCCTTTCAAGGGGGGGGGGGGGGTCTCCATTTTTTTTTTTTTAGTATTTATTTGAGGGAGAGGGAGAGGGAGAGGGAAAGAGAGAGAGAGAGAGAGAGAGAGAGAGAGAGAGAGACAGATAGACAGACACACAGAATCCGAAGGAGGCTCCGGGCTCCTAGCTGACGGCACAGAGCCCGACGCGGGGCTCGAACCCACAAACCATGAGATCATGACCCGAGCCGCGCAGGCGCCCCTTCATTTGTTGTTTTTAAGACAAGACCGTTGTGTGGCAGGTGGCACAGCCTGACCCTGGATCTGGACTTCATTCCCTTGTGAGCCACGTGGCTGTACACGGGAGGCACTCTGCCAAGAAGCGGCACCTGACAGGGCGCCCAGGGACCAGCACTGAACGACTTCTAACGTGAACTGCTCTGACTTAGTGACCAGGAGAGAACGGAGAACAAACAGCTTTGTCTGCACGTTTTGGAGGTCTGGTGAAGGCTGTGAGTAAGTTTAAGCAACAGGGTTTATGCCAGGAGTGTTCTCACCTTCCTGAGCCTCCCTGGGTCCCTGCAGCCTCCCTGGGACTGCCCCCCGCTGCCCCTCCGGGTGCACGCGACAACAGCGGGCTCCTGATGGAGTGGGCCAGGCACACACGGACAGCCTTCAGGACTGGCCAAATTTCCACTCTGTCATCGGAATGGCTTAACTTCCTGCAAACCGGTTGAGAACCCCTGTCCCACACACTCAGCTTCTAGAAAAAGTTCGTACGTTAACTGGCGAAACATCTCCCGGATGCGCAGCCCAAGTAGGAGCGTGACCACCGTCGGGATCCCGTCATGCTGACTTCTCGGCACCAACACTTTCCGGAGCTCACCTGGGACCACAGGTCAAGGCTCCCCGGGGCCGCCACTTTCTCCGTGCCGCAGCAAAGTGGGACGGGGTGCACATGCCAGACCAGCCCTCCCGTCCCTGCCAGGGGCTGTGTGATCCCCGCCGAAGCTCTGTGGCGCCGGGCTGGGGGTCGATCCCACCCCCGCCATCCTGTTATGATAACATCATGCCAACGATCACCACGTAAATCCCCGTCCGTCGGTTGGCTCGGTTACTGCCTATCTCCCAGAATCAGGGTTCAGGAACGCTCCCCTGGGGGAAGGGACTGCCTGCCTCGGGCCTGCTGTGCCCAGTGCCCTGGACTCCTAGCACCCAGGTTCTGCCTAGAGTGGTTTACACCAGGCCCACTGGGAGCGCGCTACCTCGCCCACTGCTGTTGTGCTCACTGCTCACTAGAACACGGGAGTGAAGGGACGTTAATGCCGTAGCTAATGATACACTGTGAACGGCAACCCAGGCAGGATGACCCCTCTGTGAACTATGACCTCCAGTCAGGAGGACGTCCCTGTGAACTGTGACCTCCAGTCAGATGACATCCCTGTGAACTGTGGCCTCCAGTCAGGTCTCCCTATGAACTAGGACGTGTCCGGCAGGTTTCCACACCCCTCCCGGCAGATCGATAGATCACATGATCACAATCATCATTTTGCACTAAAAGAGCAAAAATATAAAGTCGGTGGCCATAATTTCTTCTTAATTTTTTTTTTACATTTATTTATTTTTGAGAAACAGAGTGAGACAAAGCGTGAGAGGAGGAGGGGCAGAGAGAGGAGACACAGAATCTGAAGCAGGCTCCAGGCTCTGAGCAAGCGGTCAGCACAGAGCCTGATGCGGGGCTCGAACCCACGAACCGTGAGATCATGACCTGAGCCCAAGTCGGACGCTCGACTGACTGAGCCACCCAGGCATCCCAATAGTTTCAACTATCAGCTCAACCTACGAAACACACCAACTGCAGTTTTCGACCTAAGATGGTTAATACCACATTCAAGTAACTCATCCCATCTCGGAATTGGCGACTAAGGACACACGAGAAGCCCGGTTGGAAGCAAAAACGCCCCGTACCTTCATCAGTTCTTCCAGACAGGAGAGGTAGATTTTGAAGATGGCTGCTGCAGAGGGCGGTCCGATGTACTGCCTGATGTCAGCCCTGTCCACGAAGGCCACGTCGATCCTCTCCGTGATGTTGGAAGTGGTCAGAATCACCACGTTGCAGTGCCTGGAGGCAGAGGAGTGAGCGCCAGTCGGCCGGTGCCTAGTGATTCCATCACTGCCCCCCCCCACCAACCCCGTCCTCGAAGGCTCAGAATTCAGCCAGCGTCTCAGCCGGCTGCACCCCACGTCCCAAACCCGGCCTAGGAGGCCTCCTGAGGCCCACACCTGAGTGCCTGCCGGGCCCCCAACTCCCACCAGGCTCTCTTGGATTCAACACAGTGTGCCAAGGAGATGTTGCTCCTGTCTTCCAGCAAGTTGTCCCAGACCCCCACTTAACTGTTCCCTCTCTTCCATCAACTGTGGCATGACGAAACTCTCACTTTTTCTTTTTTCTTCCTTCCCCCCCTCCCAATTTTATTTTTATCTCTAGAGACAGGGAAAGTGTGTATGTGCAGGGCGGGGGGGGGGAGGGGGGAAAGAGGGAGGGAGGGAGGGAGGGAGGGAGAGAGGGAGAGAGAGGGAGAGGGAGAGGGGGAGGGGGAGGGGGAGGGGGAGGGAGGGAGGGGGAGAGAGAGAGAGAGCGCATCCCAAGCAGGCTCCATGCTCAGCTTGGAGCCCAGTGCAGGGCTTGAGCCCATGACCCGAGCCAGTATCAAAAGTCAGACACTTAACCGCCTGAGCCACCCAAGCACCCCCAGAGCTCTCACTTTGTGTGCAGCGCCCTGAGCACCCCATCGACCTGCCAGGCCACAGCCAGCTGAACACTCGATGCGCAGCTCTCGGGACTCCCACACGCCGTGGAGCTGAGGTATTTATCCTGTTTACGGGCTGCTTCCCCTTTAGCTTCCAAAGGACAAGAGAGCCCCGTGGTCCAGTCTGTCGGCCAGCGTGGCCAGCACACGGCAGGCACAAGGCATCCCGCGAGCACGCTTCCCAGGCCGCTGGGCTTGGTGTGGGGGATGTGGCGATGCTCCCCCGGGGCCCGAGTCAACACACAGGCCAGGCTGCAGGAAGCGTGTGGCCTGGGGAGCCCCCAGGAAGGCCAGCTTCACCTGGTGTCTGGAAACAGGTGTGTAGTGCGGGGTGAGCAAGGGTGAGCCACTGAGGGTTAGGGGCAGGGAGTGTGCAGGTCACAGGAGTCCGGGTGGAGGGATGACATGGCTGGGATTCTTGTCTGGGGACGGGCTTTGTCCCAAAGAGTCAGACCCACACAAAGGAAGGCCTGGAAGGGTGGCCTAGAGGGGCCTGAACAGGAAGCGTGAAGTTAAGGGCACAGGAAGGGGTGAGGGCAACCAGAAACCCGTGCGTCTCCATTCCCTCCTGAGCCCCCACACCTGCCAGCGACAGGAGGGGCACCGGGACCCCACCTTCTGGCTCGAGCAGGGGCTGCACAGTGAGGACATCGGGTCAATGGAAACCCTGGAGGCAGGAGCTGCAGGGCTGAGTGAGCGCCCCGGGAGTGTCCGACGCCCAGTCTAGGTGGACCCGCAGGCCCGCGAGGGGTGAGCAACAGAAGAGGGAAGGAGGCTGACAGCAGAAACTAGGCGGTCTGGAGAGTGGAGGAAGGGGAAGGGTGGCTGGAGGTCTGACGGTGCGGAAAATTCCAGGGAGGGCAGATGGCTCTCAGGTAAGGGAGGGGCAGAAACCAGACTGAGGAGCAGGGGCGGGGCTGGGAGCAGAGCCCAGGGAGGAAGGAGGAGCGGCTACAGGGGCACATGGCTGGCCCCGAGCAGGGTGGAAGCAAGCAGGCCAGCAACAGCTGCGGCTCAGGAAATTACAGCCCCTCACAGCAGGTCGCAGGTCGTAAACCGTAAATGTACTGCGGGAGGCCCGGGAAACAGCCCACGGCACGATTCGGTTCCCCACCAGTCCACGCGGACAAGCTAGCTCTGCAGCCGGGCAGCCTCCCAGTGGGAGAACGCTGCCGGGACCCACCGAGGGCCGTGATCCGGGGTGGGGGTGGGGGCCCGGACCGAGTCAGGTTACGAGGAGTCACTCCCTAAAGCTGCACGGGCTCAGGGCACACTGACCACGGGCCCCGGCCCTGCAAGGCTGGGCTGTGGAGACGTGAAATCTGGCCCCATGACGCGCACGCGGGGGGCGCTCGCCTGTCCATCGCCAGCCCCGCAACGCCAACCAACACTGGGTGGTGCCGGCATCGGTGCCGGAGGGCGGCCGTGTTTCACGGTCACGCGCTTCTCCACACACTTGAGTTTCGCTTTGTTTCCGATCCCTCAGTGAAAGTACCTGTCCCCGAAGTGGTGCATTTAGCAGATACACCGCCTCAGGTGTGGGAGAAGGGCCGAAACTCAGCAGCCGTGTGTCCACTCAGAGGAGCTGAGTGACGTGTAGAGGCGTGCGGCCACCTCACACCCTCCCCGTGGCTTCTCACGTGAGACCACCGTGTCAGCATTACCTCTTAATCTGATCGATCTGGGTTAAGACAGCGTTGACCACACGGATGGCATCTGACGGCTCGGTACCTGCTCTGCAAGCGTTGCGGGCAGCCGTGAGGCTCTCCACCTGTGGGGATGGGGCGACAGGTGGGAAAGGACAGCACCCGACCCCAGGGGCAGCCATGCGCTGCATCAACCGAGCAAGCGAGGGACAAGTGAACGGGTACGCGTGAGCCCGCTATGCCAGGAGCTCGACGTGCGGGACGCCGGGGAGGAGAGGGCTGCGTGACAGGAGTGCCGGATGGAGGACGGACTCAGCCAGGGGTCCAATTTCCTTCAGTCACGGGTGTGATGTCCAGCTGCGCCTACCTCATCAATCAGCACAAACACCAGCGCATCTCTGTCATCAATCAAGTCCTGAATCTTCTGGAACATCTTCGTCACCAGCTTGCCACTCTGGAACCAAAACGCTCCTTTAATGTTGACTTGTACACGTCACGCCGCCTGCCGCACACCCTTATCTGCCGTCCCTGCCCAGCCTCGTTATGACCCCAGGTGGCCCCACAAGCCCACTGTCTCCCGACGGCCCCCTGGAGAAATCCCTAAATCCAAGGAGCCAGGGCCACACGGGAGAGGCCGACCCACACGATCCCCTCGCCCCGCTCCACGTGCCAGGAAGCGCGCCCGAGCCCACGCCGGCTCAGCCCTGAGCCGCCTGGCACACACAGGTGCCTCAGTGCCCGCCCTCCTTCCTTTTGCCTGCCATCCGCACCACCAGGAACAAGATGGGTCACGGATGCAAGCTAAGTGCGCTCCCTACGGGTGCTCCCCGTCCCGGCTCACCACCCTCTGGAGGGATCTGTTTGCACGGGTGCCCGGGCGGAGCTCTCCTGTGCTGAGAGGCACCTGCAACACCACCTTGGCTGAGCCCCACGGTTTGGACAGAGGAACACAGAGGAACGAGGCTCAGAGCCCTGAGGGCGTGCTCTCGGAGGATGCAGCCCTCTGCTGAACGCAGGTCCCGTCCTCAGAGAGCGCTGAGTGCATGTCCCGCCCAAAGGTCTGGATGCCACCAGCAGAGGGTACTCTCGGGCCTATTTTCAAGTTACCGCTCAGTTCCGGAACTTCCCTCCGACCGCGAGTCCGCCCTACTGTCACGTTACCTACTTCTGTCTGAAGCTCTCGGAGGAGAGTTTGCCTACTCTACGAGACAGCCGTCCAACTACGTGGTTGACAACGCCGACAAGCAGAAGCGATGCTGATACTTACTTCCGAAAACCACTTAGAGAAGAGGCTGTGGCTGTTTATTTCAATTAATTGGCCGTACCGGTACCTGAGATGACAAAACAGAGTTACAACGAGTGGCTTGCAAATCGCTCCTACGGCACCCACAGGGGCGGCAACGCTTCTGCTGTAACCCAGCATCCCTCCGCTGCCCACTAACTGGTTAAGTCACCACAGCTACCAGCGAGGGCTGGTGCAGCGGCCTGCGCAAGTACTTACGACAATCTAACAACATGCAATCAGCGGTCCTAGCTGAAGCAAACTAAGGGTTTTGAACTGGAAAACATCTCTGCATCAAAACAACAGTAACATCTCTCTCACTTTTCATCTGCTTGTAACTGACGTCTCAGGTGCTCTAAGAAGCGTCACCAGCAGTAACGTGGTAGCGAAACAAAACGTAACCGTCAGACGTTTTCTGGCCAGAGCTGAACGTGTTTTCCTCCCTCCATAAACCCAACGAGTGGACAATCTGTTTCCCAGCAAAAACCCACTTCCTGTGGACCCCAGGGCCATGGGCACCCGGAGGCCCCGATGTCAACCTCAGTATATACCGACAGACTGCAATCTAGCACTGGTCCTCTGTGCACACGGGACACCTGGATGCACTTAGTTCTAACTAAAATCAAACAGGGAGCGAGACGGAGGCAGAAGGGAAGCCGAGCCCCGTCCCCTATGCCTCGAAAGTCCACGTGAGAAAAACAATCCCTTTCAAAAAATTGCAACTGGCTATCCACTAATTCTGTTTACCAAAGAGGGGAGAGACAGACAACCTAATGGAATAAAGACTGGGTTGAATACTGAACAAAATTAACCCTATGGCATTTCGATCAGGTGAGCAACAAAGGCTTGCTAAGGTTTCCTTCTGGCATTTCTAAGCCACAAAATAAATGCGTATTTCCAGATGGTTGTACTGCAGGAAGTTTTCTTTCTTGCGGTAACATCTTCAGTGTCCACTGTTCCAGGTAACGGCTCCAAGAGATCTGCAAGGCACAGATGCACCTCGGCAGGTCAAGACAAAAACCAAGTTGCTTACGCAGAAGAAAAGGTAGAAACAGAGCAACTTCCCTACACAAAAATTCTCCCGGGACATCTTTGAAAGGGAAGAAAATAAAGTATTTGTCCTAGGATACACGCTGGAGTAACAAGTCTCAGATCAATCCCCTGAATTAACCGGAAAAGGAGACGAAATCATCGCAACAGCCATCTGTGAATGGCGCCAGACAGCAGGCGTCAGGACTGTCACCCAGACAGGAACGAGGGAGCCTGCAAGCGCTCTGGCTCTCTGCCTACAGCGCCTTCCAACCGCGACCCTGGAGGGGACCCAAGACGTGCACAGCCACTGCACTGACTCGGACACAGAGGTCAGAGTTCGAGGAGCCTGAGGCAGCTGCAGGCTGCAGAGCAGAGTTCCAGACGGGAGGTAGACACGCAGGAGTAAAGCTCCAGGAATCATCATGGGGTCCCTCTGGGTCTTTGCTGACACTCGGGCGTGTGTGAATACGGAAACCCCAACAGGCTGGAGAGCCGTGAGGGGCACGGCTCCTGGTGCTCCCAGGCTGGGAAGCTCAAGTTCCCAATGGCCAACGTGCACAGTACCCGCTATCACTCAGGGTGCCCAAGTGAGATCCCAGAAGGGCCTCACTTCACTATTAAGTCTGGACTCCTTTCCAGTAAAGCTTAAAAACAAACCTCAAAAGGGTTGCCCTAAATCACAAATGCAATGCCCAGCAGAACGAAACCCGACAAAAACAATGTCTGCGTTCAACCAAAACTTACCTGACAGCACAAGCAGAAACGGACCCCAAACCAGGAGAAACACCAGTCAACAGAAAGACCCGGAACTGACGACAAGGACGGACTTAGTAGGGAAAGTTGTGAAATGGTGACCACACACCGGCTCAAGCATTTTAACAAGAGGATAATGCGGAGAGAATTGAAAAGTATAAAAGGAACCAAGTGGAACAGCCAGAGAAGAAAAATATGCAAACAGAAATGAAAATGTCACTGAATTAAAAGCAGATTTGACACCTTAGAAAACTGCCCAAAATGCAACACAGAAAATTCTAAAATCCTCAAAGAAAAAAAGCCACATTGGTGGCCCAGGGGAGAATATCAAACAGCTGAACACGCAAATAAATGGGTCTGTTCCTAGAAAGTGAGTGTGTGTAGGGGGAATTCGTTGAGAAAATAACGGCCGAAAGGTGTCTAAACGCAATGACATCATAAGCCCCGTCCCCTATGCCTCGAAAGTCCACATGAGAAAAACATGTGAACTCAAGGAGAAACAGACAAATCCACCCCTAGCTTGGCCATGCCTCTCTCAGGCAACAGGATGGGAGACCATCAGCGAGAGCAGCAAGCATCCGGCCCTGAGAGCAGACTGCATTCTGACATACACGTGGGACAGTCACCCAAAGGGCACGTGCTGATCGTTAAAGCAAGCGCCGTAAACGTAAAAGACTGAAGCTCTTAACTCAGAACAGTGCTCAGTACGGGAGTTAATTTGCTCTGAAAGAGAGGGATCTACCAGTAAAGGAAAATTAGGGAGAAATAAACAGCTTCCATGTCACACATGAAAAGCAAGCGACCCCGTCCTGCTGCTCCCCTTTCTCAAATTACCAGAAGTTACCTGCTCGAAAGTCTGATGGTCAATTTCTGGGCTAGTGCCTTACACAGGGATGTTTTTCCAGTTCCCGGAGGACCTGTAACAAAACCCAAGCAGATGTGTTTTTAAGTCAGCATGGTAACAAATCCCTTAAAACAACGGGAGCTGCATTATCCCCGGCACACACAGCAAGGAGTGGGGCTCAGAGCTCCGAATGCTGTTACCCCAAGTACTGCCGGGCAGCCCACAAAGAAGTCGGCCAGCAGCGTGCGTGCTGCAAAATATTAACACGCTTCCCGAGGCTTTCCCTTTTCCTCCTTGTCTGACCTCGGCCCGTGTTTCTACTCTTGGCTTCCATGTCCCCAACACAGCATCGCCTCCCGGCCCGTGTGTCCCCTCAGCATCCGGAGCGAACACCTCTCCTGGTCTCCATCTTCGCTGACACCCTCCTTGTCCCCACACGTCCTCTAGAAAACCCACTCGCTAAGTCACCTTGTGAAAGGTCAAACACCTTTCATGACAAGCATCTGGATTCTTAAGGCACTGACGTTTGTCATTCCTGCAGCCCACAGCATCCCCGTCTTCCACGGCAGCCCACGCTAAACCAGAAGAGCAGCAGGCGAAGCCCTGCTCGTACAGCTTCTTGCCCCGTGTGCCACTGAGCAGGAGGCCTGGCAGCAGCTGAGACGCCAACACAGAGGGACAAATGCATCTACCAGAAGATGCAGACACTTTCAAATCTGATCTGCGTGCATTCTTGATAATTAAAGAAGAAACATAGAGCTGATTCTAAATGGGAAATACTTGATTTCACTAATCAAAATACCCCCGGATGGTCTGCTCAGAACCCAGTATCAGGACAATATGCCGAGATTATCTGCGGTTTAAAAGGCCCCGTGTTGGGGGTGCCTGGGTGGTTCGGTTAAGCATCTGAACCTTGATTTCGGCTCAGGCCAAGATCTCACGGTTTGTGAGACTGAACCCCGAGTTGGGCTCTGTGCTGACAGCGTGGAGCCTTTTCGGGATTCTCTCTCCCTCTCTCTCTCTCTCTGCCCTTCCCCCACTCGTGCACTCTGTCTCAAAACAAATAAATACAATCTTAGAAGAAAATAAAAGATTTTTAAGACTCCACAGAAGCGTATGGTCTTAACTGGTCTCAGAAGCTAATCACCCCCACCTCACTATTATTTGGGCATTCTCTCGATTTCTTTCTAACCAGGAACATCAAGAAAAAATCCAACGTTCTCCTCTGAGAAGATTCAGACAGAATTTCAGTGAAGCAGGGCTGTTGCGGTTTATGGTCACAAAGCGAAACCCTGGGAATACTACAAAAACGTGAGGCAGTTCCTGCCCAAAGGACTGTACGATCGCTTGGGGGAATTAGGCAGTTATATGAGAAGTTTAATAATAACATAGAAAAGTCACAAGGCAGAGACCAGGCAGCTGCCGAGTGAAGGGTCAGGTGACACATGCCCAGGGTAATGTGAGCTAGAGTGGCTTCTCAGGGAGGGGACATTCGAGGACAGCTCTGGCTGCATCAGAAAACAGAACTGTAACCCCTTGAAGGTCAGCGGGACAAGTAAAAAAGCCTGACTTCACACGGTTTACCTGGTTAAATAAAGAAAACCCCACACGCTCTTACCGTGAAGCAGCACCACCCGGTTCCAGGCAATGAGATTGCTGTCGACGTTCTTGTCTGAAAACAGCAAGGTTGTCATCACGTAATCGAGGAGCTGAGCGAAGAAAGGTAAAATGTGGATGGAGGTGTGGACAAGGCAAAGGTTCCCACCAGATGTGCTGCCGGAGCTCGTGCCCGAGGAGAGGGGCCGGGCGCCAGACCACCCCTCGGCGACTGCTGGCGCCGAGTGCCGGATGCTTCACAGGCTTTCCTTTTGGAAGAAACTCCAAACGTACGAGACCAGGTTGGCTGCTGCTACTCTAAGTATGCAGACAAACACAGGGGTCCCGCCAAAGGACAAGACTTGGCAAGTGATGAGTGGGCTCCTACCTCTGGGACAACACAGCAGCGGGCAAGCCACAGCACATTCACTTAGGACGACAGCCAGGACTGTGGTCGCGCAGCCCGGGCGATGTGGGGGATGGACTTCTAGTGTCCCCCACGGCATGCAGGACCCTTCCCCTTGAAGGGGGCTCAGACGAGCTGGTGCTTGCTCAGACCTGCCGACCTGCTCTGTCTGCCCCTTGGCCCTGCCTCCTCAGTCCCAGTGCGTTAAGAGCACAATCCGGTGAAAGCTGTCTTTACATTCTGCACCCTCCCCTTCCTCCCCCATGGGACAGACACCCGGGACACGGGCTGCCAGGAACCATAAATTCCCAAAAGCCTATTTGAGTCACGGGGCTCCAAGATGCTGGAGGGCAACACAATATTGATCCCAACTCAAACAGCTGGGACTTCCTGCAAAATTAGCACAGCAACTTACATGAGACTTGACTTCCACATCATATACCAGGCTGTCCCAAAGCCCATGGAATTCAGCTGGGAGAGAGGAAAACAAAAACCTAATTTTAGGAAAACAAGCACCACAATGACCAGTGAGGTCTGCCCCGAGTCACTGACGCTCTCCACCGCACCACACACCACAGGCTGAGAGTCTCATTACCGGGAAGTCAAATTTTTGAATTGTTTCTTAAAAGTTTAATTTTTCTTTACAGATGCAAAGTCACTGCCAGTCACTCAGCTTTCAACAGACAACCGAATGGAGTACGGAGTTACTTTCTCATCAAGCGACCACGCGCAATTATCTCTTGTGGACCTGAGCTCTCCCACAAGCACATAGACTGCCCCACCGTCCTCCCCAGCAGCCAGCACTTGGGTGGGGCCGAGGCAGGTCTGGGCCGGCTGTCATGACACCACAGGTAAACGCTGAGGACTCCACCGGCTAGAACCAAGGCAAAGTCCACAGGGAAGCACGGAGAAGGCAGGAGGAAGGAAGGGGCCGGCAGGTGACCAACCGGGAAGGAAAGAGCACCTCCGGATTCTCAGCACCATCTCTGAGAGACCCGCCTGCAGGAACACAGCCTCACAATGGAGACCCCTGCTTTTATCTTCTGTGATGCGCTCTCTGTTCCACAAGAAAAAAAAAAACACCCTGAAAGCCTACAAAACAGATGGATGAATACAACCTCCTCAGCTGACTGCCTTGGAGAGAGCAGGCCACATGCCGACCCCTGACCTCGTGTCCCAGGTGTGTACTGCCCGGCGCCAGTGCTCACGCACCTGCGGGCAGGACCCAGTGACTCGCCGCAGTTATGTTCTCGGTCTCCTCCTCCAGAGTCTCACTGCTGGGGCCGCCCTCATTCAGCTGGAAGACGTGAAGCGAAATCGTGCAGGCACCCAAGTCGATGGGCTGTGATGAGAGGGAGAGCAATCAACCCACGCAGACTGAACTCCCTTCCCAATTCTAGCCATGACAATTACCCGGTAAAGTCCAAAAACAAAAATTGAATATGCAGAACGTTAGAAACTCGTTCGTAGATTAGGAAAAAAGCCTATCATATTCAGATTTGGTATCAACTCTTTAAGATGTTTCTCTCTCCCCTTTTGACTAAAAAACTACTTTATTGTTTTTCGTAATCATGAACATTACGTGGTTAGTGAAAACATACAAACGATACAGAACAAAGTTTGTCAAAGTCGCCCATCCAACCTCACACAGCCACACGTACTTGACCAAAAACGGATTCAACCACGGTTTTCTAACTGTGCCTTTCCCGCTTCTTTTTCACAGCTATGTCGTATTTACTGTGATCGTATCATCTGCTTAGTCAACCCCTGACGGATAACCAAGATATTTCGAGTTGTCAGCTACTATTAACAACATACATAGAAAGTCACCCTTGCGCTTCTACAAAATCACATAATTACGTCTGAAGATGAATTTCTCTAGGTGAACAGGCAGAGCCAAAGATGAGAACGTTAAAACGTCTAATCGCTGGCCCCAGCGCCCTCCACTGAGGCTGCGTTAACCTGTCTTCCCTCAGTAGCGTGAAGAGTGCCTCTGCGTCCGCCAAGCTGTCCAAAATCAAGTATGATGGGTAAAACTCACAAAGCCACGGGGCACCTGGGTGGCTCAGTCGGTTGAGCGTCCGACTTTGGTTCAGGTCATGATCTCACCATTCGGGGGTTTGAGCCCCGCGTCGGGCTCTGTGCTGACTACTCAGAGCCTAGAGCCTGCCTCGGATTCTGGGTCTCCCTCTCTCTCGGCCCCTCCCCTGCTCACGCTCTGTCTCTCAAAAATAAACATTAAAAAAATTTTTTAAAAAACCCCAAAAGTGACAAAGACACAAATGTTAGTCCCAGTATAAGAAAGGAGAGGTCCACCTTCTAAGCAAAATTTTGGGGCCAAACCAATGCTTCCCAACTGATCCTTTGTAAGACACGAGCCATGCGGGTAGAGGGGACGTATCAGACACTGGGTTGTTTGTATAGTGACAAAAAGGTCCCAACACACCCACCCTCTCCCACAAAGATGGTGGGCGAGGCCGTCCGCACGCCAGACTAGACGAAGCCCTTCTCCACGGAAGGCCCATCTCATCCCTCAGCCCCCATGCCTACTGCAGTCTATGCCGGTGGAGCGGTCCATGGACATCTGCTGCCTGGAAGGACAGAGAGCAGGGACGGAGGCCTCATCAGCACAGCCCATTCCACGGCGCTGCGTTCTGCTTTCGCAATGGTCCCCCTACTGTGCTGTGAGCATCCTGACCCCGGGGCCAGCCCACTCCCAGCACCTGGCTCTTCCCAGACAAAGCAACAGATAAACGAACCACTTTCTGACAACCCATCACCAAAGCAGCAAGCAGACATCCGTGATACAGACGTTGCTTTTTTTTTTTTTTTTTTAAGGTAAACTCAACACCCGACGTGGGGCTTGAACCTATGAACCCAGGATCAAGATCGCATGATCTGCTAAATGAGCCAGCCTGGTGCCCCCATGACACTAACTTTGTATTCGACTATGGATTAGCGATTTCTTGGCAATATGAATTAGTCACCTGTGGGTCTTTAACCTTCAACTCTGTGTCAACAATAGACACAGACAGCACGTTTCTGCTCAGAAAAGGATCATCAAACTCGGTCCACGTGTAGTCACCAAACACAATGTTATGTCTGTTGAGCAGCTTTCTAACGCTCAGCTTTATATCTTCTTTTTTGGCAGTGCTGGGAACACAAGACACAGAGGTCAGGATGGTAACAAGTGCCTTCTACAAAATCAGGCCTTTCAGAGCACAGCGGTGGGCTCGCCTGGGGGTCAGCCCCAAGCCAAGCCCTGCCCTCCATCCACCAAGAGGCCACAGCAACAGCTCCTGCCACCCGGGGCTGCCCCAACGGAAGATCAGCCCGGAAACACAGGCCTGGCGTGCACTGCGAGCTCTCGCTAGTGCTGCTACTGTTAGGAACGAAGGCGCAAAGCTCCCACAGCCGTGGGGTTGCAGCCCGAGTCCGCATTTTAACAAAAGCCCGAGGCCTGTGATTCACGTGGGAAAACTCTGACGCTTTCGGACTGGCATTCAAGGCTTCCAGGACGCCGACCGGTTCTGGCCCATACCTGCCTCCGCCCCGCCTCCCACACTGCCCCAGCCGGCCTCCCCCTCGGGCTCCCCCTCCGCGGCAGGCAGGCCCGGGAGGGTCCACCCTCCCGGGCGCCTGCCCCACGCAAGCCACACCCAGACCCCTCTGAAAGCTGCGGACCACGGGGGTTCGCCTGGGGTCCTGGGAGATAAGGTGGTGGGCGGCTGGGGTGACCGAACAGCCCGACAAACGCCAGCTCCGAGGATAACGTGCACACGCGCCCCTTCCTCCCCGGGCCCGTCCGGCTCCGCTTGGGTGCGGCGCCCGGGCTCACCTGCCGCTCCGCTGGTGCACCTCCACGTGGACGGTCGGCGCCTCGGCCACGCAGGGCAGCGCCTGCTTCAGGTCGCCCACGGCCTCGTCCATGGCGCCGCCTGGAGCAGCGGGGACCCGGCCGGAGCGTGGCCGCCGCCGCCTCGCGCCCCGAGCCGCCGCCGCCGCCGCCACCGCCACCGCCACCGCCCGGGCCGCTTCAGCCGTCCGCCCTCCCGCCAGCGCTTGAAAGTGCCGCGCGCGGCGCACCGCCCTCTGACCCGGAAGCGCTGGGCGCCGGCGGGGCGAGACGGCCCGACTTCCGGCGCCTGCTTCCGGCGAGGCCCGGCGACCTCCGCGGGGCCTGGCGGGTGGCGAGTCGGGGCCGCGGCGGCGGCGGCGTCCACGCTGCGGCCGCGCTTGCTTGCAGCCCTCAGCCCCGCGCTCCGGCCCCGCGCCGCCATGGGCAAGAAGCACAAGAAGCACAAGACCGAGTGGCGCTCGTCCTACGAGGGTGAGGCGGCGGGCGCGCTTTGTGACGTCGGGCCGGCCAGCGGGCGGGGGGCGGGGGCCTCGGGCCAAGATCCCGGGCTCGCGGGCTCGGGCCCCGAGGGAGAATCCCCGGCTCGCCTGCGGGTGGGGGAGGGGGGTCTCGGCGGGGGGAAGATTCCGGGGTCGCGGGAAGGTGTCCTGGGCGAGGATTCTGGGATCGCGGGCGGCGGTTCCGGGCCAGGGCGCCAGGGCTGTCGGGCGTCTGGTCCGCCTCCTGCATCTGTGTTGGCTTGTCTGGTCTTGGAGAAGTTCGTCCCTGTTTGTCACCCGCGTCCGGCCTGCGCGTTCCTGCAGCCTCGGTCCTGTGTCTGCTGCAGGACAGACGGGCGTGAGCGCAGGCCAGGAGCTTAGGGAAGGGGGCGGGGAGGGACCAGGCGCCTGGGCTCCCCTGCCTCCTTGTTCCTCGCCAGACAGAGCAGCTCGAACTATGTCCCTGAGGGTGATGCAGCACCATCATGCAGCACCCGCAGGGGGGCGGGACTGGCAGCCCTGGGGTTTGCTTCCCCATCTTTCCCTGATGGTGTTGCCTTCTGGGGCCTGGGCGTCCTCTCTGTTCCCCCTGCACGTCGGGCCCCTGGTGCCTCTACACACCCCGAAGCTGCGGTCTGTGCTTACAGATTATGCAGACAAGCCCTTGGAGAAGCCCCTGAAGCTGGTTCTCAAGGTTGGAGGAAGTGAAGTGACTGAGCTGTCGGGGTCTGGGCACGACTCCAGTTATTACGATGACAGGTCAGACCACGAGCGAGAGCGGCACAAGGAAAAGAAGAAGAAGAAGAAGAAGAAATCCGAGAAGGAAAAGCACCTTGACGATGAAGAAAGAAGGAAAAGAAAGGTAGAGCAGGGAGGCAGCTGGCCGGTGGAGGCCCCCAGCCCCCCGGACGGCAGATCACAAGGGCCGTGGGGTCTTAGGAAAGGGCTGTCCTGTTTGTAGCAAAAGGCGCACGAGCCCAGGGGGTGGCCATTGGGGGGGGGGAGGGGGGATCTGAAGGAGAAGCGTCTCTGGAGGGAGGTTTGCTTGCTCAGCTTTGTGTTGCGGGAGATCATTTAAAACTGCTTGCCTTGCTCTCGCTGCCCTGACTCTGCCTCACAGGAAGAGAAGAAGCGGAAACGGGAAAAGGAGCATGGCGACTCAGAGGGAGAGGCCGACGACTTTGATCCCGGCAAGAAGGTGGAGGTGGAGCCGCCCCCCGACAGGCCCGTGCGAGCGTGCCGGACACAGCCAGGCGAGTGGAAGGAACGTGTTTGGAGGCTCTCCCGGAGCGCGACAGCTCGTCTCTGTGACACAGTGGTTGGCGTCGTGCTTCTCTGCCTCTTGGGGACGTGTGCGGGAAGGAGGGAACGGTGCTTTCTCTTCCAGGGCTCGACGTGAAGCGTAGCTGGACCTGAGGTTTTAGTGTCAACTTGAACCTGTAGAGCGGTGTTCAGTCAACTACCGCCCCTGTGCCCCCTTCCTTTGTTTTTTTTTAAACCCACGGGCTCATCACGAGGAGAAGGGAACTAGTGCTCAAATCAGTTATTACTGAGGCTGTCAGGCACCACGAGGGCGGTGCCAGCCTCACCGGAGGAGAGAACACTCGGGGCTCTCTAACCTGTGAGTGGTCACTTTCCTCAGGGGCTTTCAAATGGTCAGGAGGTACTGAAGTGGAGGCAGGTTTGCTTCAAGCGTTTCTCTTCTTGACGTTGGGCTTGACTGCCTGTGATTCAGGAGGGAAGGAAGCGGGGTCGTATGGTAGTCGTTGCCGAGGCTGTGGTTTTCTGGCAACAGCCGCCCCGTGCAAGTCATTGCCACGGTGAACAGGTAGGACCCGGGGCCACGGGGCACAGGGGGCAGGAGAGAAGGTCAGGCATGAGACGGTTCGCTGGGTGAATGTGCTCACGAAGCGCGTACGGTCGCCGGTCCCTGCCGGCTTGGTCTGATCAGCTGATTGAGGTCACGCGTGCAGCGCTTCCCTTCTGTGTACCCGAAGGGGTGATGTTCACACTTGCTCTGGTCACTGTCACTGTCGGGACCCACTCGTGGTCCGCAGGCCTGTTTGCTCCAGCCCTGGAACCAGCTATTTCTCCAAGGAGCCCTGGTTCCTTAGTGCATTCAGATGCTGAGGTCTGGGGGCTGGGCGTGGCCAGCAGTGGATGCTCTAGGTAAGAGCACTTGTGTTCTTATGGCTTAGGGAACAGAACCTAGGCCGCCACGTGTGCTTACTACGTTCACCAGAAACCACGGTTCCACACCGTGGGCCAAGAGATGTAGTTAGTGGCCGTCCTCACAAGGACCCCCGTGCGGTTGCATTCGTACCCGTTTTACAGAGGAGGAGCAGCAGAGGTGCGGCCAGAGGTTCTGGACTGCCGAGTAAAGTGATAGTTGGTGACGCTCGGCCTCTGTGTCCTGGCCGTCTTCGTACCGTGTCTGGAACGTACTGGGCCCGGTCGTGACAGGGGACTCCTACAGACTGACAAGCGACAGCTCCCTGTTGTCGTTTGAAGGATCTTGGCACTTTCTAAGGGGTTTGGGGGACTGATGCTGTGGCGGATGCCCCTCCCACCCAGCTGAGTTTTTTGGGGCCAAGACCGGGTCTGGGTCATCCTTGTACCCAGTTCTTGTTGGAGCCTGAAACACTGAAACGTGCCGTGGAGTGGGAGCTCTCTAGTGACACAGTATCAAGATGTTTCGACTCATCGTTATCCTGTACTCTTTAAATTGTCAGCTGAGAACGAGAGCACACCGATTCAGCAGTTACTAGAGCATTTTCTCCGCCAGCTCCAGAGGTAAACAGTTTCTCAAGAACTTGAGGTTGGGAACCTTCAGGGTGTCTTCCCTTGTGACGGGTTCTTTCCTCACCTCCCACACCCGTGAAGCAGACCCTTCGCCCTCCCTGGGTGACGCCCAGTCTAGTGGGGGGTGGGCCGGCGTGGGGAGAGCACCGTGTGCCCGGTCCGTGCAGGGCAGGGGTGTTGGTGGGGGGCGGTCAGGACCTCCATGATGCAGATGTCACGGCTCCAGCCAGGAGGGTAATTTTGGAATTTTTAACCATCAAAAATATCTACTACGCTTCTACGGAGTGTAAATTTTATTTCTTATTTTAAGGAACTAAACTTGGTGAATTGTGTCATGTTTTTACCGTGAAACGTTTTGTATTGTTTGGAAATCTACATTTAGGGTTTTTCCTGTTTAAGTAATGATGTTCTTGTTTTCAGAAAAGATCCTCATGGATTTTTTGCTTTTCCTGTCACGGATGCAATTGCTCCCGGATATTCCATGATAATAAAACATCCCATGGACTTTGGTACAATGAAAGACAAGATCGTAGCCAACGAATACAAATCAGTCACAGAATTTAAGGTAAACTAATTTCGGTTTCTGAAATAATTGCCGCGAAGCTCTCTGTGTGTTTATGTCCAGTAAGTACTCTGTCCGTATCAGCTGGTTTCTAGTTGCGAGTGTTCATGGGCGCCTGAGCCTTCGGGCCAAGGTCTCCCAAAGGTTGCGTCAGGGAAACCGGTATCTTGTCTGGAAGCTGTAGAGACATGTGAGGTCAAGCAAAAGTGTGTCTGATTTGGTCTGACTCCAGAATGGGTATTTTTAGAATTACAGTTTTTCCTAGTTTTTTGTTTTATGATAACTAGGAGTTTAATTTTTTTTTTTTTAACGATAAATTTCTATGACTCTCTAGTGTGTAGTTCTGAACTCTGTTTCTTGGTACAACTGCAAGGTAGGAATTGCTTGTTGGCTTTGGTCCCAGGGGCAGATCAAGATGAGTGCTTGACGCTTTGGTAATGATGTCATGTAGGAAAAGGCATCGGGTTTCTTTCTTAGTTTCTATTCAATTTGGAAGGCTTAGCTCTATCCCTCTCATTTGCTGGTGACATGGCTGAACGTGTTTGCTGAGCCTCAGAGGCTGTGCCACATGAAAGGGTACAGGGGCGGGCGGCCCTCAGTCCTCCACCTTCCTTGTCGGGCCCTGGTTTGCTCTGCTGCCCAGTGACGGTCCTGGATGTGAGCAGTGTCCCCCCTCTGCCTTGTCCTCAAGACTGCTACATCAAGGCCCACAGGCCCAGCCCTGGGGACCTTGGCCGTGGGGCCAGTGCTGGGGCTCGGTCAGGGTCTGGCTGGCTGCAGCTGTCCTTATGCGTCCTCATGGCCAGCACAGCGCACCTGTGACAGGTGTGTGTGCGGTCTGTAATTTGGTTGGGGTGATGATATATTGAAACGTCCGATAGCTTGCTTTTAACGTAAGCTGTTCAGCAAGATTTTCCTTATCTTACGGAAAGCCTTTTTGCTGACGCTATTAGAGTAATTGGCGATAGACTGAGTTTTGAATTCTGTGGCAAAATCCCAGAGAGAGGACATGAACGTGCTCAGCTCTCGGCTCATTCCTCAGCTTTTACTTAAAAGGACCTGGCTGTCACTTCTTGTTCCTACTTACATCTGATTTCTCCCAAAGCGGGGGAGCTGGAGATGGAGAGAGGGAACCGCGATGTTCTTAGAACGCGCACGTGTTGGGGCAGCTGGGAGGCTCCGTCGCTTAAGCGTCCAATTCTTGGTTTCGTCTTAGGTCATGATCTCATGGTTCACGAGTTCAGGCCCCACGTCAGGCTCTGTGATGACAGCGTGGAGCCTGCTTGGGATTCTGTCTCTCCCCTGCTCACACACACATTCTCTTTCTCAGAATAAAAAAACAGAAACAGAAGCCACGCGTGTCGCCCTCAGGAGGAAGCCCCAAGTTTGGCAGGCTTCTCACTGTAAGGTCTGAAACTTTCCTCAAAGAGTCGTTAAAAACCATTTGTTAAGCTGAAGAGCCTGGTTTAGTTGCTTGCCACTCAGTTTTAGCCTCTTGACAGGAGTCCTGTTTTTGCTGGCATCTTAGTGGTTCAAATTCGACAGATTCTATTTTTTTCCCTTTCAGGCGGATTTCAAACTGATGTGTGATAACGCGATGACCTACAACAGACCAGACACTGTGTACTACAAGTTAGCTAAGAAGATCCTTCACGCAGGCTTTAAGATGATGAGCAAAGTAAGAAGCCCGCGGCAGCAAGGAGCCACAGAGACGAGAGTTCCCCTCTGTCTCGATGCCTACACAGAGCCCCACCCCCACTGACTGACATGCTTCCACCCGTCCATCACTGGCCGTGGTACAGAGCCTCTGTACACATCCCAGGCCACCCTCCCCGCCAGGCGCGCGCTCTCTCTCTCTCTCTCTCTCTGCTCCTGCGCCAGCTGGAACGTCTCCTTTAGGGTTGGTGGAAAGTGCTGGATCTGTTGATCTAAGTGTGGGTGTCTGATGGATTGCAGCCAGCCTGTGATTTGTTTTACGTGGCTGCCTCACTGAGTCCAGACAGGACGTCTTGGCCGTCCGGAGTGGCTTCCCAGATCTGTCCCATGAGCCAGGTTGCATGCGTCACGCATCTAGGACCGGTGCCTTGTGCCTGACCGGCCTGTAGGTGAGGTGCGGGCCCCTGTGCCCTCTGGCCCGTCCCCCTCCGCCAGCCCCGAGTGCTCCCAGCCAGTCGGCCGCGCCTGTGGTGCCGACTCCCACCTGCCCCTGCCGCGGTAGCGCCACGGGAGCCCGCTGTTAGGCCAGGCGAGGCTGCGGCCATCCCCATCCCACCCGTCGCCATGGCGCCTCGGCTGCGAGGCAGAGGTAAAGGCCTGCTGCTCTGTCCTTTTTGATTCTAGGAGCGGCTGTTAGCTCTGAAGCGCAGCATGTCGTTTATGCAGGACATGGATTTTTCTCAGCAGGCAGCTCTTCTGGGCAACGAAGACACAGCTGTTGAGGAGCCCGTTCCTGAAGCGGCACCTGTACAAGTAGAAACTGCCAAGAAATCCAAAAGGCCGAGTAGAGAAGTTATCAGGTAACGGGAAATGCACCTCAGGACTGTGAGTGAGGGTGAGCCTGTGCTGGCGCCCGTGGCCGCGGAGTAGCTCGTGGACCCCCACCTGCTGGAAGGAGCCCGGTCCCCAGCGGCTGCGTGTGAGCTCTGGTCTCAGGTGTTTCCAGGCAGCTGGCCGGCAACCTGGGCCAGCCGGGCCTCGTCACGCTAACGGACCTGGGGGCACAAGGGCAGGACAGCCCCTGCCAGCCATACGCAGGCTCTGTTCCAGGTGTGACACTGCTGTTCCCATATGCGTGTTGCAGTGGTTGTTGGCCCTTCACTCTGAAGAAGTTCCCTCACGTGCAGGACACTTGATGGTGGCCTAGTTTGGCTGTCCCTGTGCGGGGGACGTAGCTGTGCTGTGTTTAGGCAGGTGACACGCTTTGTGGGGGGGCTTCATTCTCCTTATACCTGACCCCCCTCAACTCCTGCAGCCGTCCACCCTGGGCCAGAGGCGGGGCCTTCTTGCAGGCTTGGGGTCCGCAGGCAGAGTTTGCTCCCGCAGCTCCTTGGATGGAGTCGGTCCATATGCTTCTGGAACCTTCCACAGGAGAGGCCACATCCCTTGGGCGCTGCACCCAGTGACCCTTGGCTGTTCGAATAAAGCTCTTCTCTGTGTGGGGTCTGAGCCCGCCTGCCGAAGGCTCGGGACGCCCCTTTTGCCTCACAACCTGTGCTCCCAGTTTACCCTTGTTTCTGGCGTCTGCACGCTCCACGGAGCTTTGCCTCTTTTTCCAACGGTGCCTCGAATGACATTGTGAGTAGTGAGGTTGCCGTCAGGTTGCTCTTAGATCGACTCAGGTGTGCAGCTGAGACACGAGACACTCCAGCGGCCGTTTGGGGCTCCCTCGCTGTTCGGGAGGCCCCGCATATTGCTGCAGTTATAGCCACGAGGACAGGGTCGAGGAGTGCTCCGTGCCCTTGCTCCCGGCCCGTGGTGACCTTGGGGAGCGGTAGGGACTGACCGTGGTGAGGGGGGAGCAGCACGTGCCCGGGTGACGTGTGTGGTGTTCCTGCCTCGCAGCTGCACGTTTGAGCCGGAAGGAAATGCCTGCAGCCTGACTGACAGCACGGCAGAGGAGCACGTGCTGGCCTTGGTGGAGCACGCAGCTGATGAGGCTCGGGACAGGATCAGCCGGCTCCTCCCAGGGGGCAAGGTAGCATCGGGTGTCTGGGTAGAGCTCGTGTCCCGCAGGCTCCCTTGCGGGTGATGGGTCCCGTCACCGGCTCCATCTCTGGGGTGGGCGGGGGCCTCCCAGAAGCGGTGTGTGATGCGGGGACGCTGCAGGCAGGCTCGCCCTGTAGTGGGATGTTGCCCACCGGCGGATGGACGTCAGGCCTGCCAGGCATCTGCGCTGCAGCCTCCCTCTTCTCCTGGTGTGCTTGCGTCTCTGTGTGCCTCTGCGGCGCCCGTGGGTCCCATCTGACCCGGGCCTGGCCTGTGGGGGCCTCCCTGCTGTGCTTGGAGCACCCCCCTGCCGGGAGAGCAGACCGGCACCTCCGGTAGAAACGGTGTGGCTCTTGCGTGCACTTTTAAACCCGCTAGTCATGGTAACGAGGACAGAGGCGATGTTAATCCCGGCACGTTTACTTGACCTGGTGCATCCATGGTCTCGTCTGTGCACGTGGTCTGTGTGAAGAACTCTTAGAACTTCACATCCCTGTCTCAGACACGTGTTCTCAAAACGCGCGTGGAGTGTTACGTCAAGGATTTTGAACAGTGACGTTTTGCATGCGCCGGGTTACGTGAAGCATACGGAGATGAATCTTTTACTTACCTTAAGGTTCCCTGGTGGGAAGTTTGCGGTTCCCTGTGTAGCTGATGTTGATCTGCTGGGCCTGCTGGTCTGCACGCCTGTAGTGCTTCAGCCCTGGAGTGTCCCGGGCACTGGGCACGGCCCTCAGTGGCGCTGGGAAAGAGCCCTGCGGACTGTAGCTCGGAGAGGGAGGGCCGTGCTGAGCTGTGTGTATTCATCAGAGGCACGTGTCCACACCCGAACCCCCATTGCTCCCAGTGCTGGGCCTGTTTCCCTTTTCTCCCTTTTTGGGTTGTAATTCCACAGCGAGAAACCTGACTCCTGCTCCCCTTAGTGCATTCACGTGGTCAGTGCTCACGTGATCAGCACTTACATGGTCAGCGCTCACGTGGTCAGCGCTCACGTGGTCAGTGCTCACACGGTCAGCACTCACGTGGTCAGTACATCCATAGTCAGCACTCGCATGGTCAGTGCTCACATGGTGAGTACTTACATGGTTAGTACTCCCATGCTCACCGCTCACGTGGTCAGTATTTACGTGGTTGTTGCTCGTGGTCAGTACTGACATGGTTAGCGCGCACGTGGTCAGTGTTTACGTGGTCAGCGCTCACGTGGTCAGCGCTTACGTGGTCAGCGTTCACGTGGTCAGTACTGACACAGCGCTCACATGGTCAGTGCTCACATGGTGAGTACTCGTATGGTTAGTACTCACACACTCAGCGCTCACGTGGTCAGCAGTGACGGGTCTCCTGTCCTCCCCGCCCTATATTCAGGCACTCAGGCCAAGGGTCCCCCTCTTCTCTTCCCCCACTCCCATGTGCAGGTGCCCCTCCTGGACCTTCCTGGGGGCCTTCGGAGGAAGAGGGCTTTTGTTCAGTGGTTTTCTGTAAGCGGAACTAAGTCCCTTGTGTTAGAGATGGAGCCTCTAGTGCCCGTTGATATGGCATTTGGTGACCAGGGTCCTGTTCTGGGTCATTTGACTCAGGTTCTGACATCCTGTAAGAGGGCAGTTTCTGGGGTAAGCTTCCTGCTTCCGTATCTCCTTTAGAAGAATCAGGAACTAGTCTTAATCCTTCCGGTACACATGGGTGTGAAGTCAAGTTCGGGGAGGTATGAGAGAGGTCTCTGCGGTCTTTTCCATGGGGAAACCAACTGCCCCGTGACCTGTTGGGATTTGTGCACGTTAGGCCGTGCTCGTACGCCTTAGCTCTGTTGGTGTTGTGGCAGAGCACGTAGGGCCGGCCCTCAGGTGTGCTTCCTTGCAGATGGGCTATCTGAAGAAGGACAGTGACGGCAGCTTGCTCTACAGCGTGGTCAACACGGCCGAGCCGGATGCCGACGGTGCGTGGCCCCGAGCAGGGCTGGGGTTAGTCTCCGCAGCGCCAGGGAGTTTCGGCTTCGTAGCCCGTCTGAGATCACGGTTGCCCGTGCAGAGCAGGCCCCAGTCGCATGGCGTAGACGAATCCCATCCGGTGTTACTCCCCTGTCCTCCCCCTCCTGTGTATGATACGCAGCCTGCGTATGATACGTGGACAGGGGGCAGTCATCCAGCGGGGGCAGGGGTGCCGCTCAGACCTTTTCTGCCCCAGGGTCTAGCATAGGCAGCCAGTGTAGAGCTGTGCTCCCGCAGGGCTGCGGTTCTACAAGTCCTCATGGGCTGACTTCCAGATACCATCATGAGGATCGACTCACACCCTTGTCAGGGCTCCCTGGGAGGAGCCAGAGTGCACAACTCCGTCGCACTCGCGGAGCTTGGAAGGTGCCCAGATGTGGGCTTAGAGGGGATGCCCTGTGTGATCATGGTGTTGAGGACCTTGAGGGGGGCACAGATGCTGGATCCGCTCACCCGTGGGGAAGCCCTTATGTACTCCGTCTCTTTGAAAAGTATCTCGAGTTGATCAACTCATAGCTTAGACAGAGTTAAGGTTTGAGAATTGTAGCGGCTACTTTTTTTTTTTTTTTAAGTGCTTATTTATTTTGAGAGAGAGAGATAGAGAGAGAGAGAAAGAAAGAATCCCAACCAGGCCCCAGGCAGTGCAGAGCCTGAGGTGGGGCTCGAACTCACAAACCGTGAGATCGACCTGAGCTGAAATCAAGAGTCGGATGTTTAACCGACTGAGCCACCCAGGCGCCTAAGAATTTTAGTGGTTTCTGTAAATTTGATTTTAGCTGGTCTTTCTAGAGAGCCCCCCGTGCCTTCCCCAAGTGCACTGTGTGAGCCACTGTGGGAGCTGGGAGCTCCCCGAGCCACCTGTTCACAGCCTGGTCCCTTTGCAGAGGAGGAGACCCACCCTGTGGACCTGAGCTCGCTCTCCAGCAAGCTGCTCCCTGGCTTTACCACACTGGGCTTCAAGGATGAGAGAAGGGGCAAAGGTGAGTGTGGGGTGGGCAGGTAGGGGCACGGGATGAGGGAAATCACAGGAGAGGTGTGGACCCAGGGTCCTTCCGCCATCTTCCTGGCTCACCTGTTCTTAGTACTGTGTCCAGATTCTGGCTCTGAAACTAACGAGATTAAATTAAGGTCCTGTCGAGTGAGGGGAATAAACATTTCACCGGGCACGCTCCTCCTTTACCGTCCACTCGTACCGGCCTGTGGGTCTCAGCCCCGTGCCGACCGTGGGTAGGGGTGTATGCCGGGGTGTCTGCCGAATGATGGTGGGCAAGTGTGGGAGATGGAAGGTTGGATGGGTGTGGCGGTGGAGGGAGGGAGGGGACTGGTGTGCTGGCCGCACTCGTGTGTGTGGCCGAGTGACCGAGTGACGTCTGTGGCTGGTTTGCTAGATTTGGAGTGTGTCGGTGTGCAGCAGTTTTGTTCCCCGGGGGACAGCTGGTGGCGTCTGGGGACGTTGTGATGGTCACATCGTGGTGTTGCTGGAGTCTAGTGGGGGGGACGGGCACGTCTGAGACGCATTGCTCTCGAGCTCTGACGTCATTCACGTGGGGACGCCGGCCGTGATGCCCCCACAGCCCCTTGAGGGATCCAGCCTCGTCCTGTGGGCTCGGTTCCCAGCAGGGCCTGGGGCGGCACGAAGCCGTTCTACTAGCGCGCGCTCGCCTTGCATCGCGTGAACTGTCCTCTGCGCCTGCTGCAGAGCCTGAAGTGCTGGTTCGGCCCGGAAGCTGCCACTGCCTCGGGTCGCTGGGGAGCAGCGATGTCACAGGGAGGAGGCTGGGAGCGGGGGCGGGGGCGCCTCCCGCGGGACCGAGCGCGTCTCGTGCGGGCGTCACCGCACGTGCGTCTCACGTCTTGTGCTCTCCCTCTCCTGCCCTCAGTCACTTTTCTCTCCAGCACCACCACCGCGCTTTCAATGCACAGCAATTCCGTGTTCGGCGACTTAAAGTCGGAGGAGATAGACCTGCTGTATTCCGCCTACGGGGATGAGACGGGTGTGCAGTGCGCGCTGAGGTGAGCAGGGTCGGCACGGCCCGGAAGGTTCTCGCTTGCCGTGCGGCAGGAGCCGTTTCCCTGGTGGGTGGTTGGCGGGAGATGGCCGACGGCAGCGGGTCTGCACGGCAGAGGTTTTCGAGTTCTTTTCCGTAAACCACTGGTTTGCTGTGGGTTGGTCTTGAAGTTCGGGTAACTCAGCTGCGCCTTACAAAGGTGACGATCCAGGCTGTAGTTTAAAAAAGAACGTGTGTGTGCGTGTAACCAACCACGTGTGTTTGGAGCTTGTTTCGTGGTTTCGTTGGAACGTGGCTCGGTGGCCGTGTTAGTCTGCTGGGGCCACCGGAACCGTGCACCCCAGCTTGAGGGGCTGAAGTGACAGGCATTCGTCGTCTGGCGGGGCCGGAGGCCGGGAGTCCGAGACCCGGGCGTGGGCAGGGCTGCTTTCTCCTGCGGCCTCTGTGCTTAGCGCGTAGATGGCCCTGGTCTCCCTGTGTCCTCACCTGCACGCCCCTCTCTAAGTCCGTGTCCCGGTCTCCGTTTCCTTCAGAGACACCGATCGTAACGCGTTAGGGCCCCCTAAAGACTTCGCTCGAACTTCATCACCTTTGGGAGGCCACGTCTCCAAATGATACGTTCTGAGGTACTGGGGTTGGAGCTTCAGCAGAAGAATTTTGGGACACGCTTCAGTCCCCATTGGTGACTGGGACGTGGTACTAAAACCTTAGACGTGGTGCCGTGTTTCTGTGGAGCTGCTGTGTTCTGTGCACCAATAGAAGTAGGTCACGCCTGTAGAATTTTAGTAATTCTCCAGGAGGAAAGGCGAGTTTGGCTAACCTCTAAGAAACGGATCTTTCCGTATTAGATCTTTAATTTCAAACGGAACACGGGATGTATTTTAAAAACGAACAAAAGGAAATCAGCCCTTAATACGATTTTTATGAGCCCAGCGAGGCAGAAGTGGAACACCAAGGAGGAAATCTGTGGTGAGCGAGGACAGTGTCACAAGTGGTGCCCTCCCCCCCCTTTTGCCCCACTGCCCTGTCACAGCCTTTAAGGGACGGCAGTCACCTTTGGTTCAGGGGGCACGGTGTTCCCAGACCGTGGTCGCCTTCCCCCGCGCCCACCCCAGAAACACGGATGGACTCCGGGCGCTGGGCAGCGAGAAGCCCGACCGCGTGAGCAGCGCACGGCGGCCGCAGCCCACGCTCCTCCCGGGCGTCCCCGCGTCACCTCGCCACGCGCTCTGTTCCAGACCACGCCATGAGTGTTCCGGTGTCCCTGCTCCCGTCACACGCTCACGGTGGTGGCGTCTCCTGAAACGCTCCCGGAGAGACTCGTGTGCCGTCACGGTCTCACTCCCAGATCGGTGGCCCTCCTCGCTCCCCGTGTGACGGTCTGGCCTCTGGGGAGCCCTTCTGAGCCTTTGCCCCAGGGCTTAGAGGCCAGGACCCGGGCCTTCGTCCCCTGCCTCCTTTTACGGTGCCTTCCGCTCACTTCTTTTTTAGTTTGTAGTATTCACGGAGTCCGAAAACCAGGACGATACTCTAGGGTGCGGTGCCCGCGGAGTCTCGTTCCCGCACGAGCTCCCTCTCCCCGCTGCTGTGGAGCATCTCTCCTCGGTCTCCTTTCGTTAAGTCAGAACGGAAACAAAAACGAAAAGAGCACCGGGTACGGCTGTGCCCCTCCCGCGGGAGCCCGCGTGTCCCAGTTGACCCCGAGCCGCGCACTTGCGGTTGTGCGGGGCTACCTGCCCGCGGCTTTTCGCGGTCGGTAGAGGATGGAGTCGCGGTCGGGGTTTCTCGTGATTTTCTTTGTAACGTGCTCTTCCTGGCGTGTCTCGTGCGGGGTGTGGTGTGCGGTGCGTGTGACGTGCGAGAGCCGCGCTCGTCAGCTCGCGTTCTCAGAAAGGCTTCTGGTCGGCAGACTGCGAGTGGTTCGGTCTGGGGCGAGACACAAGTGATGCGTGGATTTGCAGCTTGCGGGCTTGGCGCCCCCGATCCCTGCCGTTGTTCAAGAGCTCACCGTATGTGCCCGGACTCTCGTTAGCCTTGTCTTTTTTGAAGTGATCTTCTCGAGATGGTTTTTGAGTTCTAGCATCTATTTTTTTTTTTTTTTTATGTTTTTTTATTTTTGGGACAGAGAGAGAGCATGAACGGGGGAGGGGCAGAGAGAGAGGGAGACACAGAATCGGAAACAGGCTCCAGGCTCCGAGCCATCAGCCCAGAGCCTGACGCGGGGCTCGAACTCACAGACCGCGAGATCGTGACCTGGCTGAAGTCGGACGCTTAACCGACTGCGCCACCCAGGCGCCCCTAGCATCTGTTTTTTAAGATCTCTTGTTTTTGTTGTTTAGTTTATATCGAGGGAGAGCGCACGTGCACGTGAATGGGGGAGGGGCGGGGGGAGGGGAGAGAACCCCAAGCAGCCTCCGCGCTCAGCTCAGAGCCTGATGTGTGTCTGGAACTCCCAAAGTGGGAGATCGCGACTCGAGCCCAAGTCGAGAGTCACGTGCTTGACGAGCCACCCGGGCGCCCCTTGAGGCCCTTTTCACCTTTCTGGATCATGGGCCACCCTGAGTATCCGACGGAGACGGTTGCTGCCACCCCCCAGAGTACACGTGGGAGGTTTGCGGCTCTCGGCGAGACCCTCTCGCGGAGGCGCGTCCGAGGAGCCGGGTCCACGGGGCAGGCCCCGCTCCTCGGGACCGCCGGCCCCGGGGAAGGCGCCTGGGAGGCGAGAGCGTGCGGCGCGGGGCCTTCCGGCGGCGTCATGCCCTCTCTCGGCCTTCCAGCCTGCAGGAGTTCGTGAAGGATGCTGGGAGCTACAGCAAGAAGATGGTGGACGACCTCCTGGACCAGATCACCGGCGGGGACCACTCGCGGATGCTGTTCCAGCTGAGGCAGGTGGGCGTGCGTGTGTTGCATTTGTGGGGCCGCGCCTGTGGAGCGAGCCTGTCCGGATGGACACCGTCCTAGGGAATCGCTGGCTGGTCTCCCCTCATTCATGTTTTAAGTTTTTATTTCAGGCAGTCAGTTTTCTTTCAGAGGAACTGAGAAGTTTAAGAAGTCCCGCTTGCCACCCCCCCTTCCCAATCCCCCCCCCCCCGCCCCCCACCGTCTCTGGGGCTCTGTGACTTTATACCCAGATCACTGTTATGTGCCGTCCATTCCCTTTGCTCTGAAGACTCTTTTTGGCTATTTCTTCGAGTGTAGACTTGCTGACGGGGAATTTGCTCAGCTTCTTTTTGGTCTGAAAGAAGTTATTTTATCCATATTTATGGAATTCCTCTTCCCTGGGTCTGGAATCGTGGAATCATAGGCTGCTTTTCTCCTATTTTGAGAGACATCTGACCACACCGTTTCTGAAGCGTCGCCGTCGTAGGCGTCTGTGTCTTCTGTCGTGCATCTTGGCAAGGCGCACGCGTCGGCCGACGGGCTTCGAGTGGGCTTTTCCTTTTTTCAAGGTTGTAGGAAAAGACCAGAAGAGGTCTGTGCTATACAGACCTCCGTCCCAGGAGGCCTCAGATACTCGCTCCTTTGTCCTTTGCAAGAAATGGACTGCTTGCTGCTCTGCGTGCTTCTAAAGTTTAATCTTTGTAACTGATTTTCAGTAATTCGTCCCTGATGTGTTTCAGCGTTCTTTTCTCTGTGTTTATCCTGCTTAACGTTTGTCGGGCTTCTCAGGCCCATCATTTAGAAGATTTTCATCCGTCGTCTTTTCAGATGTCGTGTCTGCCCCCACCCCACACTCGTCGCTTCTCCAGGACTCTGACACGCGGCCGGCATCCTGGCCTGTCCCGAGTGCCGGTAATGCTCAGCTCCTGTCTCAGTCTCTTGTCCCTCCCTCAGGGGTGAATGCTGTCTGTTGCCGTGGCTTCAAGTTGAGTGATCTGTTTTTGTGCCTCAGCCACATTTGCTGTTAAGCTCAGCCAGTGAAGGTTTCCTTTGAGACGCCGTGTTGTAGGTCTAGGCTCTGTTTTCTTCCTTCTTAGGCCTTCCCTTTCACGTTATGTTCACGCTTTCCTTTAAATTTTTGGACCTATTTCTCGTATCTCCCACGGCTGCTTTGAAAGTCCTTATCCACCAATTCTGTCATCTCTGCCATTCCTGGATCTGCCTTTTGGTAGATTTTCCTCTGCTTACTGTCCACAGTTTGCTGCTTTATTGTTTGATTGGGCCCCGGGCATTACATTGTCGAGTCTCTGCTGTCTGGACTGGCTATTACTGCCGCCAGCAGTCATAAGTGACTGGCGGAAATAGGACTGTGGTTGGTCTGAATTAGATATGATGAGAATGTGAGCTGTGGACCAGAATTTTAGAGACTGGTGCGAAAAAAGAAACGTAAAACTATTTCATTATTTTATCTGGATCTCACGTTAAAATAAAAAATGTTTTCAATACGTTGGGTTAAGTGAAACGTGTCATCGTCGACTACGTGTTAAGATTAATCTTAAGCAGGCTACTGGAAGGTTAGGTAGGTATGTGCTCACGTTACATTACTGCTGGGCGAGGCTGGCCTGGACTTTACTGTGTTCCTTTAAGAACGTTGATGTTCATTTTGGCGGAGTTCTTAGGAGTCATCTGATTTCTTGGGATTTGTTTTTAATTTGGTAGGGTGGGTTTCAGCGGCCTTTATGTTGGGTGAATTTGGCCCTGATCCCAAGGAATGGCCTTTCAGGGTCTCTTCTGGTGGCCCAGGTTTCAGTGAGGTCTTGGCTGGGTGGAGTTTGGTTGTGTCTCCTCACGTGTACCTGGCCCCATGGTGTTCGTCTGTGTGTGCACAGGTCAGTGTGGTCCGGGTTCAGCCCTCCTGGACTTGAGCTCCTGCTGTGAGCTATATCCTCCTCTCCAGACTTTGCCACTCTTCAGTTCCGTGTGGCCGCTGTGCCCTGGCTGCCGTTCTCTGCACTGTGGTCTGAAAGTTTTCCTCCTGGTGCCCCCCTGGGCACAGTGTGTGAGGCTGTGTCTTTATAGAGCAGGAACTCCTGAGATGTCCTGGCCACTTGGTTTCCTTTCTAGATTCCAGCGGGATCACTTTTCTGAAAGTGAGCTTGCATTACAGGAGTCACGTAATTCCCAACGTGCTATGGCATTAGGTGACGTTTGAGGCCAAAACGTATACGTTAGTGGAGGCGTGCGTATGCGTGTGGAACTGGACGTTACAATAGTGGAGAAGTTAATTTTCTATTAAAGCTTATAAAAACCTTAGCACAGGTGAATCTCTAGAACGTTGTCCCAAACAAAAGATCTCAGATGCAAAAGCGTGCGAGCTGAGTGACTGTTTTGAAGGTGAAGATCCTGCCAGATTGCAGGACGGTGGCTCAGTAGCATTTAGGCTTGTGATCTCCACATGTGGTCACACGTGGCTGGGCGTCCCATACAGAATGTAGTCAAGCAGTAGCTGTCTTGGGTGACTCTGGGTCCCGCACAGGCTGTGGTCATGCAGTAGTGGTCAAGTGTAAGCCTCTTGTGGACACTGCAGCCCGAGGAGAAGATGCGTGGCCCCACAGTGCAGCCCATCGGAGGGCAGGGGACCCTCCTCACCTAGCAGGTGGTTTCCTGAGCTGCCCCTGAGACGCAGGTACAATGTCAGACGTTTACCTTCTGTTTGAAGCCGTCCAGGGCTGCGGAAACGCGTTGGGTGCCCTCTCCTTCACCTCCGTCCCTCCCAGGGTGCCATCAGGGCACTAGGCCTTCCAGGGTCTTGGCTGGGCCTGCATGAATCGGGCCCTCTGTGGGGAATTGGCTGTCTGTCTGATGCTGCACCAGCTCTGATTCACAGGGTGGTGTGAATACCGCGAGGACAACCCCAGCAAGACTGAATGGGCTGCTTTAATTTACGTCTGTGTACACGATATGAGTGAATCATTCCGTATAAAACCGTTTCGAAAACTGGCTTCTCCCGTTTTGATTTGCAGAGGAGAAATGTTCCCGTGAAGCCTCCAGAGGAAGCGAAGGTGAGTTGCACGGACGTGTAAGTGAAAACCTGATGATTAGCGTTCCTGCGGTGAGCGGTCGTGTTCAGCCTGTGAAATGGGGTCGTGGAGAAGAGGTTCACGTGTTGTTTTCTTGGGAAACTGGTTAGGTGGTAGTCTCCCTGCCCCTGAGTTTTAGTGACAAGGGTGAGGGGCAAGAAGCCATGGCACTTCTCTTCCAGTCCAGGCATGGGAGCCGCAGAGCAGTGGTTGTGCGGGGGCCCTGTCTTCTCACGTGGCAAGTGTGCACGGCCGGCCGGTGGGGAAGCAGGCGCTGGACTGGATTCCTGTAGGGGAGCCGCGGGGTACTCTAGCCTCTGGGGTGCTCCCTTGGCTGTGTGTGGGGCCTCGGCCCTGTGAGGTCTCTAGGGAGATCTGCGTGTGTGCTCTTTGGCTGGTGTGAGAAGTCGTGAGTAAACCAGCTGTCTTCAAGTCGTTTTTACGAGTTCCAAGTTGCAGGCGAATCTGTGACAACTTGGAAAACCGCAGCTGTGGGATGATTGCCCCAGCCACGTAGGGAGAAGGGCCCCGTGCTGGGCCCTGGGTAGGATCATGAGTAGCACTGAGCCTCGGTCTCTGGTTGCAAAGTAGAGCGGTAACAGTGGGGTCGTTGTAGGACTCTCGGTGGCACTCTCCCCTGAGATCTGGCTACTGCCGTACTCCATAAACACGAGCTCAGCCCCGGCCCGGCATGTCGATGGCCCAAAGTGATCACTGTAACATTTCCTCTTGAGAGAGATTTATCAGAGCACAGAGCAAAGTGGCTTTTCTGAAAGTCAAGTGAAAGAAGCAAATTCACAGATCACCCAGACGAGACAGACCGATGGCAAGGGTTCACACCCAGACAGGACGACAGGAGAGGGCTCAGACCCAGAGGGGACAGGCCGACGTGAGAGGGTTCACACCAGAGGGCACAGCCCAACATGACAGGACTCACACCCACAGGGGACAGGCCAACGGGAGAGGGTTCACACAGAGGGCATGGCCTAACGTGACAGGGCTCACACCCACAGGGGATAGGCCGGTGGGAGAGGGCTCACACCAGAGGGCACGACCTGACGGGAGAGGGCTCACAGGCCCTGTGCCCCTTGCCTGGTTAGCAGGGTCTCATCTTCCTCCTTTGCCAGGTCCCTGTGTGTGGCTGGATGTAGGTGGGTGCCTGTCCCTACTCTCTGGGCTGGTGGGGACCCTGTGTGAGCCTTCGAGCTGCAGGGCGGGCTGAGGGTGTTCGAGGGCACGTGACGTGCACCTGCGCAACCAGGTCCACAGGCTCTGAGCGTCTGCTGCAGTGTGGACCTTTAGTTGAACTATCTGGTGAAGAAACGGTCCCTCCAGGCCGTGTGTCGGGAAGGGCGTGGTCATCGGACAGTAACTTATCCCACAGTGACTTAGGGTCCGATCTCCAAAGTGAGGGTGGGATTTGGTAGGATTTGAAGACCTTAGGGTCTTACCTGTAGTGTATTTCCCTTAAAGCACCAGAGGTGGCTCTCAATGTTCATTTTAAAAACGGCCATACGTTAGCTGTTACCTCCTGATGTTTACGAGCCACAGGCAGCCGTGAAAGGTTTGTGTGGTGGGAGCGTCTCGGGGAACGCTGGGCTGTTTCCTTACAGTGCAGAGAGGGCTAGGAGGGCGTGGGGCGGCCACAGAAGGAGAGAGCACACGCTTGGCATGGAATCTGCCGTGTTTTTACGTGTAGTCTCTGCAAGGTAGCTGTGAGCCCCTCAGGTCCCCTGTGTCCCCCTGTGCCGCCGCCCCCCCCCCCCCCCCCCGTTACAGGGACCCGTTTATCCCTGAGAGCCAGCAGCCTTTGGCTGTGGGGTTTGGTCTCGGCAGTGGCAGCCGCCTCTGGGAGTGCCCCTGGTGGTCGTGGCTGCAGCAAGGACCAGACGCAGCGTGGTCTTCCTGTTCCCTGGGTGTGGACGTGCAGAGCCGGCCTGTCCTGGGGGGGTGGGGGTGGGGGGGGGGGACGCCGACGCTCCTGTGAGTTCAACAGCTGGTGCTAACTGCCCGCTCAGTGACCTCTTTCCTTTTCTGCTCGGTACCTACCCGTCTCCTCCAGGCTGGGGACTCGCTGGGCGACAGCAACTCCGTCCTGGACTTCATGTCGACAAAGTCCTACTCGGACGCCTCCCTGGACATCTCCATGCTTGGCTCTCTAGGTAGGTCGTGCTGGGCGTGCTCACATCCTCAGGCTCTGCTGGAAGAGGACGCTGTGTTCTCATCCCCGGTGCCGTGTCAGTCTGCGAGGTGGTCCCCGGGGCACGAGGCTGGTGTGCCGAGGCCTGTCCCCTTTCTAGGAATATGGCCACTGTGCTCGGGGTCCCTCCCTGATGGCCCCAGAGGGGGCTTGCCCAGGTCTCCTTTTTGACGTCAGGGTCCCTCGAGCCTGTCGGTCGTGCAGGGACGAGCTGCCTGCCTCGTGGCCTGCCATCGACGTGTCTGCGCGCACGTACCCACCAGGCTGTGCCCTCGTCGGCAGCTGAGCCCGACCCCGCCACGTGAGATGCCCTCTGCGGTCCGCATGCCACCCGGGGTTTTGGAGTCTCTTTGGCCGTCCGGCTCCCTGTTGACTCGAGGCTCTCGAGGTGCATTCTCCTCCCCTCCTTTCCTTTGGGCCGACCTGACCATTACCACGGGGCTTCTCACGGACAATGGCCTCCCTCATTGCGTGTGGCCGTGCCCGTGGTGCTTCCGGCGTCGAGGGGTGGAGGCCAGACGTGCTGCTAAACATCCCGAGGCACAGGGAGCGGCCCCCCGAGAACGACCCGGCCCCGGAGGCCACCGCGGCCGGGGGTGAGAAATCCTGCCTGCGTCAGAAGTGGTTTCTGTCAGCGGCTCAGAGCGCACGAGGCCGGCTCTCGTTTCGTCATCAGCCCCGTGGTCTCTGCCTTGGGTTAGGCTGTTTGTACTTAGCGTGGTAACCCAGACCCGATTGAGATCTGCTGTCTTGCTCCTTGTCTGTTACTTTCCCAATTGTTGGGGGGTCCCACGCCTACCGCTGGGTTAGGTGGTTCCCTAGGAGTCTTGAGACTCGTGGCTCTGGTTTGATACAGCAAAGGGGGACAGATCGGGACCCACAGAGGGAAGGGGTGCATGGGGTGAGTCTGGGGGAGACCAGGCAGCGCTCCAGAGCCACCCCATGGGGTCCCACGGACACGCCTGACTCCCAGCATCGAGGTGGGGCAATGCAGGCACCCTCTTCCTGGCACATCTGCAAATTCCAGGCTCCTGGAAGGAGAGCAGGTGTTCAGTGGAAACCACATCAGTTGCATGGACACTCGAGGTCTGGGGAGCCCCTCTGTCACTCGGGTGGTGGCAACCTTCCCAGGATCCAAGTTCACCAGCCAAGGGCCAACTTGGTCTTCTGGGCTTGCGGTCAGAGGCTGCTGTATTAACGTTAGCCTTGCCAACTCTTCTTTTCCTCTGCGTTTAAGGTTTTTTCCTCATTACTGGTTTTTGGTAGTTTGAGTACAAGGTGCCTTGATTTGCTTGTGTTTGGATTTATCCGTCGGGTTATGTTCGACCTGTGGACTCGGGGGGACCTCTGGACTCGGGGGTCTGTGGATTTTCAGCTGGGCTCCCGATTCTGCCATTCGTTGCTGAGTGTCTTTGCTTCGTGTCTGGCCGTCTGTTCCGCCGCGGCTGACCTGCTGTTGTCCTTCCCAGCGTGGGGTGGCGGGTTGCCGCAGACGCTGCTCTTTTCCTGTGCCGGAGCCCAATTCGGCTTTTCCAGACTCTCCCCTTCTCCCCTCACCACCCTCTTCCTCTGCTTTTTGAGGAGCGAGTGCCCAGTCGCGAATTTAAGGCCCCTCTTGTTCACAACTTTCCTCCCGTGTTTGGTGGGGCTGTTTCCCTGCCCTCTGCCCGCCCGGTAGTGGTTTCTCATGGGCCAGACCGCAGTTACGCCTTTGGGTGCTGGTTAGCTCGCGTGCCTCGATGCTGCGCTTGGTCACGTTCTGACGGGCCGTTACCGATGTGTAGGCGTCGGACCCTGTCCAGGTGTGTCTGTGAGGTGCTCTAAAGGCGGCCCTGAGCCACCTTTAGCGTAGGGAGGGACACCGTCCCGCCGGTGGACCGCACCCTTCTTCAGGCTTGGGCCACCGGTTGTCGGAGACACGTGAGTTCTTGAACTGCCTGGAGGGGTCATGTGCTCCCACACACGCAAGGGCCCCTCCTGGCCCAGACCCAGGAGCTCTCCCGGCAGCCCACTGCCCGGGGCCCCCTGCCCCCGCTCTGGCGTGTTCTCCGTCCTGGCGTCTGCGGGCCTCCGTTGCACATGCTGTCCTGCTTCCTGCTTGTTTACACCAGAGGGCAAGCCCTCTTCGTGAATGGCTCAGATCTGACGTGGCACCCGCCCTCCAAACTTGCCTGTCCTCTCCCCCCCCCCACCCCAGCTTTCCGCACGATGGGTGTCGTCCCAAGCGTTCATAGCGGCGAGGGAGAGACCGGGGGTGCGGCCCAGGCGTCTGGGTGTCTGACGTCTGACGGCCCCGTGTCTGTGCAGGGAAAGTGAGGAAGGAGCCTGACGCAGACGACAGCCACCTGAACCTGGATGAGACGGCGAAGCTCCTGCAGGACCTGCACGAGGCACAGGCAGAGCGCGGGGGCTCCCGGCCGTCCTCCAACCTCAGCTCCCTGTCCAACACCTCCCCCTCCGATAGGGACCAGCACCACCTGGGTAAGGTGGCCCCCGGGACCGTGCGGGCTGCTCCCTCTGCAGGGTGTCCCTGCCCCTGGGGCGCTGAGACCGCCCTATAGTCGGGCAGCTGCCCGGGGCTGAAACGTGTGAGTGGAAGTCACTTGGCGTTAGGAATCGTGGGGAGTGGCCGTGAGACGTGGCCGGCCCTGCGTCAGGAGGAGCCCCAGCTGGCTACACCCTGGGGTCCTTGGGAGGGGCAGAACGAGCCTCAGACGCTTAGTTCAACTCGGGGAACATTTGTTTCTTTCTGCCATTCCCGTGTTCAGTCCTAACACAGAGTGTCAATGAGTGTGTCGATCCTCCAGGGCCCTGAGGGTAGAGCAGGTGGCCTGGGGTCTTCTGTGTTTACTGAGACAGAGCGGGCAGGTGTGTGGGCCCCATCGGGATTTCAGTCCCACCAGGAAGGGAACCAAATGCTTCCTGGCTCCTTGAATTTACTCCCTTACTTGCCCATGCTGCTGTCGTAGTTCCCAGATAGAAGGTCGGGCTCGCGGAATATGTCTTGATGTTGTGGGCTCAGGGGTGCTCGTCCGCGGTGGAGGTTTGGCTGAATAACAAGCGGGCTCTGTGGCTGAGTTGTGGTTTCACTAACCGCTGTCACTAGGACACGTTTTCAGCCCGGTGTGAACCGTGACGTGTGTGTGGATCTGCTGTGTGAACACCTGTCTTTCCCACAATTGCAGGAAGTCCTTCTCGCCTCAGCGTCGGGGAGCAGCCAGAGGTGACCCACGACCCATACGAATTTCTTCAGTCTCCAGAACCTGCAGCCTCTGCGAAGAGCTAGCCTTGTAGATAGACTTCCGTTAGTTTTTTATTTTTTTATTTGTGCGTACAGAGTTTTTGTCGTGAGACAGAGACTTTCGTTTTGTCCCCTCTGGCGTGCGGGAAGCAGCCCCGGGAGGTGGGGAGGTGTCTCTGGCATCATGTCAGCCACACGCGGATCCCGTGTTTCTGTGGGTAGCCCCGTGAATGCTGGACAGTGGACAGCACACATACAGGTGTGTGACCGGGTGGGGTCGAGCCGTTGTGCTTTGTCTCTTGAGCTTTGAGGGGTCTGTAAAGCTCCGCCCTGTGGCCGGCCGGGACACGCCGTCCTGCCCCAGCATCCTTCCCGAGCACCCCTTGGGAGGCAAGAGATGCCCACGTTGGGGGTCCTGTGTGCTGTTTGCCCTGCCTGCCCTCCCCGCCGTCCCCACATTTCCGAAGCAGGTCGTGGTGGGGCCGCACCCTCCTGGCCTGGGACAGGGTCTGTGCTGGGCGAGGCCTGCCTTCTGCTGGAAGCTGACAGTGATGTGCTGTGTCCGTAGACTTTTTTAATCTGGATGTGTTTACTGGATGCCTGTTTACATTTGCAAAACGTAGAGATCTCAATAAAATACAGAGCGATTGCATGTAATTGTTTACAGCCCCATAGGTGTCCACTTCTTTGTTGTTTTTTTAATTTTCTTCAACGTTTATATTTGAGAGAGAGCACAAGAGAGGGAGGGGCCGAGAGAGAGGGAGACACAGAAACGGAAGCAGCTCCCGGCTCCGAGCTGCCAGCACAGAGCCCGACGTGGGGCTGGAACTTAACAAACCGTGGGATCATGACCTGAGCCGCAGTCGGACGCTCAACCACCCTGAGCCCCCAGGCGCCCCTGTGGGTGTCCACTTCCGAGTGACTTTTCAGCGAGAACCTTTGTCACAGGAGGTCAGCAGCGTCCGTTCCGGCCGCTCACCCTCCCACGTTTACTCTGCGTCTGGCCCCGTTCTCCGCCCGCAGTGTGTCTGTCTCTCTTATCCACCCTGCACAGCTTCCAGGTGGCTTCCTTTTTGAAAACAGAATTGGAAGGGCGCCGGGGCAGCTCCGACGTTTAAGCGTCCCACTCTTGATCTTGGCTCGGGTCATGATCTCCCGGTTCGTGGGTCCAAGCCCCATGTCGGGCTCTGTGCTGACAGTGCGGAGCCTGCTTGGGAGTCTCTCTTTCCCCTCCTCCCCTACTTGTATGCACATGCGCACACTTCTGTCTCTCTCAAAATGAACTTCAAAATATTAAAACAAAACAAGATTGGAGCTTCTGTCACCTCACAAGGCAGAGTGAATCCTGGGGGAAGGGGGTTTGTGTGACGGAGGCAGTGGACAGCATGACGTCCCCTGACCCACAAGTGCCACGGGGTGGGCCAGCCCTGCTGGCCACTGCCTGCTGTGCTGGTAGGGCCCCTTGGGAACCTCAGGAGAAGGGGAGCAAAACACTGCATAGCCGAGGCGTCAGGAAGCCGTGGCAGGTGCCGGCAAAGGAGCAAGTCCCCGGGAGGGACAGACCCCACGGTCAGGCTGCTCCTTCCTGGGTGTGTCACAGCCGTGAAGGGGGGGACCTGGGGCTCGGGGTGCCTCCCTGGGCCTGCTGCCCCAGGAAGCTGGCAGGATCCAGGTCCGAACCCACAGGTGCTCTTGGTGGTCAGAATAACTGGGGGCAGGTGGCCAGAGAGGGGGAGTGTCCCTCAGAGCCACACTGGCCACGTGTCAGCCACAGATGCACGGGAGCGCCACAGCACCTCAACCATGCTGTTGACTCTCCGGGGAGAGGCTGTCTGGGCAGACAGTGCCAGGTGACGGGGGTTCATCTTGCTGCCTTTTCTGTGGGAAGCCACACTCCAAACGACCAGTGAGGGGGAGAGTGTGCACATGTGTGAGTGTGCATGCTTGTGCGGTCTCGTATGTGCGTCCGTGTGCACGAGTACGTGTGACGTGAGCATATGTGTGAGCACGCGTGTGCACATGTTTATTCTGGTGCACGAGTGTGCACGTGCACATTGTGTTAGTGCACGTGTGAGCACGTGTGTGAGAGTGTGTGTGAGTCTGTCCGTACACGTGTGAGTGCACGTGTTGGCGTGTGTGTGTTGGTGCCTGTGTGTGTGCACGTGAGTGCCAGCGCCTACCTGTCCCGCGCTCCACCTCACTCCTCCGCCATCCCTGCCCCCGGCCCTAGTGCTGACCCTTTGGGGGTTGGGTGCTTAGGTGTGTGCGCAGCGGGATTGCAGCCGGCCCGTAACAGAGCTTGTGAAGGACCTTCCTGTCAGGCAGGTTGAGGATCACACTCGGAGTGCTCTGTGCACCCTAAAAATAGGGGCGAGTCCGTGTTGAGGGAAGGGGACGCTGGGCTGCAGCAGAGAGGACAAGAGTGGGTTGCAGAGTGGGGCCCACAGCACGCCTGTCCCGTTAGAAGTTCAGGGCATGCAGTTGTGCATGGGAAAAGTCCTGGTTGTCCCGGATGGGGGTTACGGCTCTGGGTTGAGGTCTGTTTCTTAGTGTTGTAGCTTCTGGAGTTTTTCTCATGGAGCGAAGGTGTCTCTTTCGGAGGCACATTTCTCATAGGTGTGAGTGGCTGAGGTCACCGTGGCTCCAGGTCAGCCGGAAGGCCCGACCGCCTGCAGACTCGGGGGACCCCTGGGGTAGTGCCTCCCCTGCCCCACTCCCCGGTGCCTCTTTCAGGGTCTGCCGAGTCGAGGGGTTGAGGTCACAGGCCCCAGAAAAAAGCCCAGCGAGGGGCCAGCAGCCTGCACACAGGCGTATCTGGGGAAGGACGTTCTGCGCAGAAGGCTGAGACCTTGCTCGTCTTCGCACTTTCAAGCGCCGTAAAGACTACACTTTGCCGCAGCTTGAGCTCTGCCGGTGGGAGTGGTGGCCTCACAGCCGACACTCACATGCCGTGTCAGACGTGGCCGTTCAAAAGTGAGTGCACTGTGGGAGGCCTACACTCTGGAGGGTGCCCTGCCCTGAACTTGAACTGTGTTCAGTTACTGGCATCTCCCACCTTCCGCGGCCTCTGCCGTGCGGATGGCTGGGCTCTTGGGGGTCTGAGACCCTGGTCAGGCAGCCTGTCGTCTGCCCTGGGTCTCTGGTGGCATGTTGGCCTGGCCCGGGGGAGCGCCGTGGACAGTGGTGGCCGGCAGGCCTGGGCACGGGAGTCCCTGGGATGTGGTTCCAGGTGGAGGTTAGCACGCAGAGCTGTGTGGGCGCCAACCCGGGGCTGCCCGCGGGCGGGTGCTGGTGTGCAGGGCCCAGAGGGGGCAGCTGTGCTCCCCTCCCCCGCCTGGCCACCGGCCTCCAGCGCCCTCATTCCCTGCGGCCCCTCATCCTGGGCCCTGTCTCCTCTCGCCCGCCTGTGGTCAGACAAGGCTGCCAGGATCAGCGTCCCTGTCATCCCCAGGGACGCTTGGCTCCTGAAGATCGCTCCGCACAGCGTATTGGGCCAAAGGGGGTACGTGTTGAGGACGCGGAAGCCCAGGTAGTCAGGCTGGATGTAGGACTGACCCAGACCAGAAGTTGGCCCCGCCCCGGCCACGGGGGCCTTCTGTGCAGGGTGTCCCCAGCTGGCTGTGGGGGCCCCGGGCCTTCTCTACAGGGTGTCTGTAGCTGGACCCGCCCTGCCCCCCGTTGGCTGTGGGGGCCCCAGGGTGGGGCCGGCCCTGGCTTTATGAGGCGCCTTGGGCTCCATCATTGCCACGGCAACCGGGCCTTTGTTGTTTCTCAGACCTGGGCCGAGTGAGCCCTTGATCCTCAGTCCTGCCTGGACTGTTGACCAGGAAGGAAGTGGAGCGGGTCCTGTCTCCCAGCGGGGTAGGTGTCTCCTGCTTCTACTGTGACCAGAGAACGCAGAAGCGTAACCTGTGCGCATCCCCAAGCAGGACACAGGATGAAACAATGATTCAGGGGCTGTCAGGCCCTGTGTCAGGTTTCAGAAGGTCACGTTTGCCAGGCTGTGATATCACAAACACGCAGGTGTGCCCAGGACGCCCTGTTCAGAGAGCATGGTGTGACGGTGTCTGTCTGGCAGGGGGCAGGGTCACCGTCCACAGTCACACTGGGCCAGCGCAGCAGCCTCTGCTCGAAGCTTCTGTGAGTCGGCCATGTTTGTGTTGGGGACGTGGAGGTGACGATGGCCTTGTGGGAGCATTGCGGCTCCAACACGTCTCACACCGAAACCTGGACTAAACCCTTAGGAATGACGAAAAACGAACGTCAGGAACTGAGCTTGGGCTAAGAAGGGACCCAGGCCCCACCGAGTCTCCCCAAGAGGGAGATCGTTAGGTCCCCTTCCTGTGGCCTGAATCCGGAGGACCAGTCCCGGCATTTGCGGAAGGAGTGGACGGGGGCCTGGCTCAGATCTGGTCGGGGGGGTGGGGGGGGCGGTTAGGAGGTCGTCTAGGGAGTGACGCCAGCACAGGCTCCAAAGGCAAGAGATGGCCATTAGCGAGGGGAGGGGGGGGGGGGGGAACGACATGGCTCCAGGCTGAGGAAATAGCACGAGAAAGGTCAGGAACGAGAAGTGAGCCGAGAAATCTTGTGTGCCTAAGCTGTGAGTGTGTGTGTGTGGTGTGTGTCTGTGTTGTGTGTGTGTCCTGTGTGCGTGCTGTACGTGTGGTGCCTGTGTATGTCTCTGGTGCGTGTGTTCCACGTGTATGTGCGCTCTGTGGTGTATGTGTGTGGTCTGTCACGTATGTGGTATGTGCGGTGTGTTGCGTGTGCACGTGTGTTCCGTGTGTGGCATGTGAGCGTGTGGATGGGCGTGTCCGCACGGGTGTCTCGTGCACACGCGGAGCCCACGTTAACTGTGCCATCTGGTCCCGGCAGGAGTCAGGAGCCCGTGCGTTTGTTGGTAACTGTGTATGTGTCCTGGTGAGAACTGCTGGAATCTTCTGAGAGCGAAAAACCGGACCGGAAGATCCAAGGGGGTGTTCGAGCCGAGCACCTGCCCCGCCAGGGGGCCCGGGGCGAGGCCCCTGCACCACCTGCAGCTGCTCTCTCCGGACCCCCCGGCTCACCAGCGCCCACGTGCCGGGCGGTGCCGGCCGCAGCCACTCCCGGTGACGGTAAGTGTGCACCTCCCGCCGCGGCTGCTTGGGCCGCGTGCGTGGTTGTGACCTCACACTCAGGCCGCTGCGGTCCTGCCCCGGGGACCAAGGCTGCGCTCGCCCCCCCCGTGGAGTGTTGCTCTTGGTGCCGCTTTGAGGTCGGCTGCAGGGAAGCTCCCGGGGGGCCTCCGAGGAGTGCTGCTGCGGTGCCCCCACGCGTGCACTCTCAGTCCCATGTTCCCGTGACGCTTTGGCTGTCTCTGTTGGGGTTCAAAGTAGAGTCTCAGAGCTTGAATCTCGCCCTGCTTCAAGTTTTACCAAATCCAATGCCAGCTGCAACCTCAGGGTTTCCACACGTCAGTGATGCCATTTCTGTCCTGGGAAGCCCCGTAGGATGCGGCCCACCCTTGCCTTCCACGGGCTCCTGGGCCGACGTGCGCCCGCCTGGGCCTTCCCTGTGCCCTCGTGTCCTGTCCGCACCCCGTCGCTCCTTCGACAAGATAAGTGCCGTCTCCGCTGCCAGCCTCCAACGGCACATCCGGTTTCTCCCACGTCCCTGCTTCACCTCGCTGGGCCGAGGGCCGCGGTTACGCCCTAGAGCCCACCTCCCCGTTAGTGGGGTTTGGTTTTCAGAAGCATCCTTCCCATTGGCCGGTACTTCCATCCAAATGTTGTTTTCACGCAGGAATCGTGTCGTTCGTAACACGGTGCCTTTCTGTGCTCCAACCCCCGGGGTGCTGGCCTCGCCGTCCATGTGGGATGGTCTCTGTGGTCCCCCAGGGGTCTCAGCGATCAGGTAAGCCCTGCCTGGCCCCACACCCCGAGAAGAGTGGCAGAAGTCCTCCCTAATGAGGCAAAGTCCCCAGGACCCTCGGCTCTGCCAGAGGCGGCTGTGATGTGGCTCACCTTCTCCAACAGCCGGACACCTGGCCAGAAGTGGCCACGGCTCCCTCCCAGCCCCTCAGCTCGACCTGGGTGTCCCCAGAGTGCCCAGAGACCCCAGAAGCCCCTTGGTCAGCAGGCCTTTGTTCTGCAGCAGGAACGCGGTCTCTTGTTCTGTCCTCAAGGGAAACTTGCAGAAGATTCCCTGAGGATTTCAGCACACAAAAGTGTCGCGTTGTCATAGGCTCTGCTTTTCCTGCAATCTTTTCCTCGGTTTCCCTGGGGGTGGGGGTGACCCTCCTCCCGTCTTGCAGATGGATCTGTGCAGCCGGAGCCAGAGAGGGGCCCTGCGGGAAGCCAGCAGGAAGCAGGCCTCGCCCCGCCGCTGGTCCAGAGTGAATGGCTGGTCGTGGCCCCTGCACACCTTCCAGGCGGTGGCCTGGATCACGCTGTTCATCTTGGCCTTCGCCAACTTCGGTATCTTCGTCCCTTTGCTGCCGCCTAACTGGAACTTGGTCATCTATGGTGTATCCTTCACCGTGGGAGCAGCGCCCGCTGTCCCAGGGAGGCTCCCCGCGGGCCCTGCCCCAGATCTGGCTCAGGGCCCTGCCACGCCTACCAGCCCCCACTGCGACCCCTGTTCTGCGACCCCTGTTCTGCGACCCCGCTCCTCCTCTTCACCTCAGACACCCGCCATGGCCACGCTGCCTGAAACCTTACGTTCGTTCTCTGTGTGGCTCCCTGGCTTGGGGCCGGGGCTAAAAGCACAGGAGTGTCTGTCTGCTGCTTGCCTGCCGTCAGTGCAGGGAGAGCACGCCTGGGGGCCAGGGCTGCAGGGGCTTTGGGGTGAGGCAGGCAGCCTGGACGACAGGAAAGGGTCGCAGAGGGGTCGCAGGGCTGGCTCAGAAACTGAAGGCTGAGTCCCAGGGATTCACATGGCATTCGTTCTCAGGGTCTGGGGTGCCCCATGCGGGCCCCACTTGTCTGCGGGTCTGCAGTGGGCTGGGTCAGGCTGGCTGGCGGGGGAGGCACGCCAGGGGTGCGAGGAAGCCACCGATTATAACCGTGTCCCTCTTGCGACAGGTGAGTCTGGTGGCAGGTGTTGGCTGGGCCTGGAGTGGCCGAGGCCAGAGAGAAAACCCGCCGGCTGCTAGGAGCCACGTAGGCCACAGTGGGGACTGTGAACCCCGTGGTGGCCTAGAAAGGAGGCTCCAGACGTGTCACCAGAGTAGGCTTCAGGCCAGGCGGGCGGGCGTCGGGGACGCGCTTGGGGCTGGCGTGCAGGCCCCCTGGTGGAGCGTGGCAGGTGCAGCCGAGTGCTCCTCCCCCGGCCAGGCGGGCATCGCCAGCCTTGCCCCCTCCTCACACCTCACTCTGTGGGTGACGGACCTCAGTTCCGCCAGCGCATCCATGCTCCGGGGGCCACCGCTGGCCAACCCCACCAGTGAGCCTGGGCGTCCCCCACGGCCTGATGTGCAAGCCTGCTGCCCCCCCAGCGCCACGCAGCCCCCGATCTGGCCAGCCTCCCCCTGTGGGGCCCTCCGGGTGTCTGATCCAGTGGCATAGAGCTGGGAATGTGGGTCCTGTGTGTCCGGATGCAGCTGCCCCACTTCTAGGCCTGTGGCCCAGGGCTGGCGACGCTAGGTGGGGCCTGCAAAGCCAACATCCCACGCCCCACATCACCCCGTGTAACTTGTGTCTTTCACACACAAGAGGATGGGCAGAAGTCGGCCAGCCTTGTAGATTTCTCTACTGGTCCCCAAAACCTGCTTTGTCGGGTTTTTTAAATTCAGAATCCAGGCACAGTTCACACTTTGCATGTGGCGAGGGGTCTCCTCTCTGTGTCCCAGCACGAAGGCCAGCAGTGCCCGACCCACGACTTCCTGGTCAGAATGGCACTCTCACTGGGACTCGCACCACAGCGAAACATCTCCCAGTTCTGAGAGGGAGCCCTCTCTCGTTCTGGGACCAGAAGCCCTCAGTGTCGGCAGGGGCCAGCTCCGGGGAGGGCCAGTTCCTGGCCTCCTTGCTGCCTCCAGCTGCCCCTCTATCTGTATCCTAACCTCCGTCCCTGACTGTGGGTTTGTTTGCGTTCTGGGTTCTAATCCGTTGTCTCCCTTCTCCCTTCGCTGTGGCTCAGCCTGTTCTGGGGCCTTCTCGAGCTGCCTTGTGTTCTCTGTCCAGGGAGCACTCTGACGGGCCCAGAGGGCGCCCCGAGCTCACTTGCACACCCTTTCTCCCAGGAGCCCCTGGCTGGCCCGAGTCCCAGGTTCTGGCTGGCTTCCTTTCCCCTCAGGCTCCGCAGCGCTCGGCCACCGGGGGGCGCCACCGTCGTTCGGTGCTGCAGGGACTGCTGCACCAGGAGGGAGGGCAGGGTCTGGGTTGCACCTCCAGAAGACACAGCAGAGGAGGCAGACCCCTGGTTCCCCGCTGACCTCAGCGGCCAGCTTCCCCCACAGCCCTGCCCCTGCGAAGGGCCCCGGAGGGTCCCTGTGCTGAGGGACTGGCCTCTGACGTGACCCGTCTTAGTCCGGGAGCCTGCGCCGTGGCCAGGCGAAACCCCTGGTTAGGTTAGCCTCAGTGACTGCAGGGCTGGTGGGGGGTGGTGGGAGCTCTGGGGGGCGCCTCACCCCTTCCTGCCGCAGAACCGGAAGGACCTGAAAGGAAGGTCGGGAGGGCGTGTGTCCTGGGCTGGCGGAGCTGTGTGTTTACCAAACACAGATTGTCGCTAAGGGGATGGGGCCTTGAGGGCAGGGCCTGGCCTTCTGCCGCTGGAGACCTCCTACCTTGTGCCTTTTACTTTTTGTTATTCTCTGCAACCTGAGAGACACCCATAACCTGGGCATCTGAATGTGGGGGCAGAACTTTGGCGTGGTGCCCACCTGCTGACACTTCTCAGCCAAGTGGCTGGCGGAGTGAATGGCGCCAGGCAAAACGCGGTGGCCTTTTGCTCGCCCATGTCACTCCCACGGGTGACCTGCCCTGAACCTGTGTTCGTGCTTAAGGGGGCTTGCCTACCACATGGCGGGGGGCTGCCCCTCTGTTCCTGGGGGACACGTTCTGGTAGTGGCCTGGCCACGGCACCTGCAGGGTTGGGACATGAGGGGAAAATCAGGCTCAGGTCAGGGGCCTCGCTGCCTCCAGTTTGAGACTAGAGTGCAGGCCACGCTGCCCCTACACCGTCTCCAAGGGCCCCAACGCCTCAGTCCCTCCCCCACCCCTTGCCTGCCTATTTCTGATGCGACAGAGGAAGGGGCCTTCCTGCCGCACCTCTTGTCCTGGGCCGGACCCCTGTGCTCAGGACCTGCTCCCGCTACCCCAGTAACCACACAAACAGTGCTTGCCTCCACCCAGCGCCTCGGGCTTCAGGGAGCAGGTGCAGGGAGACCGCGTGCCAGCACTGTGTTGGTGTCTCCAGCTGTGATGGCAGAGCCTGACCAGGCCCCTGACCACCTGGCCGCGGCCCCATACCCTGAATGGAACAGCAGAGCAGGGGAGGCTCAGGCCTTACCCAGCCCTGCAGGGTCCTGTGGCCACAGGAAGGGCCTTGGTGTCACCACATCCCTTATGTGGCACTGAGGGATCTGGTCAGTCTCGTGCCCCCGTGCAGGTCCCCCAGGGCCCGGCTGGTTCTCAGCCACCCTTCCACTCACCCCTGGCCTGGGCACCAGCTTCCTGGGCTGATCCTCATGGCCCTCAGCTCATTCTCGCCTGCCCTCCTCCTGCCCTCCTCCCCCAGCAGGGCTGGGTCCCCATTGCCTCCATGCCGTCATCTGGCAGCCCGAGTCCTGGGTCTGCACGTGGTGCCTAGAGGCTGGAGGGCGAGGGAGGAATGAGCGATTTGGGCCAGAAGCAGCCTCCCGCTCAGGCTAGTGCATTGTGGAGGCAGGACCCCGCCTGTCAGCCCCAGGCCCGTGGAGGCGGAGGCAGAGGCTGAGGCAGCTGCGGCTGGCAGGTCTGAGGAGGACCCCGAGGGGGCTTCCCGCAGGACTGAGCAGTAGCCCCAGCCCCCTGCTCCGAACCCCCACCCCTGTCAGATCCCGGCAGAACCCCGTGCACTGTGGCCTCGCGTCCCGGGCTGGGTCATTTCCCCCTGCCACACCCTGGAACCCAGCCTGTAAACCCTGAACCCTCCCATTCAGCACTGGTCCTGGGAAGCAGGGCAGGGCTGACAGGGAGGCGGCTTCCACCTCGTCTGTTTGGTTTCCAAGGGGACAGACAGTGTGTTGTCTCCCGAAGGGGAGGAGGAGGATGGGAGCCCGGGGATTGGTTTTACCCTGGGTGCCACGGCGGGAGTGGGTGCCAGAGAGCCAGAGGGGCCTAGGGGCGAGGAGAGACGAGACGAGACCCAGACAGACCGTGCAGACTGGCCGTGTGAGCCCTCCCTGCTCCCCTCCATTTTTTGATGATACACTGTCTTCTTCCCCCGACACACGTGCTCTGAGCATCTCTGCTGCCCAAAGAAGCCCCACGACTTTGGCACCCAGCGTGGTGGCCGCTGGCCCCTGAGGGCCTTCCCTTGCTGCCTTGGTGAATGTGGGGTCCACACCCTCAGGCCGCAAGCAGGCGCCTCCAGGGTCCTGCTTCTAGTTTGAGCGGGCACCTTCGCCGCGTTGACCAGGCCTGGCCGCACGTTCCTTGACACACTCACGCCCAGGTGACTGGTGGGCTTTTCTGTTTCCACTTCGTGGTCCACTTGCTTGCAATTTCCGTCGATCCTGCTGAAACCAACGTACGGCTCAAGAACTACTCGGAGCCCGTACCCACCTTCGACCCATCCAAACACACGCATGTCATCGAGAACCAATATTGCCACCTGTGTGAGGTCACCGTGTGAGTACCCAGCGTGTGGGGGCAGGCAGCCCCGAGGCCGCGGCCCCTGCCACGTGGACCCGTCCCCTCCCCGTGCTGTGCACAGGCAGGTCCTGCCCCGGCCTTTCTGTTTCCATGCAGCTGACTGGTGCTGCTTTCCTTGAATGAGCAGCAGTGGCCCTGAGACACGCAGGACCCCTCACCCATCTAGGGGCTCAGATGAGTCCCAGCCCCCCCCACCGGAACCCCACCTGGGCTAGTCAGAGCACTGAAGGCTCAGCAGGCAGCCTGGGAGGGAGGCCTGTGGCTCAGGATGGGAGCTGGTGGCACCGTGTGGCAGGCGTGGCTGAGGGAAGATAACCCGCCTGGGGCCTGGTCTTCCCTGCCACCTGTCTCTCCCTTCTGACCCTGTCTTCCTCCCGCACATGCTGCAAACGGGCTGCTCATGTGAATTCTTCCTTCTAGGAATAAGAAGGCTAAACACTGTAGGGCCTGCAACAAGTGTGTATCTGACTTTGACCACCACTGCAAATGGCTTAACAACTGTGTAGGGGGCAGGAATTATAGGTGAGGGGCTGGAGGGGGAGGTCCGGGAGGGAAGGGCAGAGTCCTGGGGGAGGGAGAGGGAGACCCAGCAGGGAAGAGGGATAAGGGCATTGCAGGGCTGGGGCGGGGCGGGGGGGGGGGGGACCTCGAAGTGGGGAGGGGTGAGGTCCTGGGGGAGGGAGAGGAGGTCCTCGGCAGGGGAGAGGGGTGGGGTGCTAGGGAAGGGGGAGGTGGGACTTGGCAGGGGGGAGGGTGAAAGGACTGGGGGAGGGAGGGGGATTGGTCAGGGGGAGGGGGGAGGGGGCCCAGAGAGAGGGGTCCTGCAGGCTGGGGGCCTCATGGGGCCACAGGCAGTGAGTGGGGGGAGTCCCGTGCTGTCCCCAGCACAGCGGTCCTTAGCGTCTCTCTGTTCTCCTTGTCTGGCTCTGAAATGTGTTGGCCTGGAGCCCCTCCCGAATGTGGAGGCCCAGCCCCATCCAGAGGGGCTCAGGCTGAGCTGACTTGTCCTCGACCCGCTGGCCTGGACCCGGGCGCTTTCTCCCGTCAGAGAGAGAGGCCGTCAGAGCACAGAGGATGTGGGCCGAGGCTGCACTGGGAGCAGGCGTTCAGTCCTGCACGGGCTTCGCCAGGACCCCACGTGCTAGGGCCCAGGCTGTGAGTGGCCAAGGAAGTCGCAGGGGCTCCCCCGGTTAGTTCAGAGTGGCCTTCGCCAGCTCATGGCGCTGCAAGGGGTTCCACTGCTCACCCACCACTCGTAGCAGGTGTGCTCCGTGCAGCCCGGTCGTGGAGCCCGGTCCAGGAGGGTTGTGCTCCGCGCAGCCCTGTCATGGAGCGTCGTGCTCCGGGCAGCCCGGTCCAGGAGGGTTGTGCTCCGCGCAGCCCCGTCATGGAGCGTCATGCTCCGTGCAGCCCGGTCCAGGAGGGTTGTGCTCCGTGCAGCCCGGTCATGGAGCGTCGTGGTCTGTGCTCCGGGCAGCCCGGTCCAGGAGGGTTGTGCTCCGTGCAGCCCCGTCATGGAGCGTCATGCTCCGTGCAGCCCGGTCCAGGAGGGTTGTGCTCCGTGCAGCCCGGTCCAGGAGGGTTGTGCTCCGTGCAGCCCGGTCATGGAGCGTCGTGGTCTGTGCTCCGTGCAGCCTGGTCATGGAGTGTCGTGGTCTGGCTCTGTGCAGCCCGGTCCAGGAGGGTTGTGCTCCGTGCAGCCTGGTCCAGGAGGGTTGTGCTCCGTGCAGCCCGGTCGTGCAGCCCGGTCCAGGAGGGTTGTGCTCCGTGCAGCCCGGTCGTGGAGCCCGGTCCAGGAGGGTTGTGCTCCGCACAGCCCCGTCATGGAGCGTCATGCTCCGTGCAGCCCGGTCCAGGAGGGTTGTGCTCCGTGCAGCCTGGTCCAGGAGGGTTGTGCTCCGTGCAGCCCGGTCGTGCAGCCCGGTCCAGGAGGGTTGTGCTCCGTGCAGCCCGGTCGTGGAGCCCGGTCCAGGAGGGTTGTGCTCCGCGCAGCCCCGTCATGGAGCGTCATGCTCCGTGCAGCCCGGTCCAGGAGGGTTGTGCTCCGCGCAGCCCAGTCATGGAGTATCGTGGTCTGGCTCTGTGCAGCCCGGTCCAGGAGGGTTGTGCTCCATGCAGCCCAGTCATGGAGCGTCGTGGTCTGGCTCTGTGCAGCCTGGTCCAGGAGGGTTGTGCTCCGCGCAGCCCGGTCATGGAGCGTCATGCTCCGTGCAGCCCGGTCCAGGAGGGTTGTGCTCCGCGCAGCCCCGTCATGGAGCGTCATGCTCTGTGCAGCCTGGTCCAGGAGGGTTGTGCTCCGCGCAGCCCCGTCATGGAGCGTCATGCTCCGTGCAGCCCGGTCCAAGAGGGTTGTGCTCCGCGCAGCCCCGTCATGGAGCGTCATGCTCTGTGCAGCCCGGTCCAGGAGGGTTGTGCTCCGTGCAGCCCGGTCATGGAGCGTCGTGGTCTGTGCTCCGTGCAGCCTGGTCCAGGAGGGTTGTGCTCTGTGCAGCCTGGTCCAGGAGGGTTGTGCTCCGTGCAGCCCGGTCTTGGAGCGTCGTGGTCTGTGCTCTGTGCAGCCCGGTCCAGGAGGGTTGTGCTCCGTGCAGCCCGGTCATGGAGCGTCGTGGTCTGTGCTCCGCGCAGCCCGGTCCAGGAGGGTTGTGCTCCGCGCAGCCCCGTCATGGAGCGTCATGCTCCGTGCAGCCCAGTCCAGGAGGGTTGTGCTCCGTGCAGCCCGGTCATGGAGTATCGTGGTCTGGCTCTGTGCAGCCCGGTCCAGGAGGGTTGTGCTCCATGCAGCCCAGTCGTGCAGCCCGGTCCAGGAGGGTTGTGCTCCATGCAGCCCGGTCATGGAGCGTTGTGGTCTGTGCTCCATGCAGCCTGGTCCAGGAGGGTTGTGCTCCGTGCAACCCGGTCCAGGAGGGTTGTGCTCCGTGCAGCCCGGTCATGGAGCATCGTGGTCTGTGCTCCGTGCAGCCTGGTCCAGGAGGGTTGTGCTCCGTGCAGCCCGGTCCAGGAGGGTTGTGCTCCGTGCAGCCCGGTCATGGAGCGTCGTGGTCTGTGCTCCGGGCAGCCCGGTCCAGGAGGGTTGTGCTCCGTGCAGCCCGGTCATGGAGCGTCGTGGTCTGTGCTCCGTGCAGCCTGGTCCAGGAGGGTTGTGCTCCGTGCAGCCCGGTCATGGAGTATCGTGGTCTGGCTCTGTGCAGCCCGGTCCAGGAGGGTTATGCTCCGTGCAGCCCAGTCATGGAGTATCGTGGTCTGGCTCTGTGCAGCCTGGTCCAGGAGGGTTGTGCTCCGTGCAGCCCGGTCCAGGAGGGTTGTGCTCCGTGCAGCCCAGTCATGGAGTATCGTGGTCTGGCTCTGTGCAGCCTGGTCCAGGAGGGTTGTGCTCCGTGCAGCCCGGTCCAAGAGGGTTGTGCTCCGTGCAGCCCAGTCATGGAGTATCGTGGTCTGGCTCTGTGCAGCCCGGTCCAGGAGGGTTGTGCTCCGTGCAGCCCGGTCATGGAGCGTCGTGGTCTGTGCTCCGTGCAGCCCGGTCCAGGAGGGTTGTGCTCCGTGCAGCCCGGTCTTGGAGCGTCGTGGTCTGTGCTCCGTGCAGCCCGGTCCAGGAGGGTTGTGCTCCGTGCAGCCTGGTCATGGAGCGTTGTGGTCTGTGCTCCGTGCAGCCTGGTCCAGGAGGGTTGTGCTCCGTGCAGCCCGGTCCAGGAGGGTTGTGCTCCGTGCAGCCCGGTCATGGAGCGTCGTGGTCTGTGCTCTGTGCAGCCCGGTCCAGGAGGGTTGTGCTCCGTGCAGCCTGGTCATGGAGCGTCGTGGTCTGTGCTCCGGGCAGCCCGGTCCAGAAGGGCCATGCTCTGTGCAGCCCAGTCAAGAAATGCTCCACTTGTTCAGGTTTGAAAAGCGTTGCTGCTTTGAGCAGAAGGAAATGCAAAGCTGTCATGATTAGAAAAGTCTAATGAGAATCGGGGGCCTGGGAGCCCCCATGCCGCCCTCTCCCCTACAGAGGAGGAGCCCCAGGCCAGCTGGGGCTGCCTCCTCACGGTAGCAGGGCTTTCTTCTCTCCCCCAGATGCTCCTCTTAAGGCCTTGATGCCACAGGCTGGTGGCCTTGAGGTCTGGTCAGCCGTCGGGGACGGGCGAGGGTTTGTGGCCCTGCCACTGAGGAGGACCAAGCGGACCGGGCCCCAAAGGGCGCACAGGGTGGAGTTCCGAGGTCCTGACAGTGGCCTCCGGGCACAACAGGCTGCAGAAGTTCCCGGTGGGGACGGCTGGGCCCTAGGAGCCCTCCTACCCACTGGGCAGTGTCAGCAGCAAGGAGTGTGCACAGAAGTGAGGGCACCTTGTGTGCGGGGGTCCCGGTGAGGGCGTGGCCACCCCTGTCCACGTGGAGTCCCAGACTCCCTCCTGTCCCTTCCACCGTCAGGCAGAGAAAGCAACAGGAAATGACTGCATTTAGAAGACGAGTTGGCCAAAACAGTTGGCAAAGTGTGATAAGCTCCTGAGAGGACGTGCCTTCACAGGGGAAGTGCCCGGACTGGGCGCTGAGGCACCACAGACGCGGGAGTCAGGGATGACAGCGACGTTTCTGGCCCCGAACGAACGTGCAGCTGGAGTGGCTTTGGCCCTCACCCTGCCGGGAGGGCCGCCTCTGGCCGGGTGCCAGCAGCAGCGGATGGCCGAGGGCCTTCTGCTGAGGGTGAGCCCGTCGGCTGGAATAGTTGCACTGCACACTACAGGCTCCCCGGGGACCAGAGCCAGGTGTGGGGCCAGGCTTCTGCCCCCTGCAGCTCGGGACACACAGGACACCTGCCCTCCAGGGCCCTCGACAAGGGGCCACAATGCAGGCTGCCCTCCACATCCATATGACCTTTTGAGGACATTCACATTTTAGCTCTCTGCCTAAAGATGTGTTAAAAAAACAAAAAACAAAAAACAAACCTCAAGATGTTCTGGAAAAGAATAATGGAGTCAGATAAATTTCAGCTGGAGAAAAGACAGTGATGAAGATTGAAAATGCTAAAGAAACAGTTTCCTTAAATATCACCACGGTAGAAAGCCCAAAGGAAGACCTTGCAGCAGAAGCTTATTCCAAGAATTGCTGACCAGAATTTAATTTTTGGATGGCTAGATCGTTCTCTGTCCTGAGCACAGGCAAGAGGACAGGAGTGATTCTGGTCTAATGCCTGCCAAAGCACAAGATGTCACTTGTGCACAGAAGTGTGCACAGGCCCCTGGAGGGTGTGCGGAGATGGTGCACTGTGGGCCGCTGGCCGGCCAGGCGCCTGTCCCAGCACCCCTGGCCTTCCCGACCTGCTGGGCTTCCATGCCTCTGGATGGAAGCACAGCACCCAGGGTCCCGTGCAACGTGGGGGGCGGGGGTGGTGGTCCCGACCCCGACCTGGCGGAGCCCTGGTGAGCGGTGGCGGCGTGTGGAGGAAGCTGTGGGTGGCCCGACCTGCTTGGAGCCTCTGTGTACCCACCTGGGAGCCGGGCCGGGCCCTTCTCACTGCCGCCTGGGGGTGGGAGGGGGACAGAGAAACTGGAGGTGCCCTCAGGGCGTCCCCTGGGGAGCTCGGGTGCCAGGAGACAGGAAGAAGGCTGGGCCTTGGGTTCGGGGTCAGGGGCACCTTGCCCAGCCCTGAGTCAGGCTCTGCCCCCCGCAGATACTTCTTCTGCTCCTTGGTCTCTGCCTCGGCCAGCCTGCTCTGCCTGATCACCATCCTGCTGTACGTCTTCATCCAGTACTTTGTCGACCCGGAGGTGCTGCGCAGTCATCCCCTCTATGAAGGTACAGGGCGGGGGGCCCTCTCTGGCGTTGCTTTCCCTCGGGTCCCTCGTGGTGGTAGCCTCTCCAGCTGTCTTTCGGGGAAAGCTCTCCCTATGAGGGGGAATCAGTCTGGCCCGCCCCCTAGCTGGTTGAGCTGCGGGGCCGGGCAGGAGGGCAGCAGCCCCCAGGCACCAGAAGGCAGGTTTGGGGCCCCGTGCCCATCACCCAGCAGCTGGTCTTGGCAGGGAGCAGGGTGGGGCGGGAGGGCAGGGCTGCCTGGGGAAGGTGCCGGGTGGTGTGTGGCTGCAGGTGTCTGCTGAGCGGCTCCAGGAGCCTGGCCTTGGGAACACATGTGCCTCAAAGGTCTTTCCATCACTGCCCACCCCCCGGGCCTGTGACCGTGACCTTATTTGGAGAGAGGGTCCTCCCAGATGTGATTAAGGATCCTGAGATGATCATGGGTTACCCGGCAACGTGTGGGGTCCTGGATCCAGTGAAAACATCCTTGTAAGAGACTGGGGGGACATGGGCACAAGCCCAGGGGTGCCTGGAGCCCCAGAAGCTGGAAGATCCAAGGATAGATCCTCCCCCGTGGCCTCGGAGGGAGACGGGCCCTGCAACAGCCTGACATCGGGGCTTCATCTCTGCTGTTGAAACTGCCTGGTCTATGGCCATCGGTCACAGCAGCCCTGGACACTGATGCAGGGAGGACCCCAAGTGGAGCACCTCGTGTGTCTGTCCTGAGTGTGTGGCGACCTCAGCCCTCAGGATGCAGAGCAAAGATTCCTTTCTCAGTCCAGGCCTCTCTCCAGAGCACGTCACGGCCATGCCCTCTTCCTGGAGGGGCACCATGCCCTGTGCACCTTCACCCCCAGGCCCGCACTGCACCTGGGCTGGATGAGCCCTCGTGGGATGGGCCATCTGACCTGCACCTGCTCTGGAGTGCATCCTGGCTATTTCCATGGTAAAAGGGAACAGTGGGGTCTCAGCGAGACCCGGCCCTGCTCAGCGGGAAGAGCCGCCTGCACTCTGCACACAGCCAGCTGGAGGCCTCCGCCTGCCATCCTTCCTGACAGTCTCCACACGCGGCCTGAGCAGAAGGGCTGGCCGGTGACCGCCGCCTCAGAACAGTCACCGGTGGGCACCGGGGCTTCCCTGCAAAGGTCCTTCCGGCCACGGGGCCTCTCATCGCCCCAACACGCTCTGAAATGTGGCTCGCACATGGTAAGGGGCAGCCTCAGCGCACCTGAGTTCCATGGCACGTGTCCTTACTTCCTCCCAATGTGGGCGTCGGCTGGACCCTCGCTGCCACACACTGGCAGGACAGAGGGCAGCCTGGTCTCCGAAGGTGCTTCTCTCTGGGAACTTGCTGGCCCCGGACCCATTGTGGATGTGCTGCACATGATTGCCTGATGACTGAGGCAATCTCCTGGGTTTGCTGTTCCAGAAGATTCTATGGGGCTGCTTACCTGCCAGTTCCCTGGGGCACTTTGCTCTCATTGGTGGGAATCATCAAGACATCACGGCTGAGGGGACAAGCATGTGGCCGGCCACCCCATGGTACATCCGGCTTCATGCACACTGCGCTGCAGCCCCCGAGGTGCGCAACGGGCCTAGCGGCCACTTTCCATGCCACATAAGGGACTGGAATCAGTACCTCCCAGACTCTGTGGTGGGATGAGAGCGTTTCAGCTGGATTCCATCTCCATGGGCCTGCCTGCAGATTCCTCAGTGCTTTCCTCACACTTAAGTTTGGAAGTATCAGCAGCCCTTGGGGCCCAGAGGACCACATCCTGGAAATGTCCCAAGGCACTGGCTACTGCCTTGCAGTTCCCTGTGAGGGCGGCTGACTGAGAACGGGGAGGGCCTGACACAGTGGCATGGCCCTCAGGACAGGGTGGGGGTTCAGCCAGGCAGGGGGTCAGGCTCTGCGACCCGGACCCTTAGTTATCCTCTCCCAGCCTCACCTTCCAGACCTGTAAAGTGGGGCTGCGACACCCACCTCAGTCAGGGGGCTGCAAGGGCACCTGGGTGAGGTAGGGCACACACTGGGGCGGGGGAGAGGCTCCCTCGGGCTGCTCACCCTCCCCCACCTCCCAAGGAGGGGCTGGCCATGCCCCAGGTGCTGGATGCATGCACGTCTCCCTTGCCTCCGCAGACGTCTCCAAGGACACTTGGCTGCTGTTCCTTCCTTTGTTCCCTGTAAAGACGAAGACCCTGGTGGTCCTGGGCATTGGGGTGTTCGTCCTGCTGCTGTCCGCCCTCAGCCTCCTGCTGCTTGGACACCTGCTCATCTTCCACCTCTTCTTAAGTATGTGTCCTGACCCCCACTCCAGTCTTTGTCCCTTGCGTTCCAACATGGCCCACGACAAGGTCTGCTGGCCCCTGCTAGAAACGAGCACATCAGACAAATTACAGGAAGAGACACCCCTAGAGGGACAGCAGGGCTCATTCTGCTCTGAGGCCTGCAGAGGACACGAGAGGGCCTAGGAGTAAGTTAGATAAGGGAGCAGAACGTGTGAGGCAGGAACAGGCACCATTAAAAAAAGAACAGGGGATTTAGAGAAGCACCAAGTCCTAACAATGAAAGATAGTGAGCCAGCGACAGGGTATCTGCTGACCCAGCTCGCTGCAGGGACACTGGCCATTTCTTGGAGTCCACGCAGCACTGCGTGCAGCAGGCCCCACTATGCCGTGGCCCGGGGGAGGGCACGACCTCTCTCTGTGGCCTCCGCAAGGGAGAAGGTGGCAGTGGGGGCCCCATGTGGCTGCCGGAGCAGGTTTGGCGCAGGGAGTGTCCTCAGCAGAGCCAGAGCCAGAATCAGCACCCAGAGCCAGAGGTGGGTTAGCCCAGGCCCTTATCCTAAAGCTTCCACACACTGGCCAATGGGGACAAGGGTGCATTTGGGGACAGTGCCCCAGCTGCAGCCTACGTGACAGCCGGCAGGTGGCAAGCTGGGCAGGTCCAGAAGTCCACTGCGGCCACTCAGGACAGATGGATATGAGACTGGAGAATAGGCCCACGGGACAGATGGCCAATGGGAGAGGGACCAGAGGGCCCCAACCCAAGCAACAGGGAGGGTGGTGGTGCCACACTCACTGTGGGGGTAGGGGAGGGAGACGCACACGGAGCTTATGGCTCAAGGTGCTGTTTACAGGGTATTTGGACAGCAAAGCACAGACTTCCAGAAAAAGTTGGATTTTTAGCTATTGTTACGGTAAACTTACCCTGCTTGAAGTAACAGAGTTATCACCTTGCAGTCTCTGTGGGTCATGGGTTCAGCATAGCTTAGCTGGGTCCACTGGCCCTGCTTGGCCACAAGGCTTCCGCCAGGTGTGAGGAGGGCCGTGGTCTCATCCGACCGGGACCCACGCCAGGGTGTTGGCAGGCCAGTTCCTGGCCTCAGGTCCCCGTGAGTTGTTGGCCGGTGCCTCCTTCCACCAGGACGCTCCAGCACGAGGGGGCAGCCGGCCTTTTGTAGCCCAGTCATGGAAGTGACGCCCCTCACCTCTTGTGCAAGGCGCTGGGGCCACTCACTCTCCAAGGGACGGTGTGACGCAAATACCCTGAGGTGGGGTGTGGGGGCTGCTGGGGGGCCTGTCGGAAGCCGTGGGCAGCTGGATCCCCCACGCTGAAGTTTGGGGGAAGGACATCCTGACGAGGCTGCAGCACGAGCAGAGTGCAGCGTTGGTGAGGGCAAGACCTCCCAGGAAGACGCACGGATGTCGGGGTGCCAGCAGCAGGAGTGTGGGGAAAGCCGCCTCCACACGAGCGGGGGCACAGAGCATCTCAGAGACCAGCGGCCCCGGCTGCTGTGTTGTCGCCTAGTGTCGCCGGGGGGGACATGGCAGACGTTCATTCGGCGCACACCGCACTCTGGCCTCCCTCCCCAGCCACATCTCCTCTCGCTACTGTCAGATGAAGGCGTTTACACAAAACTCTGGACGAGTGTGAGCTCTGGGGAACACACAGTGTGTACTTGCCACCCGACGGCGATGGCAGCCATCCCTGCAATCCCTGCAAGAGAACGAGTGTTTTCGCGAGCGTGTGGCCAGGCGCAAATGACGCCCTCACACAGGTTCTGGGGGAGGTGGGAGGACCGGTAAGAGCCAGGTGGAGTCCAGCAGCAAGCCAAAGCAAACACAGACAGACGCACTTGTACACACCACCCAGGGAAGGGAACGGGCTCCACGCGGGTGTGGGGGCAGCCCACCCTCCGTCTGCTCCTCCAGCTGCAAATAGGCTTCTGTGGGCGGCCCTTCTCCCTTTCCAGAAATAATTAGAAGCCATCTGTCCTCGTGTTGGTTTTAGGGAAAGAGAAGTGGGAGGATTGGTGCCTCTGCTGAAGCAGGCACAGAACCCGTTTCGTGGACGGTGCTGTCTGTTGACAGACCCGGGTCTCAGATGTCCTTTCAGTGACCCGGGGTGCTTCTGCCACAGTGCCGGAGCCAGCGTCCGGGTCCACACTGGCTTCGTGGGCCTGGAAGGCTGCAGGGCAGCTGTTCCTGGGACGGGGCGCCAGCAGCCTTGGGGCTGTGACGAGCTACCGCTTGCCTCCCACAGGCCAGGTGGGCCCCGGGGTGGCCATGCGGCGGCCTCCCGGCACCCCGGGTTAGGAGGCAGCTCCCGGCACCCTGGGGGGAAGCCCTGGAAGACCGGGTGGTGGCCTGTGGGCCACTCTGCCCGCTTGCGTAATTGTAACTGCCCGTTTCCGCCTTTCTCCTCTCTAGTGTTCAAGAAGTTGAGCACGTATGAGTATGTGACACAGAACCGCCGTCAGAAGACTCCAGAAGTTCCAGCAGGGAGGAAAGAGCTGTCCTTCAAAATAAGCATGCCACAGGTAGCGGGTGCCCCTCTGCTTCACCATCTGCGCTCTCCGGGGCCTGGGGCAGTGCCCAGTGTCACCTTGCAGCTGGGACTTCTCAAACACAGTCCTTTGCTTCTGTATTGGCACAATCCTCGATTCCGTGTGTGGGTGTGTGGGTGTGTGTGTGTGTGTGCGCGCGCGCGCGCATGCGTTGTGTGATGCAGTGCAGGTGTGTGTGATGCGGTGTGTGTGCGCGTGTGTTTGGTGTGAGATGCACTGCATGTTTGCATGTGTGAGTGCATGATGTGTATAATGTGATGCACATGTGTGGTTGCGTGTGCACAGTATGTGATGCAGTGCATGTGTGTGTGGTTCTATGTGTGTTTAGTGTGAGATACGGTGCGTGTGTGTGTGTGTGTGACTGAGTGCATGTGTATGTGTGCATGTGTACATGGTGTGTGTGTGCAGCGCAGTACATGTGTGTTTGGTGTGTGGTGTGCATGTGTGTTATATCATTTGTATGTTCACTATCCACAGAATCAAGCCAGCAGGGCTGACTCCTTTTAGGCCCTATATTAATGCAGCTGCTTCTCATCAAAATTAAAAACATTTGCTTTTCAAACAGGTGCCATTAAGAAAATGAAAACATAAGCCAAAGGCAGAAATATATGCAAATCGTATACTTGTGTCCAGAATATATAAAGAATTCAAAATTCCATTATGAGAAAAATGACCCAGTGTTTTAACTTTGATTTGACTTTTAACTTTGGCAAAAGATTTGAACCAACTGTTCACCAAGGAGGATCCATGGTGACAGATAAGCACATCGACATCATTTACCCTTAAGAAAACACAAAACCACAGTAAGATACCATTACACACCCATTAGAATGGCTATAATCTAAAGAACCAACAATAAAAAGCGTTGGTGAAGCTGTAGATCGAAAGGCTCCTACGTTACTAGTGCAGATACCAAATTATATCACTTTGATAAGCAGTTTGGTGTTTTCTTAAAAAGTGAAATGTATACTCACCGTTGAAGTCAGCAGTCCCACTTCCAGTTTCTTAACTATTAGTTAAGTGAAGACCCAGGTATTCATGTGACAGGGGTGCTATCCCCCAGTGAGATCCTTTCCTAGGACCCAGGAGACTCTGAGGCACCATTACTCAAAATTAACTACTAACTGACTTGGATAGTGTGTAAGACAAAGCCCAGTGTCGGCAGCTTTTTCACTTTGTGAATTTTTATCGCCCACAGCAAGCAGATGACGACCTGAGTCCATCTGCACGTAGGTAAATGTGTAAGCTTACTAGAGTTTTATCTGTCTGACAAATACTATATGCTCTCAATAGTCTTGCTTTAAAAAGTCTTCATGACTCCAAGGTTATACAAATATCCACATTCTCTGCTAGTATTTTCACCAGTTTTATTCGCTTTGCATTTTGATTTCCAAGCCGTCCTGAATTTGTTTGCGTGTTCACGGAGACAGGGGCTAAGGTCGTTATGTCGCCCTGAGCCAGCGCCGCACTTCGCCCAGGACCTGGTGCCCCGGGCTCCTCCGGGAGACCCTCTTCCGGCCGCGCCTCACCCTGAACGTCCGGCAGGGGAACGCCCTCGGCATTCTTTAGTTTTCATAGTTGACAATTCCTCCACGTTTTTAGTCTCTGTGTAAATTTTAAAATAGTTTTCGTGCAGTTCTGAGAAAGGCGGATTTCAAAGTGGAGTTACAATAAACATCCCCTAGAGGCGGGAGCGAGCGGAGCCGCGTGGTCTCAGCTCCACGCCCTGAAACTGCCCCGGAAGTCGGTCTCCCCCGGGGGAGCGGGCCGGAAGTGCCACAATTCGGTGGTGCTCTCGGAAGCTCGGTCCTCGCAGAAACGGGTGGGGGGCGACTCCCATGTTCCGGCGGAGCGGGGCGGTCGCAGGGCCGGTGCCGGCTCTCGACGGAGGGGCGGGAATCCCTCCAAAGAATCCGCTCGTTCCTTCTGCATTTGTTTCCTTAGACACCCGGTGGCCATGCTTCTGGGAAAACCCGGGTCGTTTGGAGTTTCACTTGAAGCATGGCCTCACTGCGGTCCTTTAGGTACAATCTGAGCACATTCCCCTCACCCTGTCCGGCGTGGGGGCCAGCCGCCTCTAGAAGCAACCGAGACTAACCCCGTTTTCGGGCAGTCGGTGTGGACGCCGCGCAGGAACTGGGGACCCAAAGTCGCTGGCCGCCCCACGCGCTGCAGTCACTGCTGGCCCTCCGAGGACTGTCTACCAAGTTCCGTTTTAGTATTATTTTGTGAGTTATACTCACGATGCTTTGTTTTTATAAAATTGTAATCACATTGTTCAACTCTTTAGAGCCCCTTTTAAAAATTCCATATATTGTGGTGCCACTGGGTGGCTCAGGCGGTTAAGCATGGGACACTTGGTTTCTACTGAGGTCCTGATCTCAAGGTTTGTGGGTTTGAGCCCCACGTTGGGCTCTGTGCTGGCAGCAGTGAGCCTGCTTGGGATTCTCTCTGCCTCTCTCTCTGCCCCTTCTCCCCAGGGTCTCTCTCTGTCAAAATAAATAAATAAACTTTAAAAAATTCCATACGTTGTGGACATAGTTAAAAGAAAAAGAAACATAATTTTTATGAATATAAGTTATTTCATCTTTGGGAGGGACCATATTCCTCATCTTTGGAATGTTATTTCTTATTTTCAATCACTATAGTGTTCCCTTCTCCAACTGGAAAGTGAGCTGCTAACCTTTGTATTGAAAGGTCGATTGTGTTGAGAGACAAGCCCTCTCAATGCGCTGGGCCGTCTGTCACAGTGGCCTCTCTTTCCTGCAGAAGTGTCCCTAGTTTGACCTGGACACTCACAGCCTTACATGTTAGGCAAAGCCCACTGTCAGAATGTCAGCTCCTAGAGATCAAAGAATATGTTTAAATCATGTGGCACTCCGCCCACCCCCCAAAAGAAAAATCCACTCACTAAGTGCCTGTGGAGTTCCATGATGTAAATCACTGGTATATTTTAGGGGAGAACTTAGTGTCGGACTCTCTAAGGTGCTTCTCTCTAATAGTAGTTATCAGACCAATTTATTGGGAGTATTTCCTCTGGACCGTTAATCTGCTGCGAAAGTAGGATCACACGTGTGAAGATACTCCTTGCCTAATTCTACAGGTGTTCTGCTCAGCTAATGTCCGTCAAGTGGCTTGTATTTATTTTCTATTGCTATGTGGCAAATTCCCACAAATGTGGTGGCTTGAACTAAGACTCGTGTGAAAGCGCTTGTGGGTCACATGCCTGGCAAGCTCAGCTGGGTCCCTGACTGGTGCCTCCCAAGGCAGCAGTCACGGCTTACAGGTCAGCCCTCCCTTCTAGAGGTTATGGGGACGAGTCTGCTTCCGGGCAGATTGAGAATGCCGATGCAGCTGTGGCTTTCCCGCTCTTGCCACGTGGCCCTTCTGTCTCTAAGTCGGTAATGGTGGGTCTAGTCTCCTCATATTTTAGATCTCTCAGACTTCCTCCTTTTCCTCATTTCTCAGTTTTTAAGGATTCGTGTGATTGCATTGGACCTACTTGGGTAATCAAGGACAATCCTCCGTTTCCTACAGTGGCTGCAAGGAATGAGCACAGAGTGACAATGCCGTGGTCTCCAAGGCAGGTCACTTTGTCCATCTGTAACTGAGCTCTGCTGCACCCACAGACTCGGGAACGCAGTGGCCCAGCGTGGGGGCGCCGCAGCAGGAAGAAGCACCCCTGTGGCCTCCCGCCGGCAAGCAGTCGTAGACCTTTACGGGTGGCGCTCCTGCGCCGTGTCCTCCGTTGTGCAGCCAACCCGAGGGCACACGGACGGCCTCCCAGGAGCTGCTGGCTCTGAGGCTCTGCAGATGAGCATGTCACGATGGCGGCCAGGGCGTGGAGCTCTGCAGCTGTCGGCGGCGCTCTCTGAGCTCACTGCACAAAGCAAGGCCCTTCTTTGCTGATGGGAGTCTGTCGTCCCTTTTGCCCCATCCCTGTAGAGAGCAGCGCAAGGAGGCCCCGCCGCAGCCGAGGTGTCCGGGTCTGTGTCCCACCATCGCCACGTGCCGGGAGAGCTCCCCGCTGCAGGTGAGAGCCGCCGGGCACGTGAAGGGTCTCAGGCTGCCCCCGGAATGAGGACAGAAAATGCTTGGGATTGCTTGTTTGACTGATTTGAAGCATTTACTCGGTACCCAGGCATGCTACTCATATGGGAACAAAGGTGGAGGGAGAAGAGAAGAAAAACTGACAGACAGAAAATATTCTTAACTGTAGGGCTTATAGTGTGTGTGTGTGTGTGTGTGTGTGTGTGTGTGTGTGTGTGTAAGGGGAGAGAAAGAGATAAATGCAGTGCAATCTGGGTGTGCTAAGACTGAAGTGGCATCCGTGTGCTTTAACGAAGGGTACTGATGTCTGTGTCCTGCTGGCTTTGAAAAACACCAGAAAATAAAATGATGGATGGATAGTCACGTGGTTAAAAAGAAATATTTACAGCAAAATTTTAATGATGATAGGACCTGGAAGTTGAGTGTTTGGGCATTCTTGTACAATCCTTTCCACTTTTCTGGGTGTTTGAAATTGTCCATTCTTAAAAAAGTGTTAGGGAATAACTGTAGGACACAGACATGGAGTAAGGGGTGTGTGTGTGTGTGTGTGTGTGTGTGTGTGTGTGTGTCTGTCTGTTTATGTCTGCTCTTCACAGATTGAGACTGAGGCAAGAATGTCCACCTCAAACTTCTATTTGACATTTTACTAAAGTTCCAGCCAGTGTAATACAGCAAGAAATACAAAGACATATAGATTTGAAAATGAAACTGTATTTATTTGCAGGAAACATGCTTCTAACAAATCTGCAAAATATATGGTAGAAATAATAAGATAGCTCAGCAAGGTGGTAGGATACAAAATCAATATAATAACCCCAATTATATTTCGGTATAGTAACAATGAAAAATCTCAAAATGATGTTAAGAAAAGCATTCCATCTGCAATAGCATTGAAAATATAAAATAAAATAAAACAAGCACCAAAAGTATATACTTAAAGCTACAAACTATTGATGAGAGAAACTGAACACAATCCAAATAAACGGAAAGATTTAGAATATTCGTGGACTGGAAAATATGGTCATGATAGAAAACTCCCCCCAAAATCGATCTACATAATTACCATGATCCCTGTTGAGTTTCCAGCAAGCTTTTTTCTTTAAGGAAATAGCAAGCCAACCCTAAAATAGATACCGAAATCCAAAGGACATAGAGTGACCAAGAGAATTTAGAAAAAGAAGCAGCAAATTGGAGGACTTACTCAATCTGACTTAAAAATGAACTATCGAGCTACAGTAGTCGGGACCGTGTGGGCCGTGAGGGTGGTGTGCCCAGGGAGGGGAGACATGCAGGTCGAGGGAACAGGATAGAAAGTCCAGAAATAACACCTGATCAGTGGGTGTGAAACAGAGGTGCCAGGATAATTAGACGGGGAGAGATGAGAGAGTACATTTAATAAGCTGTACCAGAACACTTGGATGACCATATGCAAAAAGAGAGGGCGGGGAAGAGCTTAATAGCTGCTTCACACCACACACACACACAAATAACTCAAAATCAATCACAGTTCTGAGTTTAGGGGCTAACCTATGACACTTTAGGAAGAAAACAGAATAAAACCTTTGTGGTCTTGAGGTAGACAAAGTTTTCTTCAATATGGGCACCAAAACCACTATTAAGGAAGAAAATGGAAAATGTGACTTTTTTATAAAAGAAAGCATTTCCCGTTCAGAATTCACCACCGCAAAAATAAAAACGTAAGTCACAGGTTGGAATAAATATTTGCAAACCCTGTGCTTAAATCCAGAATAAATAAAGAACTCTTAACACTTAATAGGGAAAAACGGCCCCATTTTTAAAACGGGGAAAAGATTCTAATGAACTTTACCAAATAGGATATATGGGTGGCAAATAATCACCCGACAAGATGTTCCGCGTCATCCGCCACTAGGAAAGTGCAACTAAAGCCACGGTAAGACAGTTGGGACGGCTCCCTCAGAAAGGCCACCGGCGCCAGGAGCGGGAGACACGGAGGAACCGGCGGCCCGTAGCCAGCCGTGCCAAGTCGTCGGGGGCTTACAGTGACACCGCTGTGGAAAGTAGTTGGACAGTTTCTTAAAATCTTCAGTGTGTTCTTAACCTCTGACACAGCGACCCCCACGCAGAGACCCCTTCCTGGGAAGGCCCTGAGCCACACGCACCTGAAACGAAGGACGGACTTGAATTCCTACGAGTAGCCTCAGCACCAACCATTTCTTCTCTTTCCTTTACTCCCACAGGCAGCCACAGGTGACCTGAAATCACCCTCGCGCAGGGAGCTTGTAAGCTCGCCGGACTTGTTCTCTCTGAATGAGAGAGAGCTCTTAAGTTGCTTTGGAAAGTGACTCATCTCTGGTGGGATATTTTTAAATAATGTGACAACACAGTAGGAGGTAACGCTGTTTCACGTAGCGGTACCTCGTACAGCTACGCAGGGACCTTTTGCGCTCCACGTGCTTGGGGAAATGCAGCAATTGTCTCCCTGCGGACAACTCGCATCTCAACCAGCACGGCAGCGGCAGCGCTCATTTATTCTGTGTGTCGGCCGGAGAACGTGTGGGGAGCGGGTCCCAGCCTCCTTTTTATGACCTCCGATAATACGTAGTTTCCCGTCGCTCCTGAGCCATGCCTGCTCGTTCTGAGCCGGCGAGGAGTCACGCAGAGGACAGCCCTGCACGCGCACACGCACCCAAAGTGCACCCCTGCAAAGTCACAGAAGCAGAAAGTGGCCCATTATGAAGGTCACGAGCCAGGGTGAGCACACATTTTAAAACGTGCCCTTGGTCTCCACTTTGAAATTGTACCAGTGTGGAAAGTCGCCTCGGAACACGGAAAAACGAGAAATATGCTCACGTTAGGGTGAGGGGCTCGATCTGCCAGGTCTGCCCTGACAAAGGACCACAAAACAGGTGGCTTAAAAAATAGAATTGTACCGTCTCACTGCTCTGGAGGCTGGAGCCGGACTCCCCTCGACGTGTCCCCAGTCGTAGGACCTGCACTTGGCTTCTCTCCTCGGCTCGTACCTGATGCTGTTTTCCCTTTGTCTCTTCAATTTTCCCATTTTGCCCCTTTCTGGCAAGAATGATTGAAAATTAACGAACCAGGAGGGCCTGCCTGCCCTCTCGCACTGGCTGTGGAGTGCGCTCCCCCACAGACCCCTTCCCTGGCCCCGGGACCCTGAGGACGTTTGCTCCAAATCAAATGTCGAACGTCGTTTTGTTTAACAATAAGCTCCACGTTGACCACTCCATCTCGTTTCCTGTTTCCTGTCGTGAACGATCATTTCTTCCCTCACAGGAAATAGCCAGCAGCCTGACTTCGTCTGCCCTCAGGTGAGTCTCTGAGCCTCCTGCCGGTGCTTCCCGGTCTCAAAGACTTCACCGCGATTCCCGACGAACACAGTCTTTGGTGGGAAACCTTAGGGTACTGTGATGACGTGATCGAAGACAAGCCAGTTTCCCTTGACGTCACAGACGCCCGAAGGGCTCGCCATACTCCGCTCGCTGGAGCTTGCGATGAGACCTCTCTAGGTTCTTCACAAGTAACACGTGAGCCAGTGCACAGGTGTGAGCGATGCCCGTCTACTTTCTGTCTGCGAGCATGTGCCGTGTGCAGAGGGCGCCGCGATCCATGACCGTGTGCAGCAGAGGCAGGCCTCTCCACGTGCCAGGTGGGTGACCGCACCTCGCAGGCCCCTGGGGAGCACACGGCCTCTGCCCCTCCTGTGCCACAGAGGCAGAGAGCGGCCCCTCTCACATCGTGGCCCAGCTTCGAGCGCACATTTTAGGGTAAATCAGGTGTAGCGGAACACGGTGACTACTGTCCCCGCGACAAGACGTCGTCTCCTCCCGGAGCATGAGTAACAGGAGGCTACGCAGCACCCATGTCAGCGAGGTCTGTGCTGTCTCCCCTGCATTTCCCTGAGCACACGGTGAGCACAGGCTCCCTCTGTTTCTGGAAGGATGGTTCTGGGGAACATTTCACAGCTGTAAGTGGCTGAATATTGTATCCTCACTTCACAACCTCAGTAACTTTGCACCAAGTGCCCTTTAATGCATTTGAAGTGAAATTAAAAAGGGCAAGTTATTTGCTTGAATGTCACCCACCACACACACACACAGACCTCCCGCTCTGGCCCGCAGGGACTGTTGCAGAAAATGTTTCTTTGGTAACCGAAGAGTTTGGACCCAGTTGAGCAGCTAGCGCTTTAGACACCGTCCGTGGCCTGCTCCTGAGGCCTCACCCGAGTCTCAGTCCTCGAGGCCCACCCACCCGGGGCCTCCCTGGGACGTGGATCACAGGGAAACCTTGTAGGACTCCATACAGCCTGTGTTCCTCACGGTCGCTGGCAGACAAACTTATTGGGAGTACTTCTTCCCGGCTGTTTATCTGTCTAGGGTGTCCGGTCTGCTGGTTATGCACAAATCAGCCAAACAGTGAATATCTGAATAAGGGGGAGGGTCCATCATGCAGGTGAAGCTGCTTCTGTCTGGTTTTAAAGGCATTTCTGTCGGCAGAAATCCACCGGGTGGCTTGTTTGAGTTTTCCACTGGTGGTGGAAGCCTGCAGCGTCCTTCTCGCATGAACCTTCTGCGTGTTTATGGCGTGGGACCCCCTCTGGCACTCGGCCTCCAGGCGCTGCCTGCTCCCGAGACTGCAGATAAGAGGGGGGCCCAGCGGGGAGACGTCCACGGGCACCGTGGAGCCTGCAGGGTCCCCACGCACTAGCCCGCCCGGCGAGGGCCTGCTCTGTAACGTACGTGTTCCTTCTTCCCCGCTCTGCCCTAGCGGACCCGGGAGCAAGGTGTTCCTGTCGCCATCCAGTGATCCAATGACTTCACCCTACACCCCACCTTGGCCGCCGGCACAGAGGACCACCTGCGGTGAAGGTGAGCCTGTGCTCAGATGTGGGGCCTGGGGCTCCCTCCTAAGCCGGGCTCAGCACCATACCTGGATGCGGGTCGCACTGGTGTTCTGCATTTACTGGGTGCCTGGGCCACTACACAAAGGGCACCGAGGGTGTGTGTGGAGTAGGAGGAGAAGCGAGGGCAGATCACGCTCCTGACGGGGGCCCGTGTGTGTGAGAAGCGGAGTCCCCACACGGGTGTCCCTAAAACGAGCCTCGTACGTGTGCTCTGGTGCCACGTGCTGGTGATGGCCACGTGGCAGGTGACACAGACCAGAACGCCCGCTGTGATAGACTCTCAGCAGTGGGTGTTTTCAGGGTGTCCCGTGTAATCCCTTCAACTTTCTGTGTGTTTGGAGTTTTTCATGATAAATGTTGGGATAGAGAAGGGCTGTGTATAACTGACGGTCAACACAGAGCGTATGAGCCACACACGGGGTTGAGTGAGGAAGCCTGCAGATGATACGCTCATGGCCCCAGGACAGGGCGGGTGGGGTGGCCCGTGTGGCCAGGCAGGAGGCACAGGCAGGCACAGTATGGTGGCAGCCTCACCAGCAGGTGAGTGTAGAACCCGGAAAGGCGGGGCTGTGGAGGGACCGGCTCCCACCGTCCGTCCTTCTGTGTGCTCCCTTCCAGAGTGGCTCACGGGGCCACCCAGCCAGTGGGGCCTGAGTTGCTTCTGTAACAGCAAGAGGCTCCAGACAATGTGCTGGAAGCCTCGGCTTCGAGCTTGACTGCACTTGAGAGGGCCCCTCAGACCCTGGCGCTCAGCCGCCCATGCACATTCACTGAACTCACGCCCTTCCCCGGGCTGGCGCTTCCTCTCTGCTCATTCTGGAACCCGCGTTTAATCCTGGCGCCCTGTGTGCCCCACTTCACGCCAGGCCCACCCCTCTGCGGGCGACCCCAAGGCCCGTAGCTCTTAGCAGAGTCGTTAGAGAGAAATGGGCGCCATAAGGCACACTTGGACTTGGGAGTCCACTCTGGTGTGCAGGCGTGACTGGCTCCACAGCCCAGAGTAAGTTCTTTAACCTCCTGGAGTGCCTGGGTCTCCACGCTTGCAAGATACGCATGGACTCCGTGAGGGGTCCCGAGTCCTGCTACCGGTGTCCAGCTGGGACTGGTGCTCAGTAAATGGTAACCCCCGTCCCCCATCACACCTGCTTTGGACCTTGCTGCCCATTAATTATAATCCTCATCTGAGGACACAGACTCATCACTGATCTATGCGTTACCTGCTTCCTAAGTTTACTCGGTATTTTATTTATTTTTGGTAACAGATGAAGCATCAACGCCACCCCTCCCCCCAGAAAAAGGCAGGGTCCTGATGTGGTCAACTTCTGTGTGGCCCGGCCACGTGTGGTCTGCTTCTGTGTACGTGGCTTGGCCACGCTCTTTGTTCTCATGTTTTCCTTTCACTTCAGTGTTTCACATCATACGTATTCCTAAAAAAATAGATGCTCACAACACATCGGTTACTCTTTATTTCACAGAAAGGACATAGTGTGTATGTGATGTTTGGAATTTGGGGGAATCACCTTTTCATTTACTACCTCTCGGTCAAAACGGTGGTTCCCTGTCCCGGGTGGACGAGCTCATTTGCCTTCCTTCTGTGGCTGCTTCCTGTAACTCGTCTGTCCCCTCTGCTGTGGGCCAGCAGGATGTGTGCCCCTGTGCGGGTCCCTGTGATGAGCAGCAGGCCATCTCTTCTACAAGGCCAGACTCTTCTACAGGGGTGCTCGGTCTGCACTCCCGCAGAAGCATATGCATATTCGGAGCCCCGTAGGTCCGTGTCGTCCCCAACACCTGGGGCACTGAGTGGTGCGGCTGGCGGCTCACGATCCCTCCCAGCCTTCCCCTCACCACCGATGGTGCTGAATATGCATTAGCCATGTGAATTTCCTTCTGTCGGAAGTGCTTCCTCTTGTCCTTGGCCCATTTTCCTCCTGGGCTCTTTCTGCTGTTCTTATAGATTTATTTGTGTGCTTTATATATGCTTGATACAAACGCCTCATTAGTTGGGTGAATTACAGATAGAGTGTCACAGCAACTCGACTCCATGCTTAGCTGAACTCAACATTTGATGAGTCAGAGTCACACTTACACTTGTGCATATTTTATGATAATGCTTTTTGGTCTCGATTAATCTCAAACCCAATCTTCTCAAAGACAGTCATCTATACTTTCCACTGCTAATTTTCAACATTTGATTTTGAGAGTTGAGTCCTCACTCTGTGGGTCATCGGTGTGTTTAGTGTGAGGTAGGGATCCAGCTTCATCCGTTCCAGGTGGTTTCTGTTGTTCCAGCTGCTTTTGCTAAACATCAGACTGACCTTCTTTCCCCCACTGATTTATTTTTTGTATGTCTCGTATATTTTTTATTCCATAATTCCTCCACTACTGCCTTTTTGTATTTAGTTGAATTTGCATACTGTGCCATTGTGATTCCCATCTTCTTTCCTTTTGCTTATACTTTTTAGTTACCTTCTTACTGGTTACCTTGGGGATTACAATTAATACCTTAAACTTACAAGAGTCTAGTTTGAACAATACTACGTTAATTTCGGTAGTATATACTCTGATCCTATACATCTTCCTACCTCTTCCTTTATATTGTTACATCTTTATACATTGTGTGCCCATTAAGAAAGATTTATAATTATTCTGTGAATTGGTCTTTTAAGTCACGTAGAGAAGAAGAGGAGTTACAGACCAAAGTACGACAATCCTTGCTTATGTCTCGACCTGTGTGGTTACCTTTCCGAGCATACTTTATTTCAGCTACTGTCTAGAGCCTCTGTTTTAGCCTAAAGATCTCCCTTTAGCATTTCTTGTAGGGGAGGTCTGTTGGTCATGAATTCTCTCAGCTTTTATCTAAGAACATCTTAATTTCTTCTTTATTCCCAAAATATGGTTTTGTTGGATTTAGAATTCTTGGTCGGCAGATTTATTTTCCTTCCAGGACTTGAAAGGTGCCCTCTGGACTCCATGGTTTCTGATGAGAAATCAGCTGTTGATCTTACCGAGGCCCCTTGTACGTGATTAACCACTTCTCTCTCAATGCTTTCAGACTCCTCTCTTTGGGTTCTGAGAATCTGGCAGTGCTGTGTCTTGGTGCAAACCCTTCTGAGTTTATCTTGCTTCGAGTTTGTTGAGCATCTTGGATGTGTAGATCCATATCTTCCATCGGATTTGGAAAGCGTGCAGTGTTTCTTCAGATACTTTTTCTCTCTGCCCCCTCTCTTCTCCTTCTGGGCCTCAGGTCCGCCGGGTGCTCTCATTTTCCTTTGTTCCATTTTTCTCCCTGGTCCTCAGGTTGGAGAATTTCAGTTGTCTTCAGGCTCACAGATCCTTTCTTCTCCTGCTCTGTTTTGAACTCTTCTAGTGAATTTTTAATTTCACACTTTTCAGTGGCAGAATTTGTTTGGTTCTTTTTTGTAATTCTATCTCTTTATTGATTTTCTTTTTTGTTCATTCAGTATTTTCATGACTTCCTTTAATTCTTCACCTTGGCTCATTGAGCACATTTAAGATAACTGACCTAATGTCCTTGACTACTAATTCAAATGTCTGGGCCCCTTCCAGGAAATTCTGTCAAATTCTTTTTCTCCTTTGGGCCATATTTTCCTTTTTCTCTGGATGTTTTATAATTTTTTGTTGAGAACTGTATATTCTGAGTATTATAACGTGGTTAAGTCTGGACATCAGATTCTCCCACTGCTTGGGATTATAGATCTTTGCTTGTTGAACTATCAGTTTGTGACTCTCCCAAGCTATTCTTGCAAAACATGTATTTGTTGTTGCAAAGTTTCTCTCATTATCTCTGTGGTCAGCCAGTGTTTTCCTTCAATGTCTGGCTGCAAATAGGGGGACTAAGTGTCCCAGTAGATGCTCCCAAAGACAGCTACTGCTGCCAAGGGGGCCAGGGCAAGTGAGCCCTTGTGCCGGCCCCTCAGGACATGACCAGACTAACCAAAAGGCACAACAGACAAGTTTTGGAGTACAGAGTCCCTACTGCCTGCACAGGAATGAAGGCTGTTGGCCTGTAGCCGCAGGAGGACTGAGGTGGGTTGTCGCTGCTCTGTTGACACCACTCACTCGGAAGAGTTGGACAGCATCTCTCCCCTGGTGCTGTGCAGCGTGTCTGGTCTGGCTTCAGAGTCTGGAATAGTTGACCCTAAAGGCTCTCTTTAGCACAGTGGTCACATCTGTGGAGGACCAGTCTCTCGTGCTTCTTGCTCCCCGGCTTTGTCCTCAGGTGAAGGATGCTGATGTGCACTCTGAGAACACGTGTCACCACCCCCCCACAAATCTCTACCCCGCAGGCAGGCCTTCACTGTTCCACGGCCCGGCTCCGTTGTGTTTCTGTTTTCATTCTAAACAAACAGTGTGCTTCCCTGGGGCATCATTTCAGCAATACCTTGATCACCTTTGCTTCCAGGCACCATCGCCTCCTTCTGTGGGTTTTTCTTACACGTCCTGCCTCTACCAGGTTGCTGCCCACTCCGTGACCCTCTGTGGCCGGCACCCCCACCTCTTACCCATCGGAGCCCTGCCCCCACCTCAGCTCCCACAACTGCCTCTGCGTTGGGTCCCCGGGGGGCCTGTCCATCTCGACAGCATTGTCACGCCTGGCTTTTCTACAGTCTGCTCCCGTTTGCTTCCTCTTCTTCAGGGAGCCATTGTTCATTGAGGTTCCCCTTTCATTTCCTTCCTATTTAATCTCATTCACACCTCAGTTTGTATCTTGACTAATTCTCAAGAGCTGGCTCTGGGAGGAGGACGAAGGCATGTATGGGTTTAGAGATCTCCTAGAGACACTGGACTTGCAGAACCTTCCAAGGAAAGTTGTGCACAGCTGCACAGTCCAGTCCCGCCGCACACAGCCCTGTGAGTCAGAAGGAGCACCGTCCCCGGCCGTTTGGCAAGAGCCGTGCTCTCCCCTGTCGTCCGTGCAGGGGACCTGAAGTCACCGTCAGCAGGGCCAGTAGCACCAGGGCAAGGGAGAAACCTCCTGCTTTCGGGAGATGGTGTGAGGACATTCGGTGCCCCTGGGTAGCCAGGACTCACCACCAGCAAGCAGAGTTGTGCAGAGAAGTGCCAGGCAAGACGAGGCGGCCTGTGTTGCGTCTTCCCCCCGTGCCAAGGGTCCAAATGGGCTTTGGTGGCCCCCAGGAGACCCTCCTGCTCATCAGGAAAAGCACCACTTGTCTCTGTCCTGATGTGCGTGCAGAGGGAAAAGCCACCCCCCCCCCCGCCCCGGGGCAGCCTCATCAGCAGCCCCACATACAAGCGAGTGCTCTGAAGTCAAGAGGTGAGATGGCCGCCGCTGTCCCAGAGCCCGTCGTGGCTCCGTCTCCAAAATGTGCTCTTGCTGCTCCGTTCTGTTCCCTTTGGCAGTGCAAGAGATGCCATGTCACGTATTTCCCGTTATTTCTCTGCAGGTCTCAAAGGACCAACAGGAAATGAGGTTGCCTGTGAAAGCAGACAGTGCCGAGGGCAAAGGCCCAGCTTCAGGTAAGACATCACGCAGTGTGGGAGTTGAGATCCACCCAAGTTTGATTCCCTAAAGAGGAAAACGTTTTCTCCAGAAAAACAAGGAGAGGGAGAAATCACCGGTGGGGACTCAAAGGCCAGGACGCTTGTTGTCTCAGTGGCACGGAGGACGAGCCTGGGCTCACGTAGTGTCTGCCGACGGGGCCTGGCGTCCCCGCGCTAGCCCCGCCACCTGCTCTGCGTGCCACAGAGCAGCAGGTGCAAGGCGTGGGGCTGGGCGCCCAGCTGAAAGAGTGCCTGCAAGGTAGGAGCTGGCCCTGGGTGGCGTCGCCGTGGCCGCCGATCCGAGCCGGGGACCCTGACGTGCAACGGTGGCCACCCTAACGATGGCACCAGAGCGAGGGCCACGGAGAGTTTGACTAGTGACCGGAACCAAAGGCCTGACGTGCTCCGTTGGAGGCTCAGACTCCACCACCCACACGCAGTCTGCCGAAATGCACGGTGATTTCGTTGTTCGCTCGCCTGCCCCTTCCGGAGTCCTTCCGAGACGGCCCCACCTCATCTAAGGAAATGTTCACCACTCAGCTTTTATTTTTATTTTTTTTTTTTTTTTAATTTTTTTTTCAACGTTTTTTATTTATTTTTGGGACAGAGAGAGACAGAGCATGAATGGGGGAGGGGCAGAGAGAGAGGGAGACACAGAATCGGAAACAGGCTCCAGGCTCCGAGCCATCAGCCCAGAGCCTGACGCGGGGCTCGAACTCACGGACCGCGAGATCGTGACCTGGCTGAAGTCGGACGCTTAACCGACTGCGCCACCCAGGCGCCCCACCACTCAGCTTTTAAACAACTACCTACCCTCGGCCACGATGCCGCCTCCTGCTGCCGCCATCGCTTCAGAGCTCACAGTGCAATTCTCCAGTGCTCCCGTTTCTAGAAAAGAGGTGGAGGCCGACCTCTCAACACGCCCGTGGCCGCAGGAGTCAGTGGCGCCCGTTTCTAGAAAGGTGGAGGCTGACCTCTCAACACGCCCGTGGCCGCAGGAGTCAGTGGCGCCCGTTTCTAGAAAGGTGGAGGCTGACCTCTCAACACGCCCGTGGCCGCAGGAGTCAGTGGCGCCTCTTTCCAGAAAAGAGGTGGAGGCCGACCTCTCAACACGCCCGTGGCCGCAGGAGTCAGTGGTGCCCGTTTCTAGAAAGGTGGAGGCTGACCTCTCAACACGCCCGTGGCCGCAGGAGTCAGTGGCGCCCGTTTCTAGAAAAGAGGTGGAGGCCGACCTCTCAACACGCCCGTGGCCGCAGGAGTCAGTGGCGCCCGTTTCTAGAAAGGTGGAGGCTGACCTCTCAACACGCCCGTGGCCGCAGGAGTCAGTGGCGCCTCTTTCCAGAAAAGAGGTGGAGGCCGACCTCTCAACACGCCCGTGGCCGCAGGAGTCAGTGGCGCCCGTTTCTAGAAAAGAGGTGGAGGCCGACCTCTCAACACGCCCGTGGCCGCAGGAGTCAGTGGCGCCCGTTTCTAGAAAGGTGGAGGCTGACCTCTCAACACGCCCGTGGCCGCAGGAGTCAGTGGCGCCCGTTTCTAGAAAGGTGGAGGCTGACCTCTCAACACGCCCGTGGCCGCAGGAGTCAGTGGCGCCTCTTTCCAGAAAAGAGGTGGAGGCCGACCTCTCAACACGCCCGTGGCCGCAGGAGTCAGTGGCGCCCGTTTCTAGAAAAGAGGTGGAGGCCGACCTCTCAACACGCCCGTGGCCGCAGGAGTCAGTGGCGCCCGTTTCTAGAAAGGTGGAGGCTGACCTCTCAACACGCCCGTGGCCACAGGAGTCAGTGGCGCCCGTTTCTAGAAAGGTGGAGGCTGACCTCTCAACACGCCCGTGGCCGCAGGAGTCAGTGGCGCCTCTTTCCAGAAAAGAGGTGGAGGCCGACCTCTCAACACGCCCGTGGCCGCAGGAGTCAGTGGCGCCCGTTTCTAGAAAGGTGGAGGCTGACCTCTCAACACGCCCGTGGCCGCAGGAGTCAGTGGCGCCCGTTTCTAGAAAGGTGGAGGCTGACCTCTCAACACGCCCGTGGCCGCAGGAGTCAGTGGCGCCCGTTTCTAGAAAGGTGGAGGCCGACCTCTCAACACGCCCGTGGCCGCAGGAGTCAGTGGCGCCCGTTTCTAGAAAGGTGGAGGCTGACCTCTCAACACGCCCGTGGCCGCAGGAGTCAGTGGCGCCTCTTTCCAGAAAAGAGGTGGAGGCCGACCTCTCAACACGCCCGTGGCCGCAGGAGTCAGTGGCGCCCGTTTCTAGAAAAGAGGTGGAGGCCGACCTCTCAACACGCCCGTGGCCGCAGGAGTCAGTGGCGCCCGTTTCTAGAAAAGAGGTGGAGGCCGACCTCTCAACACGCCCGTGGCCGCAGGAGCCAGTGGCGCCCGTTTCTAGAAAAGAGGTGGAGGCCGACCTCTCAACACGCCCGTGGCCGCAGGAGCCAGTGGCGCCCGTTTCTAGAAAAGAGGTGGAGGCCGACCTCTCAACACGCCCGTGGCCGCAGGAGTCAGTGGCGCCCGTTTCTAGAAAGGTGGAGGCTGACCTCTCAACACGCCCGTGGCCGCAGGAGTCAGTGGCGCCCGTTTCTAGAAAGGTGGAGGCTGACCTCTCAACACGCCCGTGGCCGCAGGAGTCAGTGGCGCCTCTTTCCAGAAAAGAGGTGGAGGCCGACCTCTCAACACGCCCGTGGCCGCAGGAGTCAGTGGTGCCCGTTTCTAGAAAGGTGGAGGCTGACCTCTCAACACGCCCGTGGCCGCAGGAGTCAGTGGCGCCCGTTTCTAGAAAAGAGGTGGAGGCCGACCTCTCAACACGCCCGTGGCCGCAGGAGTCAGTGGCGCCCGTTTCTAGAAAGGTGGAGGCTGACCTCTCAACACGCCCGTGGCCGCAGGAGTCAGTGGCGCCTCTTTCCAGAAAAGAGGTGGAGGCCGACCTCTCAACACGCCCGTGGCCGCAGGAGTCAGTGGCGCCCGTTTCTAGAAAAGAGGTGGAGGCCGACCTCTCAACACGCCCGTGGCCGCAGGAGTCAGTGGCGCCCGTTTCTAGAAAGGTGGAGGCTGACCTCTCAACACGCCCGTGGCCGCAGGAGTCAGTGGCGCCCGTTTCTAGAAAGGTGGAGGCTGACCTCTCAACACGCCCGTGGCCGCAGGAGTCAGTGGCGCCTCTTTCCAGAAAAGAGGTGGAGGCCGACCTCTCAACACGCCCGTGGCCGCAGGAGTCAGTGGCGCCCGTTTCTAGAAAAGAGGTGGAGGCCGACCTCTCAACACGCCCGTGGCCGCAGGAGTCAGTGGCGCCCGTTTCTAGAAAGGTGGAGGCTGACCTCTCAACACGCCCGTGGCCACAGGAGTCAGTGGCGCCCGTTTCTAGAAAGGTGGAGGCTGACCTCTCAACACGCCCGTGGCCGCAGGAGTCAGTGGCGCCTCTTTCCAGAAAAGAGGTGGAGGCCGACCTCTCAACACGCCCGTGGCCGCAGGAGTCAGTGGCGCCCGTTTCTAGAAAGGTGGAGGCTGACCTCTCAACACGCCCGTGGCCGCAGGAGTCAGTGGCGCCCGTTTCTAGAAAGGTGGAGGCTGACCTCTCAACACGCCCGTGGCCGCAGGAGTCAGTGGCGCCCGTTTCTAGAAAGGTGGAGGCCGACCTCTCAACACGCCCGTGGCCGCAGGAGTCAGTGGCGCCCGTTTCTAGAAAGGTGGAGGCTGACCTCTCAACACGCCCGTGGCCGCAGGAGTCAGTGGCGCCTCTTTCCAGAAAAGAGGTGGAGGCCGACCTCTCAACACGCCCGTGGCCGCAGGAGTCAGTGGCGCCCGTTTCTAGAAAAGAGGTGGAGGCCGACCTCTCAACACGCCCGTGGCCGCAGGAGTCAGTGGCGCCCGTTTCTAGAAAAGAGGTGGAGGCCGACCTCTCAACACGCCCGTGGCCGCAGGAGCCAGTGGCGCCCGTTTCTAGAAAAGAGGTGGAGGCCGACCTCTCAACACGCCCGTGGCCGCAGGAGCCAGTGGCGCCCGTTTCTAGAAAAGAGGTGGAGGCCGACCTCTCAACACGCCCGTGGCCGCAGGAGTCAGTGGCGCCCGTTTCTAGAAAAGAGGTGGAGGCTGACCTCTCAACACGCCCGTGGCCGCAGGAGTCAGTGGCGCCCGTTTCTAGAAAGGTGGAGGCTGACCTCTCAACACGCCCGTGGCCGCAGGAGTCAGTGGCGCCTCTTTCCAGAAAAGAGGTGGAGGCCGACCTCTCAACACGCCCGTGGCCGCAGGAGTCAGTGGCGCCCGTTTCTAGAAAAGAGGTGGAGGCCGACCTCTCAACACGCCCGTGGCCGCAGGAGTCAGTGGCGCCCGTTTCTAGAAAGGTGGAGGCTGACCTCTCAACACGCCCGTGGCCGCAGGAGTCAGTGGCGCCCGTTTCTAGAAAGGTGGAGGCTGACCTCTCAACACGCCCGTGGCCGCAGGAGTCAGTGGCGCCCGTTTCTAGAAAGGTGGAGGCTGACCTCTCAACACGCCCGTGGCCGCAGGAGTCAGTGGCGCCTCTTTCCAGAAAAGAGGTGGAGGCCGACCTCTCAACACGCCCGTGGCCGCAGGAGTCAGTGGCGCCCGTTTCTAGAAAAGAGGTGGAGGCCGACCTCTCAACACGCCCGTGGCCGCAGGAGCCAGTGGCGCCCGTTTCTAGAAAGGTGGAGGCTGACCTCTCAACACGCCCGTGGCCGCAGGAGTCAGTGGCGCCCGTTTCTAGAAAAGAGGTGGAGGCCGACCTCTCAACACGCCCGTGGCCGCAGGAGTCAGTGGCGCCCGTTTCTAGAAAAGAGGTGGAGGCCGACCTCTCAACACGCCCGTGGCCGCAGGAGCCAGTGGCGCCCGTTTCTAGAAAAGAGGTGGAGGCCGACCTCTCAACACGCCCGTGGCCGCAGGAGTCAGTGGCGCCCGTTTCTAGAAAAGAGATGGAAGCTGAGAGGGTGAGTTTGATTTCTGCGTGATTCCAGAAAGGGCCGAAGCTGGATTTTAAGAAACCTAAACTACAAGCAAGTGGCAAAGTGACAGGGAGCCTGAGCCTCAGATCTGGGTACGTGGCAGGTTGGCTCCTGAGTGGACTGACGCCACGGGGGCATGCATGTGCGCGCCGTCCATGTGGGTGTAGGTGCTCGTGGACAGGTAAGAACAAGGGGTCCTCAGCCAGGGACGGAGGCAAAGAGAAAACCCACAGAGAGCCCCGTGGGCACCTGCAGCCTGTGTCCCAAGGGCCCCTGCCTCCCTGGTGAGCCGGGTTCTCATGGCCTCACAGGAGGGAGAGACAGGCCCAAGCTCAGGGCGCAGCCAGAACGGAAGGCCGATAAGTCATCCGGTAAAATCGGGACCCAAATGGCTACACGCGCATTGCAGTGGTGAGCCTGGAAGAACCCCGTGCTCCGCTCCCACAGGACACAAGAATGAACCTTGGAGCCGAAAGGAGCTGAGAAAATACCCCAACTCCTCAAGCTGAGGATTAACACCAAGTGATTCTGGACCAGCCGTTTGCAGGTGCCGAGAGGCGCTCCCCTCGAAGGAGCTGGGAAGATACCAGGCGCTCTCATCCCACATGGCCACGCCCTCATGGAGGCCAAGGCCACCACAGAAACAGACACAGGTCGGGAGTTGGGCTCGAGGACCAAATGCAAAGTAACTGTGGTTGTTGTTTGGGGAAACAACAGGCAAAGGGAAAAACATCTGAAGAGAACAGAAAACTTGTTTAAATCGCACGTGTATCTGAAGAGAAACCAAATGAAACTTAGAGCTGCAGAAAATGCCACTGACGTGGGGCGGCTGGCTGAGGGTTTTGCAGCACGCGGGTCACAGCTGGAGTTCGTGAGCTCGAAGCCGGAACCGGAGAGGTTACCTGACACTCAAAGACAGGACGACAGGCGGAGAGCGCGACCGGAGGTGGGGCTGGGGTCTGCGGTGTGAGCGGAGTCCCCGGCAGGGAGGGGAGCTCGGGGGGCAGCGTGCGAGGCAGCGGGGCTGAGGGCCCTGCGCTGCAAACCCGCACACACTCGGGTCCGATGAGGCCAGGAACGGCAAGTGAGACTGTAGCTATGTCGTGAGCGAGCTGGCACACTCCAGAGACAAAGCAAATGTATATTTTTAAATATTTGGCGATAAATAAAGGGGCGTCCTTCCGGGGAATATCGACTAACTACGCTCGCTGTAACGGAAGCTACGGCAGAGTGGAGTCCTGCCTGCAGTACGGGGGGCCATCGGCCCAGGGCTGCCCTCCTGGCTGATGCACCTTTTAAAGTGAAAGTGAAACAGGCACTTCACACAGAAGTAAGGAACGTTAGGGAGGGAAAACTAGACCATTTTCGGAGCATTTTCAGAAAGCGACGTCCCTAGGAACAGACCTAACAAAAGACACGCCGGACGCATGGAGAAAACAGTAAAACTCGCAGAGGGGCGTTTTAAGGAGCCTGATGAGTGCGGACAGACCCAGCTCGCGGCGTGCGTGCAGGCCTCCCAGAGAGGCCAGTGCAGGGCGCCAGCTCGAAACCCTGCGTCTGAGATGTGTGTGGAACTGCAAAGGACCAAGAATGCCAAGGAGCGGGAGAGGGGCAATTTAGGACGTCTGGCCGGGCCGCTTCCACGAAGCTCGTGAGTCAAAGACAGAGTGGGGTCTGTGCCGAAACAAGCACAGGGCCTGGCGTGGTGGCTCGCAGGGGCCGCGAGCACGTCAGTGGGCACAGGGACACTGTTTGTGGCACGGGGCGGCTGACGAGCAGGGGTGGGTAGATTGTCTCATAAACGCGGAAACGTTCGGTGCCGTGTGGGAATAACACTAATGAAATCGGACCCCACCTTGTACCGTTTACACAAATTAATTCCACATGGACTAAAGACACAATAGGTGAAGGGACAACTATACAAACTGGAAGATAATATTTGGTACTATCTTCTTTTTTTAAGTTTGTTTATTTATTTTGGGAGAGACGGAGAGTAGGGGAGGGGCAGAGAGCCAGGGAGACAGAGAATCCCAAGCAGGCTCAGCGCTGTCAGCACAGAGCCCGACGCGGGGCTCGATCCCAGGAAACCGTGAGATTATGACCTGAGCCGAGACCCAGATTCCGACGCTTCACAGACTGAGCCCCCCGCCCCCCCACCCCGGGCACCCCTGGTACTGTCCTTAGGTCCTCATGGTGACTGAGGGTCCTTAAGCAGGGTTTTCTTAAAGGCACTGTCCCTAAAGGAAGGTACACAGAAATTAGATCACACCCAGATACAAAGGGAGGCTGTCAAAAATCGGGAAAATATTTGTGACACATAGGTGACAAAGAATTGGTGTCCAGGACACAAAGTACTATGACACCAGCAGGAAAAACATAGCCGCATGATGGCTGGGCACTTCGGGGAACAGGGAACCCAGAAGACCCACAAACAAGTGCGTACCTTCTGCCATCCTCCGGGAAATGTGACTGAAAACCACATGTGGTGGGGTGCGGTCCCTGTCACATGAGCAGGTGTGAGTCTGCCATCACTGAGGACTGGCACAGGTGGGCCTGGGACGCGCACGCGGCTGGTGGGCTGGGCCAGTGCCGCGCCCACAACTGGTGGACAAGGCCGTCGGCACCGCCAGTCATCCCGCGTGTGGGTTGGGAAATGCCTGCCCGCTGCACCAGGAGCCGTGAGCATTGCTGCTGGGTCCGAGGAGATGCCCAGTACGGGGACCCCAGCACGGGGGAGGGGTGGAGGAGGGTTCCCGCTGACCCGCTGAGCAGGGCTGTGTGTGCAGACACAGATGTTCTGTGCAGAAGCGGCCGCCCTCCTGGCAAGAGGTCAGGACGGACGGCACCAGGAACCTGTCCTTGGCCTTCCTGGCAGAGGGCCGGTTCTGCACCCGGGGCCAAGGACTGGGCGCGCCCTCTGCTCACCGCCCTCAGGTGCTCATGGCACTTTCTTTTGCTCTGCAGGAGCCAAGGAGCCCACACTGGCCAAATGGGCATCCACACACCTGTGTCCTTAGAGATCCGGGCTCGGGAGGCGGCCCTGGAGAAACTCAGGCTCCCGCACCTACTGCCCTCCAGCAGCCAGAATGTGCTGCACCTGGATGTCCCCTTGCGGAGGCAGCAGGTCCAGGGCACGGAGCCTGCCACTGTCACCACCGCCAGGAAGCCAGCGGATGGGCAGGTGTGCAATCTCCAGCACATCTAGCTCCCAGGACAGACAGCAGAGGCGGCTTGGGGCCAGGCATCGCCATCCAGCCAGGAAGCAGAGGGCCCGCTCGATGCTTAGGGAGAGACCAGGGTCAACCTGGATATCTCTGTCAGCACGACTTGTGTCCGCCCTGCCACGGAAGCCCCTGAGTCCAGGGCAGGCGCTCACCCCGACTCCCACGATGCCTGCCTGGCCTGAGGCCGGCAGGGGCTCCCGCTGTGTTCGTGGTGCAGTGCAGCCCTCGCCTCTACCCAGGCACCGGTGGCAGCCGATGGCCCGGCTTCCTCCAAGCGGAGTGCTGGGTCCGCGTCCAGAGTCCAGGAAAGAAGGGAGCCTGTGCACACCCTGACTTGTGCTATTTCCCGAACACGTCCCCATCGTGCTCCAAGATTCAGGACAGACTTGGTGTGGTGTTTTCACTTGTGTTACTTAGGAATGTTGACAACTGTTATGAACCTAAGTAGCCTTTAGGGAAATTCTTCAGAATTTCTCAGACAGTTATACGAAAATAATAAAAAATAATTTCATTGGCAATAAGCTTGAAATCAGTCTTGGTAAACTTTAAATTCTTGGGTTTCAAGTGGCCTTTTCGAAGCCCCTCCTGCCCCCACCCAGCCTGAGTCCTGGCCAGAGTGAGGACGAGGGGTGTGATACAGAGGAGGGGATTCTAGCCTTTTTTTTTTTTTTTTAAGTTTATTTATTTTGAAAGAGAGAGACAGTGAGCAAGGGAGGGGCAGAGAGAAGGAGAGAGAGAGAGAGAGAGAGAGAGAGAGAGAATCCCAAGCAGGCCCCATGCCACCAGCACAGAGCCTGATATGGGTCTTGAACTCATAAACAGTGAGATCATGACCTGAGCCAAAACCAAGAGTCAGACGCTTAACCCACTGAGCTCCCCCCCAGGAGCCCCAGGGCTTCTGGCTTTATGGTGAACTTTTCACCACAAGATAATTAGTGCTCTCATGAAAATGTAATTTCATTGCATCCTGGATTCATACAAAGTGAGAAAATCCCCCCAAAACTGGAGAACAAAAGTGAGCTGATAGGTAGGTGGTCCAGGACCAGGGGCTCCTTTGAAACCAGGCCTTGATCCAGAAGCCCGGAACAGAGCTGGGGGCAAGGATCCAGGATGAATCCAGTCTCAGGCAGAAATAAACTGAGCTAAACTGGCCCAAGTTAAGAAGCTAGATTTTCAGAGCTTAAGATCAGTCCAGATAAGCTCAATCACAAACCATCACGCATGTGAGAGCCAAGAAACAGTAAAAGAGAATTCAGACCCCCAGAAACCTCAAGGATTAGAAATACAGGATATTAAGGAGGATGCACAGAATCTTTTAAAGTTGGGGCGCGTGGGTGGATCAGTCGGTTGGGCGACTGACTGCAGCTCAGGTCACCATCTCACAGCTCGTGAGTTCGCGCCCCGCGTCGGGCTCTGTGCTGACAGCCGGGAGCCTGGAGCCTGCTTCCGATTCTGTGTCTCCCTCTCTCTCTGCCCCTCCCCCATTCATGCTCTGTCTCTGTCTCAAAAATAAATAAACGTTAAAAAAATTTTTTTAAAGGTTGAAAAGAATTTTTAGAAATAAAAAATATACTTGTTAAAAGCTAGGATAAATTAAACACCAGATTAAACATAGCCAAAGAGAGAGTTCTTGAACTGGAAAGTAATCTGAAGAAGTTGCCAGAATGTGGATGCAGCCGTGAGGGCCACGTGGAGGGAGGGCTGGCGGGCGCGGAGGGCAGGTGGGCCTCAGACGCGTCCACAAAGCCCCCGAGAAGGGACTTTGTAGTGGCAGGGTCGCCCAGGACTCACAAAACACGTGCCGGTGGCTTCTTGTCCAGCCAGCTGCACAGGTGAGGAGATCTACACCTCCACCTCCCGTGCGGAAGCACGGGGTGCCGGAGACACTCTGACCTTACGAACAGCCAGAGGAAAGATCACCGACAGAGGAAGAGCAGACGGACAGCAGACCTGGCTGTAAGGACAGAGGGAGGAAATAACTTCCACAAAGCGTGACAGAAAATAGCTGTCAACCTGGAGTCACATACCCAGAAGTGCTACACGTCGGAAAAAGTAAAACCACGTTTGTAGATGACAGAGAACTGTGCTTACTACCACCAAACCCACAGTGCTGTGACTGGAGAAGACAGAACGGAGAGAAGTGTGCGAAGCAAACACGGACGGGAGCCACGGGAACAGGTGCGACATTCACCCTGACCCCCTCGTGCTTCCTGTCGGCTCACCAGGTTTTCACACGGTAAAGACACAGATTTGGACGACGCAAGTAACGAGCCTGATCCGCGGGACGGCTGCGGACCCCGGGCTCACTTGTTGGGAGGTGTGTGTTCTCCCGGGGCTCGTGGACCTTTTCGAGAAATGGAGCTTGGGTTGCCCTGCCTCACCTCAGTGCACTTACCACCCAGGGACCCTCGGCGTGCCGCCCCTCTGTTCCTCTGCCCCTTCACACTGTGCCGGTCTCCCGGCTGTTCCTGCCCCTTCCTGCTCACTGCCAGCAGCGTTTCCCTTGTGGTCCTTATGGTCGGGGAGCATCCAGCCTCTTGCGTCTGTGGGTTATAGGGTTATAGTTTATGTCAAACTTGGAAACATCTTGGCCGTTATTTTTCTAACACCTTTTCTGCACCCTTGTCCCAAGTATTCTCTCTGCTTTTGGGGGGACCCCGATTAAGCACACAGTAGGCTGCCTGAAGCTGTCCCACAGATCACGGACAATCCGGGTTTTCTAATTCTCTTCTTCCTGTTTCGCTTTGGGTAGCTTCTGTTGCTACATTTGTTCCGTGTCTAATCTGCCGTTGGCCCGTCCAGGGGATTTTCCATGTCACACGCTGTAGTTTTTCAGTCCTACTAATTCGGTCTGTGGTGCTGCTGTGACTCCCATGTCTCAACTTAACTTTCAGGCCCTGTGGAATGCAGTTAGCTGTGCTAATACCTCGTGTCAGTCCTGGATCGGTCCCAGATGACTGGTCTTGTCACATGGATCTGATTTTCCTGTTGGTTTGCACCCCTGGTAGTGCTACGTGGAATCATTATGTTCACCTTATGGGGGGCTGAATGTTTCTGTATTTTTATGAATATTCTCGAAATTCATTCCAAGATGCAGTTAAAGAGTTTGATCTTTGTGCCTTGGGTGGGGCTAATGGTCCCCCACTAAGTTGTCTCCTTCCCCTGTTGCCTCAGTCGGCACCCCACGGATGCTGAGTCTTGAGCTCGGCCTCCGCACTCGCTGCACACGCCGGCCGGACCCAGCTGCATTCTCACGGGGCTCCCGCGGGGCTCTGGGTCCGTCTTCTTTTGTACTCCGTCTTTGAGTTCGGTCACCCTGCATGGCGCTTGGAGGCTATACCCAGGCGCCTGCTGGGGACCCTGCCGCTCAGGGGTCCTGTGCTTTGCTGCCTTTGCTCCGTGTGAGAGAGCACACCTAATTCCTGTGACTCCGCCTCATCTGGACGCGAAAACCTGTTCTGTAACAATGGGACACACGGTACGTGCTGCTGCACAAAGGCCCATTTTCCTCTGCAAAAGCAGAAAACGCACTCACGGAAGCAGAGTCTGCTGGACCTTAAAAGGCTCAGCTCTGGGGGCGCCTGGGTGGCGCAGTCGGTTAAGCGTCCGACTTCAGCCAGGTCACGATCTCGCGGTCCGTGAGTTTGAGCCCCGCGTTGGGCTCTGGGCTGATGGCTCGGAGCCTGGAGCCTGTTTCCGATTCTGTGTCTCCCTCTCTCTGCCCCTCCCCCGTTCATGTTCTGTCTGTCTCTCTCTGTCCCAAAAATAAATAAAAAAAAAAACGTTGGGAAAAAAAAAAATTTTAAAAAAGGCTCAGCTCTGTGTCCCCGGGAGGTGGAGAGGCGCTGGGATGAACCCCATCCCGGAACTCTTGAGGGGAGCACTGTGTCAGAGTGGAAGGCATGGCTGCGCTAGCCAGGAGGTGCGCACGTGGTCCTGTGCACGGAAGGCCGCAGAGGAACGCTGGCTTAGATTAACTGGGGGCAGATCTGGACCGTACTAAGGGACAGATTTTGTTACCACGTGGAGGCTTCCTGGGAGGCTGTGGCACCTCTCTGCCCCATGGCTGCCTTCTGACGGGTTTTCATGCACATGTGGGAGCAGCTCCTTGAAGGGCTTGGATCTCAGTGGTGGCAGATTGTTTCTGTTTTCATCACCCGATAACTTGGTGATGCACCGCGTCCTCCCAGAGGGGCAGCCACAGAGCCACCTCGTTCACACGCCTCCTCTGGTGCACACTCCAGGCCCAGTTTTAGGATTGCAAGGATAAATTCATAAGCTAAAAAAGCAAGTTTGGGGCTTCCTGGGTGGCTCAGTCGGTTGAGCATCCAACTGTTAATTTTGGCTCAGGTCATGATGTCACAATTCATGAGATCGAGCCCCGTGTCGGGCTCTGTGCTGACAGTGCGGGGCCTGCTTGGGCTTCTCTGTCTCCACCCCCCTCTCTCTCTGCCCCTTCCCACCTCTCTCTCTCTCTCTCTCTCAAAATAAGTAAGTTTGCATTTAAAAATAAAGATGAAAAAGCAAGTTTCTGAAGCAAGCATCACATGCACGGGCTGTGGGCGCCAGCCCTGCCCTATGCCTCTGTGTGTCCTCCTGTCAACTACCCCACCTCTCTGAGTCCCAAGAGTTGCCTGGCAGCAGGACTGCAATCAGGGCTGTGTGTGCCGAGGACCCCGAGGGGGACCCTGAGCTCTGTTCAATACTCCGTTGTTGCCATCCTGGGGGTGCTACTGATTTTTGCACAAGGGGCCCCAGGTTTGAATTCTGACCAGGCCCCGTATGTATAGCTGGTCCTGACAGTGATGCTGTCTCCACCCTCCAGAAGCAGGGCGCCAGCCCGCCTGGAATGTGGGGGCAGGACCTCCGCGGGTGTGACTCTGCCCATCTGGCCCTGAGGGCTCCCCCAGCGCCCTGCCCTGAGGGTGTCCCCATCTCCCGAGGCCTTGCCTCTCCTTCCCAGGGAAAATGCTCCTTGAATATTTATGCTCCTTGAATATTTATGCTCCTGAAACCTGGTGCCCACCTCTGTTGGCAGATTACCCTGTGTCTATGTCAGAGCTCTAACAGGTCTTGCAAAATGGATTCAACGGTCACCTTTGGCCGATACGACAGTGGGAACATAGTGTGCAATGTTTTTCTTTCTTCCTCTTGCATCGTTAGTAGTGATGTCCAGGAGAAAGCAGGGCTGAGGCCTGAGTGGGATGCGGCGAAGACGCTGTCCAGCTCCGACCGGAACAAACAGACCTTGAGTCTCAACGAACAGACCTCTAGACAGCCGCCCATCTTCCACCAGTTTGAAGCGGAAGTAGAAACTAGAGAGTTGAAAGGAGGCATGTGGAACCCAGGACCTCTGTGGGGCTGGGGTGGGGCTGAGCCCCTAGGGCTGCCTGTCCCTGGCTCCCGAAATGTCAGGAAAAGCACGTCCTCCCCACCGTGGCCTAGTGGACTGCGGCAGAGCCTGCACCACCCACCGCCCCCTCTGGTTCGTGAGCTGCCTGTGCAGGCTCTGAGCAGGCCGGAATCTCTGAGGTGAGCCCCAAAGCTGCATCCCACCTGCAGAGTCTGGCACCTGTGATTCATGGGGCTCTGAGAGCAGGGCAGAGTCTGGAGGGGGTGTGTGTGGGGGGGGGGTCTCTGCAGCTGGGAGAGTTAAGGACAGAGCCTGGGTGGGGGCGGGGGTCTGGTGCCAGATGGACCAAGGACAGAGACTGGGTGGGCATGTGGGTGGGGGTTCTGTAGCCAGGAGGGGAGGGCAGAACCTGGGGTAGTGGTTCCTTGGCCAGGTCCAAGGGAGCCACAGCAATGAAACTGGAAGAAGGGTCACACCCCGCCCCCCCACCGGCCTTCTCCACTGGAGGGTGTCCTGCAGGACAGACAGGGAGGCCCTTGCACCCCAAGCCCCAGCACTAAGCAAGTGGGGCCAGCCTGGAGGGGAAGGGCAGCGGGCCTCACCCAGAAAAGAGAAGGAGACATTGGAAGATTTCCGGATCTGCGTGCGCAGGTAGGCAGGACGGGCCCACCTCGAGCGCAGGAAGAACAGGGTCTCCAGGCTGCGCTGGGGATGCAGCCGCTGCTTGTCCCTGGGAGGGTGGCTCCGGCTGCACCGGGGCCCAGCACAGCCTGACCGCACCCAGGCGCGGCTGCACGTTCCGGCTGCTCCCAATCTCCCGGATGAGGCCCATTCCCCGCCGGGCCTCCCTGCGCCCCCTCCGTGAGGTCCCAGCCCGCACCCCCGACCCCTACCCCACTCCACATTGGGCCTCCTCGTCGGCCCGAGTCTCCGCGGAGAGGGCAGGGCCCCGCCGTCCCCCCCGCCCCTCTCCGCAGGCCCGTCCGCTCGCGTGCTGTCGGCCGCGGGGATGCGGGCGGGCCTCCCGAGGTCCCGGAGGGCCAGGTGCGGCCGCCCCTAGCCCCCCGCCCCCGGCTCGCCTCCCCTGCGGGGTTCCCACGCCCCTGCGCCGCGCCGGCCTTGTAAGGCAGAGCCGCGCCGCCGCCGGCCTCCGTGCGCCCCGCGCGCTCCCCGGGCCGGGAGGGGCCGGGGGTGTGGCAGGGCCGGGGGCGGGCCAATGAGCGCGCGGGGCGGGGGGGCCGGGGGCGGGCCAATGAGCGCGCGGGGCGGGGCGGGCCAATGAACGCGCGGGGCGGGGCGGGCCGAGGGCGGGCCGTCGGGGCGCGCGGGGCGGGGCTGGCGGGCCCGGGGCGGCGGGGGCGCGGGCGCTCGCCGGACACCCGGTCGCGCGCGGCCGAGTCGCGGAGGCGCCCGCTGCAGTGGCCGCATCTCCGAGGTAAGCGTCCGCAGAGCTCGGTCCGGGGCGCTGGACGCAGGACCACGCACCCCGCCCGGGCCCGCCGCGCCTGCCACCTGCGCCCGCCGCTCCTCCTCCTGGCTGCAGCCCCCTGCGTCCGTGCGCCCCCATCCCCGGCCCTGGGCTGCCTGGCGGTCGGTGCTGCGCGCTGAGGCCCCCGGGGGCTGCGTCGGGGGCGTGGGTCCCGGGGCTCGAGGGGCGCGGGCGGGGGCGACCCCGCTGCAAGGGACAGGTGGTTGGTGCGTGGGCCCCGGATGAGACGCTGGGCCTGTCTGGGCGGCAGCGCTTCACGCGACGAAGCCGCCCCCCCACTCCCGGCAGCCCCTTTCCCCGCCGCCGCCGCCGCCGCCGCTGCCGCTGCCGCCCCCCCACGTCCCGCTACGCGGACGCCCAGGCCTGGGGTGGCAAGACCGAAGGGAATTAGGGCGTAGAGGGTGTGAAATGAAGCCAGTTCCGGGCAGCCCCAATTCCGGGAGACCCGGGGCCACGCAGAGGGCCCAGAGTGAGCGTGGTCCCTTGGCAGAGACCGCGCCGCCCCCTCGGGGTTCCAGGCCCCTCTCCGGCCGCATTTGCGTCACCATTATCACGCCAGGTGACAGTGTCAGCCGCACAGTGTGCGACTCCAGCAGCCTCCCCGGAGGGTGTCACGTTCTCTTATCGCCTGTGAGCACAGAACCCGGCAGTCAGGGTGAAGAGATCGGCTGCCAGCAGGTTTGCTCACACACCTCTGGGGAGCAGTGCCCCACCTGTGCAGCAGGACCAGAGAAACCCTTTATTCTGTGGTTTCAGTTACGCAAATGCAGCCTTGAAATGAGCTGGGGAGAAAATCCATTCCTGCCACTCTGCTCATGACTATTTCGACAGGCGTTTGGTGTCTCTGAAGATGAGACACCGTTTAGGGTAAGCTGACAGTGTGGCCATCTATCTGCGTATTTCGTGGTTAATTTACCTGGCATTTTTTGGATACCGGCAGGGTCTCGGCAGGGTCTCTGGGACGATGGATAAAGGACCCAGCTCCCATGTCCCACTCTGCAGGCCTGTCCTGACTCCCCATGGCCAGCCTCTCAGGGAGGACCCAATGGAGGTGGGGGGGCGGGGGGAGCTCTGCACAATCCAGGGCAGCCCCGCACTCCTAGGAGGTGATTGGTAAAGGCCAACCTGGATCCTGAGTGCCCTGGGACCACAGGGGCTTGGAGTGATGGGGAGAGAGCTTGGAACAGGCAGGAAATGGGGGTGGGGCAGCGAGACAGGGGCTTGACCGATGCCTTAATTAAGCTGGATTCTGTGACCCCGTCTCTGGTACCAGCCACTGTTCCTGTCACATGGTCCAAATCACAGGGCTCCTCGAGGGTTCTGGGGGGAGGGGTGCTGGTGAATTTGTCTGCAAATTGCCTGCGGTAGGAGGGTATGTGCATTCTCCTGGGGGAAGGGTCTGCCGCTTTCCTGATTTCCAGAGGGTTCCATGAGTCAGAAAGGTACCATAACTTAAGTGCTACATTAGAAAGTCCCTCTCCGTGAGTCCGGAAGGATGAAGTGATGGAGATCATGGGAAGCTCTCTTGGCTGTATTCTTATCTCCCTGGTGCTGTTTGGCTCCTCTTCCCGAATCCTTTGAAGTCCCAGTAAATAACTGTGGTAAAACCGTATACGAGATTATAAATACTCATGGTGGAAAATGTGTAAATCACAGGAGAATTTAAAGAAAATTAAATCACTCATCACTGCTTGAGGATGCAGAGAAGGCTTTTAGCAGCCAGACGGTCCTCAGGGCCGCAGAGTGCTCCCGGCAGGAGAGACTGAGAATGAAAAGCTTCCTCTGGGAGAGGCTGCGCTGCCTGGAAGCCAGGCCTATTTATAGCTGGTGATGTTGCTGGTGAGGCAGGAGGAGCACGTCTGGGGATCTTGGGACCACGAGGCAAGGGCCCTGCTGCACCTTGAAGTGTCAGGTCCTCTGTGGGCTCAGAGTGGCTCTCGCTGGAGGGCGGTGGGGGCGGGGCGTGTGCCCCTGAGCCCGCAGACCCTGGACCTGGCAGACACTCCCCTGTGTGTAAGCAGCAGCCTTGCCTCAAGGGGGTGGGGGGATGGAGCGCACCTGCACCTGGGGCTCAGACGTGGTCTCCAGCCTTTCTGGGTGGGGACGGAGCCCTGGTGTCTGCCCTCGGCAGTGCGTCTTCAGGGGGACCCTTTGCGGCAGCGGAGAGTGCGGGGTGCGGGGTTGGCCCTGCTGGGGCCTCGGGTGAGGGTGCGGCCCTGTGTGAGCCCCAGGAGCGGCCTGTGGGGGGGCTGCTCCTCCCTCCTCCCCAGCTCTCATCTGATGTGGGGTGTCGGTCTGTTCCCAGGCTCCTTGTTCCCTGGAACTGTGCAATAGCACAGGACGGCCGTCAGCCGGGAGGTGTAATTTAGCGTCCAAACACAGGACCTTCTTTGGTGAAGAGTCCAAAGTCTTGCACGGAGTGTAAGGCAGTGACAGTTTTCTGCCTTCCCCGCCCTCTCCCCCAGCCCTCGCTTCTCTCAGCAGCGGGACCTGCCAGCCGGTCCTGGGAGGAGCACGTCCACACCGACTTTTTCTTGTTTTTAATTAGGTTTGTGGTGAGGAATGATGGGTTCTTACCTTTGCTGAAGCCTAGGTGTTAAAACCACCTGGAGCCTTTTCCACTCCTCCTGCTGCCTTTGTGGTGGGGCGCACCCGTGTGTCCCCAGCGTGTGTCCCTGTGTGTCCCCACATGTCCCTGCAGGTCTCCAGCATGTCCCCAGGGTGCCTGTGTCTCTGGTTCTCTTGGCATAAGTGCAGTGCCCCCGCGTGGGCTCCGTGTGACCTCCTGCCCTGAGCCACGTTTCCCCAGACCTCTCCCTGTCACACCTGTGTGATTGCATGTCTGCTGAGCACCGGCCAGGTGGCCTTTACCTGGGAAGCCCCACTGCAGTGGGGACAACACCCAGCAGCCGGTGCCCCCGGGTGACCTCGTGCAGTCCCCACATGCCCTGCTGTCTCACCTGCATGGAGCGGGGGGGGGGGGGGGGGGGGGGGGGGGAGCGCCAGGTGGGCGGGGGGGGCGCGTGCGGTGCAGGTGTGGGTCTGGGCCCAGAACCGACGTTAAGTCAGGTGCTCCTCGAGTGTGCCTGCGGCCCTGCGTCACAAGCTGTCTGTAGAAAGCCCGCCCATACCCTCCTTCTCCATCCAGGTGTACGTGCTTCGTGCACTCACTGACCCTCGACCCCGCTCCAGTCATTTAATGCCGTAGGACAGACTGTCCCCAAACCAGGGCTTTAAGACAGTGACCCCGTTTGCTTTTGCTCATGACTCTGCCAGCCAGCAGGGCTTGGCACGGTCAGTGGTCTCCATCCCCTGACCTCGGCTAGGGGTCTGCCGGCCAGACAGGACCACCCGAGGCTGCCCTGCTTAGTTGAGTCTGGGTTGAGTGACTGGCACGAGGCTCCCCTGTCTCTGTGTGGGGTCTCTCCAGAACGTTTGCCTGTCCCTCGAGGGAACAGGGGAGCCTGGTTCTTTGTCGTGTGGCTGTGTCCCACGGTCCAGCCAGCTGGGGAAGTGCCCCTGGCTTGAGGGGCCGGAGCTGGTGGGTGGGAGATGCTCAAGGGTGGCCCCTCTTCTCGGTGCTTCGGAGGACCAGTTGTGGCAGCCCCTGGGGCCCCTGGCCCTGTGCCCCTCGGCCTTTGACGGCCCCCGGCCTGCTCCCTCGGGACTCGCTGCACCCTTTCCGTGGCAGCAGGTGGCACGTCTGTGGGTGGACGGCCCCCCCCCGGCCGTGCCGCCCGCTGCGCCCTGGTTCTGATTCCTGCTGCTAGGTCAGCTGTCCCCCGCGTCCTCGGGGGCTGAGGCTCCGTTCTCCTGACACCCTGCAGGCCCTGCCCCACTGGGCCTTCCACCCCGGCAGGGGCCCCTGGCTGCTTCTCTGGACTTGCTGCCTTTTTCTCATTGAGTTGTAGGGTCCTTTACGGGTTCTGGAGGCAAGCCCATATTTGTATCTTCTCCTACCCCGTGGCTTCCCTTTTCTCTCCATCGGTGATATTTTTTGATGAACAGAAGTTCTTGATTTCAGCCTGCTGCCACCCTAGAATGGTTTCCTTCAAGGGCAGTGATTCTTGAGGCTTGTGCAGCGGATCTTTCTCTCTCCCCGGGACGTCAGATACCCTCGGCCCTCACCTTCGTGGGGATTTTGCCTCTCCTACTTCAGTCCTCGGAGCGCCTGAAGGGTGGTGTCGATGCCCCGTCTCCCCTGCATCTGCCATTTACTGAAAATATGCTCCTCCCTTTTTTCTGCAGGGCCACCTTGTCACACATGTGTGCGCATGTGTTTGGGCTCTGGCGTCCCTCCCATTGGTGGTTCTGTCCCGTTGGTGCTGTCTCTGCTTCCAGACCTTTCTCTCGAGTCTCCATGCCCATGGAGCAAATCTTGTCTTTCTTTTAAGATCACTGTGTATTCACAGCCCTTCTCCCACATATGTCAGCTCAGTGCATCTAGATACTAGACACAAAAGCTGTCGGAGTTTTTATCCAGATTAAGTTAAGACTGTGGTCGAATTTAAGGACAGTTGACATCTTTCTGTACGTAGATTCCAACCCGTGTTCATAACGTCATCATTTAGGCCTTTCGTTTCCTTCAGTGGCCGAGTTTTCTGTGTTGACTGTCTGTGCGCCCTCTGTGAGCGGTGTTCCTAGGAACTTGTATTTCTTCATATTTTAAACGTTGCATTTCTAAATGCTTTTGACTGTGTGTCTTTGCTGTTATGCAGAAACGAAATGGCCTTTTGTGTGTTGACCACGTATCCAGAAACACCACTAGACTCACTTACGGGTTCTAATAATCGTCCTGGGATCCCTTTGGGTTTGGTGTGTGCACAACCCTAGAAACTGCAGATGATGAGTTTTTTTCCCTAACAATTTTTATATCTTCATTTCCTTTTCTTGTCTTTCTGTACTGACATGGGGAATACAGTACTTGCCCCAACTTAGAAACAAACGCTTTCAATATTTCAAGTGTGGCGGCTTTTTTCAGTTCTTTTGCAGGTGGCCCTTTTTCTCAGATTAAGGAGTTTTCCTCTTTTTTCGATTTACTAAGAATTCGCGTGATGCATAGATGCTGACTTCTGTCAGATGCTCTCCCTGCGTTTATGACGGTGGCATTAGTGTGACCCTCACATTTAGCCACATTCCCGGCCCGGCCCCAACTTGACTGCAAAGTGTTGATCCTTTTTATCTCTGACGGGATTCCGTTGGTTAATGTTTTGTTTAGGATTGTGAAGGACAGTTTTTGTATCCATGGGCAGCTCCTCAGGTCTGCCTGCAGTGTGGAGTGACTCTGGCTCCCACCGAGGCCGGACCTGGCCGCCTCGCCCCTGCAGCAGGGCTGTGTAGGACCCGCCCCCGCCCCCCCCCCCCCCCCACTGGCCACTGCCCCAGCATGGGCTTTAAGCCTTTCCTAAAGCAACAGGCTGTGTGAGCCGCCTCTTCCTGTGCCCAGTGCCTGCAACTTGAGGCCAGAGCAGGGATCCCAGCAGGCAGGTGTCATATGGCTGTCCTGCACTGGGAGCCTGTCCTCCAGGGGCCTTTGGAACCCGGCCCGCCTGATCCTCTGGGCCCTCTGGGCCACGGCCCCTGGCTTCTCTCCTCCACGCACTGTTATCTGTGGGGGAACGCTCCTCCTCTGGTCTCTCTGGTCCCCTGAGTGCTCCGAGGTGGCTGTGACAAAGAGCCACAAAACGGTGACTTAACACACGGAAGTTTATTTTCTCTCAGTGCTGGGGCCAGAGGCTTGGGGCCGGGGGCCGGGGGATCTCGCTCCCTCCGGAGGGTCTTGGGGAGGGTCCTTCCTGCCTCTTCCAGCTCCTGGGGTTCCAGGGCTGTGGCTCTGTCATCACGTGGCCTCCCCCATGTCTGTGTGTCTGCTTCCAAGAGCACTTGTCATTGGGTTCAGGGCCGCCAGGCAAATCAGACCTCGCCTTGGTATCTTCAGCTTGATGATGCCTGCAAAGACCCTTTCTCCAAACAAGGTCACATTCACAGTTCTGGGGGTTAGGATGTGGCCGTTCCTTTCTCGGGGCCGCCTCTCAGCCCACTCCACTTGCCCTCAGGCTGCCTGCAGGCGCTGACAGAGACCCCTGGCCGGGCATTTGTGGGGCCAGGCGCTGGGTGACTGAGCGGCTAGAAGTTTCCATCTGTGTCCTCATCCAACCCGTAGGGCGCCACCTGCCCGGGGACATCTGTCCGGGAGCCTCAAGTCTCCCTCCGGTTCAGCCCACCAAGACCAGAGTGTAAAGTGTGGGAAACGCGGCACCCGCACACTCAGGGCTTCAGTGTTTCCCGTGTCGTGGCTGGGACTTGTGGGCAGAGCATCTTAGGACAGGTCTTAGAGAACCCGCGGCCCAGACGGTGAGCCACGGGCTAGTGTGGGCCTGGGCAGCCGTCTCGGAGACCCCAGAGGGCCCAGGTGGGCTGAGCCCCCTTCTCTGTCCCTGCTGGTGCCCGGGGGCCACCCTCCCACGCCACTCCGCTCTCCTTGGTTCTGAGGCCCTCTTTCGGGATTGGGGGTGTGCCGTGGTGCCCTTTGGGGCTGCCCCTTGGCCCCCACAGCCCTCATTTTCTGAGATCCACATGCAGACATGGTCTGCTTCACACTCCTGGTGAGCTGTGGCCTTGGATTCTCTATGAAACTCTCTGAGGGAAGCGGGTCCCCCCGAAATCCCTGGCTTCGTGGTGACAGGAGAATGTCCCGCGGTTAAGGGGCTGGGGAGAGCCACCCAGAGGTCCTCAAGGGGTAGGTGGGGTTTGAAGATGCCCTGCCTTCCTCAGTCTCCCTTACTGGAAAGGCTTCTGCCCCGCAAGGTCACATTTTGGAGAGCACACAGCCTGTCCTGGCCCCCCTGTGCTGGCTGCCCAGCCCCCAGCCCCGTCCCTCCCGGCCCCCCAGCCCCGTCCGGCCTGGCCCCCCTGTGCTGGCTGCCCCTAAGCCTGACCCACCAGCTGGGCAGCAGCTCCCCAGGTCAGAGGCTGGGGCTCCCAAGGCAACCTTGCTGCGGGACAGTGCAGGACAGGTCCATGGCCCCGGGATGTTCGGGGACACAGACAAGACACGAGCTTGGTGCTCTGCTCGTGTTTTTCCATTGGAGAGAACTCAGTTTGGTCTTCTGACTGGGAACACACGATGGCCTGGCCTCAGGGCCTGGACAACCTGGCCCCGGGGGACCTGTCGGGGCCAGTGGCCTCAGGCTACGGGATCTGGGACCTGAGCCGTATCCTGCTCACACAGCCCAGGTCACGCCAGCTCTCGCACTGGGGCTGTGTCCTGTGGAGGGTGGGATTCCTGGCTGCCCCAGTGTTTCTCGGGAATGTGCAGCTCAGAAAGCCTGCTTTGTCCGCCCGGGAGGCTCTGACCGCCCAGAGCGGCCCTCAGCGGGGACGAGTGGCCCCGGGAGGCTCTCACCGCCTGGAGCGGCCCTCAGCGGGGACGAGTGCCTTTGTTCCCCCAGGGGCAGCAGCCAGGGCGACGCGCCTCTAGACACTGATGCCGGGGCCTGAGCCTCCAGGTGGGCTCTGGGCCCTGGTAGAAGGTGGAGAGCAGGGAGGCAAGCCGCGTGAAGTGTTCTGGAAAGGGCCAGCCCGGGGGCCTCGGTGCCTCTGCCCGCCGCATCCCACAGGGTCTGCCTGGAAGCCTCAGAGGGGCAAGGAGCGTGTCTCTTGTTGTCGTTCTCTTCTGTCTGCGCCTTTTGTTCGCCGTCTCCGCGTTGTCGCTGAGAGTCTGGTGGCATCCGGTAAGGTGCCTCCCACGGCCTCCTCGTGGTTTCCTTGGCTCAGCCCCCATCCCCAGCTGCGCTCCTGGCCGCCCATGAGGTCTGAGCAGGATCCCGCTTTATGCTTGTGTGGCCAGGTCCCTCGAGGGTTCTGGCACAGAAATGGGGTCTCGGTCTGGACCCTGGGCCCCGGCGTCCTGTCGGTGGGCCCAGCGACCATCCCCGGGGCTTCAGCACCTAGAGCTTTCGCTGGCCTGGAACCAGGTGTCAAGATCCGGGAGACGTGGGAGTGAACAGCAGGGACACTGAGCAGGGGCTCGGGGAGAGCCAGAGTGGCTTCCAGAAGCTTCCCTGTGATGCGCCCGCCCCCAGGAGCCCTATCCCCCTACAGGGCCTGGGGTGTCCCTCAGGGGCCCAGAGCCCGGTTCTCAATTCCACTTGCAACACAGTGTGTCCCGTGCAGACTCCACTGCACCCAGAGGGGCTGGCGCTGTGCCTTTAGCGGAAGAGGTTAAGGCAAGAACCCTGAACAAGATCCTGCCTTTCGTGGGCGGGCACTTCTGGGAGCCAAGGGGCTTGGCGGGGCGAGCAGCCTCCACACAGGCCCGCAGGCCTGTGTCCCTGCCCCTGCACGCAAATAGGGAATTCTCCAGGGAACGCTATAGGTTCCAAGGCTTCAGGACACTCCAGCCCTGTTATTTTGCGAAGAATATCCGCCTCTTCTGGGTTTGTGGCTGCAGGGTGTCCCCGAGGAGGACACCGGTTCCCCCTGTTTCGGGGGCCTGGACTCACACCGCACCCCAGCAGCACGGGGAGGCCAGCTCAGGACACCGGGGTGCCAATTGGGCAGGACCTGGCTCCTTCAAGGACACCAACGTGGAGTTCCAGGAGTCAGGACAGAGCCCGGGAGTGTGCTGGGGGACTTGGGGTCACACTGGTGGGCTCTCCCCCCTCTCAGAGCGGGGGCCCAGGGGCAGGTGGGCGGGAGGAGGGGCTGGCGTTTCTCAGACAGGGTCTCTGGGAGGCTGCTCACCTCCAGGCCAGAGGTTCCCGGGGAGATGGGGCCAGAGGAGGGGCTCATGCAGCCCCCAGGAAGAGTGACAGAAACCAGGGGCATGTGGAGGACTGGGGGACAGGGGTCTGGGTGAGCTCTGGCTTCCCTGCGGCCTGTCCAGATTCCCAGACACAGGCGTCCTGCCGGCCCCCACCTTACCCCACTCTGCACGCCATCCCTGGTCTCTGATTCTAGTGTAAGTGCAGCTCTTCCACAGAGCCTGCTCACAGACACCTGGTCTTGCTCACAGACACCTGGTCCTGCTCACAGACACCTGGTCCTGCTCACAGACACCTGGTCCTGCTCACAGACACACCTGCTTCTGTTGCAGGAACATCACTAACAGGGAATTCCAGGTCAGGGAATTCCTGGTCAGAAATTCTGTGTGCTGATGTCCGTGTGGCAGCTGACAGTGGTCTGTTGGGGTCTGTCCTGTGTCACCTTTTCTGTAAGTTTCGCTTTAGGCAGTCGAGGCTTAAGGAGGTTGCCAGGGAGAGTCCTTCTGAATTGGGGCCCGACTCATTTTGGAAACAGGGGCCTTGGCCTGGTGCCTCTTTGGGGCCTCGATGGCTCCCGGGGGGTGGGGGCCGGGGAGACCACATGGCGTCTGAGAGACAGCCTTTCCCGGTGGCGGGATGATCCCTGTCTGGCACACACTGGGGCTCAGGCCCATCCAGGTCTGTATGGGACCCGCTGGCAGGGGCTGCCCTCTGGCCCCTCCCCCCCCGGTCCCTAATTCCACCTTGGCAGGGCCTCTTGAGGCCCTTCTTTGAAAGTGCAAATCCGGTAACACAGTCTCCCCACACCCAGTGTGGGTGTTTATCAGCTCCCTGCTCCTGACCCTTCTGGCCCAGGGGGATGGCTCACAGGAGACCTGGGTGCTTCCTCCCCCTCCTCACTTCCTCCCCACCCCCCTGCACTCACTTCCTCCCCACCCCCCTGCGCTCACTTCCTCCCCCTGCTCACTTCCTCCCCACCCCCCTGCACTCACTTCCTCCCCCTGCTCACTTCCTCCCCACCCCCCTGCACTCACTTCCTCCCCCTCCTCACTTCCTCCCCACCCCCCTGCACTCACTTCCTCCCCCTGCTCACTTCCTCCCCACCCCCCTGCACTCACTTCCCCTCCTCACTTCCTCCCCACTCCCCTGCACTCACTTCCTCCCCCTCCTCACTTCCTCCCCACCCCCTGCGCTCGCTTCCTCCCCCTGCTCACTTCCTCCCCACCCCCCTGCGCTCACTTCCTCCCCCTCCTCACTTCCTCCCCACCCCCCAGTGCTCGCTTCCTCCCCCTCCTCACTTCCTCCCCTTCCTCACTTCCTGCCCACCCCCCCTGCGCTCACTTCCTCTTCACCCCCCTGTGCTGACTTCCTCCCCCTCCTCACTTCCCCCCCTCCCCACCCCGATTCTTACACATCCCCAAACAGTCTGGGTTTTTTTCAGGAAAGCAGGTGAGGGCAAGGAGAGAGACTCAAGGGTTTCACAGAGAGTGGGGGGTCGTGGGGGTGTAGGGAACTCTTGGGGCGGTCCTGAGCTGGGGGAAGTCCTCACATGGAGGGAGTGGGCAGGGCATTCGGACCGCCAGGTCTCTGGCCAGCCAGAGTGATCCCTGGGCATCCCTGGTCGTCCCTGGTCACACGTGAGGGGCCCGCCCCCCCCACTGTGTGCTGATTTGTGCCCTGCAAGGTAAGGGCTCTCCTCGGGTGACCCGGAGACCCGTGCCCGCAGGTCCGGGCTGCCATCTGCGGCACAGACAGGCCTCTCTCGACAGCTCCGTATTCCAGGAAGCCTCTGCTAGAGCTCTCGGGCTTTTACAAACTAATCGTGCCATTATCTCGTCATATGGCACATGGATTTATCAAAGGATAGGAAAGGACACGCAGAACGCATGTGACTCCTCCTCCCTCCGCCCTAAGAAGCTCCTTTTTCAGACAGAGAAATGGGGTCAGCGATAACACTGGAAGTAACTGGCTGTCACCCGGCCTCTGCTGTGGGTCCCTCTGAGCGCAGGCACTCCCAAGGCAGGCGCCGGGTTCCTGTCCCTGGGTGGGCCTGCGGGAGCCTAGAGGGTCTGCTCCCTGTGCATCCACAGGGGGCCGCCTGGAGGAGAGGGCATGGGTGGCCTCGAGAGCCGTCAGTCCAGACCTGCACCGGCTTTGCTGACCGGGTGGGCATGGGTGACCCTGGTCTCAGGTGCCCATCCTGGCTTCCTCTGGGCCAGCCAGGGCCCCCAGCCCAGACTGGGAGGGGACGCTCACTGAACTGAGGACTCACCACATGCTTGCCGCTCAGGACTCTGCGTGTGCCCTGGGGGCACTCTGCTCTTGCCGAGCCCCCTGGGGCATGGACGGCCACCCACTGCTCCCCTGGGAAGCGACTTCTGGGGGCTCGGTCACACACCTCGGTGGGGCTTGGACATCTCAGGCTCCTGTCTGGGCCACTGGCCGAGACACAGGGCGGGGGCCCCACAGGGACCCACCAGCCTTGGGGATCAGGTGCCCCACGAAGGCAGAGACCCGTGGATAGGGCAGGGCAGCCTCCGCTGGGCTCCTGATGAGGGGCCCCACATGTGGTCCCCACCCTGGGGCAACGTCTGCCACACTCCCACTCCCGCCATGTGCCTGCACTAGGTCCGCAGCCCACGGTTCTGGGTCTCCCTCCCCATCACTGTCAAGTCCCTTGGGAGGATATCATTCTGGAGAGTCAAGCAGATGTGGCCCAGGGAGGAGACACTGACACAGTGGCCAGTAGGGAAGTGACAGGAGGGGCGCCGAGCCCACAGGAGGCCGGATTGGGTGCTTCCCCGTGGACTTTGGCTGTTTGGGGACAGCTCTCATCCAACCACCGGGCGCCTGGCGGGGGCCGGCACTGGGAGGGGCAGATGGCCCATCCTGGGTGCCCACTGTGACATGGGCGGCCAGCCTCCTGCCCTACGCGTGGCTCTGTAGAAGCGTGGTGACCCCTTTCTCCCCTTCCTCTTCCAGCAACATGGCTGACAGCAAGGCCAAGGCCGCCAAGGCCGCCAACAAGACACCCCCCAAGTCCCCGGGGGACTCCGCAAAGGACAGAGCGGCCAAGAGGCTGTCACTGGAGACAGAAGGTGCCGGCGAAGGGGCGGCCGCTGCGGCCCCAGAGCTCAGCGCCCTGGAGGAGGCCTTCCGGCGCTTTGCCGTGCACGGGGACACCAGGGCCACCGGGAGGGAGATGCATGGCAAGAACTGGTCGAAGCTGTGTAAGGATTGCCAGGTCATCGATGGGAAGAATGTGACCGTCACTGACGTGGACATCGTCTTCAGCAAAATCAAGTAAGTGCCCCCCAGGCCTCGCACTCAGGACTCCCGGTGGGCGTTGTGTTCAGCTGGCGGTGAGGGGGTGGGATGTGCCAGTGCCCCTGGCCCGTCCCTTCTCCGGATAAGATGCCCAGGATTTGGCTGGGGCTGGCAGGTGTCCCTGGAGCTGGCGGCAGAGCTGAGAAGCCTGCCCCTCGGGCATGGCAGGTGCCTCGCACCCTCGAGCCTGGGGAGGTGTTCACACCCGAACTCTGATGCAGCGTCGTCGCCGCGGACCCGGTGGCCGTGAGCAGTGAGCCCATGTGCTTCCTGCACGCGTGCGCGTGTCCTTCCTCCTGGGTGCCGGAGAGAGCGTCAGGCGTGGTTACGTGCCTTCCCCGTTCCTCTGGGCGCTTCTGCGGCCAGAGGACACCTTCCCCCGCCTCCCACCCTCCCAACCCGAGGACCCACCCGAGAAATGTCACAGCACGCCCAAGGCTGCCTGGCATCTAGCGATCTCGGTGTAGGTCACACTTGTGGGAAAATAGCTTCTTTCTGATACGTGTCTATCTCAGTTACTGTGATGCCTTAGCTGCACGTCCCCGTGACCTGGGCATGTTTCCTGGGACGGCCCTGTGCCCTCCCTGTACATTCAGCGGTGGATGGTTTCCTCCCTGTGTGTCCCCAGCGGCTGTGCCTCCGTGTCACCAGACATGGTGTGTCTATCCAGGGAGGTCTGCCTGCTTTCCTGGGCAAACACTGGTGCCTGTCCTCACAGTGACCACTGGCCAAGGGGGCAGCCTTCTCCTCTAGAGCTGGGAGGCTGCAGGAGGGTAGAGTTGCCCCACGAGAAAACCAACCCTTAGGACCCAGACCACCCACCAGGTGGAGGGGACTTGGTGCCAGAGGAGGAACCAGTCAGAATTCAGGGTCCGGGCAGAGGCCCCAAGGAGACCACAGCTGAGGGAAAGGGATTCTAGTGAGCACTCCACTCCCAAGGCCCAGGGTCAGAGGGGAAGGGACAGGGCTGGGGTGCAGGGGGGATGAGGAGGTAAAGGTGGGGTGCATGGAGAGGAGGAGGAGGGGAAGGTGGGGTGCAGGGGGAGGAGGAGGAGGGGAAGGTGGGGTGCAGGGGGAGGAGGAGGAGGGGAAGGCGGGGGGAGGAGGAGGGGAAGGCAGGGTGCAGGGGGAGGAGGAGGAGAAGGCAGGGTGCAGGGGGAGGAGGAGAAGGGGAAGGTGGGGTGCAGGGGGAGGAGGAGAAGGTGAAAGTGGGGTGCAGGGGGAGGAGAAGGCAGGGTGCAGGGGGAGGAGGAGGAGGGGAAGGAGGGGTGCAGGGGGAGGAGGAGGAAGGGAATGCGGGGTGCAGGGGGAGGAGGAGGAGGGGAAGGCGGGGGGAGGAGGAAGGGAAGGCAGGGTGCAGGGGGAGGAGGAGGAGGGGAAGGTGAGGTGCAGGGGGAGGAGGAGAAGGTGAAGGCAGGGTGCAGGGGGAGGAGGAGGAGGGGAAGGTGGGGTGCAGGGGGAGGAGGAGAAGGCGGGGTACAGGGGGAGGAGGAGAAGGTGAAAGTGGGGTGCAGGGGGAGGAGAAGGAGAAGGCAGGGTGCAGGGGGAGGAGGAGGAGGGAAAGGCGGGGTGCAGGGCGGGAGATGCTCTGTGGTTGGTTTGGGGTCCCAGGTAGACACTCCATCGCCAGGGCCAGGTGACGCCCTGGGAGCCCCGGAGACGTTCTGCCGACAGTGTGGGCCAGAACCCCCAGAGGCCCGGTGTCCCCGCCCCTCCGCCCGCTGACCTGCGCAGTGTCTGTGGGGCAGGGCCCCGGGCGGAGGGCAGGTGCGCACTCCGGACCTCCTGGGTCCCTCATCGGCTCCCTGGTCTGTAGAGCCCTGGTGCCTGAGGGCCCTGGTCCCCGAACCTGGACCTCTCTCCAGCAGACGGACCGCTCCTCTGACTGGGTGTCCACGCGGCGGCGTCTGGGCCCAAACGTCCATTCTGTCGCCTGTGCGCCCCCCCCACCCCCCCGGCCCCGCACCTCCCACCTGTGGAGGCTGAGGAGACAGCCCAGTGGAGGAGCCGGTGTGGACAAATGAGCCCCCCACCCCTGCCCCCGCTCCCCTCTGTTCCTCTGATCCGTGCCCCCTCCTGCCCCCACCCTGTCTGCACCCCCCCCCCGTGCCTGGCTGGGCGCTCTGGTCCCCCCTCCTCCACGCATCTTGGCCTTCAGTGTCCGTGTGGGGTTCGGCTGCGTGGGACCTGCCCTCTGGGGTGTGCTGGGTCTCCTGGTCACTTTGTCACACTGACCCCGGCCTGAGCCTCGGGGCTGACCCCTGCCCATCGCCGCCCTGCTCGCAGACCTGCTGGACCCTGACTTGTGCCGTCCCACCTCCTCACAGAGGCCCAGCCCACCTGAACCCCCACGCACCTGGGGCGCGGGTTCCCGACCTCTCTTGCTGTGTCCTTGGGGCGTCTTCTAGTCCCTCCTTGGCTACGGGCTGCACCCTGGAGATGAGAAGCTGTGCGCTCCTCGGCTGGGTCTGCCTGATCCCCAGGGTCACCCCCACAGAGCAGGGGCCAGACTCTGGGAGCCTCTGGGAAGTGTGGCCTCGGGGTCAAGGACATTCCCAAGAGGGGCAGGGGCGGGCCACCTCAGCCCAGAAGGTGCTAAAGTGTTCCTACTTGGCGTCCACCGGGGAGGGGGCCGGGGAGGGGCCGCATCGTGGTTCTTTCCCCCGTGTCTCCAGGTTGGGGGCTTCAGGACCTTTGGGGACCAGGGAGCCACACGGAGCCTGCCTCTACCCACTGCCCGGGATGGCAGTCTGGCAGCTGGCAGGGACCAGCCCTCTGTGTCCCCACCTTGGGGTCTGCACATTTGCCGCCCCTGTGGCCCCCGGGTTGTGACCAAGGGGACTGATACCTGACTTTGGAGATGCCATCATCACCAGGGACCGGGTTCCAGCCCGAGGTGCTGTGTCCTCTGCCGGGGGGGTGGGGGGTGGGGTGGGGGGGTGCTGGCCTGCTCTCCTTGCTAAGAAACACGAGCCAGATCTGTGGTGTGGTTCCCGTGGACGGTCGCCACGGCCAGCCGGTCTCGGGCGGGTGGTGCCGCCGTTGGCCGACCCCCAGGGCCAGACGGGAGCCCGCGGCTGCCTCCGAGGGTGTCTCTAGCACAGAACTCGTTCCGCGGTGCAGCCGTGCTCCGGCACCCCAAGCGGGAGGGACAGGAGGGCAGCCGTGTTTACCGTGTGCTCACACTGCTGGGGTGGGGGCAGCAGGAGCCCCAGGGGGCCCACGTGTCCTGAGCTGGGGGGCAGGAACCCCGATGAGGCCCAGCATGGCCCCCATTTCTCCCCTGGGCGTGTCTTCAGGCCTTCAGCACTGACCTTGGGAAACCGCACGCATCCAGGAGACGTGGGCAGGCCGGGAGCAGAGGAACCTCAGAGCCGTGTCCCTCGGGGAGGGTTTCAACAGGGCGGGGAAGGCACAGCCAGTAACACGCCAGGGGTCCCACACCCACGGCGCCGGCCCAGACGTCGAACTGTCGGGACGGGTGATGGCAGCCCTTCCTTCCGTCACCTTTCATTCCTGTCACAGAAAGTTGCCTCCACGCTACCGCGCACAGGCATTTGCACACGTGTGCACACACGCACTCACAGCCCACACTCGTGTGCACAGCAGCACATACACGCACACGGCTCCCAGGACACATGTGTGCACGTACGCAGGCATGTGTGCTCACAGGTAGAACTCAGGCTCTCCACACCCCCGGGGGTGGGGAGGTGGCTCACTCAGAGGATGGGTGCCCTCCTGCGTGCAGGAGGCGTGGGCAGCCCGCCACCCAGGGAGTGGGACGCGGGCCCTGGTGTGAGCACCCATAAGGGAACCCCATCTGGTTGCAGTCCCCGTCCCAGGAGGCAGGGCGTCAGCCGCTCAGAAGCTTGGGGCCAAGGCTCGGTCCCTGGCCCCTGGGCACAGAGGGCTCCACATTGCAGAGCCCAGGGCTGCTTGGGACCCCTGGTGTCTCTGCCCCGGCTCGCATCGGGGGGAGGGGGGGGGGAGTCGTCTGATGGGTGGGCAGTGGGGGGCCCCAGCCCAGCGAGGGGTTGTGGTCACAACGCAGTCACACAGGCCTGTGGTGGCCACTGGGGCCCCTACAAGGGGGCAGGTGCGGGCAGGGCCCGTGCCCGGGTAGGCTTGCTGGTCACCTTGGGAGGGTGTGGCAGGGGCATCGTGCCTTGTCCCTGGAAGGGGAGGTGGATGGTGTCCCGGGCGGGGTCGTGGGGTCCCAAGGGAAGGCTGCAGGGTTAGAGGACGCCGGGAGGTCCCAAGGAGACCGTTTGGATCTGCTTTTATTTGGCCTTGTGACGAGGGTGGTCTTGGGCGGGACGTGCACGTCCTGATCGATGGGGTCTGGGGTCACACTTGTTCCAAGTGGCAGCCGTGGCAGAAGCGTCCTCGCCTCGTGGGAGCCACGGACGCGCAGCCACAGCCGCTGACTGGTGGAGGAGATCCCGCTCTGTTTGCAGGCGGTTGCCATGGCTCTGCGGGCGGTGGCGCCAGCCCGGGTATCTGCAGGCTTTGTTTAGGTCCTGTTGCCACGGCAGCGCTTGTTTGTTTTGATGTTACTATGTGTTAAATTTTAAACAAATTTCTTGCAGCTCCACTCCAGGTCTCGATTGAACGCTATTGTTACCAAGACAAAGCCTTCTGGCACCCTCTCCGCCCCGAGGGGCAGACCTCGGTGGGTCTGAAATACTAATTAATCCAGACTCTGTGTGCCCAGCACGAATAGCACCCTGACAGCCCCGCGTGGGGCGCCTGGACGACAGCGTCCCCTCAGTTCTGCCCGTGTGCTCGCGTGGGGTGCAGGTGGCGGGCCCGGCCCGAGGGGGGCAGAGGGCGGCCTCCTGGCCCATGCACGCGCCTATTTTGGGGTTGCTGTGTGTTCAGAGTGAGGGGCCGTGTTTCCTGCAACATGATGCTGGCGTCTGGGTCTCAGGTTAGGAAGAAGCACCTTGGCGGGGCTCCCTGGGGCCTGTCGGCCACTGACCGGCTCCATTCTTGCCACACACCCCGTGGCCCCAGCCGGGACATGGCCACGGCCCGGACGTGGTGGCACTTGTCCGAGGCAGGAAGCGGGAATAACAGAGCTGAGCCTTCCCCACAGAACACAGTCCAGATGCTGCCCGCCGCCGGTCCACCACGATTGTGGGGCGGGGGCGTCCACCGGAGGTCCGGGGGAGGTTGGCAGGGCCCCGTGTGTGCGGGCACATCCCAGAGACACCAGGGACGGGGGCTCCCCTGTGCCGGGTCTGCCCAGGGCCCACGCCGTCCAGGCAGGGGGCGAGTGAGCGTGGGCATTCGGGGTCAGCGGCGGGGTCAGGATGGCCACGTGGCTGAGGCCTTCTCTGTGGGGGCCCTCTCCTGGCCCGAGGCCATGCAGGGCCTCCGCGGTGGGCAGCCTGGTGCGTCTGGAATCGGGGAGTTGCTGGCCCTTGGCCCCTCGCTGGGTTGATGCGGATGCTGGGTCTCAGCACACCTTTTGTCCTTTTAAGGTGACCTTCCCCAAATGCTCAGAAATGGTTTCAGTGGCCTCAGTGGGTCTGTTTCATAGCCCATCCCCTGCCATAGCCACGATGGCAATTAGGGGTGCAGGTTGTGGGCGGGGGGTGGTGGCTGGAGCCCCCAGGGACCCCGCCCCTGCCCCTCACAGGGCAAGCCCAGCCCCAGGCTCCTGCATGAAGCAAGCACGCGACGGTGGCTTTTACCTACTTGGCGGGGAAGAGTCGGGGCCACAACTGCCCCTTCAGGCAGATCGGGGCCTCCCCGCGGCCCCTACAGACCCACAGCATCATGGTTGTGCCCGGGCCCTGATAGGCGGGTTGGTCAGCAGCACTGGGGAGCCCTGGGCAGGAGCAGGGCGGCCGCTGTCTGCCAGGAAGGTCTGGCTGCAACTGGTCCTCCTTTTTTTGTTGTTTATTTTTTTTAAGAGAGAGCGAGAGCAAGCGAACGCAGGGGAGGGGCAGAGAGAGAGGACAGAGGGTCGGTAGCAGGCTCCGAGCTGTCAGCACAGAGCCCGAAGCCGGGCTCGGACTCGTGTACCGTTGAGACCATGACCTGAGCTGAAGCCAGACGCTTGACAGACGGGGCCCCCCAGGCACCCCACCGGCGGTCCTCCTTGGGCACAGCGTGCAGTTGGAGCCGCTGGTCTGGCCTGGGAGCTGCCCCAGGTCAGGCATGACGTGAGGGCACCGCTACGTCACAGCCACAATGACAGCTCCCCCAGGAGCCTCCCACTCCTGCCAGCCCAAAGGAATTCCCCACAGGCCCCTCCTTCTCACTGAGCCTCATCAGAGCCTTAAGTGGCCCCTCGACACCCCACTTCCTGCCTGCGCTGTCACCCTGGCCAGCCAGGCTGCCCTCTGGACAGGTCTCCCAGGGCCCTGGCTTTGCTGCGGGGGGGGGGTGGGGGGTGCACGGGGGGCCAGTAGCTTCCTCCCACCCGAGCGGCAAGTTCTCCGTAATGACCCAGCATGCTGCCTCCCACCTCTTGGAGAGGTGTCCCTGGGAGTGCCATCGGTCCTGAATCATGGAGGTGCTGGCACGTTTTGGCCTGAAGCCCAGGAGCCTTCCTGCTGTTGGCCCTGGAGGGACATACGCCTGTCTCTGGAGGGCTGCCCTGGCCCCTGCCAGCCCCAGTGTCCCCGGGTGACCTTTGGCACTGGCAGGGTTCAGCCCCCTGCCCACCCTGAGTTGGGTCTGGAGGCCTGGGGGACACAGGGCTTGGGAAGCAAAGTGAAACCCCAGCTCACGGGGCCTTGTGTGTGATCAGTGACCCCATTCCTGCTGGGCGGGCCTGCAGGCAGGGCACCGGCCAGCCCGGCCTGGAGCCGGGAGAGGGGGTTTCAGGGTGGGGACACCCTCCAGTTCTGTGGACTCTGGAGAACAGGCTCACTCTGTGTCCAGAGAGCAGTGTAATGTGATCAGTGTCTCTGGGGAAGAGACGGGCATTGTCATTCTAGAACTTGCTGCGCATGGCTCTCTGCAGCAGGGTGCCGGGTCCCCTGGGGAGAACTCCCTGCTGGGCAGTCACGGTGGGGACACTTGGGGACACCCGGCCCGGCCAGGTGGAGCGGGAGAGTCGGCCTTAGGCCCGTGTCCACCAGCTCTGAATGTGGCCCTCTGATGGGAGCCCCCGTCAGCCTTCCCCCCCACCCCCAGCTCAAGTGACTCACACTGGTGGCGCCTGGTGCCGCGGTGCCCAGAGAGGGCTGCGTGCTCCGGCGGCCAGTCCCGGGGCTGGCCGTCAGGCCTGGCATCCACATGCCACCCGGGCAGGGCGTGAATAGGAGACAGGAGTGCCTTTGACGGCCCAGGACAAACAAACAGGGCCTTGGCCCGGCAGCAGGGCAGGGATCTCCGTGCGGGGCGGCTGCTGTGAGAACCTCGCTGCCCAGGAAGGTTTCCCCAGAGGCTGGGGGGGGTGGGGGTGGGGCGAGACCAACTGCTGCGGGGGCAGAGCCCACTGCCCTGCCCACCACTGGGTCTGAGGAATCCCTGCACCCACCAGGCCACCAGCCCCTGCTGTGCGGTCGTGGTCGGGACCAGCACCCGAGGACAGAAGGGGCGTCTGTGTTGAGTGCAGGCCCCGTGGGGGCTCAGGCTTCCCAGCCCCGCTCCCCGACTGCGGGCTGTGTCCCGTGTCTTCCGACGGGCACGTCAAGTGCCTCTGAGTCCCTGCGTGTGGTGTCCAGCTGTTCACTGCTGAAGGACACCTGACTACGTGGTTCACGCGGGACTGCGGTGCGTCTGTCCTGCGTCGAGCCCAGACGTGGGGGCTCAGAGCCGTAACTGCCCAACCGCCTCCCCGGGTGGATGCCACGTCGGAGTGCCCGGCTGACCACATCCTCCCGGTGCGGCCATTTCACCGGCTTCAGCCACGCTGGCTGTCCGGCCCGGTAGGACTCGCCATGTGGGGTGGCGCTCTGTGTGCTCTGCCCTGGCCACCCAGGGGTCTTCCTGGACAGTGTCCGGTTCGGGTATTTGCCCCGTTTTCTATGTGGGATCCTCCCTGTTAAGTTTGAAAAAACTTTCTCTTTCAGGTGTCTGTTTGCACGTGTTTTCTCCCCATCTGTGGCTCGTTTCGTATTCCTCGGAACAGTATCTTTTCAAGGGCATGGGGTTTTAAATTTCGGTGCATTCCAATTCCTTGTTTCTTTTATGGACTTTTTTGGTGTTGTTTCTAAGAAATCTTTGCTTCACCCAAGGTCACAAAGTCTTTCTCTTAGGTATTCTTCCAGAAGTTTATAGTTCTAGGCTTTGTGCTGAACTTAGGACGATGGCCCGTTTTGAGTGAGTCTCTGTAGGCACTTCGAGGCACAGGACAGGGCTGGGTCCCCGCTGTACCAGCACCAGCTGTTTAGAGACGGGCCTTTCTCTGCCGAGCTGCCTTTCTTTGCTCTTCCGTGGAAACCCTCGTGTGGGTCTGTCCTTGTGCCTTCGTGGTTATTGTGGCTGTTCTGGGCCGTCTGCTCGTGGGCATCTGCAGGGCCGTCCCACTCAGGCCTCTGCACCCACAGGGTGTCCCTGCATGGCAAGAAGCCGCCCCCACAGGACCTCTTGTTCTAAAACCCTGACAACTCACTCCATGGATTAGCAGGAGAGATCCAAAGTGGTAAAAATGGTTTTTAGTAAAAATTATAAAACGTGCACAGTTTAGAATCTTCCTGAAATTTTGTGAGTGGCCTGCGGCAGGGAACGAATAGGGCTGCATCTGCCCCTAGCCCCCTTGTGCCCCTGAGGCAGGCGGCTTTCAGGTGGGGGCAGTGGGGGTCCTGGGAGGAGGGACGGGCCCTGGGACCACCTTGCTGGGCGTATTGGCGAGGCGGCCACCCGACCCCGTCCCTGTGTGATGACAGGGACGTCGGGCCACGGTGGCCCCAGGCAGGATTCGGCCTCTGTGTGGTTCAGATGGGATGAGCGTCTTGACCTGACTTTTTCCCTCCTGCTCTGAGTGGACGCCACACACGCCCCATTTTAGACCCAGACAACAGCTTTGTTTTAATGTCCAGTTGTTCATAAAGGATGTGGTTCCTTTAAGCTTTTTTCCAAGACAATTTATATTTGCTGCCGTTGCCCATGGCGACCGACTGTTGGGCATAAACAGTGCACACCAGGGTGGGGGAGGGGCATATTCTGTATTTTTTTTTTTTTTTTTTTTACGTTTATTTATTTTTGAGACAGAGACAGAGCATGAACGGGGGAGGGTCAGAGAGAGAGGGAGACACAGAATTTGAAACAGGTTCCAGGCTCTGAGCACTCAGCACAGAGCCCGACGCGGGGCTCGAACCCACGGACCGCGAGATCGTGACCTGAGCCGAAGTCGGCCGCCCAACCGACCGAGCCACCCAGGCGCCCCTCTGTATTTTAATGTTAGACTTGATTTCTGCTGTGGGAGAGAGGTGGGGGTTCCCCAAGGCCACTGGGCCCCCACCAGGTTCCTGGGTAGGGATCCCCTGATGTCACTGATCCCTGGGTGGGGGCAGGGTTACCCCGATGTCACTGGGTGCCCAGAGGCAGGGGCCCCCCGATGTCACCAGGTCCCTGGGAGGTAGTCTCCCGATGTCATCAGGTCCCTGGGCAGGGCCAGGGTTTCCCCAATGTCACCTGGTCCCCGGGCAGGGGTCTCCTGATGCCACCAGGTCCCTGGGAAGGGGTCCCCTAACATCACCTGGTCCCTGGATGTCAGCAGGTTCTGAGGGCACTACTTGGTGGGGCTGTGCGTTACGGAGGGGAGTGGCCCTGGCCCGGGCCCTGAGCGCTCTCCTCCCTCAGAGGGAAATCCTGCCGGACCATCACATTCGAGCAGTTCAAGGAGGCGCTTGAAGAGCTCTCCAAGAAGAGATTCAAAGACAAGAGCAGCGAGGAGGCCGTCCGCGAGGTGCACAGGCTCATCGAGGGCAAGGCCCCCATCATCTCAGGGGTGACGGTGAGCATGGCTAGCAGGGACTCCCTGGAGGGCAGCAGCCCGTGGGGTCTGGGGTGGGACAGCGGACGTGTTACTCCCTGGGGGTGTGCCGACCCAGCTGCCGACGGCCTCACGCGCTCACTTGGCCCCTTGCGCTCACACGGGCGCGCCCCATTCTCTCCCTCTGCAGAAGGCCATCTCGTCGCCCACTGTGTCCCGGCTCACGGACACGACCAAGTTCACGGGCTCCCACAAGGAACGCTTCGACCCATCAGGCAAGGGCAAGGGCAAGGCGGGCCGTGTGGACCTGGTGGATGAGTCGGGCTACGTACCGGGCTATAAGCACGCGGGCACCTATGACCAGAAGGTGCAGGGTGGCAAGTAGCCAGCCCAGGAGCAGCCCTTCCCGCGGCGGCCCGCGCCACCTCACACTTCATTACATTCCCTTGCTCCCTGGGGCAGAACTCAAGGCTGGGGCCCCGGGGGCCGCGGGGGTGGCAGTCAGGCCTCCCCCTGCCTGGGGCCTGGCATGCTTCTCTCTGACCCCCCAGTGGGGCCCCGAAATCACTGACCGTTTCTAACACACCTGCCTCGTCCAGTGCTGGCCGACAACAAATGGCCTTTTTCAGAGCGTCTCCTGGGACCAGACCACACTAGCTACCTGACTCGCAGGCGAAAAGGCCATTTTAAAGGGGCCGGTGGGCCACAAGGGGTGAGTGGGACAGACCCTGTCAGAAGGTGGCCACCTGCTGAACTGCAAACCCCTCCCTGGAACCTCGAGGGCAGCACAAGCTAACGCACTAACCAGCAGCACCAAGACGACAGAAGTGAGCTGCTAACAGGACATCATGAAGGTGTGGGGAGGTGGGACAGGTGCTTGCATGTGCACAAACACTCACACATACCCACACGTGTGTGCCTGCAATATGCACATGCTCGCACACACACGCACACACGCACACACGTCGTGGAGCCGGAGGAAGGTCAGCCAGTGGAAGGGGCTCCTCAGTGGACCAGAGGAACACGGTCTGAAGTTGTCAAAATGGAAGCCAAGGACAAGACTGTTCGCTTTATTGTGTTTTCCTAAGAAGAAACTGGAAACGTATTTGTTCCCAGAATGGGTCAGCGAAGACAGAATACCGTTTCTGCCCCTTTCTCTCCTGCTCTTTGTGTCTCTAGGCCAGGAGACCCTGCCGGCCGAGGCTTCCCGTGCAGTCGCTTTGCTGGCATGATGCTGTCTTCTGTCCGGGGCCCCACTCTGCACTCAGGGCCTCTGGGCTGTGGGTCCCCGTGGCTGCTCCCTGTTCGCTGTTCAGGTTCGTGGTTCAGTCTCTGCATGAGTCTTCCCTAACCTCTCCCAACCCCTGCAAATGCAGAAAACCACACGACAGAGGCAGGCCCACAAAGGGCCCCGAGGCCAGCAGCATTTGTTGGCATTTGGTTTCTCCGTGAGGCTGGACAGGGGACCCGGGCATTGGGACTCTTGTCACAGTGGCTTCATGGGGACATGTCCCCTTGCAGAAGTGCCACCAAGCCTGGCGAGTGACTGGTGGGGCCGTGTGGTCCTGGCGCTGGTCCTGGGAAAAGCCCACGGGAGCCTCAGGGAAATGCTTCTTGGAGCCCGTCCACCCTGGCCCCTGTTCTGTGTCCGTGGCAGCTGGCTGGTTGGGGGCACTCCCTGGCGCACAGCACAGGCGGTTGAAATAAAGACCGGCACCGGGGTGGCACACGCACCTGCCTCCCTGTGCCCAAAGGGCATGCTGGTCGTCGCTAGGGCTAGGGATGGTCCCTCGTCTGTGCGGTGGGGCTCGGGGCTCGAGCTCCCATCCAGCATGGCCCCTCTGAAGGGATGTGGTCCTCCCCCTCGCCCCCACGGTGGGGCCTCGCCAGCAGCTTCCTCCCGAGGTTCTGAGACTTCCCAGTGCGTAAAATCGGAGATGGTTGCAGGCCTTGAGTCACCTGTGCTCACTGCAGTCTCTAGTTTCTACCTTGGCGATCCTGAGCTGCCCGGCCAGGCCTCTCCACCCCATGGTGGGGGAAGGTGGAGAAACCGAGGACTGAGTGCTGGAGGAGGGACAAACAAGCAGGACACAGGACCCCCGGCTGGACCGCGGTGAGGATCTGGAGGCAAGGGGAGGACGTGGGAAATGTTGGAAGGTGACTCTGAACACGACAAATGTTTCTCAACAACGAGCAGATCACAAACACGACCTCCTCCCAGATCCTCTTGGGCACCATGTTGGGGAGCACCGTCTGAGGCGGTGGGGCTCCGCCTCCTGCCATTGAACACCTGGGTCCCCACTAGCACAGCCATGACACAGCATGGACACTGGAGTCCAGCAGGACCTTGGCTCCCACAGTGTGCATGCCCCAGTGAGCAGAGGGACGAGGGTCCCCGTGCCACAGCCTGTACCGGGAATGCATAGCCCCCCTTCCACCGGCCCTTCTCAGCCCCCCTCACCCCCAGGAGGCCATCTTCTGTGCCAGAGCGGAGTCTCCAGGCAAAACAGCCTCCCCAGGACCACCCTGGGAGACTGGGGTCTAAGCAAGAGAAACCACACATCTGCCTGCCCACGGGGACCCCTGCTGTCACGCCCTCCCCAGAGCAGCCCTCTTCTTAGCGGAAGGCACCAGTGCCGCAGGCTGGTGGGGCTGAGTGCTCACTTGTGACCAGCGCTTCCCAGTGCGCTCCTGACTGTTCTCGCAGCACCTTCCTGTGGGGTTTGTGAATGGGACCCCTTGGCGGTCCACCCCGTCCCACAGCAGGGAGGTCCGGTTGGCCACACAGGGGCTACAGTCTCCCCTGCCTCCCCTGCCCAACCCCAAAGCCTCTTCGGACGGCGCCCGTCCCCAAAGCCTGGACGTTCCCTCAGTCAGGAAGGAGGGGGAGGTAGCAAAGACTCCATCACGAGACTTCAGCGCTCTCCATTCCATCAGCTTAAAATCATCTGCTAAACGTGTCGCCGCATGTGTGTGGCCCCCGCACACAGAACACGTGCGCGCACACGCACGCACCACGCACACGCATGCTCCTCCATCGGGGTCTGAACACGGAGAACACACAGGCAGGGTGTGTGTCTTTGCTGCATGTTATATGCAATGCCAATTAGCTTCTACTAACCGCGGTTACCCAGAAATCCAGCGTCTATCTGTGAGCGAGAGACTGCACAGCACGAGGAGACAGGACGCGTTCTGCCAGGGAGGGCAGGGCTGGCAGCATCTGAGTGTCAGGAGAACTGGAGGAGGGTGCTTAACACTGATCACACCAGAACACTTATTTATTTCTATTTAACGTGATAGGATAGGCAACTAGGCAGCGGTAACAGTCAGCTTTACCAAAATGAAGTTCAAATCATGTAAGTTTAGGATGTTATCGCAGAAGATATATATTTATACTGGAGTATTTTCACACCTCTAGTGTCCCCAGTCCTACGTTTGTGGCAGATGAAAATCACAGCCGATGCGAGAAGCCGGGGAACGGTGTGCGCAGGCGGCTCGAGGGCACCGCTTCCTGTTGGTGTGGCTCTGCGTCCGCGTCCCCGTGCTCGGCGCTCAGGACAGGCCGCGGGCGTCCCTCTGGCTGCTCGGTGGACAGGGCCTGCGGCAGCGGGCTCGTGCCCCCACCCCAGACTGCCTCTGTGAATAGTTTTCTGGCGCCCAGCTGTGCCCGTGTGCTCAGTCGGGCAGGACGCGTGGCTGCTTTTGCGCTACGTCGCGTGGTGGTGATAGGAGGGGACACCTAAAATTTTCACCATCTGGCCCTTTACGGGAAAAGCATGTGCTGGCCCTGCCCTGGGGACCCAGCCCAGCTCTCTCCATACACAAGCTGGCTGCTCCCCCATCCCGCAGCCCACGCCACATGGGACGCCCCGTCGTCACCTGTTCCGTGCAGGCCAGGTTGACAATTCAGCTGTACTGTGAAGTTACCAATAGGCTAGAATGTCCTTAAAACACTGACCCCGAACAGCTCCCCTCCACTGATTGACTACTGAACACTGTGGAACCTGGTGGTTCAGGGTATGGCCTCTGTCCCTGGGCATGTGGAGGGCATGGCCCCAGGTGGGCTGGGCAGTGGCCACCCTGAGCTTCGAGAGGTTTTTTTCTCTCCCTCTAGACTCTTGAAAACCCAAACCAAGCCAAACACAAAGGAAACCCGCACAACTTAAAAGAAACTTGAAAGGGATCGTATACTACTAGTTTGTACTAAGTTTTTTTCAGGAAAGGGAAGTAAATTTATATATATATGCAATATATTTTTACACTGTTTTGTTACCATTAGGGAGTCCTGAGTGTATCACTTTATCAGTGTGATGGTGAAGAGTAGAGTCGACGTCTTGGGTGTTCTGACTCAGAAAGGCACGTCTGCTGGCGTCTCAAAGCTGCACTCAACCAGGGATACGTATGGGATCGGGGTGGCCCTCCTCTCCCTCCCAGAGCGTGAGGCACGGTGTCCCCGGTCAGAGCTGACCTGCAAGGCCTGACCTGCAAACCTGTAGCGAAACAGCTCGTGTCTGTCTGCATACTGCTCCTCCTGTGTTCGCTGTTAACATTGTGTGTCAAATTGGTAAAGTGATAAATAAAGGTGTTGAAATGTGGATCTGTTGTCCTCAAGGTGCACCACCTACACCAGCAGTCACACACAGGCACTGATATCTAACACGGACGGGCTGTGGGAGGCACGGGAGCCACAGCTCACAGGGTCTCACGTCACCTCCCCACAGGGAGGAGACTTTTGCTTCCTCATTTAGACGGGATGACTCCTGCCTCGTAGTCCCAGGCTCGTTCCAATCTCGCCCTGGTGCAGCCCCGGGTGGGGGCCCAGACATAGCAATGATGTCCTCGAGTAAGTACCAACATGAAATCCTCTGTGAAATAGTTTTCAAAACTGAAGATAAAGGCATTCATTCTAAGACCACAACAGGGAAAACTGCACCAGCAGACATTAAAAGTAAGTCTAATTGCAGCAAGAACATGACCACAGACAGAATGTCTGCAGGGAAGTGGCTCAAAAAATGGGCAGTAAGTAACCATACAAAAACCCTGTAAATAAATGCTTTCTGTGGGAAAAAATATTTCACTAAAATACTCGAACACTGGGGCGCCTGGGTGGCCCAGTCAGTTAAGTGTCCGACTCTTTATTTCAGCTCAGGTCGTGATCCCACAGTTTGTGAGTTCTAGCCCAGAGTGAGGCTCTGTGCTGGGGGTGGAGCCTACTTGGTTGGGATTCGCTCTCTCTCTGTCCCTCTCTCTCAAAAACAAAACAAAACAAAACAAAACAAAAACACTAAAACAAAAACCAAAAACCAAAAACCCCTTAAAAACCATCACATGGAAGCCGAAGGGTGCCCAGGGAGGTACATGCTCATGGCTCCCGTACGCTACCAGGGGGAGCAGAAGCCCTGATTAGATGAACACCCGCTGTGATAATATGCCAGAAAGAACGCATAGCTTCCAAACCCAGCAGAGGTGAAAATGGCTACAAGTATAGAAGGGGACAATCACAGAAGAAACAGAATACAAAACAAGAAGAAACAAAAGCGTATCGATTATGTCAGGCGATATGGCAAGAGAAAAGAGAGAAAAGCGATAAAGTAAAAGGTTTTAGAGCCGAATGTGTCAGTAATTTCCACTAAAGATGGAAAAGAACAGAAGCTGTGGTGCAGGAGAGGAAGTGAGAGAGAAAGCGGTGCCATGGACCAGCATGAACCACGGCCAGGGGGACCGGGTGGCCCTGGTGCCATGGGGAGGACGCAGGTGCGGACCAAGCCTTGCCGGCCCCGCCAGAGCCCCGCAGCTGGCCCTGGTGTTCTGCCTGCTCTGTCACCGGCCAGGGCCGCCCCAACGCGTCCTTGGCTTGAAAGTGGAGGTGGAGCCTGAGGTCGGGAGCAACCTGTGGCCATCGCTCACCCACGTCCCTTCCCTTCCCCGAACGGCAAGGACCTGCTTGAAGCAACCACCACCCCGACGGGTCTGCCTTACGGACACAGCTCCAGATGCTGAGGCCGTGGAAATGCCATTAAAAGACTGTTAGGCCAAAAACTTGGACAATTAGGCAATATGAGCGAATTCGAGATACAGCCCTTATGAGAACTCAGGAAGAAAGGGACAGCCTGCACCATCCCAGGGCTTAGGCCGAGTAACTAATGGCAAAGTAGAAAAGCCCCCAAACCTAGTGGCTGACACAGTGACATTCCTTTCTCACGCACACGGAGTCTAGCCGAGGTCAAGGAGGGCTCTCTGCCCCCAGGAGAGAAACAGGCCCGCCGGTCAGTGGCACCGCCGGCAAGGCTCTGGAGGGGACGGCGGCCACCCTGGTGGCCCGGCAGCTCTTCTCTGTCCCACTCAGAATGAGCCAAACCCACTGCGGGGGGCTGGCGAACGGAGGGGTGGACGGCGCTCTGTGAGAAGGGGCTAAGGGAACCAAACCCGTGGCCAGAAGTCTCCCACAAAGAGCATTTCGGGCCCGACTGGCTTCCTCAGCAAGTTCCATCGCACACTCAGGGAAGAGAGAGTTACAACCTGTCCTGAATTCTCCTAGAAAGCAGAGAAGGGTGCACAGCCGAACTTCCGTCACGGGCACGGCGTGGCGGTGCGAACACAGAGGAGAGCGTAAGGGAGGACCGTAGGTGGCGTCACCGCGGGGACAGGACGGGTTCCTGTCGCCGTCCCAGCCGACAACCACACCATGTGGTGCCGCGTCAGTGGGGTCCTGGGACCAGACTCTAGCTACCGCTTCCTCTTCACGACAGCGGGGGCAGGCACTTATCACCCCTTTCTACAGATGAGGAAATGGAGACCCAGAGAATTCCAATAATTAAATGTCAGATATTAAGTGGGGTACCCGGAATACAAAATCCTAAACAAAATAGTAACCAAATCCAACAGTATGTTTGCAAAGGAAAACCCACCATTACTAGGCTGTGCTTAACCCAGAAAATTTCGGTTGTTTTTACATTAGCAAATTACTGTAATTAACCACATGAACAGAATAAAGGAGAAAAACCACATGGTCACCTTCAATGGCTGCAGAAAAAGTGATAAAATTCATCCATTCACGATAAAAAACGTCTTGGCAAATTAACACTACAAGGAGCTTCTTTAACCTGATAAAGTCTATCTATAAAAACACTATGCATCACACACCCTCTAGAATGAAAACATTAAATCTTTGACAGTAAGTGCTGGAAACATGGACCGACAGAAACTAATACACTTCTAACGGAGCATCAGTGTAACCATTCTAGAAATCATCTGAAATTATCTGCGGCAAAGGCGTTAAGAACATGGTTCAGGAGTTAAGTGAAACACGAACATAATGGGACACAAAGTTAATAAGAACCAAATGGGATTTTAGAACTAAAAACATGTAATTTCTGAAATTAAAAATCTATTATCTACACAGGCCCAACTGCAGAATGGGGAAAGAGACCCGAAGTCTGGGGACCCGTGGGGATGCTACCAAGTGGTCTGGGTGTAACTGGGGTCCGGGAGGGAGGGTGGGACAGAAGCTGGATCGAATAACCATGTTGAAGAAATGGTGGCCAAAACTTTCCCAGATTTGATGAAAATTATAAACTCACAGGTCTAAGAAGCTCAACGAAACCCAAACAAGAGGAACATAAAGTAATAGCATGGGGAGCGTTTCCAACAAGCCTAAAATGGTTGAATGCTAAAATCTTTTCAATAAATTTAAAAAAACGGTATGATGAAAGAAATTGCACTCCCCCACAAAAACCGTATTTGCTGTGACATGCTTTCCTGCTAAGTTGCAGAGAAACTGATGCCAAAGGACACAGCCACGACCAGACAGGAGGGAACCGGGGAGGCCACCCTGGTTCCTGAGGGAAACGCCCGACCCCCGATCACCAGTGGCAGAGCCCGACGACACGCGCAGGCACCTGTAGGCCTGCCTGCTCTTCTCCATACATTAAGTAGGCTTGGTTTAAAAAAGTACTTTGTTTTACCTAGAAGCCAAGTATTTACATAAGATAAGAAGTTTCCAAACTAAAAATCTAGTATTTTGTCCGTGTGTGCTCTAATTTTCAGAAATGCACTGTGATTGTAAGCAAGAGAGCGCCTGGGGAAATACTTCCACTGTGAGGCAGTGATGTCACAAAATGGTATTTTTAATGTTTCCCCAAACTGTGTTACTTTTATTAAATCTTGGAACGTATCTGTCCCACCTGCGCCTAGCTTGCTGCATGGAAGAATTCAGTGAGAAAATCTCAGTCACAATTTATAAAAAGTCACTTTTTAGAATGTTAGTTTATCTTGTCACACAAAATTATTTAATGATCACACATACGCTCTTTACATTAGGGAGAAAAATACTGCATTTTATCTCAAGATATTTCACGGAAAATTAATGATGCTGGTCTCAAAAAACATCAATAGGTCTTGTCTCAAAACATGTGAAGGGCTTGGATTAATCCTTTTTTTTTTTTTTTTTTTTTTTGCAATCTCAGGAGCAGGAGCAGCGTGGAGTCAGAGGGAGCCACCCCGGTTAGCACCTCCCTGCAAACACTACCCCTACATGTCCTTGTTCGCAGACTCGCCTACAGGCAGATCAATCCCATCTTCTCAGGGTGTTTTAGAAAACCGAGCTGGAGGCCCTGAACACGTTTCAAAACTTCAGCTGATTATGAACGGGAGGCAGAGCTCTGCCCCACAATCGTACCAGGTAGAAAAGGGCTTCCGCGGTTTACTAGGTGCGTGGAGGCGACGCAGACGCGGCCCAGCAGCCGCCGCGCGGGAACAGGCCCAGCGTCTTCTTGAGCTCCTTGTAGCTCCAGTGCAGCTGCTCGACCTCGGCCTTGTGCTGCGCGCGCGCCCGGCTCAGTTCCTGCAGGAGGTGCTCGTTGGTGCCGACCAGGGAGCTGGAGGAGGGCACGGGGGAGCGACGCCTGAGCACCGCCTGCCGCCTCCTCTCCAGCAGCGTCCTCCCTCACCTGGCCGGGGCCCTCCCCGTCCACCCCGGTCCCCGCAGCCAACCCCTTCCCGTCTCCCACCGGCTCCCGCTCCCGCCACCCGGCCCTGGCCTCCAGACCGCGTGAGGCGACGCGTGACCCGAGCCCTCGGCCACCAGGCCACGTGCAGGCTCAGCACCCGGACGGACGGGCGAAGGCAACGAACGACGGAGGGGTGCCTCGCTACTCCAGCCGCACCTGTTTTCTGAGAAAACCATCATCATCTTCCCAGCTAGCAGAACAATGTTCTCATTCTGGAACAGATCCAAAGACTGACATATTTCTATCTCCCGGTCCAATGTAAAGGGGCTCCCTGAATAATTCTGACATACTGATAGCGTAACTGAAGAGTCCTGGTTTTACAGTGTTGACCACGGTTGCCTTCGGAAGGACTTCAGGGAAGAAGCGGCCCTGTACTGCCCACTCGGCCATCTGCGAAGCGCCCTCGCGCCCCAGTCGGCAGCGACCAGGGATAGATGGGAGCGGGGCCATCTTCCCATAGACGCATGCCCCCGACGACAGACCTCCTGTGCAGGCACCAGCCGTCTGCTCCGGCCAGGCTAAGGCCCAGAGTGGATGAAGTCAGCGTGGACCACCACTGCCCCCCACTTCCACCCGCTGCACGGCAGCCCCGTCCACACGGAGCCCACAGTGCTGCAGATGGGGGCCCATCGGGTTCTGGGAGCCATCCTGCCTCTCCTGTCCGCCCCCCTGCACCCATGACGGCTACCTTTTGCTCCCTTCCGCTGCTCCATCTACGCTCCAGCTCATCTCCCAGGAGCCCCTTCCCCTCGGTACCTCGTGCTTGGGGTGGGCCCGCTGACCCCCCAGCGTCACAGCCTGGCTCCACCTATGGCCGTGCTGCACTCGAGCCCGGGGGAGGTGTGTGGGACTCAGCCCAAGGTGGGGGAGTAGGGGTGAGTTGGGCTCAAGCTCCGCACCTCCACAGAGTACACCTCACACCACCCAGTGAGCGGCACGCCTCCTCCCTGCACCCGCTTCCCAGCACACGATTCTCTGGATAGAAACTGAGGCTCCGCCTGGACAGCCCCCACACTGCCTGCTCCCTTCTCACCACCCAGCACACAGCTGGGAGTAAAGGGGGAGGCCCCGCCCGCGCTCTAGGAGAACTGACAGGAACCACGCCGGGTGGACTGGGACAGCCCAGAGTCTCTCAGCAGCTCTCACCCGCCCCTCACAGACGCCGCAGCAAGAAGGGACGTGCTTTTCCTGAAGAAAGGGGAGCTCAGGGGAGTTCTAAGTCAACCGGCGACGCGTGCGGCCCAGAACCCCGCCTGCTGCGACGCCACCAGGCGGCTCCTCCGTGTACCCTGCTGTCACTGGGGCCGGCCCTGCCTCCCCCTGCCCCCCCGCCGCCCCGGGGAAGGCACCTGTGGCTCTCCTGCAGCATCTGGGTCAGCTCCCAGACCTTGTCGTAGTGCTCCAGATGCTGCTTCAACTCCACGATCTCACCAGAGAGCCTCTTCACACTTGTTTCAAGTCCTGAAAGAGAAAAAAAGTAACATCATTTAGTGAAATTGAATGTGTTTGAGTGTTTCATGTCCTGAAAGCTAAAATAGTTCGAGTTTAAACTGGATTGGGACACCAAAGACATATAGCTTGGAAAAGGTCGGTTTCTGTAAGCAACTCAAAAATCACCTTGGGATTAAAGCCTTGGGCCTCTGCCCTCCGGACACCCACGGAACCACATCCCTGCATGGAGGGTAGAGAGTGGAGACAGAGGTGGGCCTGGTGCCAGCTGGGAGCTCACTCCACTGATCTATGTGCTGGCAGGAAAGGGCCTTCAGGGGTGTCTCTTCCACCAGGCAGCAAGCTCTGCCCTAGGGGAGGCCCTGAAGCTTCGGGGACAAGCGATAAGAGGCCCGCAGTGGCCGTATGTCTCTGATGTGTCCTCCGCTCCCAGGCCCATCAGTGACACACTGTGTGTTTGGACTCCATCTACATGACTCCTGTCTCTGGGCTTCCAACTTGTGAGGAGAAGAAATATATCATTTCTTGGCTCCCAAACCCCAAAACCAGGATCCAAATAAATCCACACACAGACACATGGCTGTGGAACTACACAAGTCCGGAGACAACAGGAGAGCCAGAGCGGGAAGGTATGGGAAGAGGTTCGGTGAGGACACGGATAGCAGGCTCCCACAGCAAAGGCAGAGGCTCCCAAAAGCACTACGATGGGACAACACTCCTCAGCATCCACATCCACCTGCACTTACACCGGAGGGTGAGTGGAAGGGATTGTGGGAAGAGACAGTGACGGCACAGTTTCGGCATCCCCCAGAATCCCCATAGTAGTCTAGCACCAAGAGTAACTAGATGACAAAACTGGAGTCCCACAGACGACCTTTCAGCACCTGGTGGTGAGGCAGCCTCAAGACCCAAACACGAGAGCCACAAGCCATGCACGGCTTCATCTGTGGGAGAGGAGCAGCAGTCAGGAGGGGGGCAGCTGCTAAGTGTCCCCTATTTTCACAAGAAATCCCTGCAGGGCGCCTGAGGACCCGCGGCTGACACGAGAGGCTCGGCCTCCCCCAGCAAGGGCAGACCAGAGGACCCCGTGTGGTCTGAAGGGACTGGAGCAACCCTGGCCCCTCAAGGCTGGCCTGCCCAGTCCCTTCCAGAGCAGGGCCGTACCACAGAGGAACAGCTGGGGAAGGGCCCAAGTCGTGCAGGAGAGGACACCAGAGGCAAGCGGGAGAGTGAACAAGGCCTGGGAGTCCCCCATGGGGCTGCTGAACTTCTCTGTGAAGTTTGACGTGCTGCGTGCTGTACTCCTGGACACTGAGAGGACGAATCCCACGTGCAAGTGAACAGCACAGAGCACTAAAGGCAAACCCCACACAAAGCTGTTGCCCCCGGACAACAAGAAGCCACACTCGGGACACATCAAAACCAGGACTGGATATTTCAGAATGAGCTGAGGACAGAAAGGAATGATATAAGAGGGGTGCCTGGGTGGCTCAGTCGGTCAAGCATCAGACTCTTGGTTTCAGCTCAGGTCGTGATCTCATGGTTTGTGCGCTCGAGCCCCATGTCGGGCAGTGCACTGGCTGTGTGGAGCCTGCTGGGGACTCTGTCTTCCTCCCCAACTCGCACTGTCTCTCTCAAAATAAATAAGTGACCTTAAAAAAAAAAAAAGGAATGATACAAGAAATGGAAGAACAACTTCGTCAGAAATGGGAACGTCAGAGAGGAGGCGGCTGGCCTCAGGCACGAGCTCGCAGCAAAGGAAAGCTTCATGAGAAGGGAAGGCTGAGCAAGTGAAACAGGACAATGACATCTCAGGAAACAGGTGAAAAGTGGAAAGTTTTTACATGAAAATTAAAGAAGAGACTATGACGAACTCTTAGCACGCCATGAAACAGCCCGATAAACACAGCGGAAGAGGCCTGAGTAGGTGCGTCACAGACGCCTGCCCAGAGCGAGGGTCTCGTCTGTGGCTGCGCTCCCAGGACCAAGCCCACAGAGAGGGCCTGTGATGGGCCGTAGCCCGGAGACATCTGCTCCGTGGCCCTTTAAGAAAAGTTTTTGGACCCCTGGGGACCTCGGTGGGGCAGTCCTCAGCGAAGTTAAAACCTCCCAGCGACTTGGCGGTTTACACCCAGACGAGATTCACGGAAGACACAAACTACCACCAGCCCGTCACTGAAACCCCAGAATCTGACCTTGAAATACCGAGTGCACTTTTGTAAAAATGGCAAAATAGAAATACAGTGAAGAGAGGGAAATGAAAGTGACCTGGCTCTGGAAGAAACGTGACAAAGAGGAAAAGCACCACGTGGCTGGGAAGAGCCAAGGAGACAGAGGAGTGACCGTGTGCATGCTCGGGGAGGCGGGCAGGGGGCTCCCCGGTCCACGGCATTGCCAACAACACAGACCACATCCGAGCTTTTAGGGGTCTGCTCAGACCAAGTGGGAGTGTCTCTCGGCCCTCAGGACATTTTACAGTATTTACTGGACCTGAAGTCTACCTATGAGTGTTTGAACGCTTACACTTCACCAAATAACGTTACCAAATAAACCACAAACTCACCAGTAATCTGCAAGTTTAACGTAGCTGCAGTGTCTGCATTTTTTACTTCTTTTTTCAGGCTGAACAAAAGAGCCTTTAGGCTACTATTCTCCTCCAGAGATTTGTCTAGATGCTGTCTCAAGTCACCCTAAGGACACAGAACAATACACTTAAGACAGATGAATCAAATTCAGTAAAACGTATATAGAAAACTAAACCTTGGAAATCACCAGACGTTAGTTTTCTTTTATATTTCATAGCCAATAAACCACAATGTGAACAAGAGAAATCACAATTGCCCCCAGCTGAGCAGCACAGTGTACTTCAAAGGGGACAGTGAGAGGGGTGGCACAGTTCACGAGGGGGCAGGTGGTGTCCCCGGAGTCCCTGGGGAGGGTGTGCTTCCGCAGGAGAGGAGATGTGCTGGCTGCCGGAGCCCTGCCTCCTCCAGGAAGGCTCCATGGTTACCACAGCCTGGCTCCCTCTCTCTTCTCAAGGAGCAGGAACAAGGGCTGGGCAGTGTGCCAGCCCCATGTGGTCCCTCTGGGCTCACTTCTTGGGCGAGAGCACAGGCAGAACCCAGGGCTCTGCACTACCCCCAAGCAGGCGCCTCCCTGCAGTCTGTAAGTGGATGGAATCAAGCCTGCGGGAGCTGCAGACGGAGTGGGCTCCCCTCGCACCCGGAGACAGAGGCAATGCCCAGCACGCCACGGGACATTAAAAGGGAGGAGAGGGGACCGAGGCCACTGTGAGAGCTAGTGGCATATGACCCATCAAAGCCACCTTGCCTGCAGAGAAACCAGCACACACACCCCCACCAGAGGAGTGAGCGTCTGTCTCAAAGTGACAGGGGCCCTTTCAGGAAACTGCTACGCTCATTCTCCACCCCAACAGCCCAGCCAGTGCACTGGCCCCTCTGTGTGCACATACACTAGGGCACTACAGAAACTGTTACACGGCCAGTTATGTCCGACGACTCGTCTCCCGAACACGTGGAGTTCTGAGAGGGCAGGGACCGGACCCCAGTGCTGACAGTCTCAGTGGAGGCTGAAGCAGGGACAGTGGACAGACGGCGCTCAGATATGTGCGACACTACTGCCTAGAGCCAGGCTGGACCGGCTCGGGGGCAGGGCTTTCGCCAAGACCGGCTCCCCGGGCACTGGGATCTGAGGAGACACGACTGCGGAACCAGCGTCCTCATAACAGGGAGGAAACCAGGGTCAGCAACGGGCCCTTCAGGAACAAATGACTTCCTCTGTGAGAAGTACCTCCTGGCTGACTCACCACAGGTCTCCTGACCGAGCTCCACTGACCACGCCTCCCTTCCCCTGGGATGGGGTCAATGGGGTGAATCTCAGAAACGACTGAGCAGGACTCTTGGGCTTCCTGATGGTTCAAGACTGCTTGTCCGGGCAGGGCCTCTCACTGCCCCCAGCCAAGGTCACCCTGTAGGACAGGGTCAGTCAGACCGTCCACAGAGGTGAAGGAGCGCGACTTCCACACTAGACTGCATCACTGTGGAACGGACCCCAGGGGCCCGTCTGCATGGATCCCACTGGTCCCGCACTCAGCACTGTAAGGGGACGGGCTACCTACTCATCTGCACCAAACCCAAAAGCTGTGGCCTTTTGTTTCCACGGTTAACCGGCCATGCCGCGTCCCATGGGGTCAACACCGTCCAACAAAAAGAACGTCTACGCAGTGATTATGGTTCAGGGTCACAGGGCTCCAGTCCTTTCTGGGCGCAGTCACCACTTGTGTGCACACATACGTGTCCACAGTGCATCCATCTAAAGACCAGAGGCCGCCAGTATCATTTCACCATTTTTTATCTTTTTCTCTAAAAGTAAAGCTTCGTGTGGGATCTCTGAAACGGCAGCTTCTCATAAAGATGGCATCAGGTGTTCCAGAGACCTGTCTCCCAGCAATCCTGTGGCTATTCTCATTCCCATCTTCTGAAAGACATGGCTGACGCCGAGGCTGGGTGGGCAGCTGCCGAGACGGCCCGGGGGTGCTCCCGCCGTCACGGGGCGCCCTCCCCTCATGTGGGTGGACCTACTGACTGGATTCCGCGCGACACACTATGCAGAAGTGCTGACACGTCCCTCTCAAGAGCAGGTAACAAAGGACGACCTTCTACCGGGCCACTCCCTGGCCCTGAGGAGCAGCCGCCATGCCGTGAGGGCCTCAGGCGGCCTGGAGAGAGGCCCTCGAGCACAGATCCAAGGCTGCTGTAGGCAAGTCCGGCAGGGGCTACCCACCTCCACCAAGCCCTCAATCGACAACGTGATGGCAAGACCCTGAGTCAGACACACGGCTCGGCTGCTCTGGGACTCCTGACCCACAGGAGATGTCGACAATAAATCCTTGCTACTGACGGTGCTGCCCTCTAGGGTAACCTCATAGGCAGCAGTGAGGGACACACACAGAGGGCTACGTAACTTGCGAGGACTGACCGGCTGCTGTGTCCCAGCCCACCCTCTCAACCACATGACATAATCTGTTAGTACTGACTCTTTACAAGAAGAGCCCCCTGAACACAGTCCATCTAGTAAAACTCAACCATAATACTTCGCAAGGTAAACAACTTCACCCGGCTGAGTGCACAGTAGACATCTTACTCATTTACACACACACACACACACACACACACACACACACACACACACACACACACTTATTTATTTTGAGAGGACAGCGCGAGAGCATTTGAGAACATACAAGACGGGCAGAGAGAGAGGGAGAGAATCCCAAGCAGGCTCTGCGCTGATTGCCCATGTGGGGCTCGATCTCACAAACTATGAGATCATGACCTGAGCTAAAATCAGGAGTCAGACATTTAACTGACTGAGCCCCCCAAGCGCCCCACACGACAGACATTTTAAAGTAAAAATCGTATATATTTGAGGTGTGCACATGATGATACACACATAGATGGTGAAATGATGACCACAGTCAAGCTGATTACTGCAGCTTCTCCTCACAGTTAACATTTCTTGGTGAGCACATCAAAGCTATTTTCATAGCAAACTTCCAGACTCACTGCAGTATAGGAACTGTGGCCCCAGACCTAGTCATCCTGCACAACCACGGAAATGTCCCCTTACCGCATATCTCCCTGTCCCCCCACCTGCCCGCCCCTGGTGATCATCTCCCACTCCGTTTCTATGTATTCAGCTCTTAGACTCCACTTATAAGTGAGACCATGCAGCTGATTTCTTGCTCTGTCTGGTCACCGGGCACACTGTCCTGCAGGTCCCTCCATGTTGTTGAAGACAAGACTTCCTTCTTTTAACGGCTGAGTAATATTCCATGCTATAAGTATACATTTTTTAAAATCTGTCCATCCATTGACGGACAGTCGGGTTTCCCGTGTCTTTGCCACAGTGGATAATGCTGGTGTGAGCTTGGGGGTGCAGATCGCTCTTGGAGGTACTACTTTCACTTCCTGTGGTCACATACCTGAAAGTGGGATTGCTGGGTCATATCACAGACTTATTTTAATTTGGGGGGAGCCTCCATACTGTCTTCTGTGCTCGCTGTGCCAGTTTGTATTCCCTCCAACAGTGCACGAGGTTCCCTTTTCTCCACATCCTCGCCAACACGTTGTTTTGTTTTTTTTTGATTCTAACTGCTTCTGACAGGTGACGTCTCTTTGTAGCTTGGATCTCCTTTTCCCTGATGATGAGTGATGCTGGGCATCTTTTCATGTAGCTGTTGGCCATTTGAATGTCTTCCTTGGAGAAATGTCTATTCAGAGCCTCCAGCCATTTCTCAGTTGGGTTCTCTTTTTGCTACAGAGTTGTGGTATTTATATATTCTAGAATTTAGCCCATTATGAAACAAATGGTTTGCAAACATTCTCTCCCAGTCCACAGGCTGCCTCCTCACTGGTGCTGTGCAGGAGCTTTTGAGTTTGATGTAGTCCCACTTGTGGATTTTTGTTTTTGTTGCCTGTACTTTGGGTGTCAAATCAAAAAAATCATCACCAAGACCCTATCAAGGTGCCTTTTCTCTGTTTTTTTCTAGAAGTTCTACAGTTTCAAGTCTTACATTTCAATCTTTAATCCATTTTGAATTGACTTCTATGCATGGTGTTAAGGGTCTGGCTGCATTCTTTTGCATGAAGCTATCCAGTCTTCCCAGCACCATTTATTGAAGAGACTGTCCTTTCCCCATCATATATATTCTTGGTGTCCTTGTCAAAAATTTGTTGGCCATTTATGTATGAATTTATTTCTGGGGTCTCTATTCTGTTCCATTGATCTGTGTGTCTGTTTTTATGTCAACACCATATGTTTTGATTACTATAGCTTCCTTCATAATATAATGTGAAATCATGGAGTGTGATGCTTTTTTCTTAATATGGGTTTGGCTATTAAGGGTCTTTTTGTGCAACTAGAAAAAGGAGAATACAAATTTTAAGAAAAATAATCACAAATTTTATAATTTTTTATTTCTGTGAAAAATGCCATTGGAATTTTTATAGAGATTGCACTGAATCTGTACATAACTCTCAGCAGCATGGGGTTTTTAACACTATTAATCTTCCAATTCATGAACATAGGATATCCCTCCATTCATTCATCCGTGTCTTAATGTTTTCAGTGTTTAGATATTTAACCTCCTTGGTTAAATATATTCCTATGTATTTTATCCTTTTTGATGCAGCCATAAATGAGATTATTTCATTTCCTTTTCAGAAGACTGTTGGTGTAAAGAAAGACGACTGATTTGTTATACTGATTTTATGCCTTACAACTTTATGAATTGATTAGTTCTAATAGGTTTTTGTTGTTCTGAGTCTTCAGGATTTTTTACACATACAATCCTGTCCTCTGCAAACAGATAATCTTACTTCTTCCTTTCCAATCTGGATGTCTCCTTTTCCTGCATGCTCTTGCTACTACTTCCAGTGCATGGACATGCACGTCCTATATGTGTCCGATAGCGGGTCTTAGCTTAGAAAGCAAGCTTTTGGTTTTCTCCCACTGATCATGATGTTAGCTGTGGCCTTATCATAAACGGCCTATATGGTGTTGAGGAAACTTTCTTGTGTTATCTGTTTTGTTGAGACTTTTTATAATGAATGGATGTTAATTTGGTCAAATGCTTTTTCCCATCTGTTGAGATAACTGTGTGGTTTTGATGTTTCAATCTGTTTATGTGGTGTTTTAATCAGCATATGTTAAACCAACCTTGCATTCCAGGGGGAAATCCCACTTGGTTATGGTGTATACTTTTTTTGATTTGTTTCTTGAATTTGACTTCTTGGTATTTCACTGCAGATTTTTAAATTATGTTCATCAGTGGTATTAGCCTGTTGTTTTATTTTCTTGTGGTGTTTTTGGTATTAGGGTGATGCTGGCTTCATAAGTGAGTACAAAAGTATTTACTTCTATTTTCTGGAAGAGTTTAAGAAGGAGTATTAATTCTTCTGTGAATGTGCAATAAAATTAAGCCATGAAGGCATCAGGTCTTGGTTTTGTTTGTTGTTGTTGTTATTGGGAGGTTTTATATTATTGCCCAATTTCCTTATTTGTTATTGGTCTGTTCAGGCTTTTTTTTTTTTTTGAAATTTTTATTCATTTTTGAGAGTGAGAGAGACAGAGTGCGAGTGGGGGAGGGGCAGAGAGAGAAGGTGACACAGAATTCGAAGCAGGCTCCAGGCTCTGAGCTGTCAGCACAGAGCCCAATGTGGGGCTCAAACTCATGAACTGCGAGATCACAACCCAAGCTGAAGTCAGACACTCAACTGACTGAGCCACCCAGGCGCCCAGGCTTTACTTCTTCTTGATGTAGTCTTGGCAGGCTGCATGTTTCTCGGAATTTACCCATTTCTTCCGGGTTCTCCAGTGTGCTCACATATAAGCACTGGTAGCAGTCCTTAGGACCCTTTTTATTTCTGAGGCATTCACTGTGACATCTCCTCTTTCACTTGTGATTTGAGTCTTCTCCCATTTTCTTAATCCAGCTAATGGTCTGTGGATTGTGGATATTTTTTCCAAAACCCATCTCAGTTCTGGTATTTTTTTCCCCATTATTTTTCGAATTCTCTATCTGATTTATTTCTGCTCTGATGTTTACAATTTCTTTCTTTTTTTCTGTTGCTAACTTTGGGTTTAGTTTGCTTTTCTTTTTTTCTAGTTCCCTGAGGTGTAAAGTTAGGTTGTTGAGATCTTTCTTCTTTTTTAACATAGGCATTTGTGTGTCACGGTCTTACACGGTGAGGTTAGGAAGGGCGGGGGCAGCCCTGCCCAGCCAGGAGTCTTGGGCTCGGGTGCTGGGGTGGAAGCTGTACTGGCTCTACCTGCCCTTGGGTGCCACCTGGTGGACAAAGTCCATCCGGTCCAAAAGCAAGCACGTCGTGGGCCTGTGCTGACTGATGCAGGCAGGACAGCAGCAGGGACCCCGGGCTCACCCAGCTAACTGGAGCCTCTCTCGCCAGTGGTCCCAGTGGTCAGGGAGCCCGAGCCAGGGAGCGCCAGGGCCACAAAAACTCCGCCTCCAGCCCAGCTCCATGTGTGCTCTCTTGTGCAGGACAGGCAGGGCTAGGACATTGAGGCTAGGACAGGGTGCTGTCATCCTCAAAGCCCTGCTGTGTAGGGCTCGGGAACCGTGCAGGGAGTTGGGGGGTGGGGAGGCTGGCGGGTGAGGGGACCCCTGCCCCCGTGGCCTGACAACAGCCAAGGGGAGACGCATCCCCAAACAAGGCCTCCACCCCACGAACAGAGGGGTGAATGAACAGAGAGGCCGCCAAGGGCATGGCTCACCATCTCCTTCCGCGTGTTGCTCAGTTCCGACGCCACCTCGCTCATCCTCATGCTGTGCTGGTGCTGCTGTTCAGCAAGGAGCTTTTGCAAAGATCTCTTTTCCAGAGTAAGGAAGCTAATTTCTTCACTCACGGCTGCCGAGATGTCCTGAGCTGCTGTAAACTCTTGCATCGATGATAAAATCTGTCTTGCCTGAGCTAGGAGTAAAAATCAAATGATATTGTGGCAGTCACGTTGAAAACACGAAGAACAAACAAAACGTGTCCAGCACATCTGGAGTAACACAAACTCTCAACTGGCAAAAGGACACGGACGCCAGCGACACCACCTCCCTCGGGTGTCTGCACACCCATCCACTCACAGGTGGGATGGGAGGCGGGGACACAGGAAGAGTTTTATTCTAAAGCAAAGGTGCCCCTGAAGAGAAGGCCACGACTGGACAGTGTGCCTGGACGTCCCAGTGGCCTGCCACGCTCTCTTCCATGGCACTGCCTGCTCCTGCTCCTAGCCTGGGAGCAAGTGGGTAAGATTTACAGGATCAGGATCCAGGGGCTCCAGCATCCTGGGCAGTCCTGATTCTAGAAGCTCCAGGGCCATGATACCGAGCACATAGCTCAGCTCCGGGCAGGGTCCAGGGTCTGCAGGAAGGACGAGCGAGCTCCTGCCCCAACTGAGACCCTGAAGGCCACACACTGGGCTGCGGGAGAAAGACACAGTAACCACCCCAGGGTGTGGCATCTCACTCCCTGGATGAAGGGCGCCCCGTGTGCTCCTGCACCCAGGCACAAGCAGAAGCAAAGCCAAGTCCTCCCTGGGAAGTGACCACCCTCCTGGGCCTCATCCTCAGTGAAAGCTCAGCAAATCCAGGGCCCTGCACAGAAGAGCACACGTTTGGAGGGCCAGAAGGAGACGGCACAGCTTTGTGATCTCTCCAAACCTTCACATAAACCAGAGCAACGAGAACCCAACATGTGAACAGCACCTCCAACAGAACCAGGTGACGATGCAGAGTACCAGTAGGAAAACCAACAGCCACAGTCCTGCACGACACCCCTCGTGCCTCACACCTCATGGAAGCCCCGAGCCGCTTCAAGAGGGCGTCAGGATGCTCCATGCAGTGCGGCAGGGATGGTGACGGCCAATGGGGAGGGTCCAGCAAGGTGCAGGGCTCAGAACCCAGCAGGCGAATAGCACCTGCAAACAGAATGCTGCCCGGAGGGCGGCCCAAGTACGGGTCTGAGTGGACCGTCCTCCTGACTCACCGCGGAACACCTCGTTGCCGTGCAGGGACTTGCAGCCGCCCCAGTACCTGTCCACCAGGTCGAGGAGCGCCTCCAGGAGCACCACTTCCAGGCCAGCCTTCTTCCCGGGAGGCGGAGCTGAGTACAGTTTGGCAGGAGACACCTGCCACGGAGACAAAGCCATGATGCTGAGATGCCAAAATCAGTGGTTACGGTGTGAAGCAAAGCCTCTGACGCCAGCATGTCCCATGCTGATGCCCTTGTCCTGCAGAGGTGTGCACGACAGGGCTGTCCAAACATCACAACGCTACAGGGGTGGCACATAGGGATCCCTTTCCTGCCCCCGGACGTGTGGCATCCTCATACCGGGAGGAACAGCCCGGGAGGAACAGCTAAAGGACGTGCTAGCAGGTGTCACACCAAGTGTGTCAGTCATGAGACCCACATCATAATTTAAGCTCTAAGGCTGTGGGAACCCCAGTCCCACAATGGCCTGTCCTGGGCCCTCCTGAACCAGTGCACAGGGACTCCTGGAGGCTGCAGACCCTTTAGAGTCAGTCTCGGCCTGAACGGTCCCCCAAATGCATGAGGCCACATGCCAGACCAGACGGAGGTCAGGCCAGGACGATGTGGGCAGAAGACGGCCAGGCAAAACCACCAAGACTCCACCCAGGGCCTGGCCACATCAGTGCCGTGTCAGCAATCACATCAACAGCTCTCCTTTCCTCTTTAGAAATTGCTTCACCAATTTTAAAGAATTACCAAAGAAAGGGAGATGGTTCTGCCCTCCTGCCCACTTTCCAAGCGTCTGGGGGTTTGGGGAGGGAGGGAATAGAAGCCTGCATCTGTCTCTGGGCTGACAGCCAGAGCCAAGACACGGGCTGGTCTCAGGTGTCCAGGAAGAGCCGGGACATGGGCTGGGCTCAGGTCCTGCCACCACCGCCCACCCCAGGTCCACCAGGGACAGGGCCTGGTGAGCGAGCACCGCACTGACCAAGGCCACACTGGGGGAGGGGCAGCGTGAAAATGCCAAGGCCTGGCTGCTCACCCCAAAAAGCTAAGGGTAAGAGCATATAGCCCTGGTGAGTGTCTGGCACCAACACTTCCATCCTCCATCAAACTATCTGGACACCTGTCCTCAGGCACAGGTGACAGAGCCCATGTCCCCAGTGCACTCACTCAGGCTTCTGTCTCCTACCTGAGGAGCACAGGGCAGTGTCCTCTGCGAGAGGCCGATCACCGTGAGGTCCCAGCCCCTCGGTGAGTGCACGAGCTCTCTGGGTGAAGCTTTGCCCCTGGCGCTGTCCATCCTTGGTGAGCGAGGCCAGGCCTCCAGGGGGCAGGAAAGGCCCGGGCCTGTTCCCCACTCAAGCAAATCCTCATTTCTCTTCCTTCTCTCGGTCCAGACAGTGAGAGACTGGCCATATAAACAAACAGTGGCCGCATCCTGACACTCTGACCCAAGACCTGCAGCAACTGGCCCAGAAGCCAGCCCCTCATGTATGGCAACCAGCCAGGAGGCCAAACTGTGACCCCTGTAACGGTCAGCCCAGCAGCCAGAATTTGATCACTTAAGTGACAGCTCCCCTAATTTTTTTTCCCTCTTTGCAACTCAGGACCGACCACAGGAAGCCAGATCATTTCCCTAACCAAGCAGCATCTTGTCCCTAACTCTGCTGCACCCTCTCTCTCCCCTGGCCCCAGACCCCCTCCACTGTGACGCTCTCCCACCCTCCCGACTGTCTGGGTTTGTCTGGCAGACCAGCAACAGGGCAGACCCCTTTGCCACAGCCCATGCCCGCCCAACGTCTGCCCCAGTTCCCACAACTTTGTGCCTCTATCTCCAACAAAGCCAGTGACAAAGGCAATAGAGTCATCACCCATGTGGCTCTGGGTCATTTGCAGGGTGGCAGAACCCTCAGTCCCTACCCAGGGCCAAGTCCTTTGGAAAACCACAGGATGCACGTCCAGGACACCCTCACAACAGGGCCATTGGTGGCTCCCTGGCCAAGATGATGGGTTCCGCCTCTAAGACAAGCTCCCTTGCCAAAAAGCAGAGCACAAGTGCCCCTCAACTGTGCCCACATTCCAGCCTCAAAGCACGGAGCGTGGCAGAAAGTGGTGGGAAGCCTGGGAGTATATTTCCACCAGATCAACAGGTAGCAAATGCTGGGGAGAAGCACGTGTAGAAATTTCTCCAGCTGGGAGCCAGTGAGCACAGGGAAGGGAGACGGGGCACACAGCCCCCACCTCTCCATCCGGTCCTGCTCACCTCTCCCACTCACCTCTCCGGTGCCACTCACACTGGGGGGCCTCTCCTCTTCGGGCTCCGACACCGCTGAGTGAGGAAAGGTCCTTTCACTCCTGCCCTCCGAGCCACTCTGCCTGCTCAGACTCTCCTCAGGGCTCGAGGGCACACTGGGCTTCTCCGGGCAGTGCAGACACTCCTGGTCTGCAGGTGCCTGAGATCTCCCACCAGGCATTCTTCGCTTCCTGTACTTTTCAGGAGCAGGCAATGGATTCAATACCTTTTGGGCTGACAAACTTGACTTCTGAGAAAGGGTGGACTCCTCAATGTCTGTGGAATCTGTAAAAGAGAGCAGAAGAGAGCCCTCAGCAGACCAAGTTCTCTGGCCTCAGTGACCAGTACCGTAATTTAAAAAGGTGTGTGCACGCATATGTGTGTATGTGCACACGCACAAATATGGAAAATCCACCCAAAAGTGATAAAACTGAGCTAATAACTTTAAGAAATCAATCAACCAACTACTATGTTCCTGACAAAATCACGTATGAGAAAAAGAAGTGAGTAAAAACTTAGAGCCTGGGAATTACAGAGGACTGAACGATTTGCTCCTGTAGCAGACTTTGTTAACATGTCAGTCCCTGAGACCCTCCCTGCCACTGGGACGGCCACTGGGCCACGTCCCTGAAGCGGGCTTTCACCAAGCACTGCCCGGCACCGGGAGGAGACGAAGGCTCTCCCTGGCCCCTCAGGCCCCCGTGCGCTGCAGACAGGGCCTTGCTCTGTGGGCAGGCTCTCCCTGCATCCCCTCCCTGCTGCTGTCTCGGGGCACCACAGCACCGAGCTCTGCCTGGACTCTGGACTCTGCATGCCAGCCTGGCTCTTCAGGCCCCACGGCCACACCCGTCTCACCAGGCCACCCTCCAGCCCAGGCCTCTCCTCTGGGCTCTCTTGCTGCTGTGTTCTCGCGTGGCATTGACAGCTCCAAGGCTCCTCGGGCTCACCAAGCCAAGGACTTCCCTAGCGAACCTGTGCCTCAAGTGCTCACGACCTGAGGAGACAACAGTCAACCAGCTGCTGGGTCAGAGGTCACCAGCACTCTGCTCCCTGAGCAACACGTCCATCACTGAACCTCCCCAAGTCTGCCTGACCGCTGCCTCTTGCTGGGACTGGTCTGCCATACCCTCTGGGGCAGACCCTCCCGTGCACCCTCTACAACCCAAACACACAGCAGCCACTCACACCACCTCCCCCCACCCCTGCCCCGGGGACAGACACAGCCCAAGTGCTGCCGTGCCACCTCACCTCAACCTGTGACCTGTGCTCTTCCTTCTCCCCTTCCAGCCCACCGCCTCTGCATGAGCCCACTCTCCCAAAACGCACGGTGGAGTCTGGCCACCAGGGATCAGCAGAGCAAGTCACAGTGGGGGTAAAGTCAAGTCTGAGTGCCTCAAGGATACAGAAAATGGAAAGACTGAGAAACTGTTCTGGGTCATAAGAGTCTGAGGAGATGTGACAATTAGATATGCTCTGTGCACCTGGACAAAATCCTGGACCGGAAAAAAAACAAAACAAAACATCAATGGAACATTTAGTGAAACATGAACAGAGTCTATGGGTTGAGTGGCAGGTCTGTGGTAAGGTTCATGTCCCACTCTGGAGAGTTAATGCTCGTTATCCAGGAGAGTGTCGTTGCGCTTACGAAACCACACTAGAGTGGTTAAGAGTGACAGGATACGCTTCCCCGAGAAGGTTCCAGAAAGGCCGACGACAGCTTATGTGCACACATACATATGCGTATACGTCCCTACATTACATACATACATAAGCACGTGTGCCCACACAAAGATGCACACACACACATACCATACACACATACATGGTGGGGAGGGGAGGGGCACAACCGAACAAATGTGGTAAATGCAAACTCTGGGGGCATCTGGACAAAGCAGACATGAACCTTCATGGTTCTGTCATGGCAGCTTTTCTGTGATCACTCTGTGAGAGGTCTGAACATCAAGCACATGCGTCTTTGTGAATAGAGGTAAAATAAGGAGCGCTGACAACGGTGGCGGTCCCGTGCACCACACACCCCACGGCACCACCGCGAGGCCTCAGGGGTAAAAGCAGCCGGTCTGCCATGTTTTGTTTGGCAGCGGCCGCAGGCAAGCCAGGCACGTCACCAGCACAACCTGCTGGCTTCGAAAGGCCCTACAGACAAGCCTCAGGAATGTGCCTGGTTTGCTCATATTGGGAAGTTTTCTGACAACTTTGCCACACACATGCATACAACACTCCCAATTTACTTCTTTTCTTCTTTTTTTTTTTTCTTTTTTTTTTGAGAGAGCGAGAGTGCAAGCAGGGCAGAGGGGGGAAAGAGGGAGAGAATCCCAAGTAGGCTCCATGCTCAGTGCAGAGCCAGATGTGGGGCTTGATCCCATGACCCTGGGATAGTGACCTGAGCCGAAATCAAGAGGTGGATGCTTAACTGACTGAGTCGCCCAGGTGCCCCTCATTGTAATTTTTAAAATGTAGCCACAGTCGTAACCTGGACCCCTGTATTCAGAAGATGTGTATGCGTGTATAGATAGGAGGGCCAGGTACTTAGCAACTAGACTCTGCAACACGGATCCACTACACGTTTCAGTGTAGGAGATTCTTTCCTAAGATATCTTAGAGAGCTCCACAAACACACAAATATATCGAAGACAGGAGGAGAGATTTCACAGGGACAGCACACGGTGAAAACATGCACTGCTAAGGAGCTGACAGAGGGCGCATGACACTGCTCACCTGGGTGTGGGGCAAAGTGTGTGTGCAGCCCACACTGCGGTGGGAGCTCCCCACAGTACTGGTTCTGAGGCCTCTCTTCTGAGCCATCCCCTCGAGAGCTGCTTTTCCTCTTCTCGTGGCCTTTCTTTATGTAATCCCCACACTGGTACTGTACTGACTGGGGACTCAACAGGTGCCTGGATTCTATTTTATTAAAAAACATTTTAGGAGTTTTATTTCATTAGAAATGACATTTTAACCTTATGACAGTGTATGATGGCTACAGAGTACACAATTAAATAAGAAAAAGGTGACCGAGCAGCCAACCCCGCAGTGACAGCAGCCGGTGCCGCAGACGCCTGACCTCAGCACTTACTGCACAGCTGGTGCCGGTACAAAGACTCGACAACCAACAGAACACCACACAGAATCTAGAAAGAGACTCGAGTCAGCTGAGTTAACAGATGTGCCATGGTACTGAGTGAGAAGACGGTTTCTTCACAAGCACGGGGTGGACAAAGATTTCTTTACAGGACACCAAAAAGCACAAACCATATAAAAAACAGAATCGACAGGCAGACTCCACTGAGAACCTCTGCTCTTCCGAGCACGGTAGGCAAAGAAACGGCAAGCCACAGAACAGGAGAGGTCTGCGGTACCTGCATCTGAGAAAGGGCTTGTATGAAAAAAGCCACAGAGAACGAGCTCTTATGACCTGGCACTAAGAAGCGAAACATGGGAGGGGAAGAGGCTTGAACAGAAGTGTCTCAGCAGACAAGTGGCCCTGAAAACCTGCCCATCAGAGTCCTCAGGAAAGCACGTGTTAGAACCATAAGGAACACCACCGCGCTGCCTGAGGAGCCGGAACTGACAAGACTGACAATACGGAGCCGGCGAGGACACCCAATGGGCAGATGTCCTCGCACCAGCAGGTGAGTCCTGGGGTTTCAGCCCCAACTGATGCCTCAACCTATTGCCGTCTTCATGAAAAGCTCTCAGAAACTCCTAACAGGAGAAGAAGCAGAGCCACAGCACGGACACAAGCCCTGGTGGAAAACAGAGGCCCTGAGCAAAGCCCTTGAAGAAACTCACATGCTATAAAGACTTCACAACATCCTCGTCCGGTCTAAAGTTCTGAACCTGGCAGCCTGAGCGCTCAGTGTCTCCTAAGCTAAGGGAACACCCACTCATGGTACAGATGGACAGTAGTCTCACCAGCCACAGGACATTTTACCCTCCTGTCTACTTTGACCTTTTGGGTCTCCTGTGTAGTTGAAGTCGATCTGAGGAAGGACACAATTTCCACAACCACGCCGTAGAACTATACGCCCAATTATACTGATATTTTCTGTCACAAGTCTATAATCCAAACTACTGGTATTTACAAGTTCACAAAGCCTTCATGAAGATTCTGTACTTAAAGGTGAGTTTTCTAGAAAGCACAACTGTGTGTCTGGAAGCCAGTAATTACCAGAACCCCGGAACAGGCTGGCCCACTGGGCCTTTGTGGTAGAGTAGCAGCCTACCTTGGGAACTAGGGAGGTTGGCCTCTCGCCCCCTCTGGCTGGAGCTTGTGCTCCCAGGAGGGTTGCTCAAGTCCCACTCGCACTCAGCAATGAGGTTCAGGACCGCCTCATCATCTGCGTCCATTACCAAGCATTTCTTGGCCGAGGGATCAGCGCACGTGGCCCTAGAGTGGCGTGGTCTGCAAGGAAAAGCAAACTCAGTGCTGTCGTTCAAGCCAGCATCATGCTCCAGCCCACGCAGACCCTGTGAAGGAAGATGGGTGCTCTATCAGCGGGGCCACAAGGTCTCCAGGGAGGAGCTGGTGCACTGAAGAAAATGGCTCTGGGTGCCTCTATTGCAGAAGTCAGCACAGGGCTTCCCCAGGACACTGGGTGATGAAAAGAAGGTCATGTGATGTCTCCATGCCATCCCAACATCCCAGTCGGGTCTGTTCAAGAATGAAAGTTCCAGAAAGCTCCTGTTCTGAAATCCCCTACTGTGTTCTCCTCCTAGCGTATCCATGATGTGATGCATTTGATCAAGAAAGTTAAAGCGAATGGTGTTTGAAATTTCTATTTTTACATTAAGTGAAAACCTCTCCACACTGACTGAATATGAGGTGTTTTAGATACGACATCCCTACCAATGGTGACTCCCCCGCACATGAAGGTGAACACACATGAAGGGAATTCGTTTCCAACAAGGCAGCTTATGAAATCTCTTCAAGATAATAATCACCTACTATGAACACTGACTCTGTGATACCTGATCATACTTTAAGAAGTCAATACTGTTCACTATTTTCTGAGAGTTTTCCAGCTCACTGCAGAGGGAAGGGGTCTTGGGTTCTTTTTCTGGTCTGCCCACAGAAACCAGACACCTGACACACTTCTGCCTTGGGGGTCTCCACGTCACCTATGGATCACAAGGTTCCACTGGGTCACCTATAAGACCCTCTGAGCTCTAAACGCCATAACAGTTCAGTCTCTAGATGGTCAAGGACTAGGTAAGCTACAGAATATTGGTGGAAAAAATTAAAGACATAAATAAGTGGAAAGACACCCCATCTTCATGGACTGGAAGATTTAACATTGTTAAAATGTCACTAGTCCCCAAAGCAACCTACAGAACCAGTGCAATCCCTATCAAAATCCCAGTGATGTTTTTTGCAGAAATGGAAAAAATACATCATAAAATGCATCTGGGACCTCAAGGGATGCCAAATGGTCAAACAATCTTGAAAAAGAAGAGTAAGCATTAGAACTGATATAGCAGAATTGCTGACATTACCAGACTAGGCTTTAAAACAACTACAAGTAATAATACTGAGGTCTAATGAAGAAAGCAGACAATATACAAGAACATGTGGGAAATTTAAGCAGAGAGCTGGAAATTCTCTAAGAATCAAAAGACATACTAGAGATCAAAGAAGAGAAATGAAGAAGCCTCTGATGGGCTCATCAGAAGTCTGGACACAGCCAAGGGAAGAGTGTCTGAGCCCAAGGATAGCTCAAAAGAATCCTCCAAAACTGAAAAACAAAGAAAAAGATTGAAAAAACCCAGAAGAGAATACTCAAGAAATGAGGGACAAACCACGAAAGGTGTAACACATGCTTCTTGAGAACATCAGAAAGAGAAGAGAAAAAAGGAACAGAGAAAATATTTAAAGCCTGAAAATTTCTGTAAATTAATGTCAGACACCAAACCACAGATCCAGGAAGCTCAGAGAACACTGGCAGAGTAAACAACCAAAAATTTACGTCAAGGAATATCATATTCAAACTGGAAACAAAAAAAAAAAAGAAAAAGTAAAAAAAGGCTGAAATAAGGCAAAGGGAAAAACACTTTATGTATAGAGCAAGAAATATAGGAATTACATCTGGCTTTTCCTCAGACACCACACAAGCAGCAAAAGAGTGAAGCATTTCAACTGTTGAGAGAAAAAGCTACCACCCCAGAATTTGGTAACCTGCAAGATTATCCTTCAAAAGTGGAGAAGAAATAAAGACTTCCTCAGATAAACAGAAACTGCAATATGTTGCCAGTAGACTTACCTTGTGAGAAATGTTAGAAGAAGTTCTTTAGAGAAAAGAATGATGCAGGTCAGAAACTCAGATCTACATAGAAAGGAAGGGCACTGGGGCACCTGGGTGGCTCAGTCGGTTGAGCACCTGACTTTGGCCCAGGTCATGATCTCATGGTCCGTGGGTTCGAGCCCCATGTTGGGCTCTGTGCTGACAGCTCAGAGCCTGGAGCCTGTTTCAGATTCTGTCTCCTTTTCTCTCTGCCCCTCCCCAACTCACGCTCTATCTCTTTCTCTCCCTCTCTCTCTCTCAAAAATAAATAAGCATTAAAAAAAAGAAAGGAAGAGGACTGATCTAACAGATGAAAGTCTGAAGTACCAGCAACAATGCAGTATCTGATTATGGATGCCCACGTATTACATGCAGTTATAGCTTATTCATCAATGAAATCAATGATGGCACCGATACAAGGGACAGGAGGGTGGAGTTAAGAATGTTTTGTTAGTATGAGGTATTTCCACTGCCTGGGAAGCAGTGCAGTGTTACTTGAAAGGGGACTTGGACTAGCTGTAAAGGTCTACTTCATACTCTAGGGCAACCACTAAAAAAGCAAAAATATAACTGAGATGCTAACAAAGGAGAGAAAATAGAATGGTGTAACATGCTTGTTTAGAAGCACAAAAGGAAGAAACAAAGCAGAACAGGAACAGAGAAAACAGGAATGAATATGGTAGATATGAATCCAACTGTATCAATAACCACTTTAAACATCAATGGTCTAAACGTTCCGATTAAGAGAGATTCAACAAGGATCAAAAAACAAGATCCAAATATACGCTGTCTACAAGAAACCCATTTTAAATATAAAGGCATATATGGATCAAAAGTAAAGAGACAATGACAATGACACATACATCATCCTGATGCTACTAGAGAGAATGCAGGAACAGCTACATTAATTTCAGATGGAGCTGACTTCAAAGCAAGGAAAGTTACAGGGATACAAGGGGCATTACATAAAGATAAGGGATCAATTCTACAAGAGGAATTTAAAGCCCTTAACCTGTATACACCTAACAACAGAGCATCAAAATACATGAGACAAAACTGACAGAACTACAAGGAGAAATAGATGAGTCCACCACCACAGCCGGAGACTCCAGCACTCCTATATCAGAAATGGACAGACCTGGCAGGCAGAAAATCAGTAAGGACACGGCTGAAGTCAACAGTACCATCAATCAACTGGATATATTGACGTCTATAGACCACGTCATCCAACAATAGCAGAATTACACATTCTTCTCAAGCTTCTATTCAACTTAGATAAATCACACTGTGAGCCATAAAACAAATCTTCACAAATTTAAAAGAGGAGAATTCATAGAGTATCTGCTCTCAGACTATCAGTAATTGATAACAGAAAGAAAAATGGAAAATCCTAAATACTTGGGAGATTAAAGAGTAAATTCCTGGGGTGCCTGGATAGCTCAGTCAGTTAAGTGTCCAACTCTTGATTTCAGCTCAGGTCATGATCTCACAGTTCATGAGTTCGAGCTCTGTGCCAGGCTCTGCACTGACAGCATGGAGCCTGCTTGGGATTCTCTGTCTTCCCTCTCTCTGCCCCTCCCCTGCATGCAATCGATCTCTCCCTCTCTCTCAAAAATAAATATTTAAAAAAACATAATAAAGAGCAAACTCCTAAATAATGTATGACATGAGTCAAAAAAGAAATCTCCAGAGAAATTTAAAAATATTTCGAATTAAATGAAAATACACCTTATCAAAATTTGTGGGATGCAGTGAAAGCAATACTTAGAATGAAATTCACAGCATTGAATGCATATATTAGAAAAATACTAAAATCTAAAATCAATAATCTAACCTTCCACCTTAGGAAATTAGACAAAGAGCCAATTAAATCCAAAGAAAGCAGAAGAAAAGAAATAATAAAAATCAGAGCAGAAATCAGTGATACTGAAAACAGGAAATCAACACAGAAAAATCAACAAAAACCAAAAGTTAGTTCTTCAAAGAGATCAATAAAATTGAAAAACCTCAATACCAGGTTAATTAAGAAAAAAAAAAAGACAAATTACTAATGTCAGAAGTGAAAGAGGGGTCACAATGACAGATCCCATGGACATCAAAAGGATAATAAAGGAATACTATGAAGAACTCTACACCCACAAATTTGATAATCTAATCAGACCAGTTCCTGGAAATGTACTAATCTAACAAAATTCACACAAGGAGAAATGGATAACCTGAATGGACATATATATTAAAGACACAAAATCAATAATAGTCCTCTGAAACTAGGTTCAGATGGGTTCACTGGTGAATTCCACCAAACATTTAAAGAAAAAAAACTATAGCAATTCTCTATAATCTCTTCCAGAAGACAGATACAGACAGAATACTTCCTAACTTATTCTATGTGGCCAGCCTTATTTTAATATGCAAGAAAACTATAGACCAATATCTCTCATGAACACAGATGCAAAAATCCTCAACAAAATATTAGCAAACTGTATCCAACAATGTATAAAAAAAATTAACTCACCAAACCAAGTGGGATTTATTCCAGATATGCAAGGCTAGGTCAACATTTGAAAATTAATGCAATCATCACATCAACAGACTAAAAAAGAAAACTCATATGCTCATATCAATAGATACAGAAAAAGCATTTGACAAAACCCACATCCATTCCTGATGAAAATGATGAGCAAACTACAAATAGAGGGGAACTCCTCAACTGGATAAAGAACATCTACAAAAACCTGCAGCTAACATCCTCCTCAATGGTGAGAAACTAGATGCTTCTTTGTTAAGATCAGGACAAGGAAAGGTGTCCCCTCTCATTCCTTCTTTTAAACATCATATTGGAAGTCCCACTAATGCAATAAGAAAAGGAAATAAAATATACACAGATTGAGAAGGAAGAGATAAAGTTGTCTCTGTTCACAGATACATGATTGTCTATAGAAAATCCCAAAGAATCAACCAAAAACAAGAAAGGAAAAAACCTCCTGGATCTAACAAGTGGTTATATAGCAAGGCTGCAAAATACAAGGAGTTATAAGTTGCATTGTATTCCCTGCCGCCCCCCGCCCCCACCCCCCCCACCCCCCAAAACATATGAAGTCCCAATACCCTATACCTCAGAACATGACCTTAATTGGAAATGGGGTCTTTACAGAGGTAATCAAGTTAATAGGAGATTGGGGTGGGCCCTAATCCAACCCGACTGGTATCTTTTGGGGAAACTGGGACACAGAAACAAACATGCAAAAGGGGCGATTACATGAAAAGACACAGGGAGAAGAGCCATATAAAGAGGACTAGAGAGACACATCTGCAAGACAAGGAACACCAAAGATTTCCAGCAAACCATCAGAAGCCAGAAGAACCACCAGAATCATGGAATAGATTCTCCCTTACAGCCTCCACAAAGAATCAAGTCACCAACACCTTGATTTCAGACTTCTACCCTTAACAACTGTGAGGCAACAAATTTCTGTTATTTTAAGCCACCCCGTTTGTGGTACTTTTACATCAGCTCTAGGAAACTAACGCATAAGGTTAATATACAAGTCAACCACTTACTACATACCAGTAATGAACAACTGGAATCTGAAATGAAACAAAGGCAGTGCCACTTACAATAGCACAAAAAAATGACATACCAAATATAATCTAACAAAACATGTACAAGATCTGTTTGAGGAAAGCTACAAACCTCTGATAAATGAAATCAAAGAACTAAATGAATGGACATTCTACGCTCACAGAGAGGAAGACTCAATATTGTCAAGGTGTCAGCTCTTTCCAGCTCAATCTACAGATTCACTGCAATCCCAGTCAAAATCTCAACAAACCGATAGTTTACACAGAAAAGCAAGAGACCTGGGAAAACGAACAAAATACTGAAGGAGAACAAAGTTAGAGGTCTGACACCACCGGACTCCTAATCTCACATGGACAAAGGGGCTAGGAAACTCTTTTTGTAACAGTCACCAGACACATTCATGAGTCTCCATCTTTATGACTTAATCACCTCTCAGAGGCCCTACCTCCTAACACAGTCATCTAGGGGTTAGGATTTCAACACATGAATTTGGGGGGGCCACAAACATCCAGACCACTGCACAGGGTACTGGGAGCAGCTGTCTACACAGTAATTAATCTAGTTTTAATGGGGAAGTGAGGAGAAGATGGCGACAGTGTAGGTATCTGAGGGAACAGGAGACCCCAAGGATTTGGAATCGATCTTGAGAAATCAGAACAGAAACTGGCAAAATATGGCCCACAAGGTCAAATCTAACCCATTGCCTATTTTTGTAAATAAAGTTTTACTGGAACACAGTCATCCATTTAAATACTGCCTATAGCTGCTTTCATGCTACAAAGGCAGAGTTCAAAAATTGAGGAAGAGATCATATGGTCGGTCCACAGAACCAAAAGTATTCACTCTCCGGCCCTTTTCAAAAAAGAATTGGTAACCCCTACATTATAGGAATTTAGGGATGAGCTAAAGCATATAATGCAAGAAAAAGAAAACCATTAAAAGCTTCAGACAAAACAAAATGGTGTACAAGATCATGTAATTTCTAGCACATTATAAGCAATGTAAACATAGTGTATTGATTTTTGCCCCTTAAAATCAACCCACAGGGGTGCCTGGGTGGCTCAGTCGGGAGTCTGACTTCAGCTCAGGTCACGATCTCGTGGTTTGTAGGTTCGAGCCCCACGTCGGGCTCTGTGCTGATAGCTCAGAGCCTGGAGCCTGCTTTGGATTCTGTGTCTCCCTTTCTCTCTGCCCCTCCCCTGCTTACACTCTGTCTCTCTCTCTCTCTCAAAAATAAAGAGACATTAAAAAAATTTTTTTTTTTTAAATCAACCCACAAACCACGAAGACATTTTATGGTCTCAGGACACATTTAAATACTACCAACCATCACAGTGTACATTAAACACAGCAATGCAGCCGCGGGGAGGTGGCACAGATGTGGGGCATGGGCAGGCATAGGATCCCACTCCCACGGCACAACTACATACGGCACCGCCAGCACTGACCACAGAGAACATGGGAAGGATCGTACTCCACAGGCCGTGAGCACTGGGGTTGGGGAGGAAGGGGCTGTGACAGTCAGCAGTCAGCTACTGCTTAAAGCGCTCACACGCATAAAAGGTGGCGTGTTTGTACTGTCTGGAGATGAGAAAGTAACTCAAGCAGGAAACAACCACGAAAGTAAGCAGTGGCTGCCTCTGAGGGACAGGCCAAGGAGGAGACAAGATGCTGTGACTTCCTATCGCTACTTGACTTTACATGTTACTACTTTATTTTTTTTTAATTATTTATTTATTTGTTTATTTTTTACATTTTTTTTTTTTTAAATTTTTTTTTTTTTTCAACGTTTTTTATTTATTTCTGGGACAGAGAGAGACAGAGCATGAACAGGGGAGGGGCAGAGAGAGAGGGAGACACAGAGTCGGAAACAGGCTCCAGGCTCCGAGCCATCAGCCCAGAGCCTGACGCGGGGCTCGAACTCACGGACCGCGAGATCGTGACCTGGCTGAAGTCGGACGCTTAACCGACTGCGCCACCCAGGCGCCCCTATTTTTTACATTTTTAAATTTATTTTTGAGGGAGAGACAGAGCACAAGTGGGGAACAGGCAGAGAAAAAGACAGAGGGAGAAACAGAATCCAAAGCAGGCTCCAGGCTCTGAGCTGTCAGCACAGAGCCCGATGTGGGGCTCGAATCCACAAACCGTGAGATCATGACCCAAGCCGAAGTTGGATGCTCAACCGACTGAGCCACCCAGGCGCCCCTACATGTTACTACTTTAATAAACATTTTAATATTATAAAATAAATATGGAAAACGTGGACAACAGGGGGAGAAATCCCCCGTCCCACCACCATTTCCTTGAGCCCCCGTTGGTACCTGAGCATTTCTTCTTTCCTCCTTTGCACGTCTGCCCTTGAAGTGGCAATCAGCACACAAAGAAGCTCCTATCTTTTAGGTAAACATTCTATCAACAGGCAAGTCTGAACAGCTTCTCTCAATGTTCAAATACCACTTCTGTTCATACCTTCCAACTCTTAAAACAGCTGGGAAGCTCTGCTTTGAGTCCAGTGATTCCTCCGATGCAAAATGCAACTGGGATGCTTTCCGCTCGCTCTCTCTCACGGGACGATCATCTAGGGAGAAGATGCCAGAGAACTAGCAAACACCACCAAGAAGCAGGTGACAGGCCCCCAACGACCCAGCCCCACAGGGGCACCTCCTAGCAGCCTTGAAGCACATCACCCTTCCCTTGGGAATGAAGGTGCCCCCGTCACCCACCCTGCAGCACACTGCATGGGACCAGCACTGCCACCCCTGGCTCAGGGACCTTCCATCCCCTGGGGCCAGGCCTGCCACAAGCATCCCCTGTTAAGTACTGGGTAGACCCAGTAAAGGAATGCTGGGCTCTGGTGGCTACACTTGGTTTCCCAGATGACAAATACCGATTCCAAGAGGGTCGGCCTCCTCCCGTAAAGCTACTCCTCAGACACTACTGTGGAGGCCGGCTGCTGCCCGTGGAAAAAGAAATACACATGCAAGTTGACACACAGGCACGTCTTTCTCGGCACGTCTACCTCCTTTCTATGCATGTTCTCGGTGCTGGATGAGGTTCTGGAACCACACTGAGCACATCTGAGATGTCTCCGTGGATGAGAATCCTGAACATGCTGAAGAGTGAATGTGGTGGCTGTGTGTCTGGGCCTAGGGTGTGCATCCTCAGATCCGGAGTTTCAACTGTCCCCACACATGAGCCCTGAGCCCCAGAAGGCCTCTGCTCACTTGTTACTGCTGGGTCTTCCCCCAGAAAACCTGAGAGTCAGATGGTTCCCAATACTAAAAGTCAATGCTGTGCAACTTTTCACACATCCTACCACAAAACTAACGTCACAAATGGTTAAGTTCCAAAGCTGCCTCCCAAAGAGCATTTCATGGAGGCACACCCCAACTGCCCCTCAGCCTCAACAAACAGTGCACTGGCCCTCAGGATTGAGGATGCACTGTCATCACTGGGGACACAGAACAACACTGCCCTTCAAGCAGACATTCCCACACCCCCAATACCCAGCACTTAGCTCCCTTCATGGAGGAGAAGGATTGAGCATACAAGGCTCCTTCTCCTTCTTCATGCTCCGCGTGCCCTGGTGCTCACACTCCAGCTCTCTCACTGGAGGTGCAACACGGGGAGCATCAGCAGTGCCACCGGCGAGAATGTTCATGGCAAAGACAACTCCTGGTAGCCGGGCAGGTGGGTGGGAAGGTGCCGCTATGGATGGCTTCCCCAAGCATGAACCTCCCAGCTGGTACGACCACTGGGCACCCTGGGAGCTCTGCCTGCAAGCCTGACACAAAGATCTGTTTCTTTTAGGGACATGGGCTACTAAGCCGTTGGGTAGCTACACCTGCCAACAGGACCTCACACTTTCCCATCGCTATCACCTGGGGGAGGGGAGGGCACATGAACCTCTTTTCCTACAACCTTCTAGGCAGATGTGAAACAAGGTAAAATCCAACCGCCTGGCTGAGCCTGAGATGAAGCCCAGGGAGTCACGCACAGAAATGGCACCGGATGTTCAGAGAACACGTCCAAGCCAATCACCTAGAAACTGGAGGGCCAGAAAGGGACAGAGCAGCCTGGCCCACACCTGTGCTCATGGCCCCCCCGGCAGATGTCTGTGGCCAGAGTTCCTGGCCATCCCCCCAGGCAGCGCTCCAAGACTCACGCTGGCAGACACAGGGACTCCACCAGGGGAGTAGAAAGTCAACTTCTGAGAGCACAAAACACCTATTAGGGCTCCCATGAGCAAGGGTGTGAGCACAGCTGTGGCGCCTACCCAGCTGCCTGAGCTTCGGGAGCATGTGCACGACAAAAAGGCGGTAATCAGACTCGTTCTTCACCACAGGGTTCAGCCGGAGGTCCACGTCTGTAAGCTCTGTCAAGGCGTGGAGCTGAAGCACTTCGGCCAACGAGGAGATGCAGTTGTAGTAGAGACTGAGGCTTTCCAGCGCAGTCAGGTACTGAATGCCCTGCCAACGGGGCAAAACGCAGCATTAGTTTATGCTTTGAAAAATAAACAGCGAGACGGGCCATCAATACGAACCAACACCAACCTAACAGAGGCACCTGCAAGCGACCACATGGCACTGCCAGGAGGAGCACAAAGACGGAAGGCGCTCCGTGCCGTGCAGGTTCGGGATGCCACGTCTGCGGCAGCGCAGACCGCGGAGGACAGCCCGTATCTGTGGAGTTCTCACAACTTCATTCAATCCGCACACAACCCCACACACTAAGAACTGTTACTGTTCCAATTCTACAGATTAGAAAACAGCCCGGGAAGTTGAACAAGGGGCCGGCCCTGGGTGTGCCCTGGACTGAAACTCCCGGGTGACGCCGACCAGGCTCCAAGCGCTCTCTATAACGTGAGGCAGAAGCCTCCTCTCCAGGAAGTCGTGGGCAGTGTTTACACAATTCCCCCCCTGCCACCACCTGGGTGATTTCTCATTCCCTCACCAGGACCAAGGGCTTCCCAGGATGCCCTGCACACACGGCACTGCCACTTAAGGGTCTGAGGCCAGACGTGAAGTGCAGAATGTGGATGGAAAAAAACACAGCTGAGACAGGGATGGACAGTGACCAGGCCACAAACACTAGTCTTTCGGGCCTTATTTTATTGCCTTTAAAGATACAGCCGTCTTCATCGGAGATATGAGTTTCAGTTGTCAAAGCAGTTTAAAGGTGTAATGAGATGTGTATGAAATCTACAGCTCATAACGAACACAAGAAAAACAACGCAATATTGCAACCGTTGTTATTGCAACCGTTGTTAAGTGTACGGTCTACATACGTTATAAACAAAGTTATAAAACATAATGCATTGTTACTATAAATGTACTTTCCACTGCTACTGACAGCAATAAAATTTCTTTCAAGAAAAAAACCTAAAACTTACCTCTAGACTCACCAAGGAGTTGCGTGAGAGGTCTAAAGATTTCAGGCCAGTTAAGTTCATCAAAGAATTTCCTAGGTGAGTAATCTTTTCTTGGTAAGTTCCAGGAATAGATAATGACCGAAGTTCAGCTAAGAATAGAAAAATCATGAGATTTTCACCTTCCTTTTCAGTGAAAATATATTACTGTAATAAGAATGAGCTACAGCAGGGGCACCTGGGTGGCTCAGCCGGTTAAGCGGCCGACTTCAGCTCAGGTCATAATCTCACGGTCCGTGAGTTCCAGCCCTGCGTCAGGCTCCGGGCTGACAGGTCAGAGCCTGGAGCCTGCTTCAGATTCTGTGTCTGTCTGTCTGTCTGTGTCTCCCTCAAAAATAAATAAACATTAAAAAAAAAAAAATTAAAAAAAAAAAAAAGAATGAGCTACAGCAACCTCAGAATCTGAAAAGTCACAAGAACAATGTAACTCCAAGTCTGAGTACTGATACTACAGGAGAAATGCATGCAAGCTTCCAGCTCACGTTTATCTCCAAAATGCCTCCATGCCCACGCATGCCCTGCTCCCCACACCCCTGCTTCTCCCCTCAGACACTCTCCCACCAGGAATATCTTCCTAACTGGGCCCCCACTTGTGGAGCCCCCATGCAGGGATCACAATTCGAAAACCAATGGTGAGCTAACGTGACAACTCCCTGCCAGTTACATGCAAGGGCACAGTGTGTGCTCTGTGCACCATATGCCTCTGCGTGCCATTAAATGAATGGCAGCCATTAAATGAACGTTGCTACAAAAATAAGTTTCTGTGATCAAAAAGACAGTTTGGGTCTGAGCACACCAGTACTTTCCCAGGAAGAATTATGTTTTAAAACACATCTTAATTAAATTTAAAATTGATTTGTGGGCTTCCATTTCCAGACAAGACAGAGTAGACCCATTTCACCCTACTCCTACGCAGGTACTACACCTAAGGGCCTGGAAAACAATATACGAAACAAGCACCAGACAGATCTGGAGGGTGGGGAACAGAAGGCCAACTGTTTAGGGACCTCAAGAAAACAGTCCAGCAGTGAGGGCCCTGTGCTGGTTTGGGGTCCTTTTTGTCTCCCATATGTCCCAATATGAGTGCCAAAGAAGCTGGTGACACACAGACACCATGGACACTGACTGAAAAGTAAGGATAAGGCTGCTGCCCATGGTAGAAGGACCAGGAAGGGGCAGCGGTGGAGGAAGGACTCCTGAAATCAGCCCCCCTCTAGCTCAAGAGCCAGCAAAACAAACAAACAAAAAAAAAAAAACCACACCACACACCTGGCCTTGCACAGTGGCCAGCCCTGGGACAGAGTGAGAGGATGCGGATTACCACCTGGGTTGCAAGGAGGTGGCCCACAGGCATCTACAGAGGCTGCGTGTGTGACAGGAGCCTGGCCACCACCTTAGGAACAAGGCAGCGCCCGCTCAGTGCCAATAATGTGTAACAAGATTCAAATAAGAAACAAGTCTCTCAACACCCAAAATGTCCATGACGCAACAAAAAAATGACCAAAACCTGAAAAAAATCTCAATTTAAATAGAAAAACAATCAACACCAACACTGACAGGACAGAATTATTTAACAAGAATTTTAAAGCAATACTTTAATGAACAATTATGAACACTCTTGAAACAAACGATAAGATAGGAAGTCTTGGCAAAAAAACCCCATAAGATATAAAGAAGAAAAAAATAGGAATTTCAGAAACATAAAATACAATACCCAAAACAAAAGTACCACACAGAAGCAGCTCAGTAACAGCATGGAGATAACAGAAGAAAAAATTCAAAGAGTGAATGCAAAGATAGACTGGTCAAAATTGTCCTATCTGACCAGCAGAGAGAAAAGAGACTTAAAAAAGAAGAGAAAGAAAGAATGAATGAACAGAGCCTCAGGGGCCCATGGAAAAAGAAACCTAACATTCCTGTCATGAGTCCCCATGCAGTCCCAATTAGAGTTCCAAGAAGAGAATGATAGTATGACTAAGAAGAAAAATGTTTAGCAATTACAGAAATAATGGCTGAAAACTTACCAAATTTGGCAAAAGACATAAAGCTATATATTCAAGAAGCTGAGAAAACCCCAAACAGAATAAAGACCAAAAAAAAAAAAAAAAAAAAAGCCATGCCCAGATACATCAGAAATAAACTTCTACAATCTAAAAACAGTGGAAGAGGGGCATCTGAGTGGCTCAGTTGGTTAAGCGTCCAACTTCAGCTCAGATCATGATCTCGTGGTTTGTGAGTTCAAGCCCCACATCAGGCTCTGTGCTGACAGCTGTGTCTCCCTCTCTCTCTCTGCCCCTCCCCTGCTCACGCTCAGTCTCTCTCAAAAATAAATAAACATTAAAAAAAAATTAAAAACAATGAAAGCATCTTGAAAACAGCCAGAAAGAAAAGGCATTACCCATAGAGAAAAAACAACTGACAGGGCAGGTGATTATCCTTCAGAACCAAGGAGGCGTGAAGGAAGGAGAGCCACATTTTCCATGTGCTGAAAGAAAAGAACTTTCAACCATGAAACCTGCACCCAGCAAAAACAATCTTAGGTACTGAAGTGAAATAAAGATATTTTCAAATGAAGAAACACACAGAGAATCTGTCATGAGTACACCTGCCCTAAGGCAACTGCTACAGAAAACTCTTCAAATAAATAGGAAGGATAAAAGAAGAAAACCTAGGTCATCAGAAATAAAGGAATAATGAAACAGGTAAGCATGTAAGTAAAAATGTTTCCTCCTGAGTTATTTACAATTTTGGATGACTGTAAAAGAAAAAAGTGATTAATGTGGTTCTCAAGGTATGCAAAGAAAATATTTAAGATCACTAAATTATAAAGGATAATAAAACCAAAGGACACATTGGGTAAGGTTTCTACATTTCACTGGAAGGGGTAAAATGTCCACACAAGTAGACTGTGTTAAATTACATAATACGTTGTAACTTATAGAGCAACCACTAAAAATAGGTATACAAAGAGATATGCTCAAAAATATAATAGAGAAGTCAAAATGGAACACTAAAAAAATACTCAAACGGCAGAAGGCAGGAACAGGGAAAGAACAGAAAACAAATAATAAAATGGCATACTTCCAACTATCTTATATTAACAATTCCATTAAATGTAAATGGTCTAAATACACTAGAAAAAAGAGATTGGCAGAGTAAATAAAAATGAACCAACTATAAACTGCCTATAAGAACCTCACTGCAAATATAATGATATAGATAAGTTTAAAGATTACACAGTAAATAGAGGGGAAAGATATACCCTGCAAACACTAATCAAAACTAAGCTGCAGTGGCTACACTACATGCCTCAACAAAGAAAATCATCAGGGACAAAGAGCAATAGCACATATGTTACAAGGGTCACTTCAAACCCTAAATATGTAGGCACAGTGTCAAAACATATGAAGGGAAACAGAGAAATCAACAATTACGGTTATGGACTTCAACACTTCCCTCCCAGTAACTAATACAATCACTAGACAGAAAATCAACAAAGATACAGAAGAACTAAACCTCATCATCAGCCAACAGGATCTAATTGATATTCACATAATACTCCACCCAACAACTTTCTTTTCAGGTGCACTTGGAACATTCACCAATATAAACCAGATCCTGGACCAAAAACAAACCTCAACAAATTTAAAAGAATTAAAATCACAGAGTATGTACTCTGACCATAATGGAATCACACTAGAATCAATAAAAGAAGGGGAAAAAAGGAAAATCTCCAAACACACAATGAGAAAACACACCCCCAAGCAGTCTACAGGTCAAAGAGAAGTCGTCTCCAGGAAAACCTAAAAATGCACTGTACTTAATGAAAACGAACATATAACAAAATTTGTGAATGCAGCTAAAGCTGTGCTTAGAGGAAAACTTATGTCACTAAATTATAAAGTATAAAATCAGTAATCTAAACTCTCACCTCAAGAATCTACAAGAGCAAACTAAATGCAAAGTGAGCAGACAAAAGGAAATAATAAAGAACAGAATCAATAAAATTTGAAACTAGGAAACAATGGAGAAAAACCCACCAAACCAAAAGCTGACTCACTGAAAAGGTTAATACAATCGACAAACCTTTACCAAGTCTAAAATCGAAGACAGAAATGACAATATCAAGAATGGAAGAAGGGTTACCACCACAGACCCCAAAAACATTTAAGAGGCTGGTAAGGGAGTAAACAACTCTACACACATAAGTTCAACAACTTCTAGAAAACAATCAATTTTACAAATCCCAACCATAACTCACCCAAGAAGAAACTGATAATAAGGATAGTTTTACAACAGACAGAGAAACTGAATGTATAATTTAAAAGCTTCAAATACAGGGGCGCCTGGGCGGCTCAGATCATGAGCTGGGGGTTTGTGAGTTCCAGCCCCTATGGGGCACACTGCTGTCAGTGCAGAGTCTGCTTCCAATCCTCTGTCCCTCTCCCTGCCCCCCTCAGAAAGACACATTTAAAAAAACAAAAAAACAAAAAAACAAAACAACTTCAAGGCTTATATGGTTTCAGAGAGCACCAAATCTACACAACCTCTTCTAGAACGCACATGTGGAAGCAACACTTCCCAACGTATTCCAGGTGCTCAGCTTTACCTTGATGCCAAAACCAGAGACAAACAGGACAAAAAGAAAACCAGCGACCAATGTCCCCCATGAATATACACACAAAACTCCGCAGCACAGAGAGATGGGAGACCAGAACTCAGGAGACAATTGTGCGACAGGGGCGGAGGGCACGTCTTCCCAGGAATGAAGACTGCAGGCTCAAGGTTTTATTAAAAGCCAACCTGGAACCGCCTTATTTATGGGTGAAAGAATGCCCCCCCACCCCACTCGGGCCCCGCGCCCCACTAGGCGCCCCCCGACCCCACTGGGGTCCCCCGCCCCACTCGGGGCCCCACCTCCACTCGGGCCCCGCGCCCCACTCGGCCCACCCCCCCGACCCCATTGGGGTCCCCCGCCCCACTAGGGGCCTCACCTCCACTCGGGTCCCGCGCCCCACTCAGCCCCCCCGACTCCACTGGGGTCCCCTACCCCACTCGGCCCCCCTGACCCCACTGGGGCACCCCACCCCATTCGGCCCCCCTGACCCCAGTGGGGCACCCCACCCCACTCGGCCCCCTCCGACCCCACTGGGGCCCCCCACCTCCACCGGGCCCCGCGCCCCACTAGGCGCCCCCCGACCCCACTGGGATCCCCGCCCCACTCGGGTCCCGCGCCCCACTCGGCCCCCTCCGACCCCACTGGGGCCCCCCACCTCCACTGGGCCCCGCGCCCCACTAGGCGTCCCCCGACCCCACTGGGATCCCCGCCCCACTCGGGTCCCGTGCCCCACTCAGCCCCCCCGACCCCACTGGGGTCCCCCACCCCACTCGGCCCCCCTGACCCCACTGGGGCACCCCACCCCACTCGGGCCCCTCCCGACCCACTGGGGTCCTCCGCCCCACTCGGGCCCCGCGCCCCACTCGGCCCCCCCGACCCCACTGGGGTCCCCCACCCCACTCGGCCCCCCTGACCCCACTGGGGCACCCCACCCCACTCGGGCCCCTCCCGACCCCACTGGGGTCCTCCGCCCCACTCGGGCCCCGCGCCCCACTCGGCCCCCTCCGACCCCACTGGGGCCCCCCACCTCCACTCGGGCCCCGCGCCCCACTAGGCCCCCCCTCGACCCCACTGGGGTCCCCTGCCCCACTCCGGGCCCCACCCCACTCGGGCTGCGCGCCCCACTCGGCACCCCCGGCCCCACTCGGGCCTCCCACCCCCACTCGGGTCCCCTCGCTCCCACCCCATTTTCCCCACCACCTCACACCCGCCTTCGACGGTTCAGGAAGACGCGGTCCGGGTGCCGCGTCTCTGGCCGGACCCCGTCCGCCCACCCCGCGGCAGGAAGCTCGCGCCCCCAGCCTGCCCGCCGTCACCGCCACGCACACAGGTCGCGGTGAGGCGCCAGGCCGCTCTTCTCCCGGATCTTCTCTTCACACAGCACCAGCCACGGGCCCGCAGGCGCCATACTTTCAAACGGCACGCACCTGTGTCCGCGCCTGCGCAGTGGGGCGGCCGCGGAGCCGCGAGGGGCGGGGCGAGGGGCGGGGCGAGGGGCGGGGCGAGGGGCGGGGCGAGGGGGCGGGGCGAGGGGCGGGGCGAGGTGGTTCGGTCCTCGGTCTCTGAGCTCCCCTGCTCTGCCCTCGCTGAGAGCAGTGCCCTCCCCAGGAAAGCCTACCAGGCCGTGGGGAGCCTAACCCACCGGGAGACCCCGCACGGAGGGTCACTCGGAGGCGGCCGGTGACGTCTGGGGTCCGAGCTTGTGGCTCTCCCTCTGACCCGGAGGTTCGTGGCCTGTCAGTCCCTCTAGGGCCTTTGAGCGTCAGGAGGAGCACTTGAGATCTGCAGGGTTTAGGGAAGACTCGGTCGCATCTGCCCCAACCAGCCAGAACCGTGGAGTCACCCTCTCCTCCTCCATCTCCTGGTATATGGGAACACCTCTGCTGCCCCTCGCCCCAGATGTGACCGGCTCCTTGGCAAGGTCACGTGGCATGTCACTGCCTGGGGGGTGGTGGTGTAGGGGGGTGTACACAGGGTGGTGGGGTACAGGGTACCGCATCTCTGCTAAGCAGAGCAGAGCTTCCAACCTCGCGCACTGGGCCCTTGTGCTGCCGAGTCATTTACTGAGACTGGCGAACACTCGGTAATACTTCGGGGTTGTCCTGGGACTCTGACACAGGTCCCATTCCAGGTACTGCCCGTGCTCCCCTCTCTACGGGTTTGGGCACATCCCAGGCCCAGGGTGTGGTCACCGCACCAGGTCCGCTGAGGGGGACTTTGTGCAGGCAAGACACTGACAAACAGCGAACCCACGTCCTGCTTCAGAAGCGAAGAAAGGCCAACAAGAGGCTTCAGCTGGCGCCGCCCGAGGGAAGTGGCTTGTCGGGGCGGCCCACACTCCACACACCCACTGCTTCCTCCGATCACGGGTCCTGAGGCTGGACAGTGGACCTCTGCGCACACCCTGCAGGACAGCACCACAGAGGCAGTGTTTCTGCCGTCATGGACGCATCAAGAAAGCTTGGGAAATCGTGTTTTCTGCTTCCTGAAGTATCGCATATTCATTGGAGGAAAAATGCAAAATACAGGAGAACAAAGATTAAGTATTCCAGCACACAGAGAAAAGCACCGTTAATGTTTCCACATGTGTCCTTCAAGTGTGTTTTCCAAGCCTGTGTATATTTTACAAAAACAAGACTATGCTGACTGTTCTCGTATTATATACACGTGTATTTTTTACTTTGTAAGAACTCTTTATGTCACTAAATATTCTTCAACATCATTTATTAAACTTCCATTTAAAATTTTTTTAATGTTTATTCATTTTTGAGAGAGAGAGAGAGCGTGAGCAGGGGAGGAGCAGAGAGACAGAGGGGGACAGAGGATCCGAAGTGGGCTCTGTGCGGACAGCAGCAAGCCCGACGTGGGGCTCAAGATCACGAACCGTGAGATCGTGACCTGAGCTGAAGTCGACGCTTAACCCACTGAGCCGCCCACTGCCCCTAAACATCCATTGTAATGGACCATCAGATCATAAACCAAACCCAGGTTCATCTGACTCACCTTCCATTGCTGGACCTTCCACCTGTTTCCATTTCCTTACATTGACAAGTCTGGTGGAGTATTGTCTCGAAGTTCCTCTTGGGGCTCTTTGGATGGAGCCAGGAGTGTTGGAGCCTGGAGCTGGCACCATGAAACCATAGAGCAGGAAGGATCTAGAAGGGGAGGCAGGGACTTCCTAAGCCCTGGCCCACAGAGCCCCCACTCACCCCCCAGGGAGACAGCAGGAAACTCCATGGCATCCTGTCCTGAGTCCTGGCACATCTGACTGCATTGAACTGGGTTTCACGGAATAGTCTCCAACAGGTGTGTGGAAACCACTGAGGGAACACAGCCCTGTCCCAGCTCAGCACCTGCCTGTCCAGAGACCCGAGGAAACTGCCTTTCAACTCTGGGAATGCTTTTATCCAGCTCAGGGAGACTAAATCCACCCAGGGAGACTAAAATCCAGAAAGTGTGTTTGTGGCCAGTGCAAGGGGCTGCATGCAGAAATTTGGGAGGAGCCCGGGTGGCTAGGCACTGGACACAGGGGTGGAGGGCCCCCCTGTGCACCGAGCTCTCCATTGCTTGCAGCCCTCCACAGCTTTCTAGAACATTCCAAGGAGGCTTCTTGGCCTCTCATCCTCAATCCCCAAACTGTAGGCAGCAACTTTGGGGTCAGTTCATCCCTAGAGATGAGGCCAGAGAAGGAGACAGACCAATCTGAGGATGTGCCCATGTCCACTGTGCTGGGCAGCTGGAGAGGTGCCCTGGGATGTCTGGACTTTTCCTAAACCACGGTTCTTGCCAGGGAAGGGGTGGGGGTGGGAAGAGACCTGCGATGTGGGGTGATTTCCCACTTTCCCCAAGACAGGGGAGCTTACCCATCCCTGGGAACCAGAGTGGCTGAGGGGTGCTCGCTGTGTGCCTCTGAAGTGCTCTGTTACCTACTATGAGGCGTCTCCTCTCCATCCTGTGGTGTAAGCCAGCATCGTGTTGTTTCACTGGCAAGGAAACAGAGTGACCACCTGGGTGCAGTTTTAGGGCACAGGCTCCACACCTGTGCTTTTGTGCCAGTTTTGTGCCCGGTCCAGCAAACACAGGGGCTCTTGTGCGGCGAGGATAAGCCCACCTCGCCAGTCTCTAGTGAGCCCACTAAACTCATGCGTGTGCGCCTGCACGCTCACAGTCACATACCCTCACACACACGGCCTTCCCCAGCCGGGTGATGGAACCCACCCTTGGCCAGGCTGGAGACACCCCCCACCCAGACAAAGCGGGTGCCCTGCAAACACACCTCATTCAGAGACTTCATGGAACGTGCCTGTGGTCTGATGTGGCTACTGGTGTCTCCTGAGGGCCACGCTGGGAGGGAGGGAGGGGCAGGCGGCCCAGCGGGCACGGTCCTCCCCACCTCCCACCAGCTCCTCCTCCTGAAGAAGCATCTGACGAGGGCTGGCTCGTGCTCACCCACAAACCAAGAGCCCACCCCCCACTGTATTTCCAACAGCAAGAGCAGCATTGCTACCTGTGAATTGTCCATGCATCATTTTGCCAACTAACCCCTCTCCTCGGAGTAAAATGAGATGGGGTGTGAGGCCCCTTCTGGGCTGTTTTAAGGTCAACTATCAAGGGTAGTTTGGGGGGCTCGTGTTAGTGTGCTAACCTCGTACATGGCTAATCATAACTCGGAGAAACGGGTGGTGCTGCCTCTGCGCTGGTCCTGGGCCGTGTGGTCAGCAGGGTGGAGGCTGTGGGGGCTGTCCAGGCAGGTGGGGGGACAGGCTGTGCGTGGCCACGGCTCCAGGCCGGGAGCAAGTCCAGCTGTGTGGACTCCACTCGTCTTTGGGAAGCACTCACGGCACGTGATTCTGCCCCTCATTTCCGGGAAGGTGAGAGTCCAGGCCTCTGCTGGGGAGGCCTGCAGCTCCAGGGGGCCTCCCCTGGGGGAGTGAGGTCCTCGGAGCAGGAAAATGCACCCACCCCGGGAAGCGTGGGCGGGGGGTTTGTCTCACCTCGGAGTGCCGGCAAACATTCTACCGACTTCAGGTGTCAGACGCAATGCGAGACCCGGATGAAACACAAGCAGAACCCCTCATGCGGGGCGAGCTCAGCTTTGCTGCCAGCAACCGCATCTCTGTCCAGACGCTTGGCCGCAGCTCAACTCCCATGAGGCCGAATGTGACCCGTTCCTGTCCATGTCCAGTGGAAACCCCTGCCTCCACACCCCGCCTACAGAGCCCGGGGAGCCTCCCCCCATCCAGCAGTCTCTGTCCGTGGGCTGGGTGCCCTGTGTCCCCGAGCCACCCCTGTCCCGGTCAGGGCTTCGGAGGGGGAGAGAGGAACAGAGGCTGCAGTGTCCTGTGGTTGCCAACACCTAAAATCCAAAGACTTCTCAGGAAGATGGGGACTTCCAACTCCTTCTGGAAGGGGACACGGGGCAACTGGGCCTATGTTTGCACACTACAGCAGCGTGGGGGCAAAGCAGCAGTGGCACCATGGGAACAGGCCTGCAAGCTCCCCAGGCCTCTGAGCCTTGGCCCTTACCTGGAGGTCAGGGACCTTGCCCACCATCTGGGACAGTCAGCTCCACTGCGGGCACACTGCATCCCATAACCACCCTGCATTTTTCTTGCTGTGGACTTAGGGTCTTCCCAGTGGGAGCTGCCTCTGCGCCCACCCGCTGCCTTCCCTCCGACTACCTACTTGGCTGCCAAACTGCCAGGGAGAGGTGCAGGACAAGTGAGGGATGGACCTCAGGTGTCACCCCACCTCCGTTGGGCCTGGGGACCCGCAGCCCGCTCTCTACCTCTGAGACTCTAGTGAGCACAGGGCTCAGGGTTCCTTTGGACCAGGCAGAGTGTGGCCACACGGAGCCCCTGTCCCCCACCCTGGTCCTTTGCCCACGAGCCAAGGTCAGCCAGCCCTAATGTCTCCAGAGAGCTGGCCACCCCCAGCCTGCACCGATCCCTGCAGATCCCCACGGGGCGGGATTCCCTGTTGGGCTCAGAGTCATCATGTGGCACAGCTTGGCAAACACAAGGAGAAAGGTCAGGTGCTGCCCACTCTTACGGCTCGTGTGTTACGTCCACCGTAAAGCGGGCAGCACGGAGGGCGGGAACACTGGTCTGCGAGATGGTGTTCTTCTTGAGCGACACAGCTGGGGGCAGGGACCGTCTCTAGCAGGCCAGCCGGCCTGTGAACCAGCAGGCGCCGTGGGCAGGCCCACGAGTTTGTGTGGCCGGGCAAGCCGCTCTCCAAACCACAGATTTCCCCATCGCTAAAAACTTAGCAGGGTTTTGAGGTAACCGGTGCTTCCCTACCTCTTCAATTTTGCCGATTTCCATTTCGGACTGACAAGAAGTAAGCAGGAGGCTACCATGGCATTTTGGGATAGAGTTTTGACTTTCTGGAAAAAAGAATAAGTGTAGGTGGCACATGCCACGCCCCCCTTCTCCTTGTCTTGAACACAGTTGTGATGCCTGGGGTTGCAGCAGTTATTTGGGGACAATGAGGGGAAAATTGGCATTGCACAGGTTCCCAGCTTGGGCTCCAAACCAATGCCAGTCCCAGCCACCCCGAGCCTTCTAGCTGTGAGAAGACCCCAGTGTGCAGTGACCCTGCTACAGCCAAACGCATCCCCCCCTGCTGTGGTGGGCGAGCCACGCGTGGCACGGGCCGTGCCGGGTGGTGAGTGTGCAGTCAAGGACGTCCCCAAGACGTGATACTCCGCAAGGCAGATGTGGAGGGGCTCCCTTTCTGCCTGGGGGGAGAGAGACAGGCTCCCAGAAGAGGGGCGGACGGGGCCTGGAGGTGGGTGTTGCCAGCAGAGTGGGGAGGAAGGGGCTCTCCTGTACCTGAGGCTCAGTCAGAGAGGAAGAGACGCCTGGGGTGGGCACGGCCCTCCCTCTGCTCTGGGGTTGAGCTCAGTTCCAACCTGGCCAAGTCCAGGCGGTTTGTGTAGAGGATGGAGCAGACGGGACCAAGTATAAGCAGAAACCGGAAACAATCGACTGGTTTCCCGGCTACAAAGTGAGCGAGAATTCCGACAGCCCGGCCTCCTGCCCTTCGTGCATAATCACCAACAGTTAAGACAAACAGTGACGAGACTCCCGGAACAGGGACCACGCCTCCACTTATCACTGTGGGTACTGCCCAGAACAAAACCAAAGCGGAAGGTCTTGCCTACAAAGAGCTTATAGTTTAGCTGATGGTGGGTTCCCGAAAAGGCTATTTTGGGAAAACATTTATGAAACCAGAAGTACTCCTCTCTCCCCCCAACAAAATCCGTGTAAAATCTCTCGAACCTCAATGAGACTAATTTAAGGATCTTGGGAGGAGTTTGTCCCGGGTTTTCTGGAGGACCCTAAATGCAATCACATAAAAGAAGAGAAGATGCGAGAAACACACTCTGGCCCCCATGGGACGAGGGAGGCGGAGGTCACAGGGACACGGCCAGGGGGAGCCCAGGGACGCCTGGGGCACTCGCAGCTGGAAGAGGCAGGAAGAACCCTCCCTGGAGCCTCCAGAGGGAGCACAACCCCGCCAGTGACTTGACCTCAGACATCAGGCCCCACAGCAGGAGAGAGTAGATTTGTGTTGTTTTAAGCCATGAGTCTGTGGTGATTGCTCACAGCGGCCACGGGAGTCGAAATACAAAATGACCTCAGAAATTGCCTTGATCAGCCCCTTCATACGCAGAAAGTTGACTTTTGCAGGTGTGAAATGCCTTACCTAAGCTCCCAAGATGGTCAGTTGTCTTTATCTTCGAGGACACTGCTCCGCGGTGCCCTTGTCCAGTCTGTGTTGTATGGTGGGTTGAAGGAAGACATTTCCACGGGGTCTGCCTCCTCCCACATCTCAGGAGAGCCCGGGCGGGGCGGGGAGACCACGCCCCTGACAAGTGTTCCGGGACACTGGGCAATAGGACCAACCTCGGGACAGGGCAGAGCCGTCCTCAGAGGAGGCAGAGAAGCAGGCCCTCAGGGGTTGATTCCCCCGTGCTGGGCCAGGCAGGTTGCCCGTGTCGTCTTGGTCAGTAGCCATGAGGATCCCACGAAGGTGCTACGGGATGGAAGATCCTCTCTCCCACACCCATTCTACGGGGGAGCGAACTGAGGCTCGAAGGAGCCATGAAACTTGCTCAGATCCAAACCCAGCTCTGCCTCCTGCCCTCAGCTCTTCCCCACTAATGGAGACCGCCTCCCATGGAGACCCCTGGAGGGCAGGGAGGGTCACGTGGGGCCACCGTACTCCACTTTCCTCCAGGCGCTCGCAAAAGCCTGAGTTGTCTCCTGCAGCTTATACACTGTTTTCTGTACTCATTTAACTGCCAAAAACCATTTTCAGAACTCAGTCCCTGGAACTATTTTTTCAAAGGTCTCTTTTCAGTCTCAAAGAGCAGGAAGCAGTATGCTTTTAAAAACCAATTAGCCACACATTTTTGCTCATTAAATAAATATTTTTACTTTGGACCCAGTTGACGTCTCAGTTACACAGAACAATGAGGCTGACTCACCTGTTTGCGCCTCGGTTGCCCCTTTTCTCCCCGAACCTTTGAAGTCCCCGTGAGGCCGAGACACCTGGCCCATGCGTGGGGCCCGGCCCGACCCACAGGCACCACCTGAATTCTCACCCATCTCTCAGGTGTTTGAGACGCTTTCGATATGCTGGCACATCAGTCTTCTTGGAACACTAAGGAGGTTCGTGCTGCAGGACACGGCCTGCAGAGGAAAGTGACTGAGACGTGAAATGAGCGGACAGGACCTGCAAGAAAGGTGTGCCCTGGAGCCCCTCCTGGCGGTTTCGGCCTGTTCGCCAGCCCTGACTCCCCTTGCTTCCTGTCACCTCTACTCTGTGGTTGCTTGTACCCATGGAAGACAGGTGGGTGAGGCCAGTTCCTTCTGTGGAAGAAGCCTTCATTCACCTATTCGACAGGTGTTCATGAGTGCCTGTTCTAGGTGCTGGGCACACAGTGGGGCTTTGTTTCCACTGAGCAGAGGCCGGAACGTGGCATCAGGAAACGCTACAGTGTGCCACAAGCTGAGCCGTGCCATGGAAACAAGAGACGGGAACAGGAGAGGCACACAGGTGCCGGGCACGTTGTGGTCTTGAATACGCACAGGATAGACCCGATCCAGGAGGCAGGGTTTAGACAGGGTTACACCACAGCAGGGTTAGCTGTTTACACCGGGGAGCGTGCAGGACAGCATCTGAGCATCGTGGGAGAGCCAGGCGCTCATCCGGGTGCACTGGGGTCAGGTGGGTGACACCTCGGCCAGCTGTGCAAGGGTGATGCACTCACCCACCGGGCCCCCACTGACCAGCATCAGCACCTCCCGAAACCAAAGTGCCAACTGAGAGTTTGTCCTCATCCTTTCTACCCCCGACTTCGTACCTGAAATTATTCTTCTGCTGACCTCCACTGAATCCACCTCCCCACTTATCCGGTGGACTTTGTCTTTCTTCATATTTGTGTGGACTCACAGGATACCAGACCAATGGCAGGTTGTACACAAAGACGTATTTAATTTAGTTGTCTTAAATAAATGTCACATCAGTTATTTGTTTTTAAATATTTATTTTTTTTTGAGAGAGAGAGAGAACACTCATTCAAGGGGGAAAGGGCAGAGAGAGAGAGAGAGGGAGAGAGAGAATCCTAAGCAGGCTCCACACTATCAATGCAGAACCCTATGTGAGGCTCTATTTCAGACCCCGGGATCATGACCTGAGCCAAGATCAAGGGTCGGACGTTCGACCGACTGAGGCACCCAGGCACCCCTGCTACATTAGTTATTCAAATAGTCAACTGGTAAGTTTAATACACTTGCATAGAAATAACTGTAGGTATTAGAAGAGTAAATGAAGATTTGGAGCCAAACCCTAAAGAAACAGAATAGGCAAATAATTGAAATATGTAAGCAAGTGTCTTTCAATTTGTAGTGGCTCTCAGTTTAGTCGTTCACACACTCATAGCTGATTTATTACCGTTGGTAATATTAATTGGATTCAACCAGTTCGTTTTCTGCTTCTTGAAGTAAACTGGGATGGACTCATGGGATCATTTCTAACCCACACTGAAGGTTGCGTGTCATTAAATTCAGCCAGCACATCGTAAGACCGAACTAGAAAATTGGTGAAAACCACGATGTACAAGGAGCTGGAAAGAAGCAAGCAGTAGAAGCCTTGGAAGGGCAGCGTGGCTAGAGCAGCTGAGAAGGGAGGGCGCAGAATGTCAGCCTTTGGGAGCCAGACGACTGATCCCAGGAAGGGACTTAAAATAGTCCCCAACTTTGGGCAAGCTGACACAGAAGCACAGATGCGGGAAGCCACAGCGATGCTCTGTCCACGCGGTGACTGCAAACGTGGGAGGGGCGGGGAAGAGGCAGGTCCACGTACCCCTGGGGGAGCCTCTGCAACTCTGGGAGTCCGGGAAACCGTCCCAAAGAAGAAACCTCACTGGAAGGCATGCGTGGAAAGAGGACATCAAGTGCTGGAAACACAAGCCAGAGTGACCGGCTCTGAGGCGTCTATTAACAAAACTGGTGGACTTGGAAGAAAAAGAGAAATGACTTGGTCAGAAGACAAAAATCCCAGGTCACTTTTCAAGGAAAGAAAACCAGAGAGTCCTCTTTTTTTTTGCCAGAAGGTAATGGAGTGCCATATTTAAGATAACCAAGGAAAGAGCATCTAGGCCAGGGACCCTACGCCCTGCCCAACTGACCCACATTGGTAACAGAAGGTCCACAGGCAGACCCGAACCCCTCAGAACTCAGGGAATCCGCGCGTGTGGTCAGCCAACATTGCCTTGGGGGCTGGATGGTAAATATTTTAAGCTCTATGGGTCAAGAGGCAAATTGAAGATATTATAAAGATGCTTACTTAACCACCTAAAATATAAAAAAACTGGTCTTCCTTGGGGATTCATAGAGACAAGTGGGGGGCTTGATTTCGCCAGGAGTCATGGTTTGTTGAGCTCTGTGCTACAGAATTAGCCTCAGACAACCAAACGGTGGGGAGACCTCAACTACAGAATTTGGAATCTGCGTTTGGAGTCAAGATTCTAAACACAGAACTTGGAATTCAGAATCTGAACCCAGGACATAAACTGACAGCTTAGAAACAGGATCCAAAATGCAAATCAAAAGGACAGGCTGAGATGTTAGTTGCCAATATTGACAACACTTCTGAAACTTTTAAAACTTACACTCTTTCCTTTTCATTTTGATTGATTAATTTATATGCATACCATAAAACTTACTTTTTTCTAATAAAAAGAAATGATCAGGACACAAAATAATTTCATCATGCCAGAAACTTCCTTCGGGCTTCCCTGGTGGAGTCAAACCCTTCTGCCACTGCAAACTCCTGGAAACTCGCATCTATTTCCCCATCTCTAAAGTTTTGCCTTTTGTGAAATGTCACAAAACAGGAGCCTTTTTAGATTGGCCTCTTTCGCCCAGAGGGTGTCCATGGCTTCATCCAAGTTGTTACCCATGGAGAGCTGGTTCCTTTTGTTACTGAGCAGTATCCCCTCATGCAGGTGTCCGCACTTCATCCATTCACCTGCTGAGACATATTCAGTTGTTTCCAGCTTTGGGTGATCATGAATAAAGCTGGTATAAATAGTTGTGCACAGATTTTTCTGTGAGATAAGTTTTCACTTCTCTGGGGATGGGATTACTGAATTGCATGGTAGTGAATGTGTAGCATTAAAAGACGTTGCCACTTCTCCAGAGGACCTGTGTCACCTTTCAATTCCCACCTCAACGGAAGAGACTTCCAGGTGCTCTGCACCCTCACCAGCACTTGATGCTGTCAAGTGTTTGCTCGCTCTTCCTTCCTTCCTTCCTTCCTTCCTTCCTTCCTTCCTTCCTTCCTTTCTTTCTTTCTTTCTTTCTCTTTCTTTCTTTCTTTCTTTCTTTCTTTCTTTCTTTCTTTCTTTCTCTCTCTCTCTTCCTTCCTTCCTTCCTTCCTTCCTTCCTTTCCTCCTTTCTTTCTTTCCTCCTTTGTTCCTTCCTTCCTTCCTTTCCTTCTTTCTTTCCTCCTTCTTTCCTTTCTTTCCTTTTCCTCCTTCCTTCCTTTCTTTTTTCTTTCTTTCTTTCTTTCTTTCTTTCTTTCTTTCTTTCTTTCTTCCCTTCCTTCTTCCTTCTTTCCTTTCTTTCCTTTTCCTCCTTCCTTCCTTTCTTTTTTCTTTCTTTCTTTCTTTCTTTCTTTCTTTCTTTCTTTCTTCCCTTCCTTCTTCCTTCTTTCCTTTCTTTCCTTTTCCTCCTTCCTTTCTCTTTCTTTCTTTCTTTCTTTCTTTCTTTCTTTCTTTCTTTCTCTTTCTTTCCTCCTTTCTTTCTTCCTTCCTTTATTTCCTCCTTTCTTCCTTCCTTTCTTTCCTTCTTTCTTTCTTCCTTCTTTTCTTTCTTTCCTTTTCCTCCTTCCTTTCTTTCTTTTTCTTTCTTTCTTTCCTCCTTCCTTGCTTCCTTCCTTCCTTCCTTCCTTTCCTCCTTTCTTTCTTTCCTCCTCTGTTCCTTCCTTCCTTCCTTTCCTTCTTTCTTTCTTTCCTCCTTTCTTTCTTTCTTTCCTCCTTCCTTCCTTCCTTTCCTTCTTTCTTTCTTTCCTCCTTTCTTTCTTTCTTTCCTCCTTCCTTTCTTTCCTTCTTTCTTTCCTCCTTCTTTCCTTTCTTTCCTTTTCCTCCTTCCTTCCTTTCTTTTTTCTTTCTTTCTTTCTTTCCTCCTTTCTTTCTTCCCTTCTTTCTTCCTTCTTTCCTTTCTTTCCTTTTCCTCCTTCCTTTCTCTTTCTTTCTTTCTTTCTTTCTTTCCTCCTTTCTTTCTTCCTTCCTTTATTTCCTCCTTTCTTCCTTCCTTTCTTTCCTTCTTTCTTTCTTCCTTCTTTCCTTTCTTTCCTTTTCCTCCTCCCTTTCTTTCTTTTTCTTTCTTTCTTTCCTCCTTTCTTCCTTCCTTTCTTTCCTTCTTCCTTCCTTCCTTTCTTTCCTTTTCTTTCTTTCTTTCTTTCTTTCTTTCTTTCTTTCTTTCTTTCCCCTCCCCCACCGTGTGCTAATTCTGATGGACACAGGCAGCACCACACTGTGAGGTTCCTCTTCATTCTGCCTCGACTAACAGTGTTGAACAACTCTGTGTATGCTTATCTGCCATCCCAAATTCTTGGCTGAAGTATCCATTCAAATCTTTTGCCTTTGTGTATTGGGTTGTTTAGCAGTTCTTAGTATATTGTGGATGCAAATCCCTTGTCAGATGCATGGCTCACAGATGTTGCCCTTTGGCCTGTGCCTTGCCTTTTCACCCTCTCAGTAGCATATTTTGCAGAGCAAAACATTTGATTCTTGTGAGGTCCACTTTATCCATTTTCTCTTTCACGGTTTGTGCTTTGGTGTCATGTCTAAGAATTCAATTTCTCACCCAAAGTAAAAACATTTTCTCCTTTGTTTTCTTCTAAAGTCTTATAGTTTTAGATTTTGCATTTACATTTTTGATCCATTTTGAGTTAATTTTTACAGATCAGTGTGTCTACCAGTGTTCATCTTCTTGCATGTGGACGTCCAATTGTTTCAACACTATGTGTTGATAAGCTGATCCTTTCTCCATTGAACTGCCTTTGCATTGATTATAAAAATCAATGGGCCTTATTGTGTGGGTCTATTTCTAGACCCTCTACTTCCTGTTGATTTGTGTATCTTTTTGCCAATACCACACTGTCTTTATACCCTTCACAGTAAGTCTTTTTTCTTTATTAAAGCTTATGTATTTATTTTGAGAGAGAGGGAGAGAGAGAATCCCAAGCAGGCTCTGCACTGCCAGCACAGGGCCTGATGTGGGGCTCGAACCCACGAACCGTGAGACCATGACCTGAGGCTTAACCCACTGAGCCACCCAGATGCCCTGCCTTCATGGTAAGCCTTAAAATCAGATAATGTGACTTCTCCAACTTTGCTCTTCTATTTTAAAATCGATTTAGCCAATCCAGTCCTATGCCTTTCCATAAAAGTTTTCGAACATGCCTTTTTATCTAGAAAAAAAACTTGCTGGGGTTTTTGTTGTAATTGCATTAAATTCATACATCAATTTGGGGGATGGTTTTCCAATCAATGAACATGTTAAAGCAGTCTTAAGTAGTAAGTCTTCTTTGACTGCTTTCATCAGCATAAAGATCTGGTTCATGTTTTGTTAAGTATATATATATTTCATTTCCTCTGCAGAATTTTTTTTTTTAACATTTATTTATTGTTGAGAGACAGAGAGAGACAGAGCATGAGCGGGGGAGGGACAGAGAGAGAGAAGGAGACACAGAATCTGAAGCAGGCTCCAGGCTCCAAGCCATCAGCACAGAGCCTAATGCAGGGCTCGAACTCACGAACAGTGAGATCATGACCTGAGCCAAAGTCAGACACTTAACCGACTGAGCCACCCAGGCGCCCCTCTGCAGCAATTGTGAATGACACTGAGCTGTAAATCTCAGTCTCCACATGTCCACCCTCAGTACGTAAGAGTATGACATATGAGTACTGGTCTTGTATTCTGTGACCTTACCAAACTTGTTTATTAGCTCTGAATATCGTTATATTTTGTAAATTCCTTGGGTTTTCTACCCAATTATAACATCTGCAAATAGGTATGGTCTTATTCCTTCCATGTCTGAATGTCTTTATCTTCCTTTACCCTTACCTTGCTTTCTCACCCTAGCATGGGGTTGGAAAGGGGTGGAAAGAGCAGGTGTACTTTTCTTGTCCCAGATCTTAGGGAGAACATGTTCAGTTCTTTGCCATTAAGCACATTAACTGCAGATCTTTTTCTATTATTATTTTAGAGTGAGAGAGACCATGAGTGAGGGGAGAGAGGCAGAGGGAGAGAAAGAGAAAGAGAGAATTTCAAGCAGGCTCCATGCTCAGCATGGAGCCCGACACAGGGCTTGATCCCACGACCCTGGGATCATGACCTGTGCTGAAATCAAGAGTCAGACACTCAACCAATTGAACCACCCAGGTGCCCCAACTGTAGATCTTCTAATAGATGCCCTTTGTCAGACTAAGGAAGTTCCCTCCTTCTACTTTGCTGAGAGTTCTTGTCATGAATGAATCTTGAAGTTTGTCACTTTTTTTTTGCATTATTTGAAATGATCATGGAGTTTTTCTTCTTTCGTATGTTAATATGGAGGATTGTGCTGATTGAATTTCATAGGTTTAACCAGCCTTTTACCCGGCTTGTCACTATGCATTATTGCTTTTATATATTGTTTACCTTATTTGCTAATATATCGATGAGTGTTTTTATATCTGGGTTTGCCAGAGATATTTGTATGTTGTTTCATTTCTTATATTGACATGTACCTGGTTTTGTTGTCAGTGAACAGCTGGCATCATGACATCAGTTGGGAAGTGTTTCTCCTCCTCTATTTTCTGAAAGAGATTGTATAGAATTGGTAGTATTTCTTCTTTAAATTTTTTTAAAATGTTTATTTATCTTTTGAGAGACACAGAGACAGTATGCAAGTGGGTTAGGGGCAGAGAAAGAGAGGGAGACACAGAATCCGAAGCAGGCTCCAGGCCCTGAGCTGTCAGTACAGAGCCCGACACAGGGCTCGAACTCATGAGCTGGGAGACCATGACCTGAGCCACTCAGGCACCCCTCTTCTTTAAATATTCATAAAATTCACTAAGGAAACTGTCTTATCTGGAATTCTCATTCTCAGGTTTTTCCCTTGTGAAGCCAACTACTTTAATAGAGAAAGGATTATTCAGATTATTCAGGGTCTCTATTTCTTCTCGGATGAGTTTTGGTAGCTTGTTGCTTTCAAATAATTGGTCTGGTTCATCTAAGCTGTCGAGTGTATGTGCACAGAGCAGTTTGTAACATTCCCCTACTGTCGTTTTAATGTCTGTGGGACCAGTAATGAAGTCTCCTCCTTCATTACCGGAATTGGTCATTTAACCTTCCTTCTCTCTCTCTCTCTCTCTCTTTCTGTCAACAGTCTGGTTAAAGGTCTATCAATTTTATTGATCTTTTCAAAGAACCAGCTTTCAGTTTCACTGATTTTTTTAATGGTCTTTCTGTTTTTAATTCCACTGATTTCTCTCATTTATTATTTCTTTCCTTCTGCTTGTTCTCAGTGTACATTACTCTTCTTTTTCTAATTTCTTAAGGTGGAAGATTAAATTGTTGATTTCTAATTTTCCTTTGTTTCAAATATAAGCATTTATTTCTTCTTTCTAATTAAATGCTTCTAATATAAGCGGTTCATTCTTTTTTATTTATTTAAAAAATTTTTTACATTAAATATAATTTATTGTCAAATTGGTTTCCATACAACACCCAGTGCTCATCCCAACAGGTGCCCTCCTCAGTGCACATCACCCACCCTCCCCTTCCTCCCACCCCCATCAACCCTCAGTTTATTCTCAGTTTTTAAGAGTCTCTTATGGTTTGCCTCCCTCCCTTTCTAACTTTTTTTTTCCTTCCCCTCCCCAATGGTCTTCTGTTAAGTTTCTCAGGATCCACATATGAGTGAGAACCTGTGATATCTGTCCTTCTCTGACTGACTTATTTCGTTCAGCATAATAAATACCCTCCAGTTCCATCCACGTTGCCGCAAATGGCAGGATTTCATTCTTTCTCATTGCCAAATAGTATTCCATTGTATACATAAACCACATCTTCTCTATCCATTCGTCAGTTGATGGACATTTAGGCTCTTTCCGTACTCTGGCTATTGGTGAAAGTGCTGCTATAAATAATGGGGTTCAAGTGCCCCTATATAAGCAGTTAATTCTATAAATTTTCCTCTGAACACCACTAAGTTTTGATATGTTGTATTTCTATTTTTATTCAGTTTAAATAGTTTCTAATTTTTCTGGGAGATCATCCAGGATGTGTGGGTTATCTAGAAGTGTGCTGTTAAATTTCCACATATTTGGGAAATTTTCCAGATATTTTTATTGGTTTCTAGTTTCATTCCATTGTGACTTTTTTGTTTTTGTTTTAAATTTGTTAAGGTGTGTTTTATGACCTAAAGTATGGTCTGTCCCAGTGAATGTCCCATTAGCGCTCAAGAAGGATGCATGCCTTGAGGTCATTCAGTAACTATTCTATAAATGTCATTGGGTCCTGTTGGTTCCTGGCGCTGTCAGTCCTTCCAGGTCCCTGTTTGTTTCCCATCAGCTTTTCTTTTTTTTCTTCCATCAACTTTTCTATCACTTACTGAAAGAGGACTTGTTAGGACTTTCCTTGCCTTCTATTTTCAATAGAAGAATCCGCCTGGATTTTTATATTTTTTGTAGATGCATATAGGTAGGTTGTGTTGCTTGTCTCCGGTCTAACAATCTCTGTCTCAGGTGGTGTGCTCAGGTCATCTGTGGCCAGCTTCATTATTGATCCAGCGATGTTAGATGTCACCACGTGTTCCACCTATTATGTTTTAGCTATATCCTTTCTCTTCCCCCGTCTCTCTTGCTTGCTTTCTTTTGGATTATTAGAATATTTTTTAGTATTTTGTTTTTATTAAATTTTCTTTTCTTTTCTTTTTTTTTTTTTGCTATATCTCTCCCAGTTTCTTTAGTGGTTTCTCTACAGATTACAACATAGATTAACTTCTCACTCTACTTGTCAATCTACTTACAATTGACATTTTACTACTGCAACTGGGATGTAGAACCTCATCGCCACAGGAAGAAATAGAAAAGTTGAAGAGATAACCAGCAATGAAATTAAATCAGTAATCAAAAAACTCCCAACAAACGGAAGTGTAGGACCAGAGGCCTCAGAGGTGAATTCTACCAAACCTTTAAAGAAGAGTAAATACCCATTCTTCCCAAACCGTTCCCAAAATTAGAAGAAGAAGGAAAACTTCCAAAATCATTCTATGAGGTCAGCATGACCCTGATTCCAAAACCAGATAAAGACACTACAAAAAGGAGAACTACAAGCCAATTTCTCTGGTGATCACAGATGCGAAAATCTTCAACAGAATACTAGCAAACCAAATCCAACAATAATTTAAAAAATAATTTACCAAAATCAAGTGGGATTTATTACCGAGATGCAAAGGTGGCCCAGTATTCACAAAACAATCAACATGACACATCACATCAACAAGAGAAAGGATAAAAACCATATGATCATTTCAGTAGATGTGAAGTATTTGACAAAGTACAACATCCATTCGTGATAAGAACCCTCAACAAAGTGGGTGAAGAGGCAACGTGTGATAAAGGCCACATATGAAAAACCCACAGCTAACATCATCCTCAATGGTGAGGACCCGAGAGCTTTCCCCCTGAGGTCAGGAACAAGACGCAGATGTCCACCTTACCACTTTCATTCAGCACTGTACCGGAAGTCCCGGCCGCAGCAATCAGACAACAAAAAGCGATAAAAGCCACCCAGGCTGGTGAGGAAAAAGTAAAACTGTCTCTTTGCAGACGGCATGAAGCCCTGTCACCACATAGACCCCTCTCCCTTTACATGTGGCCCTCATGCGTATTACACGCACATACACAGAAAACCCTCGGACAGCCCTGTTGACGTTACACAGAACAGACATCAGGGCCAGGAAAATCAGGCGTGAAGAGGAGCTATAGTCCGCCGTGTTCGCTCAGGGATCTACCGCTTCTCTTGTTCCTCCTTCTGGAGTCTGAGTTGCCCTCCAGTGTCACCTCCTTCTGCCTGCAGGGCCCTTAACAGTTCTTCCAAAGCAAGCCTATTGCACCAGGCAATGAGACTGTGTCCCGGGGGTCTGCTTCTTCCTCGTCTCTGAAGGATGCTTTTGCTGATACGACTGTGACTTGATGGCTCTTTTGGTTTCACATTTTAAACATGTTCTTCCATGTGCTCTGGTCTCCACACTGATAAGAAATCTGCCCTGTTTCAATTATTGTTCCCCACGGGGATGTGTCATTTCTTTCTGCTTCCCTGGCACTAAATGAATTCAAATGAACACTCTTTGCCGACAAACATGCTATTGAACACCTGTCATCGGTCACCCTCTGGACGCAGTGGGAAGCAGAGCTCTGTCCAGGGCAAGGCAGACCTGTGACAGACGCTTGGACGTCTCTCCTGCTTCTGAATAAGCTTCCGTAGTGATTTACTCCAAACATTTTGCTCACATGCTAAGACACCCACTGCCTTTTTCTTACCTTCACTGTGGAACAGGATCCCCTCTACAGCTTTTGGAAAACACTAAGACCATATTGCATTCACTCATTCCAACGGCATTCGCCTTCCCAAGAAATTTTTCAGATTCTTTTTTTTTTTTATTTTTTTTTTAAATTTTTTTTTTCAACGTTTTTTTATTTATTTTTGGGACAGAGAGAGACAGAGCATGAACGGGGGAGGGGCAGAGAGAGAGGGAGACACAGAATCGGAAACAGGCTCCAGGCTCCGAGCCATCAGCCCAGAGCCCGACGCGGGGCTCGAACTCACGGACCGCGAGATCGTGACCTGGCTGAAGTCGGACGCTTAACTGACTGCGCCACCCAGGCGCCCCGAAATTTTTCAGATTCTTAAAAGCAGAGGCTGTGCTTTCTTCTTGGTAACTATTGGGATGAAATGGACATGAATTAGAGCACACATTCCGATCACAGCCCTGTGGTCAGTGACTGTATCTTTATGTCTGGGCAAGCTTCTGCCTGTCTCTGGAAGGCCAGTTCCTTGTGCGGCAGAGTAAGGAGATTAAACAGGGTGGTCGTTAAGATCCTGCCGGAGACGTGACTTCTGCTGCAACATGCAGCACAACATTAGAACCCCAACAGGCAGCACAAATGTTTATTTACAGTGAAGGAGGCTCACCTTGCTGCACTGGCTCTGCTGATCGCGGCCGCCCGGGGCCCCCACGGCACCTCCTGGTTTCTCGTCCTGCACAGCTGTGCTGTCATCACACAGCGTGGCCCGTGGGGGCAGCAGGAGGTGGCGGCTCTGAGGGGGCACCAGCTCTGAGCGGGGTCGGTAAGCCCGTGTTTCTACCCCGAGGGCCCTCTCTTGGAAGGCTGGACCGGGAGACGCTCCGGCGGCGTCCAGAAAGAAGCTGGCACCTCGTGCCCACCTCACACAAGTGAGCCTGGAAGTGGACCCCCAGCCCCCCGCCAAGGAGGAGGCCACCATTGCAGCCAAGAGCAGGACGGCCACCACACCGGACCCCGAGCGGACCACCCGGCGAGACCACCCCCATTCCCAACCGCGGCCCCTGTGACATGTTTGTTGTTTCCAGCTGCTAGCTTTTGGGCTACGGATCGTTCCGCAAGAACTCTGTCCCTCTGGGCAGGAGGACGAGAGTGGAGCTGAGGCGGTGGTTTGAGTTCTGTGAAGGCAGCTGCTGCCCTACCTCGGGTGTGAGCTAGAACTTGGGAGTTGTCTGCCTTCAGTTGTCACTTTCCACAACAACGTGTCCCCAGCTGCATCATCCACGACTCAGCAAAGCAATGGGGTGACTGCGGGGTGAGGACGTAGACCCGGTGTCTCAAGGAGGGCTCCCGCTGAAACTGATGTTTCTGAAGATGCTTCCGGAAGGCTCAGACCTGTCGCCATGGGGTCACACTCTATCTTCCTGAATGTGGACAACTTCTGAGCTGGGGAAGCGGGAGATAAACCCCAGCGTGTTGACCGCCGTGGGGAGGCGGGTGCCAAGGCCAGCGCGTCCCCTCGGCGTTCCGGCCCCAGAGGGATGTGGGTCCGGGCTGCTCCCGGGCGAAGGCCACAGAGTGAGTGACAGGCCAGCTCCTCCCGGCTCCTCCCTGCTCCTCGGGGCCGGCTGCCTGGTGTCCGTGGGCTGGGGGAGCGGGCACAGAGCCTCACTCTTTTACCTCAGGTTATGGCTGGAAGCATCATGACTTTGAAGTCTACTCCCCACAGACAGTTCGCGGCGTCCCTGAAGTAAAGGGTCACAGAGCTGCAGAAAAACGGTGAGGATGACAGTGGCCTTCTGCAGGATAAGAGGCAGGCGGGGAAGGTTGTGTGGTCAGTGGGGCTCGGGAAACACTGCGCGCACACACACTGCACACCAGGGCTCCTGGAAAGATGCACGGCACGGCCCAGGAAGTCTGCTACAAAGAGACTTCATACCTGCTCAATCCACGCAGAGCTGCCTCGGAACATCTCAGCCCCAAATGCCCCAGACTGCTAATTCCAGAGGAAATGCAATTGAGAATAATTGCTGTGTGGGATGGTGGCCACAGAAGTGATTCTGTGCCCATTTTCCCCTGACGTCTAGTTAACTAAGTTAGAGAAAGGGGCTTGACGTAGTTTCCCTCGTGGGAAAAAACTTAAGACAGAGATAGAGAGAAAGACCGCGAGGGGAAGGAGACAGTCTGGGTTTGGGGCAGCGGACGAGGGGTCATCGGAACTTTGTCATTTTCTTTCAGTGATTACACCTGCCCAGCGGTCAAGGCTGGCTGGACCCTCAGCTGACCCGGGAGGTTTCGGCTCCCATCCTTGTACCCCGGGCGGGGCGGTGGCCCGGAGCACTGGCTAGGATCAATAAGTGATCGGGAAAGATCTTCAACATACACACACGTAGAGAGAAGAGAATCGCACATCCCCAGGCACTTACCCGCCGATTTAACAATTGGGCATTTTGTCATATTTACTCCATCTACTGTTTGGGTCGGAGGATTTTGGCCAACTGACAGAGAGCGTGGCATTTTACCCCTCGGTACTTCACCGGGCATTTCTAAAGAAAGAGGCCGGTTTCCCCCGGGGCCTGGCGCCACGGGCAACCACAGACCCCCGTGGGGACCAGATAAACGCGGTCCCTCGGGTCGTCCAGCAGCCGGCCCGCGTTCACATCTGCTGACGGTCCTGAGACCTGTGCCCGTGTCCCCCTCCACCCACTCCAGGTGTGCACTGTGCTGGGAGGACGGCGGTCCAGTTAGCTTTACCCAGAGAAGCACAGACACCAAGAGCCGACCATGACCTCCCCTTCCGGAAGCCCCCGTTTACATTTTTGGAAAGTAAAGAAAGTGCTCAGGGGGTCGGAGGAGGAGACCGACCACAGAGAGGTGATGGGAAAGTCTCCGGCGGCCCCCACTCTCTTGCAGGCCAGCCCCCAGAGCACCCCTGACTGTGTTTTCTCTTCCCTTCACACCAAATGGGACCACCCTTACCCTGCGGCCCACCGCCCTCGCGGATCCCAGGTGGCAGCGGGGGCAGGCCTGGGTTTCCGTCCACGGCTTCCTCACCACAGAACGTCAGAGTGAGTTCTGTCAGCAACTTGAAGTTTTGCCTTGAGGGCACGCGCATCGTTCCAGGAGGTAGCACGGATGTTATGGGGCCACACCGTGACTTCGGGCTGCACATCTGCTAAAGAGGCACAGTTGTAAGTGGTGCGCACACCTGACTTTCCTCAAATCCCGCCCGTTACCCGTCTGCTCAGCTCCCTCCCCGTGTTTTCAAGATGCCTGGAGGTTTCGCACTTTGCGCACTTGCTCAGGTGCCCTGGGCACCGGGCGGCCTCCCCGGAGGGAACACCAAGGGTGCGGATCCCTGGAGCTTACCGTATGAAAGACATTGCTTTATTCATTCTCTTCCTGCTTTTTAATTCTGTAGCAAACAAAAGCATAATACCCGTGTGAAGGCTCAGAAATTGGAAATATTAAGTATCAGCAGAAACCAAAGAATTAAGAGCCAGGAAAGGAGCACTGTACGTGTGATATCACACGAACGCCCTAACAAGGCAGAACAAACGTAAAGAAATCTTTAAACACATAATGAGGATGAAATTCAAAACAAGGCCGAGTTTATCAAAGGAAGACACTGCCCGACACCGTGAGGGTTACGACGAAGGGGCTCAGCATTGCTCACATGCTCGGCAAATGCTGATACGCTCCTGGTCTTGCCTCCGTGAGAAATCCCCGTGTCCCCTTCGCAGGACGTGGGCTTCGTCAAAGGTTCCCACCCTACGAAGAGAAGCAGAGACACCCCTTCCACGCAGCCCCCAGCCTCCGCTGTCCGCTGAACACCTACTGTGTGCCAGCCCCCCGGGACGCGGTGAGGCTTCGGTGGGGAGGGCGGCAGGGCCAGTCCAAGCAAAGTGAAGAGTCTTGGGCAGGACTGACTCAGAGGCCACTGGATCGCGTGTCCCCAGAGGACAGGCCTTGTCAGAGCTCACGGAAGGCCAGGGTCAAACTCACCTAGTCAGAAGGGGGGCACGACGGTGCAGGACCCCAGCCCAGGGGGCCCCAGCGCACGGCCTTGATGCCTAGATAGCCCATTTTAGGGCGGCAGCGTCTCAGACACTGCCAAAGACAGCACCCCCAGACCTTAGGTCTGTAGGGCCAGGACGAACCAGTCTTTCCCAACCCTTAGAGTTCGGAGAAATCCAGGAAGTGGCCGTCCACAGATAATATTCAGGGACCCCTCACCTCATTTGACGAACAAGATGGTGATGAGTAACAGATCATCTGGCAGCAGAGGACCCTCGAGGGCATGAGGTCAGGGCAGAGGACCCTCGAGGGCATGAGGTCAGGGCAGGAGTGCGGGGTCCACTCTCAGCCGGGCCTCTGTGCACCTGCGTGACTCTGGCTGGGTCAAACAACCTCTCTTTCCTTGCGTCAGGGTGAGGACAGCAGTCCTGGCTGAACTGCGAGGAGGTCAACAGTGCTGGGCCCCACTCGCCGGCGCTACAGAGGCGGGCCTTGTCCCAGCCCACCCCACAGGTCCTCCTCTGCCCCTGGCCCCCCCACCCCCACCCCGGCCGGTCTCAGACCTGCTCGGCTTCCACGGTGACTGCACGTTGCGTCCGTAGGGTAGAACCAACTGCTTAACGACTATGAACGCTCCACGCCATGCAGGATGCTTCTCCACTCATTCGGGTCTCCCCTATTTCCCTCAGCCGTGCTTCATAGGGATCTTGTGGACCTTCTGTTAAATGTAGTCTTACGTGCTTGACAGTTTTGATGCTATTATAAACGGAGTCATTCAAAATTTTTGTTTCCAAATTATCTGCTGCTAGTGCGCAGATACGGACGGACCGTGGCATACTAATCTTGTGTTCTGAGGCACGGCTGCACTCTTCACTCTCGTGTTTTTCTTGACGACTCCTTAAAAATTTCCGCGCGAACAGGTGCACCACCAGTGAGCGGAGACAGAGGCAGCTTGACGCTGTGCTGACCGGTCTCTGTCCCTTATTTTCGTCTTGCTTTGCTGCACTAGGGGCTGCAGTGAGACGGGGGGGGGGGGGGGGGGGGGGGCGGGGGTGTCGCAGGTCACAGCAGGGTCCTTCCCTCATTCCGCCTCGGAGGAGAAGCACCAAATATTCTGCCATTTAAAAATGAGGATGCCTATAGGTTTTACTTTGATGGCTTTGATTGCTGAAAGCTTTTATCTTGCACGTGGTTTCAGTTTGGGTCAGCGCTCTTTCTGTCCCCTTGGAGATATTCACAGGTTTTCTGCTTTGTCCATATGGCGAATTCCATTGATCTGACTCTCAAATAGTAACCGAACCCTGCAATCCCAGAGAAACTGACCTTTTTTTTTACATATTGCTACATTCAGCTTGCTAGTATTTTGCTCAGATTTTTTGCATCTCTTCTCATGAGGGGTGTTCCTCTGCAGTCTCCATACCTTACAACGCCGGGTTTCGACATCAGAATTAAGCTGGTCGCATAAAACAAGGTTTCCTTCTCCCTAGTTTTTGGCATATTTTGTGAAATATTGGCATCATGTCTTCATTAACTATCAGATAGAATTTATCTTTGAAGTCCTCTAGCTCAGGCATTGTCTTTGTGGGAAGGCATTTGATAACTAATTTAATTCCTTTACTAGATACACAGTCGTCAATAACAGCATCCATCCAGGTCATTCTCATCTGAAAGAAGAGGGTTATTCAAATTGTCTATTTTACCTTGTGTCAATTTTGGTAAGTTGCATTCTGAAAGAAGGTATGACATAAGTTGTCAAATTTGTCAGTATAAAATTATTCATAATGTTCTAATACCATCCTGTTAACATACGTAGAGTTTGTAGTAACTTCATCTCATATTTTTGATGTTGGCAATTTATGGTTATTTCTCTTTTGATCAGTCTTGCTAGGGTTTTGTAAGTTTATTGATCTCAAAAAGCAACTTTTATCTTCATTGACTTCTCGGTCAACCCTGTTACTCACCTTTCACCTTTCTCATTTTTGCCTCTACTTCCTGCTATGTAATTTGGGTTTATTTTGCTCATTTTTCAAACTCCTTTAAAACTCATCTTACAGATTTTATTTGTTATACACGCATTATTGCTCAGTTTGAAGTATTTTCTAATCTCCTGTGTGGTTTTTTGACCCATGGATTATTTAAAGGTATGTTCTTTAATTTGCAAATATCTGTTTTTCCCCAAATGTGTAATTATTAATTTCTAATTTAACTCCATTGTGATCAGAGAATACAGTTTCTAAGATTTCAGTTACTGGAAACATCTGAGACGTACTTTACAACCCAGCATACGATCTATAGTGATTTTAAGTTCCTGAATTTCCATTTGGTTCTCTAAAAAAATAATTTATATTTCTCTGTTGGGAATCCCCATCTGTTTATCTGTTATGACCATATTTCTCTTAAATTCCCTGAACATATTCAAGTCTTTGTCTTCTGGGGCACCTGGGTGGCTCAGTCGGTTGAGCCTCCGACTTCGGCTCAGGTCGTGATCTCACAGCTTGTGGGTTCGAGCCCCGCGTCGGGCTCTGTGCCGACAGCTCAGAGAGCCTGGAGCCCGCTTCCGATTCCGTGTCTCCCTCTCTCTCTGCCCCTCCACCGCTCGTGCTCTGTCTCTGCCTCTCAAAAATGAAGAAACATAATTTAAAAAATCAAAAGAAAATAAGGTTCTTGTCTTCCAGTTTCGCCATCTTTCATGATCTTGAGCTGGGTCACACTTCCCTGTGTCTTTGCCTGTCGACTGACGTTTCGTTGGAAACCACTGTGTGCCGGTCTGCAGCCCAGACTCTGCGTCGTCCTAACTTCACCGGGAGGGTGTTCATCTTTGTTCCAGCGGGCCGTCTACCTGGCTGCAGACACCGGCCTCGGCCTCCCCGTGACAGAGGCAGCTGTCTGTCTGCTCAGCCCTTCCTGCCTGTGGCTGCTGCTCCTCTGCTCTGAGATCTCGGCATCCGCCCCGCACGTGCGGCTTGGGAGTCAGACGAGGGTTTGGACGGAATCTGTACACAGACCTACAGCCTCATTGTAGCCCTTCTGGGGACTTCACCCTTCACTTTCTGGCGTCCAACTCTTCAAGCCAGGGGGCCGTGGCCTCTGCTTGACTTGCCCAGCCCCCCACCCCCAGCTGCCATCGGGCCACAGCTGTTTCCGTGCGAACCCCTGTTGCAGTTCTGTTCATTTAGGGTTTTTTTTTTTAAGTATTTAAGTTTGTACCTTCGTCCATTGCTTTCCAATACCTTTAACTAGTGCTGTTTGTTTAATTAAAAAAATTTTTTAATTTTTATTTAAAAAATTTTTTTTTAACGTTTATTTATTTTTGAGACAGAGAGAGACAGAGCATGAACAGGGGAGGGTCAGAGAGGGGGAGACACAGAATCCGAAACAGGCTCCAGGCTCCGAGCCGTCAGCCCAGAGCGCGACGCGGGGCTCGAACTCACGGACCGCGAGATCGTGACCTGAGCCGAAGTCAGACACTCAACCCGCTGAGCCACCCAGCTGCCCTGTTTGTTTAATTTTAGAGGGAGAGGATGAGCGCGAGCATGGAAGAGAGGCAGAGAGAGAATCCCAAGCAGCCTCCATGCTCATCACAGAGCCTGACGGGGGCTCCGTCCCACCACCCTGAGGTCACAACCCGAGCCAATAGCCAATACCAAGAGACGGCACTCAGCTGATTGAGCCACCCAGCTTCTCCTTTAGGGTTTCTAATTTTGTGCAGAATGTGTCATTACTGTCGAAGGGAGAGTTACTCTGCCGTTTACAAAGCAAAACCCCATAGAGTTTTCGTGCCTCCCTCATGTTTTAATTTCAAAATAATTGATACTGTTTACATTTACATTTACCGATTTCTGTGCTCTTGCTTCTTCCAACGCATTTCCTCCCTCCGGACAAAGTACGTGCTTGGTGGCTACTCCAGGGGGAGGCTGTACGTTATACATACCCCTTTTAGTCACCAAATGTCCCAAAGTGCCTTATTTTACCCTCGTTCTGGAGCCTAGTCTGTCAATTTAGTGTTGACAGCTACTAACCCTCACACGATGAAGCTACGTTGCATTGTTTCCTGGCATCCGTCACTGTGAATGAGACGTCTGTGGCCAGTCTGATTTCCTTCCCTTTGTGGGTGCGTTGGACACATCTCACGCAGCCCTGCAGACGGTCTCAGCCTCACCTGCTGTCTGGACCCTGACCACCTTGCCATCCTCAGTGTCTGAGACACATCCACATCACACACCCTGGAAAGAATTACTCAAAGATATTCCACCGTCAGTGAAGACAATTATACCTTCTGAGTTATTCCAAAAAAATCAGAGAACAGACACGTTTTAGAACATGACGCCTTTAGGTTTCAGCCTACATTAGCTGTCTCTTGGAGGCCGTTCAGTGTAGGAGGACAGGAGTGTCGGGCACTGAGGGAGACAGTAAAGGCTGATTGTCCCTAAAACTCTGTCCAAGGCAATGCTGAGCAATGTTCACCATCCCCTGCCCACCCTCCTGCCTCCTGTCAAGGGTAACACCGTAGTGGACTCAACACTTCCGGTCCTGAGTGAGGTGGCTTGTCCCGAGTGAGGGCATGTGCAGAGGGGTATTCCAACAGCCTAGAGCCAAGCTTTGGGGGGGACAACGGGGCATCTGTCTCAGAAAGAAAAAGTGTCCTGGCCACTCATAGTGTCTTCCTTTAGGAACCTTGGGGCATCCAGGCACAGCTCTCTTTCTTCACTTGGAACACTCAAGAGCTGGGTTCTTCTTGTTCTCCTTTGAGATATAAGTGGTAAGGCTGCTATTGGACAGCCAAGGAGACAGGTGCCTTTCTGGGCCCATGAGGCTAAGTCATGCAGAGTCCCCCAAATCCAGGCCGTGTAAGGCCAGCGGACCCCAGGGTTTGGTCTCCCTCTTCCAAGTCCATAAGCAGGTGGATCGGTCAGTTCGGGACACACCCTCCTTCTTCGTAAGACCAAAGACTTCAGATATAGAATACTGTTAACCGAACATTTCTGGCCCCCATTTTCCAATTGAAATGGAACCCCTGCTCATCTTGAAAAGGGGAAACAAAGGGAATCTAAGGCTGGGCTAGTACTGCCTTTAGAATGAATAAAATGTTATGACAAAAGGAAATATTTCTTTTCTAAAAGGCTGTGCAGGACACTGGGAAGGAGGCAGAGGACAGGGACCTGTCTGTGCGGGACGCTGGGAAGGACACAGAAGACACAGCATGGGGACCTGTCTTGCCACCCAGACAACTGCACTGGCAGAAGCTGGGTAACTGCTTGGACTGTGGAGTCTGCGGAAGGCCAGCAACTTCCCAGAGAAGGCTTGGTGGTAAACTGAGGTTAATTTCGGTCCATTGCAACTCTGAGCACAGGAGCAGCTCCCCAGGCCCGGCCGTGCCCGCCACGTGCTCCCGAAGCAACTCGCACACAGCCCGAGAGAACCTGGGTGAGCAGAAAGGACCACGTCCTCCAATATTGAGGACCTGTGCCCCCACTGCTGGCTGATCAGGGAGATGCGGACACGGAGGTGGGTGTCGTTGTTGTGTCTCCCCTTCCCCCCCACCCCACTGCAGCAAGCCCCTTGCCCTGCAGCTGAAGGGACTTCCAGGAGATTTAAAGGGCTTGGGCCCTTCCTCCCCTTCACAGCTATGGAATATACACAAAAAGAAATGAGAAGGAATTCTAACATTTCACTACAAAAAATCAACTAAACATAGGCAGCTGGCTGCCTATGAGGGAACCTCAGTAAGACAAGAAGGTTGTTCACCGTGGAGGCCTGACGGCAGGGGGCTGGGACAGTCGAAGACTGAAAGGAAACCACTGTCACCTGAGTCCCGTACCCAGCAAAACGATCCTTCAAAATGAAGGAGATATGAAGACACTGCCAGACACACACAAGCTGAGGGAGCTCGTGACCCCAAAACCTGCCCGGAGACCTCCTGGGAGCCCTGCAGGTGACAGGAAAGGATGCGGGACAGTAATGCAAAGCTGGGTCGAGAAATACAGATTTCGGTAAGGTAAATAGATGGGTAGCTGGAGAAGCCAGTGTTATTGTAACTTTGGTTTGTACCTTTACTTTTTGTTCTAAGTAATTTAAAAGGCTAATACAGCTAGGAAAAAAATTACTTGCTCAAAGATAATATTACTATAACTGGTTTATAATTCCACATAGGTTGACACTAATACATAAAAAAAAAAAACAACCAGTGAGTCTGTTTTTGGACAACATACAAAGATGTAAGTTTGTGACATCGACAACTGAAAAGGGGTAAGGACGGCATCATGTAGGAGGAGGGTTTTCATCTGTTATTGAAGTTAAGCCAGGATAAATTCAGAGTATTTTAACTTTATTTTTTAAACGTGATCCCCATGGTAACCACAAAGAAAACAGCTACTGGATATATAAAAAAAGGAAACGAGGAGTAATTCAACCATTTCACTACAAAAAAAATCAACTAAACACAAAACAAGACAATAATGCAGAAACGAGAGACACAAAGGTTGCAAGGCACACAGAAATCAAATGGGAAAATGACGGAAGTAAGGCACCCGCTATCAGGGATTACTCTACATGTAAGCGGATTAAACTCTCCAATCAGAAGACCAAGACCGCAAAATGGACAAAAACACAAGATGCAGCCACCTGGCATCTACAAGACACTCACTTGAGATCCACAGATACAAACCGTGTGAAATGAGAGGCCGGAGGGAACACTTCATGTGAACAGTGACCAGATTAGAGCAGGTGGCCCTACCAGTATCAGGCAAAACAGACCCCAAATCAACAAGTTTACAAGACACAAAGAAGGCATTATATGTTAATAAGAAGCTCTGTACAGCCAGAAGATACAATTACAAACATTTACGCACTCAACGAGAGACCACCGAATTACGCGAAGCAGAAATCCGCAAGATTGGGGAATAGACAGTCCTGTGATCATAGTTGGGAGACTTCAATGTCACTCACAGTAACGGACAGGACAAGCAGTCAGGAGAGAAGTAAGGACGTAGAGGACCTGAACCACACAAGCACCGACTTCTAACAGACACCCAGGGGACACTCCACCCAGCAGTGGCACACCTGTTCCTCCAAGAGCACGTTTTCCAGGACAGACCATATCTTACACCACTAATTAAATCTCAGTAGATTTTAAAAGACAGATAGTATACAAAATACCTTCTCCAACCATGATAGGATGAAGTTGGAAATCTGTAACAGAAGAAAAATTCACCAGTCTGTGGACATTAAATAAGACATGTCTAAACAACCAATAGATCAAAGAAGAAATAAATGCGGAAAATACTTAGAGACAAATGGAAACAAAAGCACAACACGTCAAAACTTATGGGACACAGTGAAAGTGGTGCTAAGGGGGGAATTTATAGCTCTAAAGGCTTACATTAAAAAACAAGAAAGATCTCAAATCAACAAGTGAACTTTACTCTTAGGGAACCAGGAGAAGAGCAAACAACCCAAAGCTAGCAGAAGAGAGGAGATAGTAAAGATCAGAGCAGAGTTGCATTAAGTGGAGAACAGGGAAACAGTGGAGAGAACCAACGAAAGCAAAGGTCGGTTCTTCAAAAGAATCAACAAAATTGACAAAATTTTAGCTAAATGCACTGAGAAAAACAGAGAAGTCTCAAATATGAGAATCAGAAATGGGAGTGGGGACATTACTGCCGATTCTACAGAAATAAAAAGAGTCAGGAGAGTCCTATGGACACCAACCAGTCTGATGACCTAGATGAAGGAGCACATCGCTCAAACACAAAACCCACCCAGACTGAATTATGAAAAGCAGACAATCGGGATGGACCAACACCTAGTCAGGAAATGGAATCGGTGATCAAAAGTCTGACAGAGAAGCCCAGGACCTGAGAGCTTCACCGGTGGATCTACCGAACATTTAAAGAAGGACTCATACCAATCTTTTCCAAACTTTCCCCCAAAACCGAAAAGCAGGGAATATTCCTAACTCATTGTGAGGCCAGCATTTCCCTATACCAAGCCAAAGACACTATGTACTCACAACCCGTATGAGGTCCCTCAAAAAGCAGTAGCAAACGCAATTTAGCACCTTCTTAAAAGGATCACACCCCGTGATCAAGCGTCCACGGACAGACGGATGGATGAGTGAAATATGCCCCATGCATTGCATCGTAAGCACCCGGCGTGAGCACTCCAAAGGCATCCACTTCGAACAAACACAATGCCGGCTACACAACTAGGTACAGACACAGGCTGCCCCACCCCGGGCGTTCCCTTTCCAGAAAGCTCCAGCTGACCTAGATAGCAGACGGTTTGAGTGACCTCACTTTAATTCCTGCTCCTGTTTTAAATTCACCAACGAAGAGTGAACCCACACTCTAGGCAGCCCACGCTTGACCCCAATAAGGGCAGACCCCCAGGCCTGTGCTTTCTGTCTCCCTTGCCCACTGTGACCTCGCCGTGTGGCCCCAGGCATGCCGCGCGTACCCCTGGGACTTGGAAGTAAGAAGCCTGGTTTCTTCAGTGCTCCTCGATGGCTGTTGCAGGGGTGTGTCCTCCAAGGCTGGTCCAGCCCCTGGCTCAGGTCAGGAGTGTCTGTGGAGGGTCAGGACAGGTAGTCCCACATTTCAGTCCACGGCGTCACTATCTGCAGGCGGAGACCAGCACAAAACAACGCGTGACGCCGGCTTACTCAGCTTTAAGGAGGAGTGCGATTCCGAGCCTTGCTACAACACGGATGCACCCGGAGAACGTGGCGCAGAGAACAGCAAGCCATCACGGAGGACAGACGCTGCGTGGCTCCACTGACACGAGTCGCCAGAGTCAGAGCCGCGAGGGCCTGGGGGGCGCGGGCGGGGGTCGGCATTCAGGGGGCCGGAGCGCCGGCGTGGGGGTGCAAAGGGCTCTACGGTGACAGTGGTGGCGTCTGCACGGCTGTGTGAACCTGCCTGATACAGCGAGCTGCACGCATAACACAGGTTAAGATGGAAAATGTTGCGGTTTGTGTTTTCCCGCAATAGGAAAATTGAAAGCAAAAAGTGGTGGAGGACAATAAATCTAGTTTGGAGGAATAACCGGCGGGCTGCGTACGACCCCCTCCTGAGCATACACCTGGGGAAATGGAAATGGGGAGCATACAGGAGGGAAATGGGGAAATGGAACGCAGACACACAAGGACTGCACAGAAACACTCGCACCAGCATGGGTCTATTTATTTGCTTATTTTTAATTTTGTTTTTTAATGTTTATTCATTTTTGAGAGACAGAGAGAGACAGAGCATGAGCAGGGAAGGAGCAGAGAGAGGGAGACACAGAATCTGAAACAGGCTCCATGCTCTGAGCTGCCAGCACAGAGCCCGACGTGGGGCTCAAACTCACAGACGGGGAGATTGTGACCTGAGGTGAAGTCAGACGCTCAACTGACTGAGCCACCCTGGTGCCCCCCAGCATGACTTTAATAGCCAGAAAGCAGGAAGAGTCGAGGGAGCACCGCTTGACAGACGGGACGGAAACCTTTGCACCCTCACAGAGGATGAAGGGCTGACACGGCCACAGTGGAGGGGCCCCGGCGCCACGACACCCTGTGAGGGCAGCGCGGGGACCACGTCCTCGTGGGCGCCTTCTCTGAAGCATCCAGAGCAGACAGATCCTTGGAGACAGAAAGTCGCTTAGCCGTCGGGAGCTGGGGGCGCCTGCTAATGGGTGGTGGGTCTTTAGCGGGGATTCAGCGCTCTGTTGATATTGCCAGGGAGGCACACTCTGGAATATACTAAAAGCCATTGAATGATACATTTTTTAATGTGTATTTTTTTTTTTTTGAGAGAGAGAGAGAGACGGAGTGCCAGTGTGGGAGGGGCAGAGAGAGAAGGAGAATCCGAAGCAGGCTCCAGGCTCTGAGCTGTCAGCACAGAGCCTGATGTGGGGCTTGAACTCATGGACCATGAGATCATGACCTGAGCTGAAGTCGGACGCTTCACCGACTGAGCCACCCAGGCACCCCGAATGATATACTTTTAATAGATGAATTATATGGTATGTGAATTACATCTCAACAAAGCTGTTTTTAAAAAACAAAAAAGCAAAAAGGAAATCGTGTAACAACGGACATTGACTCAACTTTGCTGAGTCCTAGCCACTGGCTCGGCTCAGAGGAAAGTGAAGTTTGGCGAAACAGGGTTCGACCTTGCAGAGGAAATCAAGCTCAGAGCCTGCCACACGGGGCTTCTCCCGGTCCCCAAACCCAGTCCCCCAGGATAAATAGCGGCTTCCGTTTATGGAACAACTTCTTGGAAAAATCTAAGCCACAGACAGAACCAGTCACTTGACAGCGTCTGATCCAGAGGCGGGTGGAGCCAGGCAGGGAGTGGCCTCGGCCAGGGATGGGGACCCCAGGTGGGCTTTGCTCTCCAAGGGCCTGGGGCCGACGCCCCCTCCCTCCCTTGCAGGGAGAGAGGCAATCAGCCTCGTATATACGTACGTGTGTACATACTTATATTAACAGAACACACACACACACGGCAGAAAGTTCGGAACAGACACAAAGGGTTTCTGTGTGGAGCGAGCCCCAGCCAAGCTGCTCTCGCTCCAGAAGCCACTGTTCGGGGCTGGCACTGTCCCCAGGCTCTCTGCCCTGCAGGATTCTTTCTCTTTTCCTACAGAGAACAGCTGCTCGCCCTCTCCGCTCCCCCCCACCCCCCACCCCGCCACCCCGGCTAGAAGACGCTGCTGTCCCCAGCCCCAGTCCTCCTGTCTCTGCACTGTGGCTCGTTTGGATCATCTGAGCCCTGTACGTCCTCATACAGTGAGTCTGTTCCCCCTCAACGCTGTTCCTTTCCAAAAGTCTCCTGGCTGTTATTTATTTAGCCAGAAAATCCTTTATTTCATTTAACTTTCAAAAGATCCGGTGTAGTTTAAAAATACTACCCCCTGTCGTGGGGAGGATCAGCCCCTTTTCCCCCATGAGGGGCCCCTCAGTCCCTGTGGTTCAATTTACTGTGGTTTCCTGGAATCCTTAGCTCATGGATGGTTTTTACAAACTATGAATTTATAGCTCAACCAGCTTGTTTCAGTTGTTGGGTGAAAATAGTCTCTTGTGACTTTCTACATGGTAATGAAGCAGAACTTAAATGTATACTTTTTATATAAGCTTGTTTATTTGTAGAATTTTTTAAGTAATATATTTAAAAAATTTTAAATTTTGACAGGAATATTGCAAGAATAACAAGAGAAACGTTTTCTGTTTGACCACTGAGGATAACTTGGCAATGAGACGTGTCATTACCCCTCTACCTCCTGCCTGGTTCTCACTCCCACCTTTAGCTGAGGCAGTGCTCTCCAGCATCTTGCCTGTGAGGGTACCTTTCCCCGTGTCATTAATGAGGTTCTCTGACACTACGCAAACGTCATAATCCTCCTCAAATTTCCCAGTTATTAACTTATGTAAGTACGGATTCATGAGCCCTACTTTCATTCACTAGGTTAGAATTTGTTGTTATTATTACGGGGCGCCTGGGGGCTCAGTCGGTTGACTGTCAGACTTCGGGTCAGGTCATGATCTCGTGGTCCATGGGTTCGAGCCCCGCATTGGGCTCTGTGCTGACAGCTCGGAGCCTGGAGCCTGCTTCAGATTCTGTGTTTCCCTCTCTCTGCCCCTCCCCTGCTCATGCTCTGTCTCTCTCTCTCTCTCTCTCTTTCTCTCAAAAATAAACATTAAAGAAAAATTGATTGTTATGATTACTTACTTTCACGATTGGATGGTTTTGTTTTGGCTGGCTTGTGCTCTGTTCACACGGCCTCATCTTTCTGACACAGGTTCCTGGCTCATCTTGCCCCAGGACTCTGCGCTGCCCTGGGAAACCCAGGTCTGGTGTTGGGTGCGCTCACTGTTGTGGGGACACTGTTGGTCCCTACTGTGACCCCATCGGAGGTGGGACACGCATGCTAGTTCACATCTATAGTTATGTCTGTGTCCACCTTGTATTTTGAAAATGATCAGTTCATACAGATATAATCAGTTCCAATCCAAGTCAGAGTTTACAATGGTTTTCTCTCCTCCCAAAATTTGTAACTCCCTTTTTAGACATTTAAGAAACAGCTCCCATCATCCTCAACAGACTTATGTCTTTGATTCATCCCCTCTTAGGTAATCAGTCTCCGGTTAGCGGCCCCCTTCACCCCCGTGACGCTCTGTCCATCTTGCTTGGGCTCTGACAGCCCACCCCAGGTCGCCCTGAGCGGATGCCTCTCACCCTGAGTTCCGGCACCACATGCCAGGCCGGGCCATGGTCTCTGCCCCCACCTGCCCATTGTGCTGGGGGTTGGCCACACAGGGTAGTGGATGCCCTACCCCCCAGGCTCCGGTTCTGAGGTGGGGGGTCTTCACCCACAGGCGGCAAGGTCACCTGGGCACAGGAAGTGGAAGAAAAGGGATTTGGCAAGGGCAGAGGCCAGGGGGCCACTCTGCCACCCAAGCAGGTGGCAGGGGGCTCTGTGAGGTCCACGCCCTGCTATGGACCCCGCAGTGGGAACTTCGCGACCGCTCCGGCTTTGCAGGTAACACGACTAGGTGTGCTCTCCGAATCCCAAGGCCGCCTTCCAAACAAAGACCGAAAGACCTGATAAAGAGCCAATTAAATGCCGTTTCTTCATCTGCTTTTATTTTATGTGACGGGCAGAACCTAATCTCGGGAAGGGATGGGCAGGCCCCTTATCTTCCCAGCACAGGGAAATGGACAACCCCCTCCCAGCAAAGTCTTTGAACTGCAGGTAAGAGCTGGCCCCAAGGAAGGCCTGCTGGCCAGAATCAAGGGAAGGAAGGAAGTGGGAGCTTATCTGGGGATGACCTGGCGGGGGGGGGGGGGTGGTCAGGGGCCACCTAGGACAAGGCTGGGCTTATGGTCAGCAAAGGGAAGGCAGCGGGGAGGTTGTGGCCAGAGCAGACGCAGCTCTGGGACAAGGCGGCCAGAGGGAGGTGGGGCTGGCGTCGCTGGAGACCAGCTGGGCATTTCCCTGCGCAGACAAGGTCGCCGCAAGTTGTGAGCCCACAGTGGATACTCCGAGCTTGTCAGGAGCCCGGCACCCCACGCCCAGCATGTGGGCACGGGGATCTGGCCCGTATGCCTTTGTGCTGGTGGCCTGGCTCACGGGCACCGCCCACTCCTGGGCACTCGTCAGCGGGGGCCGGGGGCCAGAGACCACCGCCCCCTGGAACAGCAGCGGGATCCCGGCGGCCAGCGCGCGGCGGCTGTCTGCGCGGGGCCCCTTCCTCCTCACCACGTGGACCCTGGTGGCCCTTTCGTCCCTCCTGGGTAAGCACGCTGCGCCGGTTCAGGGTTTCCACTCTTGGGCTTGAAACAAACCTCCAGAAGCGTGTGCTCTGGTTCTACCAAGAGTTTTTCTGGTTTCATTTCATGATTCCTCGAGCCTTGTAAATATTCTCCGGTAAGCACTGTTCTTCAGGAACGGCAAACAGCTTCCTGGGCCCCTGGTGAGCAGCTGATGAGCTCTGGTCCCCTCCCTGTGCTCCGAGACTCCATCGCCCTCTTGTCACACACCTGCCCAGTGGGACCGGGAGGGGGGAGGCCAAGTCCTGGAGTCTGTTGGCCTTTCGAGGGCTCCTCTGAGATGAAATGGCCCACCTGAGCACACGAAGACTATCCTGGTCAATGCCACCTGCCCGATGGAGCCTCTCGAGCAGGGCCCATAGGCCTGGTCCCCATGTGTCTGTGCACCATCGTGCATGGAGAGGACTGTGTCCCTTGCACAGTGGGTCAGCCATCCCCTGGCAACTCTTGGCGCACACATTGAGCTTTTTTCAGAGAGAGAAAGAGAGTGCGGGCAGAGGGAGAGGAGCAGAGGGAGAGAGAATCTTAAGGGGACCCCACGCTCAGCATAGAGCCTAACACAGGGCTTGATCCCACGACCCTGGGATCATGACCTGAATGAGCCAAAATCAAGAGTCGGACGCTCAACCCACTGAGCCCCCCGGGCGCCCCACAGTTAGCTTGCTTTATACCGAGTATGAAAAGATGAACATCAGCTGCCCCATGATTTCACAAATTTCAAAATAGCAGAGTCTGAATTTGTGTTTATTCCTTATAAAGAATGTCGCCTCTTGGTAAAATTGCACAGAACGGTTAATTCAGCTCCAAGGGTAGATGGAATTTGGGGACTGCAGTATCAGATTGAACGAGAACCTGACCGTCCAGCATGTGATCAGATTAAGAAAGACACAGAATGTATTCAGTTATGCCTGATTCCAATGACTTCTTTAGAAAGAGAATTGATGTGGCCAGAAAATTCCCAGTGGCACCTCTGTGTGCACTGAGGCCTGGCCGCCCATGGGTGTACGCTGTGTGTGAAGATCTGGCCCCAGCCCGGCCTGGCTGATGGCCACGTGTCCTTCCTAAGCGGAACTGGCTGGCCCTCAGGCAGTGTCCTACTGAGTACAGGCCAGTGAGGAAATAAACGTGAAGTGCTTTGCTCAATGCAGAGACACCTACAGAGAAGCCTGGGCCAAGCATGCAGGGCCCGTCAACAGACAAAAGGTCGCCCGCACCTGACTTGGGGTGCTGCCAGTTTCCCTGGTGACAGAAAACTTCTCGTGTAACCACACACGTGAGCAGCAGCCCTCTGTGGCAGAAGGAACCTGCTCCCCCGGATTTCAGTGAGAGGCTGGGAGGGCCAGGAATTGTTGGGCTGGGAGGGGTGCCTAGATGTACGTGTGAATGCAGGCTTATGTGGAGGGAGCACCCAGTGCCTCTGGTCCAACCTTGGCCATGTGCCCGTGGCATGGGATGGTCTCATCGACAACACCTCACCTGCCTTTCTGAAACCCAGACGGCACCAAATACCGCAAGTGTTTTCTTAAGTTTGGTGTAAAATCTGCCTGAACTGGATCTAGTCTATCTCACCGTGAGCAACCACCAGTGTGTTTGATTTTGGGATGCTGTCCAAAGCCCACGGGGGCATCACCTAACATAGCACAGTATATGCACCGTATTTGATTTCTAAGAACTGATGAGGTCTGCATCCCCAAACCATCTACCCCAAGGGTATCAGAGGAGGAAGAGTAGATGTGGTTTCATGTGAGCTCTGAATTACTGGGGTTTTCCAGGACCCTTCAGAAAGGCTGCTTCGTCAAGCAACAGAGGGAACTGCCCCTTGTAGCTGAGCAGTCTAATTACTAACATACAAACAGTTTCACGGCGGCTCTGGAACTTTAGAGAAACAGGAGGCTGTATGAGAGCCCTGGAACTCTCCTGGAGACTGTGTGTGAACCTCATGGTGGGCTCCCCAGAATCCCCTCAACAGCACAAGTAGGGTTTTGACATTTGAGGGTATATTTGGGTTTGGCAGATTTTTCTTCCTCTTGCAGTGTGAATTGGCAAACTCCCGGGAGCTCTGAGAAGCCCATGAAACCAGGCTTCAAGCTGAAGGACACTGAAGGGCATGAGGGGGCCCATGGAGGCAGGGGACCCAGGGAAGTCTAGACAACCAAGTTCTTCTCCATCACTGGTGGGGGACCGTGGGGCTGGGGCTCAGGCCGCAGCCCTCCGCCGTAGGAAGTGCTGTCCATGGTTCAGTCTGGGGTGGCGGGTGTTCAGCTGTGGCCGCGGATGCGGACGTGGGAACGGACCAGCCCCAGGCTCTGGAGGGAACCGCTAGCAGCTGACGGGAGAGTGCACTCCACGTGGGCAACACAGGCACCGGCCAGGCCGTGGGTCTCCTGGGGAGGGCCGAGGGGACCAGGCGCGGCAGGTTGTCCTGACTCAGTGACACAAGGGCATCCAGGGCCCCGACCACCCTCTCCTGTGTGCTGTGGGGGAACCACAAGCCAGGACTCGGAGTGTGCTACGGGGGTGTGCCTGGTGTGGGGTCGGGTGGAAGGGAAGGTTTCCTTCTGGGATAGGACAGACCACAGCCGGTCTGTAGGCTGACAGGGCTCATGAAGCAGAGAGGGAGGAGGGGATCCAGCGTGGGGGCGGGGGGGGGGGGGGCTCTGAGCCTGGCTCAGGTGGAGCCCCAGGGGGGCGGAAGAAGGAAGTAGGCAGCACCAGGGCACAAGTATCCGCTTACACACAACAGCCGTTTGCCAAGGGGGTCCAAGGTGATGATGCAGAGAAATGGGAAGGCACACAGGGCCTGGTACGGAGGGGTGAGGGCATCCGGGGGTAGTGGAGGACCGAGGATCAGTGGCCTGGAGGCCCTGCTGGCCCTCATCAGGGAGAAGACCCACACATGGCCTGTGCGGGGGTGGGTAGGACAAGGTCTGGGGTCAGCATGAAAGGAGGGGTCCAGGTGGGCAGAAGAGCTCAGGAAGGAGCCACGAGAATCCGGGGTGGGGGTGGGGGGGGTCTAATGGAGGGAGGAGCCAGGAGCTAAAATCCCAGCGAAGGGGGTGTGGTCTGGCCAAGGAAGGTGCTGTGTGATGACCCGGGAGAAGGGTCCAGAAGCAGCGGGCGAGATGAGGAGGCCGGCGGCGAGGAGGCAGGCAGTGCAGGGTCCGCAGTGCAAAGTGCGGGCGGCCAGGCTCACAGGGAACTCGAGCATGGAGGGGGCTGGTCCTGGAGGTCTAGGCCCCGAGGAGGCGCGGCCCCCACAGCGTGCAGGGCCGGCGCCCTGCTCGTCACGCAGGGGACAGGGCCCGGGTGCCTCCCGGACACGCAGACAGGCCGGGCAGGTGCAATACGCAGGGCGACACCCAGGAATCACCACGAGGGCTTCCGGCCTTCTGGGGCCACGGCCTACGGAGCTCAAGCCCACTCTGCAGGCAGGCTCAGGGCACACACTGCGCGAACGCACGGCGCCAGCAGGTGCAGCCGCGGCCACTCGGGTCCCCTGCACCCTCCCACCTCGCGGCTGCGGCGCGTGCGCCGCTGTGCCCACTGGGCATGCGCAGTCTTGTGGGGAGGCCACGTGGGCGTCAGGACCCGCGAGGTGCCGGTTGCTCAGCCTCTTGCCTCCCGCGGTGGGGAGGGGGCACCCACGTTCCCGCAAGATCTGCGCCTGCAGAGCCCCAAGGCTGAGCCGGTGCGGTGCTAGCTCCGTGTGCTTTCTTTTGCAACCCCCGCAAGTATGGGAAACTGCTCTCGTCTTGAGACGGGGTCATCTTGTTCCTTAGCCCTGCCCCAGAGGAGGGGGTGTCTACACAGCAAGAGCCCCCTTCTTGTCGCTCCTTAATCGTATCAGGGACAGAAAAGGCGCTCCCAGCATCACGCCATGTCCACCCTTTTGGGAAAAATGCTGGGTCAGAGAGATGGCGCAGAGCTCTGTTTCCTCGCCTATAAATAAATTAGCACAATAATGTCACCTGCTTCATGGGGTGTGATGAAGATGAGCACATATACTGTGCTTAGAACTGTGCACGAGATACCCTCCCCACAGTGTTGGCTGTCATTGTTACTTCCCTGAAGGCAAGATGCATGGAGACCCTGTGCAGTGTGGGAGGCCCAGGCAGTGGGGGAGGTCCGTGCAGTGTGGGTGGTCTGTGCAGGGTGGGTGGTCTGTATAGTCTTGAAGGTCCATAAAAGTGGGTGGTCTGTACAATGTGGGAGGTCCATGCAGGTGGGTGGTCTGGCAGTGTGGGTGGTCTGTGCAGGGTGGGTTGTCCATGCAAGTGGCTGGACTGTGCAGGGTGGGTGGTCTGTGCAGGGTGGCTTGTCCATGCAGGTGGGTGGTCTGGCAGGGTGGGTGGTCTGGCAGGGTGGCTGGGCTGTGCAGGGTGGGTGGTCTATGAAGGGTGGGTTGTCCATGCAGGTGGGTGGTCTGGCAGGGTGGGTGGTCTGTGCAGGGTGGCTGGGCTGTGCAGGGTGGCTGGTCTGGCAGGGTGGCTGGTCTGGCAGGGTGGCTGGTCTGTGCAGGGTGGGTGGTCTATGAAGGGTGGTTGGTCCATGCAGGTGGGTGGTCTGCCAGGGTGGGTTGTCCATGCAGGTGGGTGGTCTGTGCAGGGTGGGCTCTGGGGCAGAGGCGAAGCTGAGTAGATGCATGAGTGTCCCTTTCCTTGGTGGCGCTGTAGAGCATGGCTTTGACATCCTTGCATCTCAGCTAAGTCATAACCACTGGGTGTTGTCCACTCTTCCCGCTGGCCTTGACCACGGCCAGCTGAGGTGCAGGGAGGCCGTGGTTCTCCAGCAGGTGGCAGGCCAGTCACTTCCTCACGGGGCCACCAGCCGTAGAGGCTCCTCCTTTGCTTATTCCTTTTCTGCTTCTTTTCAGCTCCACAGAAAGGACCTTGCTGACCTGATCGCTTTTGTTTGTCTTGGGAATGTATACACTCATTTTACTCATTCTCAAAGTGTCTTTTTGTTTTTTTACTTAATCAGAATTAGGGGTACTCTAATCCAGCGAGCAGAGCTGAGAGAATCCCACTAGAGAGTGTGTCTCCTGGGAGCCAGCGAGGCCACCTGAAAGGGGACCGGGCAGCCGCTCGGGGAGCCCGAACATCCCTGCAGCATAGCTTAGCGGGGCATTGGGCTTGTCGCCCCCCACCGACCCGCAGGAGCGACTCTTCTGGGGCCTCATCTGAGAGGGGTCAGCTGGGGAGTGAGTGCTGTGTTCCTCTGGGGAGGGGGGCACCCACGCAAGGAGCAGCCTGCGCTTGCTGCTCACACAGATCGTGCGCAGGACAGCCGTGTGAGGAAGACAGTGTTAACTACCCCAGCTGTGGGTGAGAAAGCTGAACGTCGTCAGAGTCAAGTAGCCCCCACAGGGTCACATCGACAGGAAGCCTGAGCCTCCCGGCTCAACTCCATGCTTCCCTGCAGGACCGTCCCCAGCGCCCGGCAACCTTGGGCTGTCTGCTCTGTGTTTATTTTCTATTTATAGTAGTCCTGTTCTGTGTTGAGCATAATCTTATAAGCTGCCCGAAATTCCTTTGGGAAGCAGATGGGGCGTACACCCTAAATAAATAAAACAGTGTGGTTTGGTGAAAGGTAATGGCTTATTTCCCTCGTCGTAAACAAACTGTGATAATCCTGAATGAAAAGCCTGACAAGTAGCAACTTATGCTGGGACACCTCCAAGTGGTTCTCCTCATTGACTTTAGAGCTTTGTTATAAACGAATGTTGAATGATTTGCATATAAGACTCCAAAGTGGGGAAGGCATAGCTGGAAATAACAGAACTGGAACTGTCCCGTTTCCTGATTCCTCATATTGCCCTTGAATGTTTGTGGCCAGTATCCATAGCTCGCTCTATAAAACAATGCTCGGTAAAGGCTGTCCAAACAACCCCTCACCAAAAGGGGGAAAGACGGTGTTGCACACAGGGCTTTCACTTTTCTCAGCTGAGACATCTCGCCACCTATGATTAGAAGCATTTCTCACACATACCCTCCAAGTTTCTCTGCCTCTGGAGGCACAGATCGTGTATTGCTTTTTTGCGGGAGTCCAGTGCCCGAGGGCCCCTCTGCACACCCCAACCAGGCGGGCCCCCAGCCCCTGCTCACGCCTGGGTCTCCATTTCACTTGTCGTGATGAAGACTTACAGATGTCTGGACTTTGTTCCAGACCAGAACAGTCATGTACTGTGGTGAGGCAACCAGCTGGAGGCCACCCTGAACTGAATACCACGCGAATTTAGAGGTAATTTTTTTATGAACTCATATAAAACTTCTCACTCATCTACTTTTTATTTAGCAGCTTTATTGAGGTACAATTGACACAGAATAAACTGTACATAAAGTGTCAGCTTGATGCATTTGATATGTGTCTACACTGGTGAAACCACCACCACAAACAAGATAAGGAACATCTCTATCACCCCAAAGATTCCCCATGCCCCTTTGGGATCTGTCCCTCCCAACCCTCCCTGTCCACACCCCCTCAGGCTCCAGGCAGCCTCTGACCTGTTTCTGTCACCGGTGACCAGTAGGCATTTGCTACAACTTCTACAGAAATGTAATAACACAGCATTTACTTTTTTTGTCTGGCTTATTTCACTCTGAATAATTATGTTGAGACTCACCTATGCTTATGTGTGGATCAAGATTTCACTTCCTTCTGGGGTGCCTGGGTTGCTCTGTTGGTTAAACATCTGACTCATGATTTTGGCTCAGGTCTGATTTCACGGTTTGTGAGTTCGAGCCCCACATTGGGCTCCACACTGATAATGCACGGCCTGCTTGGGACTCTCTCCCTGTCTCTCTGGTCCTCGACCACTCAAGCTCTGCTCTCTTCTCTCTCCCAAAATCAATAAAAAAAACTTTAAAAATTTTAAAAATATTTGACTTTCTTTTACAGTTTGGTAGTGTCCCACTGTAATGATTTACCACAAAGCTGTACCCACTACTGTCCATGCATGTCTGAATTATCTCTACTTTGGTATTAACTTAGTCACCCTAGCTTTCTTCGCTTAGGGTTGGCATGCTATATCCTTTTCTAGTCCTTAATTGTTAGCATATTTATGTTTTGATATTTAAAGTGGGTCTCCTATAGGAAGTATAGAGTCAGGTCTTGGTTTTTTTTTGTTTTTTCAATCTGACCACCTTTGCTTTTTAATTGCTGTATTTAGACCATTCATATTTAATGTGATTAGTGATATGGCTTAGTACATGTACCGTTTTTCTATGTGTCCCATCTGGTTTGGGTTCCTTTTTTCCTGTCTCCTTTAAGATTGCTTATTTTTTATGTTTGAACTTAATGTCCTTTTTGGGGTTTTGGCTGTTGTTCATCGTTTGTTGTGTCCCACAGTCATGTTAGGGTTTATGAACACATCTTTGTTTATTAATTCTATGTTTCAGTGATATCATGCGGATTCAGACCAACAACAGCATACATACTTCCTTTGTACTACTGACATACATTGAGTTCTACGTGTTATAAATCCCATGATATATTGTTACTCTGTTTCCCATATCGTTGGGATCACTGTTCTAAGTTGCCTGATGTCCAATGTCTTGAAAGCTGTGTTCCATATATTATGTCTGTGTTTTGTCAGGCAGGTGGTAAATCTGGTCCCAGCTACCCACCTTAGCTGGTAAGGGATGTCAACCCACTTAAAAAAAAATAACCCTTCTCTTTGTTTGTAAGCCTGTGTTCACTGAAAAAAAAAAAAAAATTATGCAAAAGTAAGTTAATAATATAAAGCCCATCCAGAATACTCAGTGGAGTGTTTCTAATGCCTAACTATGTTTCCATCCAGTAATTTCTCTGTATCCATAGGTGACAGTCCTTTCTTTGGTAGTTACAATCACAGTACACATATGTGGGTCCTGGTGTTTTCTCCTAATATCCCATAGTGAGCGTTTTCTCATGCCATTAAAGTTCTTTGACATTTTAGAGGAAGCCCAGCACCCATCATGTGAATACACAGTAACTTATATAATCATTCCCCTGGTTCAGGTTACTTCCATGATTTTCCTTACTAAAATGCATTTTATGGACCCAAGTTTCTCCTCACGTTTCATGGATTCCTCAAGGTACGTCCCTAAAAGTGGCGTTCTTAGATTAGGAAGCACAGGGCTTAACATAAAAGAAAAGTGTGCCTGTCCACGTGTGCAGTCCCATGCGTGATGGTCAAGGGTGTAAGAGCCCTGAGCTGTCTCCTAAACACGGATAGTGGGCAGACCCCTTTTGGACACAGTGACGGGTCTTCTGGTCCCCGGAGTTGTTCAAAGTGGCAGTAGTGACTCAAGGCTCTATGTGCTGGTTCCCGATAGTCAGATCTGAACTCACTGGAACTGTCAGAGGAGCCCTAATTGTGTCTCATATGAACCGTGACGCAAGACCAGATTATCCTGCAGCAGTACTGAGTCGGCACAAAATGGGTATTTTTTCTTTGGGAAAAATGGAAAACTACTCGCTGTGCACTTACTGCTAAGGTCCCTGGTGATTTGGCACAGAAACAGGTGAGGCCACGATGCGGTGGTTCTGCGGAGACTGGGCTATTTGGGCAGAGAGCTGGGCCCATCTTCCTGCCTCGGCAGACCTGGCGGAGACCCACAGAGCACAGGCCCGAAAGGTGTCGGACTTGGCAGCACAGTGGCTGAAGGGCCGGGGCCTGGCTCCCAGAGCAGGCATGGGCTGAGCCCACACCCAGGCCGAGCCAAGGTTTCTCCTGGGCCCCCAGCACTGGGCAGGCAAGTGGTCCCGAGGGCAGAGGCAGCCCAGCGGGGCAGGTGCTGCCCCGACCACAGCACTCCAGGAGCCAGGCTGCCCTGGGAGAGGCAGCAGGGAGGCCGCTGGGCTCACATCTCAGATACAGCACCACACGTGCCCTTAGGCGTCCCAGGGTAGCCTGCACCCCGCTGGGTCCCATGAAGGTCGGGGAGCAGAGCAGTCCCGGGGCTGCCCATGCCTGCTGTGCAAGCCCTTCTCCCAGCCGGGCCCCTTCCACAAGCCACTGGCCACCAGTGTTTCTGAGTTCAGACCCCTGTGGGCTGCACTTGACCCCTGGGCTGTTGTGGCTGCTGCTTCGAGGTGGGTCTGGCACTCAGGACCGCTTGGCTGGATGTCCAGCAGCCACACCCCAGTCTTGCCGTCTTTGCTGATGATGCCAGGTTTGAGCGGCCCTGACCCTGAGCTCCTGTCTGTGCCCAGAGTCACAGCCTGGCCCTCTCCCGGCCCCATATCTGTGTGAGCTGCTGGACAGCGTGGTCCGGCCAGCACCCCGTGGCATTGTGGTTGAGTCTGGGGATACCAAGGACACAAAGAGTACCGGTGAGGGAGAAGGGGTCCTGCTCTCGTCATTTCCCTACAGAGGGCCCCGTTCCAGTGATTCTGATGTCTGACGGTGGAACAGTCAAGACTCCGTCTGGAGGTAGAACTTCCCCTCCCTGCCCTGACTTGGCAGGTCCTGGGGGCCTGGGATGGGGTGGGCTGCAGGGAGTGGTGGGTCATGGCACTGACCCTCCTCCCTCTCAAGGCTGCTTGCTCCTCCAGGACTTTGGTAGGCAGGAGGGAGGGAGGCCCCTCATCTGGTGAGGTCCTCGCGGCTCCCTGGCAGTTCCTTTGCCTGGGACTCTCAGGCCCTGGGGGGCCTCTTGCCCTTCCAGGACGGGCCCATGAGTTTTCAACCTGGGCGAACAGGAGGCAGCAGTGGGTGGGAACTGCGTTCCCGACCATTGGGAGGCTCCAAGGCCAGAGCTGAGCCACGGAGACACCTCTCCTGCCTGGGTTATCAGGAAGCAGGAAGTTAGCACGGCAGGTCTGAGTAGCAGAAGTAATCAAATGTCACAAAGTCCAAGCCTATAACTCTGCAGGCTTTACTGTCAGGAGGAGCCGACTCCCTGTCCCGCTCACCCCTGTTCTAAAAGTGGTTTTGGTACCAAGGAGGGGTGTCTAGCCCAGAGCAAGGCTGTTCGGGGCACAAGATGTCCAAGCTTGGCCTCCAGTGGGCAAAGGACAGTGGAGGAGGCCAGGCCCTGAGCGGCAGGGGCTGCTGGTGCTGGGGTCACAGCTTGGGAAGCCTAGCCCAGGGCCATCCGGCCCCACGGCCACACTCTTGTGAACAAAGGCCCTGGCCTGGACGCCCCAGTGTCAGTGTCGAGGTCACGAAATGACAGGGCTCAGCTGAGAGGCACAGTTTCCTCCTGATAAGCCTCTGGCAGCTGCTCCAGGCCTTGCCCGGGACAGACAAAGTCACTTGCCTCCACCTCCTTCCAGGAACCTTCTCAGAGGCAGCAGAGGCTGAGCCTGCCGGGAACCAGAGGGAAAAAACGCAGGGCTGTGGAAATGCCCTGACTTTGCAGGCCCCGGGCCCAGTTCCGCTGGAGGGGGGTCCTCAGAGCCTCGAGAGGGGTGGGGAGGCGGCAGCCCCTGAGGGTCCTGTGTCCCCGGCCCTTGGCTCTCCGGCCCCGGACAAGGTGAGGAGTGGGCAGCCATATGGTAGGACAAAGCCCCGTGAGAGAACTGGGACAGGAGGAAGGACTACAAGACACAGGCGGAGAGCTTCGTGGACCGCAGCACGTCTGGAACAGGGGCTGCTGCAGAGAACAGGCTCTTAGAAGCACCCAGAAGCTGCTTGCTTGCACACAGGTGCGGACGCCTGGCTGCTGGGAGCCCCTCCCCACTCAGGCCAGGGGAGGCGCTCAGGTAGAGCCGGCTCAGCAGAAACCTGGCCTCCGCCCCTGCCTGGCCACAGTGCACACAGCTGGGTCTGTGGCCCACAGCCACGACATTAGGTGTGTCGTGCACGGACTGTGCCGACAGTCTCACGCCCGGGGCAGGGGAAGCTCTCCTGGCCACAAGTCACCCTGAGGTTGCTCACAGCCCGCAGGGTCATCCGCAGCATGTGACTTCCAGTCTCTGTCCCTTAATGTGTCCAGCCACCCATCGGTCCAGCAGCACCCAGTGGGAAGGGGTTTCTAATGATGAGATTTGAATCGGAGAGTTCCAGTGCCAGTTAGTAGTCCCCACTAGTCCTCAGCCGATCACCTGCGCCCACTCAGAACCATGCAAGGCCTCCTTCTTCGGTCACGATAGACTATAAGGTGCATGGGGGCCACCAGGGAGGGCTGCTCTCACAAAGACAAGGCTTGTCTACGCCCCTCTAATGGGTTTGGAGAGTTCTGAACAGCAGAGAGAGGGGGGTTGCCCTGGGGATCTCTGCTCTGGAACAGGGGCGGGAGCAGTGAGTGGGCAATGCTGTCTGTGGCCAGCTCTGCCCTCCAGCCAGCAGCCTCTGAGGCACGCTCAACTCTGGGTGGCCTGGCCGAGCTGACCAGGCTTGGGTGCTGCGCTCTCCGGGGTCAGGCCAGGCTGGGTGGGCCCAGTGAGCACCAGCAGGTGTCTGTGGGCGGCCGCGGCTGCCTCGAGGCTCGCTGGGGAGCGGTCCCCGGCTCTTCTCCGAGCCCTGCCCCAGCTCTTCAGCAGCTACGCCGAGGGTGCAGGCCGTGTGCCTCCCGTGGCCCCCAACTGTTTGTTCAGCTTCCGGGGGGTGGATGTGCCAGGGTCTGCGTTCTAGAAGCCAGGATGTGGTCATTACAGGGCTGGCACCACCCGCCACTCACATCCCTACAAAGCACATGAGAACAGACACGGTGGGCAAGCGGAAGTCACAGAGGCCCTGCCCCCGGTGGCCACTTCCCACACCAACACTTGGCCTTCCCAAGAACCGGGCTGGCTGACGGTGATTTGATCAGAAGGTGATTTTTGGGTCCGCGGCTCTGCGGCAGTGACACAGGCCTGCTCTTGGATGAGTCCCCACCACAGCTGCTTTTTCTCTGTGTTCAAATGTCACAACCTCCAGTTTCATTAATTGTTCTTAACCGGTAATCATTTTCCTTTGTTGATTAGGATGGGGTAAGCCACAGGAGGCCAACTACCGGACCAGCCTGGGTCCCGGCGGGGAGGGGGGAGGCTTTGCTCCCCAGGCCCTGTGCTCTTGTCTGTGGACACTCACTGGGCCCTTGTCATCAGACATCAGGCCGCTTGTGGTCAGTGGTCCAGGTGGGTCAAGGACCTCCACAGGGCCATGCCTGCTGGGCTGGTGAGGCCCCTGGAGCAGGGGGCAGATCTGGGCTGGCGGCTAAGAATCGGCCTCGAGAAGCCTGCCCACCCAGACACGCACCACAGGCTGCCTCAGAGGGGCCCCAGCATCTCTGCTCCCGCTGTGATGCTCGCACGGCTTCTCCACCCGCCCTGGGGCCCCATCGAGGCCGCGCTTCCAGAAGCCACAAAGACCTCGTCCACCCCGAGCTATCTGAGCAGCTAGTGGTGTGTCTGCCTGATAGCCAAAAGGCGAAGTAAGCCTAAATACTTCTTCCGCAACCTTGTGGGAATGCAGAAGCTTTCCCCAGCGCAGACTGATGAGCGGTGCGAGACCTGGAGCCGGAACCCGGCCTTCCTGGCACGCCGAAGCCCAGGCGTCCGTGGCCTGGCGGGGAGCATGGCCATTCCCCTGCACCCCGTGCACCATTCTCCCCGTGTTGGCTAGTTCACCCTGCAGTGTGCAGGGACACTTTTGGGCACCAGGGGACCAGCACTGAGCCAGACAGAGAAACCCTGTCCTACGGGGCTCCGAGTGAGCCGGGAGAGAGCCCGGGCGTGACAGGAAGAACAGATGCCATGTCCCGTGAGGTGGGTGTGCTTGGGGGGGGCACCGTCCCCACGGGCGGAGGTGGGAAGGCCACCCCACACTGCGCCCTGTCAGGATAGGCTTCGAGGGCGGACGGCTCCCACAGAGGCCAAAGTGGGGGGAAGCAGTTAGAGAGGAGGCAGGGGGTGAAGAGGCCAGGTCGCAGGTGTGCTTTGATTTCTCCGGGGTGGGGGGCGCGGCAACAGGGGGCTTGTGCCCACCCACCTCTTAAGAGGATCACTGTGCCTCCCAAGGGCACCAAGAGCCTGGACCAGACCGAGGGATGGCCCGGAAGCAGGGGCAGCTGAATGTCGTGCTCCTGCCTGTCCTCGGATGGCCATGCTCTCAGACGGCCTAACACCCATGGCCAAGTTCCGCTCCTGTTTGGGGACTAACTAAACCCCATTTTCCCATCCAGACATGCTTTCTGTTGTCTTTTCGTATGTTTCTCAAGGCTTGATTTTTCTAGAGCACTTTTAGGTTCACTGCAAAATTGCAAGGAAGGTATGAGGACTTCCCACATACTGTCCTCCTAAAATGCACAGCCAACCCCATGATCAGCCTCCCCTGCCAGAATGGTGCATTTGTTGTAATTGATGAACCGACGTGGACACGGTATAATCACGCGGACCCCATGGTCCACGCTAGGGTCACTCTTGGTGCTGGGCATTTGATGGGTTTGGACAAACGTACAGTGACATGTATCCGCCATTATAGCGTGAGTACTGTCACTGCCCTAAAAGCCCTCATCTCCCCCCGGTTACCTCCCCCAACCCTGCCACAACCTGCAAATGCTGGTCTTCCCACTGTCTCCAGAGTTTTGACTTTTCTAGAATGTCACAGAGTTGGAACCATACGGTAAGTAGCCTTTCCAGGCTGGCTCCTCTCGGTAGTACGCATCTATGTTTCCTCCAAGTCTTCACGGCGTGACGGCTCGTTTCGTCCTGGAGCTGGGTAATGTCCCACTGCCTAGATGGACAACAGTTTAGTTGGACATTCAGCTCTGAAAGGCATCCTGGTTGCTTCTAAGTTTTGGGAAATTATAAATAAAGCTGCTGGAAACGTCTGTGTGCAGGTTTTTGTGTGGGCTCCATCGGGAACACGAGGAACATGATTGCCCCATCTTCTCGTGCGATTATCTGTCATCTGTACGTGTGCTGAAGCGTCTGGAAAGGCCTTTGGCCCGTTTTTCAATAGCATTGCTTGTTTTCTTATTGTTGAGTTTTACATAATAGTCCTTCATCATATGTGTCTTTCCCAAATATTTTCTCCCCGCTGTGGCTTGTTTTCTTGCTCTCTTGACATGGTCTTTCTCAGGCAGTTCATTCATTTCAGTGAGGTCGGGCTTCCCTCTTTCAGGGATCATGCTGGATCTAAGAAGTCATCACCAAACCCAGCTAGGTTTTCTGTCCCACGATCTTCCAGGAGACGTATAGTTCTGCATTTTACTTGTAGGTCTCTATCCGTTGAGAGTTCATTGTTGTGAAGGCTGTAAGGTCTGTGTCCAGACTCATTTTTCTTCACGGGGACGTCCCGCCATCCCAGCAGTTGCCGACGGGACCACTTTTGTTTGACCGTGTTACCCGTGCCCCTTCGTCAAAGACCGGTGACTGTGATCACATGGGTCTGTTTCTGGGCCCTCTGTTCCGTTGCACTGATCCACTCGTTCGTCCTTTCAGCGATCACCGTGGTCTCACCGTGATCACCGTGAAAGTCGGGAAGTGTCAGTCCTCAAATGTTCTTCAAGGTCGTGCTGGCTGCTCTGGGTTTTTTGCCTCCGTATAAATGTTAGAATTAGTTTGTCCTAATCCATAAATAGATTGCACCCTTGGATGTTAACGCCTGTGTGACCCAACCCCCCCCCCCCGCCCCCGCTGCTCCCCAAGGCTGCCACCTCCCTGGCCCAGCACACTTTCCCCTTCAGGGCCTGGACTCAGGAGATGGAATCCACCTGAGTATACCTTTGAACACACCAGTGACTAGCATGGATTTCCCAGGGAATGAACACAAATTTTGCTTTGAGGCCAGCATGCCTTGGATCCTCCTGGTCCGAGTGGGGTCAGGGGTTCACGCTGCACAGGGAGGTCTCTGGGGCTGAGTGGGGAGTGCGGCCCCGCCTGCATAACAGCACCCTGTAGCAGCACTGCGGGCAGGACTGGGCCACAACCGCCTCCTCTGGCCTCCCCTGGCGCTAGCACCCTGAGGCGCCGAGTGTGTCCTGGGGGGTCCGGAGGTGCTCCGGCCTTAGGTCCGAGACCACCAGGTTTCTAACTCTCCCTTACTGAAAGCCAGTAACTCTCCCCAGGGAAGGTGACCCAGGTCTCAGGTCCACCGGCCACAGCAAACCTCAAGCAGGACTCCTGCTGGAACCCTCGCCTCCTGGGCCCCCTACAGGGCGTGTGCGCTATCTCCCTGGAAAACCCAACCGCGTGAGGGAGGGTCTCTGAGGCAGAATGCAGGCCTGCTCCAGAGAGACGGTGCTCCCAGGCAAGGGCCCCCGGGAGGCCTGTCCATGATGAGACATATCGGGCATTTCAAGGACAGTATCTGCTTAGTCGTGGTGGGAAACTGCAGCTCGCTGGGCGCCGGCCTGGCCTGCACCGCTCCCGGTGGGACCTGTCTTTGGGGACCTGGCCGGGGGCATCCAGCCTGGTGGAGGGGTGGACGGATTCAGGGCTCCCAGGGGGCGACGTGCGGTAACAGCCCGACTTCTCCCGCAATCTTGAGGCAGGTCTCTGCCAGCTGCCCCTCCTACACCCAGAGTCATAGCAGGTGGCCCGGACCCACACTCAAAGCCCCCGCCGCCCCTTTCACCATGAACAGCAAATACAACGTGGCCTCGGGGACTCAGCCATTGCGGTGAAACAGAACAATGCATCATGATCACGTGCAATTTACCCCGGTGTCACCGGGGCTGCAGCTGACAGGCTCCGCCTGCCAGCCTCCCCCCAGCCCCCACTCCCAAAGCCACACCATCCCTGGCCCCATCCCCAAAGCCCTCACAGCACCCCAAGACCCCAGAGAGACAGAGAGGCCGTGTGGTATCCTGTTGGGGTCAAATGCTGGACGAGGATGTGAGCCAGCACCTGGGACATCAGTGCACCCCCTCCCTGGATGCCCTGCTTGTGACAGGAGTGCTCCAGACTGCAGCAAGCCCTTTCTCCCATCTCAGACTTGGGGTCTTACCGACCAGCTGGTTCTCAGCAAAGGACACCCCCCAACCAGAACCTCCTCCGGCCCTCACCTTTTCTCCCTTTTCCTCCCCACCTGCCCCTCCCTCCATGGGCCTCCAGCCCCAGCAAACCCCCTTACCCGCACAGCAGCCCGGCAGGTGCCACTGCATATGTGCCTTACCCCTCAGCTCGGCTCAGGCTCAGGTTCCTCCAGGGCCATCTGGTCCCCTGTGGGTATGTTCCCAAGCTCGGGGTGCCCCTGGCCTCAGCACGGCTCGGGACAGCCATCCAGGAACAGAGTGCTTCTCCGACCAGACCCTCCCCACCATGAGGCCGGTGCCCTTGCAGAGGCCAAGGATCAACTCCTTACAGGAGGAGATGCTCTTGCGATGCCCTGGCCCACTGCTCACCTCCCCTGAGGTGAGCAGTGGTACTCACTCAGTGGTACTGAGATTACCATTATCACTGCGGGGAAAATGACAGCGTGTCTGGGATGCTTTCAAAACAATCAGAGAGGTGGGGAGGGACGCAGTGACTCTGGTGGAGCTGGTTTGGGGGCAGCAGGTCAAGGAGAAAATGCAGAGATTCCTGCAGGGAGGGAGGAGAGAGACACCGAGGGAGGACCCAGAGTCCAGACATGGGCCTGGAGCGTCTTCTCTGCCTGCAGCCGGAGGGGGACACAGCCTCGGGCGGCAAGCACAGACAGGTGCAGAGTGGGCCCCCCGAAATTTGCTCCTCTGCTTTCAGAAGGGAGGCCCAGGAGGCATCCGGGACAAGTCTCCGAGTGGGGATGGGGGCTCAGATGGGCAGCGGAGGGGAGGGCCCAGCCAGGCTCGGGGGCCAGGGGATCGGAGCTGCCCTGGCAGGCCCAGGCCTGTGGCCTGAGTCTGGCGTGCCCTGAGCCTGCCTCTGCGTAGAAGCCGCCATTGTGGCTGTCAAAGGCACCCTCTGCCGTAAACGGCTGCATAAACATTAATTAGCACAAGTTAATATATAATTCTGCACCCCACGGGTATCTCGCCAGCACCAGCGCCATTGTTTGATAAGGATTTAACGAGAAGAAGGAGGGCAACGCCGATAAGAGCCTTCTCTCGTTGTGAGTGGCCTCACGGTCGGGATGAGGGGTGTTGGGGGGCACTGACCCTATTGCTCTGCCGGCCGGGCAGGACCCTGCCGCAGGGAGCCCCTGGTGCTGCCCAGGCCCTGGGCACTGCCACCCACCCTTGTCCAGGTCTTTGGGGCAGTGCCCCAGCACACACCGTGTCGCCAGTTTGGGGGGCTTTTCTATTCTCACTATTTTGAATTTGCAGCTTCGATGAGGGGCTTGTCAGCACAGGTCACCCACAGGAGCCCGGGGCCTTCCCATCTCTGTGTGCTTTTCCCTCTTGGCTCACAGACAGCAAGCCCAGGAGGCAAGGTCAGGGAGTGAGGGACTTTACAATGAGGGACTGTACATTTGCCGGTACAGACGGTTCCCTTCCTGCAAACAGGTTAACTTGGCAGGTAGGACACAGCACATGCATTTGGGGGTGAGGAGAGAATCGGGTATGTCAGAAACTGGCCTCCTAGCCTGTCCCAAGTTCGGGGAATGCGGCACACGGGCCATTTATGGGCCCCGCTGTCAGCGGGGAGCAGGGACGGTGACTCAGGGCTCTTACCCGCTGTTCCTCGGAATGATTCTGCCAGGGTGGGGTAGGACGTAGTGGGTGGGGCCCAGCCTTCCAAGTAAGTGGAAGAGGAATAATTCAGGGACCCCTCTCCCCACCTGCCCTCCACCTCTGGCAACTCCATCCACGCAGCCACTCTGTGCCAAAGCCATGAGTCCCCAGCTGTGTCAAGGCCACAGCACACCCCATCCCTCCTGGAGGCAGGCAGAGTCAGGGTCCCCCTGACCCTCTGGGCACTGCCCCCCTCCGATGAGCTAAGATGGGAAGAAAAGGTGGAAAGAGATTCATGAACGCACATGTCTGTCAGAGAATAGCTCACGTAGACTATTCCACAGACGAACTCCTAGCTGAGGGCCCTGCTCCAAGATGCAGGGGCGCCTGGGTGGCTCAGTCGGTTCAGCGTCCAACTTCAGCTCAGGTCATGATTTCACAGTTCATGAGTTCCAGTCCCCCATTGGGCTCTGTGCTAACAGCTCGGAGCCTGGAGCTGCTTCGGATTCTGTGTCTCCCTCTCTCTCTGCCCCTCCCCTACTTATCCTCTCTGTCTCTCTCTCTCTCTCTCTCTCTCTCAAAAATAAATAGAAAACACACATATATATAAAAAGATGCAGGGACACAGAAGTCATCCTCCTTGATTTCAGGACAAACACACACACGCACATGCACACAGTTTTGTCTCAAACCTCTGGTCCCAGCCTCATGGACAAGCTTCCCATACAGATGTGCTGGGTGAGTCAGTCCCCACCCTGCCTGCCTTTGTGTCCTGTGCTCGGGCAGGTGGAGAGCACCGACCCTGGAGACACATGTGGGGCCCGGCATGGGAGCGGCATACAGGTAGTGGGAGCCGGGCTCTGGGAAAAGCCGGCGGAGGGACCCTGGGAGAAACCCTCCAAGTGCATGTGTGTTTTCTGGCCACCAAAGCCACAACTGTCACACGCATTAGATGCACCCCTGGGGCATTGTGGCATTAACAAAAAAGCAACCATTGATCTCACCAAACTTGTAAATAGCGTGGCCAGCCGGCTGCTAGCACTGGGTTAGGAGGCTGTCCCCCCAGCGAGGCTGCTCTCCTGCCCAGGCACTTCCAGGTAGGAAGTGCTTGGGACACCCCATCCACGGGGGTGCTGGGGCGTCCGGAAGCCGCCTCATCCACACGCACGGGGCGTGGGAAAGACTGAGCATCGTCCTGGCTCTCATCCTCTGTCTCCAGAAACCTGCCACGTGATGGGCCTCAACAGCTGGTCAAGGGCCCTCTGGGCTTCCTGGACCCCCTCTCGCTGCTGCCCCGAGTCGGCCCCTCTTAGGCTGTTGCTTCTCCCTTCAGGGACTCCAGGCTCTGGGGGGAAACGCGGGCGCCCCTGGTGCAGCGATGCCGTCACATTGGGGCCTGCGGGTGGGACCCGCCAGGACAGGGGTGACAGCTTGAGGGGGTGGCGTATTGTCCGCTAGCAGAATACCTATTACCCAGGGCCGTCCGGGGAGTCAGGAAGCCAGGACACTGTTCCCACCATCACCCTCCTCGGAGCCAACCAGCCACCCTTGGCTGCAACCCGCCTAGCTCAGTGAGGGGGGGGGGGGGGGTTCCTTCTGGCTAAGCTCTGTTCTTGCCTCACCCCCGGGCACTGGCTCCACTGGGACCGGCACCAGTGGCCTTCCATACAGACAGACAGCCCCCCTTCCGTACACCTGCATCCGTATTCCCTGATCCTGGACCCTGGACACTCACGTGGAGCCAGCAGGCTGGGTGCTACCGCCATCACTCTGTCTAACAGAAGAGGCACAGAGAGGCTCAGTAACTCCCCAAAGGCAACACAGCCAGCCAGCAGTCGGATTCCCTGAGGCTCTCTCTCTCTGCATATGCAAATGTCCACGTGCAGGGCAGCTGGGGGGTGGGGGGGGAGGGCTGGCTCTGCGACCATGCGATCTGGGGCGAATCACGGAAGCCTTCAGCTTCCTTGCTTTAAAATGGGATTAGGGGGCGCCTGGGTGGCGCAGTCGGTTAAGCGTCCGACTTCAGCCAGGTCACGATCTCGCGGTCCGTGAGTTCGAGCCCCGCGTCAGGCTCTGGGCTGATGGCTCGGAGCCTGGAGCCTGTTTCCGATTCTGTGTCTCCCTCTCTCTCTGCCCCTCCCCCGTTCATGCTCTGTCTCTCTCTGTCCCAAAAATAAATAAAAAAAAAACGTTGGAGAAAAAAAAAAAAAAAAAAAAAAATTTAAAATGGGATTAGAACGTGTAGAGCGTAGATGTTAGGTCTACCTGCTGCGTGGGGTTCCCATGGGTATCGAATGAACCCGGGGTGGGGACACAGGCAGGGGTCAGCAGCTAGAGCTGTCATTATTTTCCTGTATATTTAATACCCGATCCCCAAATAAGGAAGTGCGGGGCAGAACAATGGGCATATTCACTGGCTGCCGAGCGGCCCGGTGCTAAGTCTGCGGCCCAGCGGCCCCCAGTGCTGCCCGAAAATCGTCAGTGCCCTGTCTCTGCCCATCATGGGGTCACACACGTCTGAGAGCGGGGTGCGTAGTCTCGTGGTGGGTCTGCGTGAATGCCGGAGGCTGTGTTGGAGAAAGGAGACCTTGGTCCCAACCCAAACAGAGGTGCTCAGCAGACTCCAAGGAGTCCCCGCGGTGACGGTTTGTGCCGAGGGCCTGTGCCGGCCAGGCGCAGAGCGTTTCGCGTTTGATGTGGTGTCAGAATCCAGAACTTCTGAAAGAAAACACGCAGGTGCTCTTACGTGAGGGAAGTGGTGAGCAGGCCTACGCCCCCCTCGGCTTACGGGGCTCGTCGGTCCGCAGCCGTGGCCAGGCGAGCCTCGGCTGAGACGGGCCCCGGGGACCTGAGGACGCGGCTCTTCCGCGGGACAACCCCGTGCGCACATCCAAGGAAAACACGCTTGTTTTCGCAAGCAGACGTAGCAGAAGCAGGAGAGATTGATTTTTGAAAATATTATTCCTGAAATCTAAACCTGTGGCTGGGGTTTGCTGGCACTGTGGCTGTTTGGGCATCTCGGGTTCCAGACACCAGCCTTCACCCTGAGGCTATTTTCTTCCACCCCAAATCTCAAAAGCCGGCTGTGGTGGCCTCCGTGCCCGTGGCCCAGGGGGTGGCCAGAGGGGCGGGGGCAGGGCAAAGGCTCCTGTGCCTCTCACACCTTCCACACCCTGTCCTGGGCCACTAAACCGTGACTCAGACAGTGCTGGATCCCCGGTTCTTCCTCAGGATTATACTCAATAAACCTGGTAACTCCTATTTATGGAAAGAAGTCCCAGTTTATACCCAACATGGCTGTCTCCTTTACAGTACAATTGACCTCGGCCCAGCCTGTGACCCTGGGCGCCCCTGCTGCCCGGCCCTGGGTGGGTGCTTGAGGCCAGGCTGTGAGTTCTGTCCTGCAAGGTCTCAGGAGGGGTGAGCAAGCATGGGGCTCCAGGGGCAGGTCCTCTCCAGCAGTGGGGAATGGAGGCTGGAGGGGCCCAGGGGGTTCCAGTCGGAGCCCCCTGAAACTGGTGGGGGCCAGGAACCCCACAGCCCACTGCCCTAAGGGGTCTTCTCGATAAGGGCTCAGGATGTCTCTCCCTCGCCTCCTCAAGTTGGGCTTTGACAACACCGGTTGATGTTGGCTCAAATTGCCTGGGGACATCGAGGTCCAGCATGTACAGGGCAGGGAAGGAAGGGCAGTGAGGGGCCACGGGACAGGCTGTGCAGGCATTCAGCCACATGACCCGGGGCAGACCCTGCCGCCTCTCTGTGCCTGTGTTTCCCCATCTGCACAAAGGGACGTGCAGTCCTTGCTTTCGGCTCCCCTTCGTCCCGCTTTCACCCTCATTTAACAGACGGGAGACTGAGGCAGAGAAAACCCACATGCCTAACCACAGTCCATAAACCCCACGAAAGCCTGTGTCTTGTGAGCTGCACAGTGAGCACCCAGCAAACCCTGGTGCCAGGGACACAGCGGCTGTGCTCCCAGAGACACGGTGATGTCCCTGCGAAGGACACAGGCTCACACTCGCCGCCTTTGGGGACAAGTGAGTCTGCTCCCAGGTGGTTCCACGGCCCAGCGCTGCTGCCCTCTGGATGTGGGGCCCTCAAGGCCTGGAGGAGGTGTCCACGGGGAGACCCCGGAGAGGGCGCCGGGAGGGACAGTGTGCAGAAACTGTGAGAGTGGCCTCGAGGGGACGAGCAGATGTGGAGTGCCCGCGCCTGCAAAGCGTGTCTGTGCGGCCCTCGTTCAGGACGGTCCTGTGCGATACGCGCGATGGGGACGAAGGCGGACCCACTGAGCTGCCCACAGGGGCCTCGCTCATCCCCATTCCTGGCTTCCACGTCCTCAGGAATCCAACACACACCCCAAGAGGGTAGGATCCCTGTCAGGGCCAAGGCTGGGTCGGGGAGCCTGGAAATGAGCATTCAGATGACTAAGGACTGCCCTTCCCTCTGGCTCTGCCCCTGACCTCTGACCCTTCACTAAGGAGGCCAGAGGGCCGGTGCATGCTCCCTGACCTCTCCTGGCCCTGTGGCCCACAATGAAATGCCTGGGTCTTTAGGGGCCAGGCGGCCCCTCTTGGGTCCTCTTCTTCCAGTGGGGATGGGCTTCTTGAGAGGGCTCATCTGTGTTCGGGTGTCTCTCGCGAGTGTCTGAGCAAACAGGTCTGCTCAGGCCTGGACCAGCACAGGATGGCCCCTTGATGGGCGTGCTGCACTTGTTAGCGGGGTAGGCCTCCGTCCCACGGCCGCCCCAGGCCTGCCCAGGGACAGGAGTCTCTAGGGGGGCTCAGAGGCCTGGAAGTCCCAGGTAGCAGCAGAGGCACAGACTGTGGGGGACATGAGGCATGCCCGGGGCTGCGGGCCCCTCCGGCCTGGGCACCGATGCGGCCCCCGCGCGGAGCCGGCCCCTGCCTAGAGGCCGGGTTTAGGGCTCTGCCAGAGCCACAGGGGCAGCAGGCACAGGGCTCTCGCGTGCGGAGCTGGGCTGATGGTGAGAGGGATTCCCCCTTTCCCAAAAACAGCAGCGGGAGCCAGGCGGAGCCGTGCTGGCACACGGTGTCCTCAAGGGTGGGAGCAAGCGGGTCCTCCTCTGCCCTTCTGACGAGGGCGGCCCAGCTTCTCTGGGGGTAGGAGGGCGCCCGGCGGTGTGTGCTGGGACCTTGACTCTGTGCCCCAGGACAGTGAGTCCCCCCAGAAGCCGTCCCGTGCCAGCCAGGTCTTGCATGAGCGACATTCCCATCTGAAAGGCTAATTTGTGTAAATGCATGCTCTCCTAGGAATGTGCCTTCCCCACCACACACGCTCTGCACATTCCTCTCTGTGAAAACTTTCCACTGTCAGGTGAGTGCTGCTGGGCCCGGGGGGAGACCGCATGCTTACTCCCCCAGGAAGCCCCCTCCCACACCTCTGTTCCCCATGTCTTTGGGTGTGGGTAGTACCTGAAGTAGTCAGAGTCCTTGGTGGGGAGGTCAGGGACAGAGCGGCCCTGACCACAGGAGCTTGGTCGATGCTCTGAGGCTCAGCGAAGCAGCAGAGGATTGGGCTGCACTCTCACAATCAGTGCGTTTCTGAACTCAGACTCTAGCCACTGATCCTGCCTGTGAAAAGCCTCAGCTCCCACCTGAGCCCCTCTGGGGCCCTGACGTGAGCTTACTGTGAAACCCCTGAAGACAGGGCCCTACGGTGGGGAGCACATGGCGTGCTTCCTAAATGGGGGGGGGTCCCACTGGTGCCGGTGACAGGCCTCCAGGGGCAGCAGTGGTAAACCAGCCGTCCTACTCCTGCACTTGCCAAGGACAGTGCTCTGGGCTACGCTGCTCGGTGACGGGGTTCCGGCTTTGGCCATCACTGTTCCCGGCAGTGCACAGCGGAAGCAAAACGGGTGGAAATGAGATACAAATGGGGCCAACGGTCACCCTGCCGCCTGCCCTGCTCCTGTCCACACCACCCTTGCCTGAGCCACGGATGGCCCCAGGGCCTGCACCCCTCGGGTGCCCTTCCCTCCCAGCAGGATCTCCAGCGGCAGGAGGGGGCGGTCAGCAGGGGGCAGGTTCACGGCAGGGACAAGTGTCCACCTTGGCTCCTCCCCTCCACGTCCCCTGGATGTCCCCAGCACCATCTGGGGTGCTCAGACCCATGGCTCACTCTGAGACCTCCCGCCCTCCACACGCCTGGGGGCTGCCGATCGGACTTCAACCTCTGCTTCCACTGAAGAACGTGACTCGAAGGACAAATGCAGGGAAACACGTAAGGGCCAGTTTCCAGAGCACGATAGTAGCTCTAAAGTTATTCCCATCAACAGCACTGCCATTCTTTGCAGAAATCTCCCCGGATCCCTTTCAGAAGAAATGCTATCAGGAGTGAGTATGTGAACAGAAGTACGTCCATCCCCGTGAATGGGGGCTCGTCCCAAGAGCACCCAAGGCCTCCGGCTCAGGCGTGAGCAGCAGTCTCTCAGGAACACAATGTGCGTCGTCCTTCCCCCGGCGGGCAGCACCGGGCTCCGAGGCCCTGGGAGCCTCCTAAACCCTCAGCACACACCCTCTCGGCCCTTAGACAAACCCCAGATGCCCCACTCACCCCTGCCCGGCTATTGTCATCAGCCTTTCGGTGCGTGTTTGCTCTGGGCCTGTCCTGATACTCACTATTGATCGCCAGGAGGGGTGGGGCTGGGGCTGGGCAGGGAGGCCAGTGGCTCGTGGGCCCACGGGGACCTGGCCCACCTCCAGCAGCCTCAGTGGGAGCCCCGCAGGCTTCCGGTGCTGACGTGCCAGCCGTGTGTCGCTTCCATTTGGGAGGTCCGAGGAGTAGGGAACAGGTTGGCATACCTGCCCCGGGTCACCCCCGGTTTCAGGGATGGGCATTCACTGTGACGCCAGCAGGGGGTACCGGTGGGTCCAGCTTGGGGCCCCGCCCGCTTGTGTGCACCACAGTGGTGGCCACTTGGGAGAAGCTGAGGCCCCTCGATATGAATAAGACGGTGCCCGAGGCAGGCGGGGGGTCTGGGCCCGGCGGGCCCCCAGAGCCCGCTCTCCCCGATCAGGCTTCTGATCAGAAACACCTGGGGGCTCCCGGGCTCTTCTGGTTCAAGTGGAAGCAGACGTGGGAGCATCTGAGCTAGGGTGGGGCAAAAACGGCGCGGTTAGTCGACTCCCTCCTCCGTCAATAATGTCTACAGAGCCACCGTGAAGGGGCCTCAGAGGGGAGACCTGATGGTGACAGGGCCCAGCTCCTGCTTCCCACAGCAAAGGGCAAGAGTGCAGGAGGGTGAACTGAGCACCAGCCTGTGTCCAGAGGGCCGTCCACTCCCGGCATGCACAGCCCTGCAACCCCGGCCGCACCGTCCACACCATGCCAAAGGGCATCTGCACACAGCGAGGGTGGGCCAGTCCCCAAGGCCTGCTGCACATGGGCAGTGGGGTGAAGCGGGCTCAGCGCACGCGGGCGGCAGGGGGAGGCCCTCACTCGGCTGCCTGCTCCCGCTGATGCGCCCAGCTGCTCTGCCGCCCCCTGGATGTTTCCAGGGCTCCAGAGCCCTCAGCCAGCTCTCAGCCTCGGGGTCTGGCTGCAAGGACTGCTGCGCTGTCTTTAGGGGTGGATTAGCACTCGGGAGGGTGGGCTTGCAGGACTGGAAGGGGAGCCAAGAGCAAGTCTCCTGCAAAGCGGGCAAATCCACGGATGAGGCAAGATCCAAAGGCTCTGTATGCCGCCCCACACACCTCAGAGCCCCGGGGACCCCTGGGCTTGGGCGGGGAGCCCAAGGAGAAGACCTGGGTGATCAGTCAAGTGTGAGACTGCTCCAGGGACACCAGCTGCTGAACTCTGCATGAACAATGACTTCCAACCCAGTGATGCAGTGGGGTGGGCACACTTGGATCTCGGGAAGGTGGGTGAGATCCAAACTGTGAGGTCGTCTGTGTCTCCAGGCCCAAGACTCGTTTCCTGGCGTTTACACACGAGGGTCCCCTTCCCACGTGTGGACCGAGCAGTTCGAAGGCACGTCTACGCTACATGCAGAACTCAGTCCAAATAAATGTTTGCTGAAGGGGAGTGAATGTAAAAGGAACACTTGGGGAAACTAACAAGGCCGATGAGGGAGAAGGAAACATTGGAGGACGTGGGTACAGAGCAAGCTTACTTTTCTTTGAGCAAAGTCTGGGTAAGTGTAGACACACAGGAGTCGCGTCCCTGGCAGGAGCGTTGCACCTGCCGCGGGATAGCCGTGTGCTGCTCTGGTGGAGAGTGAGCCCTGCCAGGCCCAGGGCTGTAGGCTGCAGGCCGCATGCCGGCTAGCTCAAGGCAGTAGTTAAGAAAGGACGTGTGACGACAAACCCTGTCACACTTGATGAGAAAGCAAAAAACACACTTTCAATAGATGAATAGATTGAAAGCAAAAGAATGGAAAACGATGCACCTGTCAGGTGCTGACCGAAAGAAAACTGGGACCACTGTATGAATGTCAGCAGACATCAGGCAAGAGTCTTTGAGATAAACAGGGACATCTCACACGACAAAGAGCCAGTGCAGCCTGAAGACACAGCCATCCTGTTAACACAGCCTAAATCACAGAGAGCAAAAACAAATACACCTGAGACGACACAGCCACCGGCACAGATGACGATTTTAACACATCTCTTCGTTCCTGAAATCAATAAGGATCTAGAAAATTCGGAGAACGCGATGAAGCAGTTTGGCCAAGTGGGCAAATATGAAACCCCAGAGCACACGTCCTCACCACGGGCACGTGGAATAGTCCCCGTAAGAGCCCAGACTCTAGGTCGCAAAGCAGGCGTGAGAAATGCGAAAGGGTTGGAGCCATGCACGTTCCCTGGCTGTGCCGGAGCGACACGGGTCTCGACGGCAGAAAGATCATAGCAGCAACCTGCGAGCATTCCGAAGGCAAATGCTGGCACGCACAGCACTTCTGAGTGACCCACGTCAAAGGGGAAATCGCAACAGAAAGTGGAAAATATTTTGAACTGAATAAGGCAAACCCGACATGTTACAACCATGGGGTGCACCAAGGCCGTTGTCAGAGGGGACTTCACAGCTTCTAGGAGAAGTCATGGATTTAAGAAAGAGAAGCACTGGAAACCAATGACCAGAACTTCCAGTTCAGGAAGCCAGAAGAACATCGAAATTAGAGCAAAAGAATGAAAGGAGGGGAAAAGGCGTCTATGACACAGAGACATACAGTAGAGAAAATCGGCAAAACCCAAACCTGGTTCTGTGAACAACAATAACAAAACAACCATTACCAACGTGAGGCACCAACAGGGAAGCAGCACATTACAGACACAAAAGGATACCGTGAACTCGACAAACACGAAGTTTAGGTGAAATGGGCAAATTCCTTGAAAATAAAATTCACCAAAACGGATACAGCAAAAAAAACAGAAAGTCTGAATGGCCGTGCATTTAATAAGGTAAATTCATAATTGAAACTCCTTCCGCCTAGAAAAGTATTCACTGGAGAATTCTCCTGTGTCTTGAATATCTTTTGTTGGATTTTTTCCCCCATGTACTTCATATTTTTGATGCTGTGTAATAGTGTTTCTAAATTAGTTTTTATTTTCTGGAAAGTTTCTTGCAGAGTATAGAAAGAGAACTGATTTCAGATACCGGTTTTGAAGCCAGTGAGCTTGCCAACCTAACTCATGAATTCCAGTAATCCGTCCCCGAGTCGCGGGTGTCGCATGTAGGCGACAACCACACGTGCATGACTGACCCTTTCCTTCATCGTGCCCGGACGCACAGTGAGGAAGGATCCCTGACAGAGACCCCTGCGTGGCTGGGCAGCACCTGGGGGCACTACCCATGTCCGCAGGAGTTATTTACCAGTTTGCGAAGAGACTTCCTCCTTGTGTGTGTTGTCGTGAGTGGATTTTCAATTTTACCGAAGGCTCTTTCTGCCTCCACTGGTACGTCCCTGAGCTTCTTTCTTCAGTTTGTTCACAGAGGAGCCACAGGAATGGCTTTTCCAATATCAAATCCCCCTTTCTTTCCTGATGTGCTCAGCTTGCTGAGTCCCTGTTTCCTTCCCCACACCTTTCTGGGTTCAGTTGTGAATCCTTGTGTTTACGATGGTTCCAGTCTTATGCCTGAACGGGGTGGGTTTCTCGGCCTGGCTGGCAGGGCCTGGGGGGGTGGACCGGTGACCGGGCTCTGGTGGCCTGAGCCTGTGACCCCATCTGATGGGTTTTTATGGGGCCCCAGAAAGAAGCTCAGGCGGGTGGTTTGCACTGGGTCTGTGCAGGCGGCACAGGGTCCCAGGGTCTTTTGTCGGGAGGGAGCACTGTAGTTCCAGGAGAAAGTCACAGCCTAGAGACAGTGCGGGGATGTCAGGGGGCACGGTCCATGGTTGGGGTCCCTCCCAGAATGGAGGTCTTGCTTCCAGAAAGGAGAGGGGAGCCTGAGACCCTGCAGAGTAAGAGGCGGGGCCCAGAGATGGGGGCCCCCATGAAGGGGGTCACCTGTGTCCGGGGATGCCGGGATGTGGCCGGAGTCCGTGTGAGGTCAGTGGGCAGAGGGGGCAGGTGGGGGACCAGGGAGTGATCAGATGTGGTTGGGGGGAGAGGCTCCTGCAAGAACGCAATGGAGTCCCCAGAACCACTGTCATAGAGGATCCCTGGTGTCCCCAAAGGCAGGGGAAGACAGGCCAGGCTCCCCGACTTGGCCAAGCCAGTGGTGTGGAGTGGGGTGTGGAACAGGGGTGCTGATGGGGTCTCTGACGGGGGTCAGGATCCCAAGGGAGACAGGGACCTGGGGCCCTGGGGGGGGGGTGTTGGGGGTGGCTGGGACCTTGCAGCAGTGCCCTGCCCCCAACCTGTCACCCCAGGCCCGGGAGCCTCACCACAGCTGACCCCATGGTGCACAACCCCATCAGTGGACCGGCGTCCTGGGCGCACTGCCGAGGTGGAAATGTTGGAGCTGCTGTTTGGGACGAGATCCCAGCCTGCAGTTTCCCCCGACGCTCCTTACCTGCAAGCTGGGCTCTAGGTTACAAAGACCCTAGGCTCACTCAGAGTCTCGACAGACAGACCACAGAAGACCGGTTCCTCACAATCTGTGAGAAACACAATTTTCATGCAGCAATCACACAAGAAACAATGAATGTGCCGTTGTGATGGTTTGGGCCGGCTCCATCTAGACGGACCCTGGCACACAGTAGGTCCTCAGCAAACCGATGAAGAGCAGTCCCCGCAGAATTACCGGCTTGGAAGGCGGTTACATGGTGTTCCTGACCCTCTTTGGGAAGAGCTGCCGTGTGACCACTTGGGGCTGGAAAATAAGCTTTGGGGGATGAGGAGTGCGTGTGCAGCTTTACGGTGCATTAAAGACTTAACCTCCACCTCGTGTGTGTCGTCGGCAAAAGCATAAACAGATCCTAAACCTCGGTTTCTTTGTGCACAAGATGTTTTCAGAAATCATACGAACGAAATGCGTAACCCGAAATTACTGTGATGGACTAGATGGGACGTTTCTCACTTTTAATTTCTTAATTTCGAAGCTCATTTGCTCCAGAAGCTTAGGTAGAATGCAGGTGGTTTGGGGCTGGCTACTTGCATTATTTTAATTGTTTTGAGCGTGTTGTGTGGCCATGGCCCTTCTGTGGGTGCCATGGACTGAACTGTGTCCCCCCCCCTCCAAATTCATAAGTTAAAGTGCTAGCGCCCCCTGTGATGGCATTTGGAGATGGGTCTTCAGGAGGTAATAGGACTTAAATGAAGTGACTTAAATGAAGTCATGTGGGTGGGGCCTAATCAAATAGGGTTGGTGGCCTTATAAGAAGAGGATGAGAGAGAACTTCCCCTCTCTCCCTCCCCTCCTCCTGTGCTCTGGGGAAAGACCTGTGAGGACACAGCCCTCCACAAGCCAGGAAGAGGCTGTCACCAGAACTGGAACTCGGGCAGAACCTTGCTCTTGGACTTACAGCCTCCGGAAATGTGAGAAAAATAGATTTCCGTTGTTTAAGGTCCCCGTTCCGCAGCGCTCTGTTCTGGCGGCCCAAGCAAACGAAGACAGTGCACGTGCGGGCAAGCCCGCAGGTGACCCAGGCCGCCGGGAGGGTGGGGGCAGGGCGGCCACCGCACGCAGGCCTGCCCCGTGGCCATGGTGAGTAAGGTGGTTATCAGAACGTCAGACGCGGGCAAGTTCCTGGGGACACTGCCCCAGACACCCTGCCACTCCCCGAGACCCAGGGCCCCAGGCACATTCGGCCTTGCTGTTGTGTGCGTTGTGCACGGCACAACTCTGACAGGCACATTCACAATTCTGCCCGCTGTGGGTGGCAGCCTAGCGTGCCGCAGCCCCGTCTGAAACCACACCTCAGTCAGAGGCAGAGAGGTCGTGGGGGCACCCGAGGGGGGGCACCGATGGACACGTGGTGTCCTCACCACCCTCAGGCACAGGCACCGCTGCCCCAGAGCCTTTTAGGAATCTGAAGCACAGGTCTGTTCACCCTCTAGCGCCCACAGATCCCGCCACACAGCCCTGTCAGGTCGCACCATTTCCGGGGCTTGCTTCCTTCTGACCGGGCCTCTCCTGCCCTTGTCCTTGGGCATCCTGTGGCCACCTCTGCAGCATACCATCTGAGGGACAGTCCCCAGCACTGGCACTCACACCGGACCCATGAGTCCACACGATAAGGCTCAGCTACCCTGCCCTTTGAAGTGCTTCCTGGATCTCAGAAGCAGCACCCTCCCCCCGCCACCCCACCCCAGGAGAATTGCCGTGAGCTCTTAGGACAGGCTCTTGGTGAAAACCCCGGAGGGTGGAGTGGCCAGAGGGTCATCAGGCGTCATAGCACATGCTGTTCTGGTGGGAATTTGGCCTTCCTGTGGAATGCAAGGGCACCATCTTCAAAGAGGACATTCTCCCTAAGGGTTTCACGCAAGAACCAGGAGAAAAGAACAGGGAAGGGTGTCTGTCTGGGCTGGGGGTGACCCCAATCTTGTCCAGCTGGCACTATCTCCGGGACAGGAGGCTTAGGATTCCTGGGGAGAGAAACAGACACGGGTGAGCTGGGAACAGCTCTCCAGCTCTCCTCAGCCCCCTGCACAAGGCCACCTAGCAGCTAGTCACGTGCTCCCATCCCAGATGAAGTGCTCAGCTCAGTCCGTTCCCCCTGCCCCTTGACCCTGGCCCTCCTCCCCTACCAAGGGTCCCTGGGCTACTGCAGAGGACCTTACCGCTGGAAAGTCCTCAAAGGACACCCAGTGAAGACTGAAGCCCTCTGCTGTATCTTCCCAAATAGTCACCCACCCATTTTGTGCTCAGCAGTCCAGCCGACTCACCCTGTTGGGCATGATTTGAATGCGCTTTCTCTCTACCACACTACTGATGACCACCTCCCATCAGCCAGAAACCGGGGAGAGGACCCGAGGAATAAAGCCACCCAGCTCAGCACTGTCCAGCCCAAGCCTCCGGGCACCCGGACATATATTCTGGTATTAGAAGATGCATCTGTCCATCTGCCTATCAGCCCACCCATCTGCCCACCCACCCACCCGACTTCTCCTGAGTGCTCCTGTATGACAGGTACTATTTCAGGAAGGGGGGTTGCAGCCATGAGCCTGGTGGGCTTTGTGGAGCCCCTCACCCATGGAACAGACACTCCACGGATGGGCAATCAGCAAACAGACTGAGTGGATGATGTCGGAAGGGATAGAGGAACACGACCTGGAGGGAGGGGAGTTGGGATGTCACAACCGTGAGCTGAGAGATCAGCTATGGGAAAAGGAGAAGGTGACATTGGAGCAAAGACGTTGGGAAGCAGAGGGGGTGTGCCAGGGGAGGTGCCCAAGAGGGCAGCTTGGAGGTCAGAGAGAGGCCTGAGTCCTGGGAGGACTGGGCCTTCCCGCTGAACTGCAGGCTCCAACAGGAGAGCAGGACAGAGCAAGTGGGGGGGGGGGGCACAGGCAAGTGTGGGGGGGTGCAGGCAATTGGGGGGGGCGCAGGCAAGTGGCGGGGTGAAGGCAAGTGGGGGTGCAGGCAGGTGGGGGGGGTGCAGGCAGGTGGGGGGGTGCAGGCAGGTGGGGGGGGTGCAGGCAAGAGGAGGGGGTGCAGGCAAGAGGAGGGGGCGCAGGCAAGAGGCCTTTGCAGCAGCCCGGTGGCGGCTGGACCTGCTTGGTGAGCAGTGGCTGGGCTTCCTTTGTATTTTGAAGGCAGGGCCCACAGGTGTACTGAGAGACTGAAGGAGTCAGGCCTGCGTCCTGGGTCTGGGGCAGGACAGCAGGAAGAAGGGGCCGCCCAGCGCTGAGGCCGCAGGGTGGGCTGGGGAAGGGAAGAAGGGGGGCATTCGCCTGGTCAAGTCTGAGGTGCCCATATAAGCTATCACGGATTACTGCTCAGGCAGGGGGGGCTGTGGCTAGTTGCCACTGGAGGCCAAGCCCTCAGGTAGAAAGGGCATTGGGGTCTGAGCCTCCCAGCTGGGCTCTGAGGGCCGGGGTGGAGGGTCCCTCAGGGGAGAAACAGGGCCACCGTGCAGGGGGCAGGGCAGAACCACTTGGATCGGGCACCACCCCAGGTTTGGTGGGAGAGGACCTGGTTTCGGACGACTTGTTCCAACTGTTAGGAAATGCAGGTGCACATTGAAGACATAGCTCAAGGCTTGCGCCTGGCCCCCTTCTGGACCCTGGGGCCTCCAGTGGGGTCCACAAGCCCCAGGCCCTGCATCTCTGGATAAGCTTGGGGCCAATGTGCCCGCAGCTGCCCTAGGCAACTCGGGAACGGAGCTAACGCCACTGAGGGGCGCCCGAGACACCTGGAGCCCACCAAGCCCCCAGCCAAGCCCGCAGGGACCGGTCGGTGCCGCGATCCCCACCTCACCCCGCTCCGGGGAGGCGGCTGCTCAGAGTCGCGCGCCTGGACCTCCCGGCCCGCGCCCTCCAGCCCCTGGACAGGGACAGGGTGGGACGGGGAGGCACGCGAGCCATAGAGGAGGGAAATAGAGGGGCCCCGCGCGCGGGAGTTCGGAGAGGAGGTCAGGGAGACCGGTCGGCCCCGGGTGGGCGTGTGCAGGCTGGGCTGGCGTGCCAGGAGCGTGCGACGGTGTCCGTGCTCGCGTGCGCGCAGCGGGGGCGGGAAGGCCCCGCCCCGGGGCGGGAGGGGGCTGCTGGATTAAAGGCCACCGTGGCGGGCGGGGACCGGGACAGGAGCCCGCACCCGGCGAGCGCTTGGCTCCGCGCCGCCCTGAGAGAGTCCCTGGAGGGGGCGGGGGGCGCGCCCCGCACGTCCACCCGCCCGGGAGCAGCAGGACCCACACGACATGCGCGTCCGGAACGGGCGCTGAACGGTGGCGGCGATGTCGGGGCGCGGGGCTCCGGGCCCCAGGTGCGGGCTGCTGCTGGCGCTGCTGCTGGCGCTGGGCGCGCTGCCGCGGGTGCGGGGCGTCGAGGAGCAGTCTGGGGGCGCGAGCCAAGGCTTTCAGGTGGTCAGCTTCAAGTGGCACCACGTCAAGGACCCGTACATCATCGCGCTGTGGATCCTCGTGGCCAGCCTGGCCAAGATCGGTAAGAAGCCGGGGGTCCCGGCCCCGCCGCGACTTCCTCCCGCGCTTGTCCCCGCCGGGTCGCGGGGTGAGGCGGGGCGGGGGGCTGTCTGCGCGACCCCGCCCGCGAGTACAGAGCTGTGCTCCCGCGTTCGCGCTCCTGCGCCGGCTCCGCAGTCTCCCTGGCCCAGCGGCAGCCACCCCGCGGTCGGGCCTGGGGAGCGCCCCGTCGGCCCCACGTAGGCAGGCCCGCGGGTCAGGCGGGGCGAGGCGGGGACCGCGAGCCTGGCCGGGCCCGCAGCGGCCACGCTGGTCGCCGAGAACGACCTGATCCCCGCCAGGCGCGCGCAGCCCCGGGTCCTGGGGTCTCGCGGTCGGGGCTCCCTTGCCGGCCTGGATCCTCGAGCTCCCTCGGCCAGGGGTTGTGTGTGTCGGGCTCGTCCAGCTGTTTCGTGCGGGGAGGCAGCGCCAGCTCTTGCCATCGAGCCCTGGGGTGATAGGCGGCTCACAGGGCAAAGGAAAGTGGGGCCGCTCGAGATTCAACCCGGCAAAATCCTATTTGCAGGAGCGATTTTTCCGTTGACAGTGCTTCTCCTCCCAAACCCCTGGTCTGCGGGATTTCTCATAACTCGCTTCAGTGAGCCAGCAAAGGGGGGGCTGCTGGTCGCTCCCGGCCAAGGTGACAGGAAGGTCAGCTTCTTAAAAGCTCATGGGGACCAAAGTTTGAACGCATTGGGCACCGGGCAGGGAGGGTCTGGGGAGGCGGTGGACGCGCCTGGTAACTGACTGGGCGGAGTCAGGGGAGAGGACACCGCCCCAGGGATCAGCGGGAGGCTGGGATTTGGGAGTGGGGAGGGGCAGGAGAGGGGAGAGGGCTCTCCAGGGCCTTGGGCTCTGACCTTTTCAGCCGGCTGGAGCGTCGTCGGCTCTGGGGACAGCCTGCGACAGAATTTGAACCTGGGGTTTGGATGCCTGGAGGGCGGGCAGCACTGGGTTAGCTGGGTGCCCATCCACCCTCCCTGCGCTTCCCCGTCTGCTTTCTGCTTCTTGAGGGCACTGTCCATCCCTCTGCCTCCTCCCGTTTTCTCAGGCATCTCTTCCCTGGCCCTGGCTGCCTGGTCTGGTGCTCAGTCTGTCCCACACTGGGCTTTCTGGGATACCGGAGTAAACCTGAGCACCAAGGTCTCATCCGTGTGTCTCCTCCGGACACCCCTGCTGGGGGCAAAGGACGCTGGCCGCTTTCTACCGGTCATCTACTGGACAGGTCCAGTCCCGGGCTGGGGCTCTGAGAGCCCTGTCCTGACTAACACTCACACTGCCTGCACCACCACCACCCCCCCACCCCCGGAACTGACCGTTTCTGGGGCTGAGTGGGGGCTCTTGTCCTCTGCCACCTTTTCTCTTCTGTGAAACCACCACCATAAAGATGACAATGTGCACGGGGTGAACCCGTGACAGTCTGGGGAGCCACACAGGGACATGGAACACCCTTGTTTCCTGAAGCAAATGCTTTCTTTGCAAAGCTGGGGCTTCCCCGAGTCCAGCCGTGGCATCTGACATTCCAGTGACAGCTGCCCGCCCAAGCTGCCAGTGGCCCTGAGGGGAAGCTGCCGGGAAAGGTCTCACTGACCAGAGTATTGGCCCCAGGAGTTTGTCACTCACCTGGGAAGAGCTGTGGACCTGTGAGTCTCCAGCGCGGCCAGACTTGTCCTGAGGGGGACCTCTCCAGGGCAGGGTGGCCACCCGCTCCAGCCAGTTCTGTTTCACAGTCAGAGCAAAGCCCAGAGTTCGTTTTCCTGCCCACACTCACTTAAAAGGGCTTGTTGTGTGAGCACCACATGCTCATTCCATTGTTGTCTGGGATTGCTGACCCCCCTTGAAGGGGGAACAGTCAAGCCTGGAGACCAGGGGTTCTAAGGACAACATGGAAAGGACCCCAAGGGAAGGCCTGTGGGGCTGACCCAGCCTCCCCCCTTCAGGGCCGTCCTGCTCTGGGCCAAGCCATGCCCCGGCCCTGCCCACACCATCCGTCCCTTGGGCTCAACCCCTTAGTCCTGTACCCTGGAATCTGCTGCACTGACCCTGCCCAGGTCCCCAAGGTCCTCCTGGTGGCTCAGTATGGTCCTCGGGTGACCCCCACCTCGGCCCTTTCCTTTGCAGTCCCCCAAGCCCCTCCACTCTGTCCCTTTGCCCATAGTCCCTCAGACATCGTTTCTCCATCCACCTTGGGACCCCACCCCCTGCTGCCTCTGGCCTTCCAGGGCTCAACATCCAAACCAAATCTTAGCAAACAAGCCGGCCCTACAAAGCAAGATCTACATCAAAGAAAGCGGTCACCTCACCTCAGTGGCCTGCACTCACTCTTGACCAGATCCACTGAGTTCCAGCTCCACCTCCTCCCCGGTCAGGACCCCCACCCACCCCACCCCCGTGATCCATTGTTCTCTGCAGAGAGAAACAGAGACCTAACCTGACCCACGGTTATACCCCAGTATACCCCAGGGGTTCCCCAACGACTGGCCCACCTCCCTGCCCTGTGGCATCCCCCACTTCCCGACCCACATACCTGGCCCCAGATCAGGACATCGCCCAGGCCCCTCCCAGTGCAGCCAGCACCTGCGCACAAGCCCCACAGAGGGCTCCTAGCCACGCCTTCGTATGCATCCAGGTTGGGACCCGAGGCCGAGGCCGTGTGGTGGTGTGTCCAGCGTGTGCAAGATGAGGGCAAGCTTTGGGTCCCAGCGTCCTCCCTTCTTGACTCCACAGTCCAGGGCTCATGTTCATGAGACTCTCAGGCCCCTTTGGTCATTGGAAACGGTCAGGCTATTTCGAGCTCAAGGTGCAGGAGCAGGAGAAGAGAGGGGTTTCTACTGATTTCCAAGCATTTGCCAAATGTCTTACCAATGGTTCCAGGTGTTTATTTTAGTTTCGGTCAGATTTCTTCCAGCCACGGGTGGTCAGGGCAACAGGGTGAGGGGGCCTGGAACAGACAGGACAACTAGGTGCGGGGACCTGGGACAGACAGGACAATTAGGTGTGGGGACGAGGGACAAAGCAATAATTCATGCCAATGTTTTGAGGCAGCTGCTCCCCTCAAGCAGCTTTGGCCAGAGGGCAGGGTCATGGCCACCAGCAAGCTGGCCCAGGAGTCTGGGGTCAACCCTGTGGCTGCTGAGGTCACGGACCCACAACCCCTAAGACCCCATGTCTGGGGCTCAGCAAAGGACTTACTGTTTGCATCTGGACCTCCAGGGGCCCCCTGCCCATAGCTGCATCTTTAGGAAATTCAGAAGGGGAGTAGGGTGTCACTGAGGCCAGGGAGCCCACGCACGGGTGAGGCCTGCAGGGCCAGAGAGGTTGAGGGACCCACTGCAGCGGTCCAGTGTCTGCCCCTGGGTGGGGGGTGATTCCCTCCTCTGGACCCCTGGGGGGGGTGCTGAGCCTGCAAAGGCCCAGGGTCTTGGGCCTTGGACCGAGCTGGGCCTTTTCCCCTTAATTGCATTCTCTCTCCTCAGACCTTCCTTGGAGGCCAAAGGCTGGGCCAGCACGAGGCCCACATTGGCCATGCATAGGTCGTGAGGCGGCAGAGCGTGGGGTAGAGGGCCCGCTTGGGTGGTGGGGATCCAGGTGGCTTCGGGAGACAGAGCTCTGGAGTTGCCACCAGGAAAGGTGCCTTCTGGAGGAAGAGGCAGGTTAGAATGTTGGAGGCCAGAAGGGAGACCAGAGGGAGGCAGAGGGGAGGCTGGAGGAGGCCAGACCAGCACAACCAGACCCTGGAGAACTTTGATCTCTACCCGGGTGGCACAAAGAGGAGGGAATTGAACAGACCTGGGCTCTCAGATTATTGCCTTGGCTGTAGGTCAGAGAATGGACATTGGCGAGGTGGTGGGGGGGGGGCACCAGAGGAGATTCTGGGGAAGGGGCAGTTGTAGGTTGACTGGGTCCATGTATTCCCAAGCATTAGGTAGGGGATATTTCAGTGGACAGATGTGGCTCAGGTATCCAGCTGACATCCGGGTGGGTCCAGGGCAAAAGGTGGGCAGTGAGTCAGGTCAGGGAGGAGCCTCCTGAGGGGGTCGGGACCCTGCCAGTGAGGAGGCAGGCCTGAGCCATGAGACCTCTGGACAGGACGGGCTACACTTGTAGCGGCTGAGGTGAGGGGCAGTGTTGGTGTGGGTGGGCCAGTGAGAAACCCGGTTTGAGGCCCCCTGAAAGTGCAGCTCGCGGTGTGCAGGGGCCGGAGGCCAGGGGCTCCTGACTCTGGCTGGCTGGGAAGTGGTGGCCTCACCCTCTGAGCCTGAGAGTCTGTGCTGTCTACACCATGGCCTCTCTTGGGAAAGGGGGTGGCCTGGGCTCACATCCCACCCACCCAAACCTGGCAGAAACACCCCCAGGAGGACCCCAGTGGCCGATGGGACCATCCGGCTTCGAGGGCTGGAGGCTCAGGGGTGGTGGCAAGTCGTCTCTCCTGGTCCCTGTACCTCCAGCACCCTTGAGGCTTTGCAAGCCCTCCCCTCGATGTGATGCCTCCCTCTTCTTCACTCCTGGTCTTGGGGGAAGAGGATCCGGGGGGGGGGGTCTTTCAGTGGGAAGACCAGGGCCTGCTGTACAGCGTCCAGAGCCTCTGACCCATGTTGAGCCTCCACAGGAAGTTCTTCTTCCCAGTTACGCTCCAGCTGGAGTGCAGCCCTGGGATCATGCCTTCCGATACGCTAGCTGCTGGCTCATCGATCCAGTTTCTTGGGCCTCAGGGCCCCGTGTTCCTGGCCCCAATTCTCATTGCTTCCAAAGTGCTTTTCCTACCGTTATGATTTCACCCTTGAGTGGGGGCACTTATGCCGCAGGCCTGGGATGTCCCTGGGCATCCACCCACATACTCCGTTGTCTTGCCCAGGCACCTGGGGAGCCGGGGCCACTGGCCCAGACGCCCCGCCTAATCCACTGTTTCTCTGAGGTACAGCCACAGGGGCTGGGCCCCTGCCCCAGGCACATGCCCAGGCTGTGGGGGAAGCCAGGGGATGGTATTTATCTCCTGGGGTTAAAACCAGAAGCTTATGGGTTTTACTTCATGTGCTCTGGTCCTAGGACCAGGAGCCCCTGGGGCTGAGCCTCACCCTTGTCCTACTCTCTCCTGTGGGTTCCTGGGCGCTCTCCATCGTGCTCTCCTGCCTGCCTCCACTGAATTTGCCTTGCCCCTCTCAGAGGAATGCATGAGGGGATCTGGAAAAGGAGGAAGGGCAGGGCAGGTGCCATCCTCCCAGGGGTAGATGAGCCAGTGGGCCCTAGTGGACCCCAGTCCTGGCAGGACCCAGTAAGTGGGCCTGGAGTCGAGACCCGTCATCCAAAGCCTGGAACCAAGGGCCCTCCCAAGAGCCTCTACCAGATGGAGGTGTAGAGTCTCACCTTTCAGGAACTGCTCATGGGGGAATTAGCCCCAGGCTGTAAAGCAATCCATGGGCATTTGGAGCTAAGGTATAGCACTGAAATATTCCAAGGAAAGAGGGGCAAAGGTTGGGAAGTGCTGATAGCATCCAGTCCTGCTTGCTCATGGAAGGGACTCCCCAGAAAGGCTCTGCCTGGGCCAACTTCCTGTAAGCGGAGAGGTTCTTGGCCCTATTCCCAAGGCACCAAGCCCCTTTGCGGGGGTCTGGACCGTGGTCAGGGGAGTGCACGGTGCTCTGTGATCTAGTCGCAGACCTGTCTCTGTGCCCTCCTGACCTGTCCCTCACTCAGCCTTGCACCTGGTTTCTCCGCAGGTGTGTCAGGACACCCCCCTCCCCAGTTCTTGCCCCTCGAGGACGGGGCTGCGGGTTCCTCTATGTCCACAGGGGTTGGAGGAGAGTTTTCCTATCACACAGGCCAGGCCCCTGAGCCGGGGGCTGAAGCTTGCGTTCCCACCCATGCCCACGCACCGTCCCCCAGTGTCCGAAGCCCTGCTGATATGGAGTTTTACCTGGAGGGGTGGCCAGGGGGCGGACGAGGGACGGGCTCTGCTCTCTGCCACCTGCCCTGCCTTGGCACCTGCTCATGGCTTCCTTCAGAGAAGGCCCCTTTGACTTCTCCTGGCTGGGTCCTGGGACAGGCCTGTTCCCAGGAGCACAGGGCCCACGGCTCTGGCCACTGTCAGGCATCGGGTCTGAGTCTCCAGGCCTTGGGTGCTTGGCTAGGTTTGAACAGAGCCTGCTCAACCAGCCTCTCCGCCCTGGAGCCCAGACCGGGTGGTTTCCTGCCTGGGCCGTGGGCAGCACGGTTGGGGTCCCTGTCCCCGGCACCTTCCCTGGGCGGGTCTCTGCTCCCACCCTGTGCCCGTGCCTTCCCTCCTATCCTGCCTCCCAGCCCTCCCTCCTGACCTTCCCTGCCTCTCCTTTCCCATCTGTCTTCTCTCTCTGCTCAGGCCAGGGGAGAAGGGGTGCTGAGTGAACCCAGGTGCTGCGGGGGCCCCTCCCCACCCTGGCCCTGCCTGCAGAGCCTGTGGGACTGGAGGATGACAAGCTCAGGGGCCCCTGGGCTAGGGGGCAGGTATCCCACTAGTGAAGGCGGAGGGGCTGGTGGGGCCACAGAGGCCCCAAGAGCGGTTGGGACAGGAGCGGGATGGCCCGATGGGTGTGTGGTGGCTTCCATCCTGGCTGTGGCCCTGGCATGTGTGGCTCCCCTAGATTCCAGTGAAAACCCAGACTCCACCTGGTCACGCAAGCTACCTGGCACCTGTCCTGCCTTCCAGCTCACCCCCCACGCCTGAAGCCCCCACCCAGTTCTTTGGTTCAGCCAGGTCAGCGCTGTAAAGGCAGGCACTGCGTCCGGCTCGTGCTGCGTTCTCAGTGCCCGGCACCCCGCCTGCCCATCTGCATGGCTGAGAGAAGGAACGCAGCCCTGAAGGCCGGCTTCCCGTTTGTAAGTTTTGTCCAGACCATCCAGGCTCTGGGCCTGGGAAGAGGCTCCTTACCTGAATTCCTCCCCCGAGTTGCCACACAGCCTTCTGAGAACACCACGCCCGTGGAGGCGGGCAGACCGTGGACAAGCACCGCCAGCGTCTGCTCAGGGCACGGAGGGCGCGTCGGGGCTCAGGGTGGGGAGCTTCTCGGCCCACACGGTGCTCACCTGGGCAGGCCGGGTCCCCAGAGGAGGTTGCACCCCGCCTGCACTAACGCACGCTCCCCCACCGGCTGACAGCTGCTGCTGGTTCACCCCCAGTCACGCCTTCCGGAACAGGACAGAGCAAATCCACTGGGTCACGACGCGCGGGCTCCAGGGACACAGGCGTCTGCGTGGGTGCCAGCGCCCTCACGCTCCTGCGCTGAGCCTGGGACTTGGGTCCCGGGCGGGTCAATTCCATCAGCACAGCAACAAGTTTTGGGGGGCATAACTGGTCTGATTTCCTTTATTGAGGCAATCTTGAAATCCTTGATTTTTAGCAGCTGCAGCCCTGGCTGCCGGACGAGGCCCCCTCAGTTTAGTGCTCACTTGACAAACGTCAGGATGTGGTACCAACAGAGCAGCCCCAGACCCCCCAACAAGTGCAGGTTCCCGTGGGGGACAGACGGATGACGTCATGGCACAGGATAAATGGCGTCATGTGCTATAGTGAAAAACGAATGAGGAGAGGCGGACAGTGCAGGCAGAGGAGAACCAGCCCTGTAACGAAAGCATTTTCAGGAGTGGATCAACCAGTGCAAAGGCCCTGAGGTGGGCATGTGTAGGTGTGTCTGAAGAGCAGCAGGGGGCGGGCGGGGGGAAGCCAGCCAGTGGGGTGTGGACGGTGAGCTCAGAGGGGCCAGCAAGGCAGCCAGTCACAAGCGTCACAGGGAAGAGGGGCCGCCGAGGCTTCTGAGCAGAGTTGTGCTTGGCTCCACCGAGAGCGACAAGGTTGCAGGGAGGGAGGGGTGGCAGCAGCTCAGAACCGTCACCTCATGAGCTGGGCCTTCCCTGGGGCATTTGTAATGCTGGCACAACCCCTCTCATTTTATAAGGCTCTCCCCATAAACATGTGCAGAATAAACGAGTCAGAAACCATCCATATGTGCTCGGGTCTGATCAGAGGTTAAGGTCACAGCCTGCACCTGTGAGGGTCCGTGATGTCTTGGGCACTGAAGGGCCCTGGCCAGGCCGTTCTGCTTTGGCCCCAGTGCCTCCAGTGTCCCAGAGGGCACAGGACTGGCGGGCGGGTCAGGTGCAAGGAGGCTGAGGGTGCGCGATGCTGCCCCACCTGACCCCCACCGCCCATTGCCCGCCAGGGCCCTGTGTCCTTATGGCAATGACGGGTAGTGTCTGCACAGGCGAGGGCCATGCTGGCCACCCTCCAGGTCATGCGAGGTGCCCCAGCTGGGCCAGGGACCTGGGGCTTAGCCTCACACGGGCCTTCCCTCGGAGCTCACTGTGTCTCAAGTCCACATCTACAAGCCAAGCTTTCATCCATCCGCTCTGGAAAGAAGTGAGAGCCCCGTGCTTCGCTGGAAACATAGGGTCAGAGTCCAGGCTATAGACTTCCCATCTGAGGGGCAGTGGGGATGAGCTACGCAGGAAGGGAGGGGGCCAGCTGGAGTGAGCGGGGTTGGGAGCAAGTGGGCCAGGTGAAGGCAGCAGCCCAGGGGGCCCAGGTGGGGGGTCAAGGCCACCGGGCTAACGATGGAGTCTGGGGGTCTGTGGACAGATGTGGCCATGGCAAGCAGATCGGCTCTGGGAGGCATCCTGTGAGGCCCTCGCTGGGACTTCCAGCCTCTGAGGGCAGGGTCAGCCCTGTGCTCAGGAGGAAGGGTGCAGGACTGTGGGGGGAAGGGCCAAGTTCTGTTTCTTCCTTTCCTGGGTAAATCAGGAAGCCTCAGTGGATTCACCACCCGCAGAGCTCTCATGCTAAAGTCCAACCGTGGGGCGCTCTCAGCCGGGGAAGGGTTTCTTGCAAAGGCAAAATAGGAAGTCGCAAATGCCTGTTTCTGGCAGCTTGTAGGACAACATAAAGGGTGGAAAACCACCAGCTCCTGGGGGTTCCGTTTCTTCTTGGGTTTAACAAGCCCCGGAGCTTGGGGTACAGTGGACGTGGGCCTCCCACCCTGCCACCTACTTTGCCTTAGAACGCAGCCCTCACACGCTGGGTGCTCGGTGCAGCTCACCTTTGTCCCGCCAGCTAGACGTGGACCGAACAGGGCAGCCCCACAGGAGGACCACACGTGTGCACTCACTTGGTGTCCATATGCGTGTGTGCACTGCTCCTGTGTGCTGGCTCGTACAAGGTGGAGGGCGGCAGCCTGTGGCTGACGATCGTGTTCCCCACGAGGGGGTGGGCTCGAGGCTGCTTGCTCCTGGGGTCCTGTGGTACCACGTACACCTCTGTAGCATCCACACTCCCTGTGGGGGCTCAGGGAGGAGTGGGCAGACATGGCAGGTGCTCAGGGGGTATTTGGTGAATGATCAAGTTATTGTCGCCACCCCCCCACGTCCGAGGGAGTGTTGCCATATGGACTGTCAAACGCTGGACAGAGTCCCAAGGGAGGCTCCTTGCCCAAACCCAACAGAAGCAGCTGGGCTTCCAGGGGGTGGGCTGGGAAAGATCCCGGGGTAGAGGAGGGGGCCGAAGCCGCCTCTTGGCCACCCCAGCGGAAGCGGCCCCCCCAAGAGCTGTGTCTTGGGGCCACAGAGGCCTTTGCAGCAGGCCCCTGGAGCAGGCCTGGGAACAGGTGTGGTTAACACCAGGGCTAGGGCAGCCGCAGCCCCCCTCCCATACTTCACAAAGGCCAATTCAGAGGCCAGACTCCCCAGAAATCAGCTAGTGTCGCCCTGTGTGCTCAGTGACAGCAGAAACTGCATAAGCGGGCAGGGCGCAGTGGTGAAGCGGGCCGTGCCTCTGCGTGGGGTGCTGCCGTCCTTCCCGCGTCCTGTGGCGGCACAGCCTTCATTCTGGTCCTTTAGCGGAGGATCGGGGAGGGGACCAGCTGCCTGTGTGACCCAGGCTGGGCCAGCCTCAGGCCTCGGTCTCTCACAGGCGGCTGAGGAGCTCGGAGGGATCAGTGAGCTCAGTCCAGCTCGGTCCCCCAGGGCTGGCTCCAAACAGCTCGAACCAGGGCCTCCGGGGGCTGGGCTGCGGCCAGGATCCAAGCTCAAGGGTGTCCAGGGTGGGAAGCAGGGGGGAGGCGACGGTCACCATTCCCGCACAGCCGCTGCCCAGCCAGGCTCCTGGCGGCTGGCCACGTCACACATCCGTGGGCAACCCCACGGGACTCCAGGGCCCTCCCGGGGCCTCCCGACCCCTGCCTGGTTGGTTGCTGCATCTGGGGGGAATGCCTGCGGCCTTGCAGTGGGCTAGTTGCCCTCCCCTCCAGCAACCTGGCCTCCTCAGCAGGGACGTGGCTGACCACATTTCCCTCAGATGCGGCTGGAGAGCGGAGGTTAGCAGGTGTGGCGCGCAGATGCATGGAGGGTCCTGCAAAGGTGCCTGGGGGACGTTCTGTGGTTGGGCGGTCCCAGCAGGGGGCCCGGCCATAATAACAGGCCCACTGACACCAGCTGTGTGAAAGCGAAAATGCAAAGACAGCCACACGGCAGCTACAGACGCCTGTGTCCAAGACGGCAGGTGAGAGCCAGGACCCAGCTCTGGGGGCCCGTGTCCTCCCACAAGCGGCAAGAATGGGACTCGGCAGTCCTGCCCCCACACGCCCGCTGCCTGCAGGCTCCTGGTGCCGCCCTGTCCCTGGAGTGGGAATGATTTTGTGGCTTTATCCTGGTGGGTGCTGGCTTGTACCCACCAAGTGTAGCTGGAGAGGGTGTTCTGTGGATTCGGCCAGGCCTGCGAAGGAACCCTGTGTCGGCCCCTCACCCGTGTGCCTCAAACCGCGGCCACCAGTGTGCCTTTTCTTCCTCCTCCTTTTCCCCTCCCCCAGTGCAGTGTGGCTAGGATTGGGGTGGGGGTCACCTGACCGCCATTTACAAAATACAGTTAGTGACCAGAGCAGGGGCCGGGGGTCCAGGCGTGGGCAGGTCTCAGCACAGCCCTTCCCGTGCACCTTCCCCCCCCAGAGCTTGCGTTTCTGGGGGTGAACCGGCGAAGGAAGGCGGTTGGAAGTTTCTGAGAAGGCCCCCAGTGTCGAGGGTACAGCCTCTGTTGTCAAAATCCTTTACTCATTAACTCAAAAACGCCGAGAACATTCCGACGGCTGGGGTGCCTTCAGCCCCGGGCTGGCGTGAGCCTTGGCCTGTGCCCTGCATTTTGGGGCCCCAAAGCCTGGAGGAGCATGTCTTTGCCCAACACCCACTCCGGCTCACGTGAGGTGCCCCCACGAGAGGCATTGGCAGATGTGGGATGGGCGCGTGTGGCTGGCCGCCCAGGGACAAGGATGGGCCCTTCCCACCCCCCGCCCCCTGACCATGGTGTCCAGGGCCGGGAAAGCTGACCCCCACGCCTAGCGCTCCGGGACCCTCTTCCCACCCCCCACCCCACCACAGAGTCCTCCAGTGGCACAGCGGGTGGAGACTACCGGGATTTGCCTCTGCGCCTCCCCCTCCCCAGGACCCCATCTTGCCCTCAGGGCACCGGGCCCTGAGGCCCCTGCAGCTGGCTTTCAGTGTAGAATCCTGGTTTTCCTGTGGCCTGAAGATTAGTTCGAGTGTCACGAGCTGAGCTGCGTGAAGCTGGGGAAGCGTTATCTGTCCCCGAAGAACAATGGTGCCTTCCCAAGCCAGGGGCTGGGGGGCCACTCCTCAGACCATGGCCGGGAGCCAGCACGGAGCCCAGCGGAATCTCGGAAGTAGACTGGACACAGCGTGGTGGTGTCTGCTCCCAGGAGAGGAACAGGAAGGAGGTTCTGTCCTGGGGTGGCTGAGGGCAGGCAGCCTGTGAGCTGAGCGGGGCCAGCACACTCCACCCCGGCCTCCTGCACCAGCCCACAGGGCCACGCTGTGCTGTGTTCAGCCTAAATCCACATGCCGGGCCCCAGCGCCTATCTGTGGGAAGCGGGGGTGAGTTCTCTGCTTTCCCATTGACAAGGTCTTCCTCCCTGGCGTCCTGTGCCTTCACCAAGGGGAGCAGGGGAGGGTCTGTGGTCCTCAGGCAGCCTGGCAGGAGCTGACTGTCCTGCCCACCAGGGCTGCAAGGGGAGGCCACACGGGGCCCACGGAGGGTGTTTGTGGGTGCCGTGATGGAGGTGTGAGCGTGCCCTGGTGAGGACACGCGGGCCACAGCACCCTCAGAAACCTTGGAACCGTCCCCTCCCATGGAGCTCCTGTCCTGGGAGGGCCACACGTCAGGCTGTTTCCGGGGAGCCTCTGTCCCAGCTGGGAGGGGATGGGGGCGGGGCGTGCAGGGGCCTGCGGCGTGCGCCCAGGCGGGCCATGTGGCTGCGTGGCCGTGTGGCCCCAGGCAAACCTTCCCCTCAGAGAGGCTCTCGCCTGACCCATCACGAGGAGCGTGCAGCTGTCCGCTGAGGCCAGCTTCAGGGTAGACCTGAAGCCCCAGCCGCGCCACACTGCACGGGCGTCACATGGGCCTGGCTCTGCCACAAGCTTTGCCACGTCACGTGGTTCCTGGGGGGGGGGTGCTTGTCCCGCCCGCCTGCCCGCACTTGCTCACACAGCTCACAGCCACGTGTGCTCACACCTGCACCCTGCACACCCACTCGTGCCCTCTCCTGGCACCTGGCCTCCTCGCTGCTCCTGCCTCACACACTAGGAAAGCTCCGGGCACCGTGGCGCCCTCCACCCTGTGCCACCCTGGCAGCCAGAACCCCACACCGCACCACCCTAGTCTGGAGCTGCCCCTTCCCCGTGGGTGGCAATAAACCCTTTTCGGTGAAACTGAACAAACTTGGTTTTGTTCAGACGAAACCTGGCAGCATGCGAGCGCGGTAGAGTCATGACAGACCGCTCCCCGGCCGGCACAAAACCGCAGGCCGCTCACCCCCGGTTGTCCCTCAGGGCGAGGAGCAAGGGTGTTTCCTGGCCTGCCCACCTCCCTCCCTCATCCCTAAAACACCGTCAAGTCACCTCCGTCCCGGGCCTGGCCTCCCAAGCCTACCTCACAGCGCAAAGGCATCCCCCACACCTCAGCAATGCTGATTTTCAAAAATTAATAGACCTCATTTTTTAGTGAAGGTGAAAATGTACGCAATAATTGAACAGGTGGCACAGAGAGTTCCCCATACCCACCGGCTCCCCCTCCCCCCTCTCCCCACCCCCCAGTGTCCCTATTGTTGACATCTTTCATTGCTGTGATATATTTGTTGCAGTTAATGAGCCAATATTGATGTATCCTTATTAACTGAAGCCCATGGTTTACATCGCGGTTTGCTCTTGTGTTATGTATCTTACAGGTTTGAACAAATGTGTCATGACATGTATCTATCATTATAGGATCATACAGAGTATTTTCAGTGCCCTAAAAATCCTCTGTGCTCCACCTATCCCTCCTTTTCCCCATCACCTGGACACCACTGATCTTTTTACTGCCTCCGTAGTCTCTGCCTTTTCCAGAATGTCGTAGAGTTGGAATGCTGCTGTATGAGGATTCCAGGAGGTAGCCTTTTCAGATGGATTTCTTCCCCTCAGTAATGTGCATCGAAGACTCAGCCACGGATTTTCCTATCTCGATGGCTCGTTTATTTTAGCGCTGAATGATACTCCACTGTGTATGTAGCACGGCTTTTTATCCATCCAGCTACTGAAGAACAATCTGGCAAGTACGAGTAAAGCTGCTGTAAACATCCATTTTCAGGCTCTTGTATGGACATAAGGCTTCAACTCCTCTGTGTAAACACCAAGGAGATGATTATTGGGTCGTATGGTGAAGGTATGTTTAGTTTTGCAAGAAACCGCCAAACTGTCTTCCAAAGTGGCTGCACCGTTTTGCATTCCCACCAGCGAGAATCTCCAGTCATCTGTGTTGTGGATTTTAATAATTCTAATAGATGTCTAGTGGTACCTTGTTGTTTTAATCTGCGATCCCCTAATGACGTATGATATTGAGCTACGTTTCCACGTGCATATCTTCTTTGGTGAGGTGTCTCTTTAGGTTTTTGGCCCATTTTTAAATTGGATTGTTTGTTTTCTTACTGAGATTTGAGTTCTTCGTGTGTGTGGGACACAAATCCTTTATCAGATACATGTTTTGCAAATAATTTCTCCCCGCTGTGGCTTGTTTTCTTGCTCTCTTCACGTGGTCTTTCTCAGGCAGTTCATTCATTTCAGTGAGGTCGGGCTTCCCTCTTTCAGGGATCGTGCTGGATCTAAGAAGTCATCACCAAACCCAGCTAGGTTTTCTGTCCCACGATCTTCCAGGAGACGTATAGTTCTGCATTTTACTTGTAGGTCTCTATCCGTTGAGAGTTCATTGTTGTGAAGGCTGTAAGGTCTGTGTCCGGACTCATTTTTCTTCACGGGGACGTCCCGCCGTCCCAGCAGTTGCCGACGGGACCACTTTTGTTCGAACGTGTTACCCGTGCCCCTTCGTCAAAGACCGGTGACTGGGATCACGTGCATCTGTTTCTGGGCCCTCTGTTCCGTTGCACTGATCCGCTCGTCTGTCCTTTCAGCGATCACCGTGGTCTCACCTGAGTCTTGAAGTCGGGAGGTGTCAGTCTTCAAATGTTCTTCAAGGTCGTGCTGGCTGCTCTGGGTTTTTTGCCTCCGTATGATAAAGTAACAGGCTGGAATTTTTTATTGGGATTGCATTGTGTCCGTGGATCGTGCCAGGAAGAACTCGCCGCGTGACCGTGCTGAGTCTTGCCATTCGTGCACGTGGACCATCTCTCCATTTATATGGGTTTTCTTTGATTTCTTCGTCCAAGTTTGCGAGTTTTCATGTAGGTTCTGTACACATTTTGTTAGATTTCTACCTAAGATTTTTTTTGGTTTTTGTTTATTTTTCTTTTTTTGGTGTTGATGTAAATGGTGTTATGGTTTACATTTCAAATTCCATACCTTTATTGCTGGTTTATGGGAAAGTGATGGACTTTGTATACCCTGAAGTCTTCCATCACTTTCTGGGATTTTCTGCACAGACATCATCTAGGACTCGTTCTGCCCCTGCCCTTACCCCTCCCTGCCCAGGGGGCCAGCCGCCTTGTCTTGTGTGCCTGGCTTTGCTAGCACACGTTGGGCATGTTAGGCTATCTTGGCCAGGACCATTCATGTGGGTGCACAAGGCGGGAAGGGGTTGTGATATGACTCAGCAGCTGTGGGTCTCTGGCCAGGGGAGTTAGCACAGAAAGCCTGCCCCACCCCCACATGCTTGCTCTCTAAGTTCTGGTGTTTTCCACCAAAATTTCGGTGCTGAACGTTGTGACTACACAAACTGTCTTCACAGCCGTGAGATAGCATGGGACCGTTTTTCCATTCCCAGTGCATCCTTTTGTTTTGCCTGAAGTCATTGACTAATCTGTTGTTGGCACAGTTTTCTATGGATTTACGTGGTTCGGCCCCAAACTCCCAGAAGGCTGCTGCACGTGGCAATGTGCTCCGGGCCCCTCCCCTCTGCGGGCACAACACCAGCTCCCCCACACTGGGCACCCCATCTCCTGAATCTCGTGCCTTCTTGTCTTGGGGAGAACCCCCGTTTGGTGGGTTCATTCTCCACCAAATGCGGTTTCTCCGTCTGTTACTTCTGGGGACTGGCTGTGCAGCAAGCTGAGCCTTGACAAGCAAGCATCAGGAGCAGGCTGACCCCTCTGGGTGAAGCCTGGAAATCAACTCCCTGCCCAGGAAGGAGGCATCACTCCAGGCCCCTCCAAAGTTGGTGTCCTGCCCCTGGCCCAGTGCCTCGTGTGGGGTCTCCTGCCTCTCCCCCCCAACCTCCTCCCTCGTGTGGGGTCTCCTCCCTCTCCCCCCCCAGCCTCCTCCCTCATGTGGGGTCTCCTCCCTCTCCCCCCCAACCTCCTCCCTCGTGTGGGGTCTCCTCCCTCTCCCCCCTCAGCCTCCTCCCTCATGTGGGGTCTCCTGCCTCTCCCCCCCCAGCCTCCTCCCTCATGTGGGGTCTCCTCCCTCTCCCCCCCAACCTCCTCCCTCGTGTGGGGTCTCCTCCCTCTCCCCCCCCAGCCTCCTCCCTCGTGTGGGGTCTCCTGCCTCTCCCCCCCCAGCCTCCTCCCTCATGTGGGGTCTCCTCCCTCTCCCCCCACAGCCTCCTCCCTCTCCCCCCCAGCCTCTTCCCTCATGTGGGGTCTCCTCCCTCTCCCCCCCAACCTCCTCCCTCGTGTGGGGTCTCCTCCCTCTTCCCCCCCCCCCCCAGCCTCCTCCCTCGTGTGGGGTCTCCTCCCACTCCTCCCCTCTTTGGGGGTGGGGTCCAACTTGCCATCATGCTGAGTCCCTGGAGACAGAGTCCCTGGAGCCCTGTGCGCCCGGGGTGTTTGTGGCTGTCGGGTCAGTGCCCGTCTCCTCTGCTCTCGTCTCCCGATCGTCCCTTGTTCTTCCCTTTTAGGTTTCCTCTCCTGTGTTTTGTGTCCTTGTCTTTTCCCTCTATCTCTGTCCCCTCAACTCTTCTGTCAAGTACTTCTGCTCTCATATTTGAAAAGAGGTTTGAAATCTCTGGATGTACTTTCTTATCAAGGGTGCGACCCTCCTTTCATCGGTGTGGATAGCGATGGTGATATTCGAACTTTCCCTCGCTCGCTTGACTGTGCTTCCTGTGATTCAGCTGTGGGTTTTGTGCCCAAGACACCCCCAGTAGCCGACCTGGGCCAGGCCCATGTATGTGGGAGCGTGGGCTGCGGTGGATGAGACAGCAGGGTGCCGGTGTCTTCGCATCTCTCCTTCCTTTTGGCCAAAAAATGAAAAATAAAGACAATGAGTGACACTCACCCTCCCCCCTTTTCCCCTTTGTTTTCATCAGGCTTGGGGAAGACGCACTCAGTCCACCCTCCTTGTGAGAATCTGATTTTCATCGTCCAACTTCCCAGAAAGGTCTAGACTGTCATCTGACCTTGAGGAAATCGAGTCTGGAGGGATAAGATAATAATAGCTCGAGAAGCGGCAGGACAGGTCCCTCGGAACAGAAAGCCCTCACACACGCAGAAACCGTGGAGGTGCTGCTCCGTGGGGAACCGGGCACGAGGGGTCCGCAGGGGCAGCACCTGGCCAGGCCACTCAGCAGGCTGTGCCTGTCCTCTTGAAGGATGTCCCCGCGGCTCCATGTGCCTCCGGGAACAGCTGGCATGTGTCAGTGCTGCTCTCCTCAGCGGGGCCCTCCCGGCCGTCAGCTGCCCCGTGGCCTTCCCACCTTGGGGAGCCCTTCACCCTCCTGCAGCCACGTCCATATCAAGAGTCAATAGTCCCCACCATTTCCTGCTGCTCTGTGTCCGGGCAGCAGCCCATGACAAAGTCCCAGCCTCAGGGGACGGTGCTAGGAACGCCCTGATAGTGGTGACCGTGGCGACACGGCAGCCACGTGAGTGGGCACAGGCTTGGTTTACGACACCTTGGGACGCTGCCCACACATTATCTGCACCAAAGATGTCCTCAGAGAAAATAGCCTCACTGGAATTTTCACACAGAGGGGTAAAAGGTCAATGAGACCTACACCTGCTCCCCCACAGAGAACCCGTTCGTAAAATCCTTGGAGCCTTTCGAGGGCCCCTCGCGGCCCCCCAGCCCCACCCCAGAGTGAAGCATCTTTGTATCTTTGTCTGGTGGATTTTACAACGAGTGTGACCATCCTGGTCAATCTCCGAGCCTCCAGGCAACCACCAGGTCAAGACTAACTTTCCACGTCCTTGAAGCGGAAAGCTCTGAGGAGCAACGCCTTTCTGGTCTGTGAAGCCTCCGGGGCCACAGGTCCTGTGGAAGCGGAGGCACCAGGTACACGGGGCCCGGTGGCCCGTCACACCCTGAGCAGAGCTGGGGGTCCGTCCGTGGTGCCGGCGCGGGGATCTGTGGGGCTCTGATGTGGACCCTTTCTTCCTCCTGCTGTTGCAGCTGTGGTTCCGCGAGCCGTTTTCTTAAACAGGGTCTCCGTGACCGGGCCACCCGCTTCCTGCAGCAATCACGCCCTGCGTGCCATCGGATCGGTACCACCAGCTGGATCCGTGGGGCTCCACGCAGCCCAGGCTGGGGCGGCCCCCGCCCTTCCTCTTCCGAGGTCCTCTCCCAGCCCCAGCCCCGTCCCCAGCCCTCCCCAAACCCCAGGTGCCCATCTCATGTCCTCCAGGCGCCCCACCACCCCCACTCTCCCTGGACCCTCAGCCTTTCTCACACTTACTCCAACTTCACTCGAAGACCGATCGATAGAAATAGAAATCAGATAGAAATCCAATCTGAGGGACTTCTCAGATCTGCAAATTCATGTCTTTTGCCAGATGGGCGACATCTGGGGCCATTCTCTTTTCAGATTTTCCCCACCCCCTCCTCTGTCTCCTGGCCTTCCAGGACTCCATTTGCACATGTATTGGACCTTCCGACACTGTCCCACTGTTGGCTGATGCTCTGTTAACGTTTTTATCTTTCTCATCTTTGTTCTTTATGCTGGACAATGTCCACTCATCTAACTTCGAGTTCACTGTCTCTCCTCTCTCTGTCTGCTGTCAGGTCTGTCTATTGAATCTCTTATTTCAGATATTGAATTCTTCGATTCTGGAACTTCCATTTGGTTCTTTTAGGTTTCTTTTATGTCAGGGGTCAGCAGACTATGTCCCGTGGGCTGGCCACCTGTTTTTGTAAATCAAGTTTTCTTGGAGCACAGCTGTTCGTGGGTGTTATGGCTGTTTTCGTGATGCAGCGGCCAAGCTGACTAACTGCCGAACAGACCATAGAACCTACACGCCTAAGCAATTTGCTCTCTGGCTCTTATTGAAAACAAATTGCCAACTCCTTTTCTCTACTGAGATTTACTAGTTTTTTATTCATTACAAGTATATCTTCCTTTACACCCTTAAGCATAGTTACAGTAGTTTTTTTTAAACCCTTGTCTGCTAATTCCAATGTCTGGATCACTTTGAGATCCCCAGTGATGTCTGGGTCCCATTCTCCTGTGTCTTCATGTGTCTGGTAATTTGGGATTGTTTCCAGGACTATAGCTCATACGTTGTAGAGACTCTGTATTCTGCTGTGCTCCTCTGGAGAGCCTTGATTTCTGTGGTGGTGGTTGGTACTGTGCTGTCATTTGACCAGGAATGGACTGAGACTCCAAAGAGGTCTCCCTGTGGTGACAGGAAGTTGGTACCTGCCTCTCTCGTGTGTAATTCAAGGATCAGCCAGGAATTTGGGAAGAGTTCACACATAGAATGTTGGCCTCTCGCTGCCCAGCTGCCGTGGTCACCGTCATCTCTGCCCTCCGCTTTCTCAGCCCAGTAAGGCTACAGTTTTAACAGCTCTGGACAACCCCAGCTGGGATCTGCTCTCTGGGAAAAGCCATAAAAAACAGGGAAGTCAGGAAAACGAAAACAAAAAAGAAAACAGGGAACTCACCCATTGCCGCCCTTTCCCTCAAGGTTTGGAGCCCGCCAGTGTCTGCCTTCTCTCTGTCTCTCCTCAGTGCCTAAGTTGCCATTTGACACGTTTCTTCCAGAGTTCATGGTTGTTCCCTAGGGACAGTTGGTACAATGGTGCTACCCCACCAGTGCCTGGCCCCGAAGGTATAATTGTCACAGATCCTGCTCCCAAACTTTTATTTAGTTTAGAGCCAGTCACGAAACCATAAGAAAGCAAAGCTTAAGCATGGCATCCTTTAATGTGGACTACCGCAGGAGCAGCCTGGCCCAGGAGGGCTGAGAAGGAGGGAGTTGCTCGGGGAGAAGGACGCTGCTGTGAACGTCATCCTGGTGCTCGCTGGGCTCCGGCTCCAGCTCCTGTCCCCGCACGCCTTCAGCTCAGACATGCACGCTTGGGCTCAGTGCTTGAAGCCGGCTGGGGCCCAGCCTTCCTTCTGTCCTCACTTCTGTTCACGATGGCTCCAAATGAAAGAATCTGATGCTTTCCTAGGAAGCTATTAACAATTTTCATTTTTTAATTTAAAAATTAACAAAGGTTGCTTGAGTTTTGTAGGCACGCAATGTCTAAAGTGTCTCATGGCTTGTGAGCAGAAGGGCCAATCCTGAAAGGCCTCCTTTGCTCTCGAAGCTCTACTCGGGGTCCCGGAAACAGACCCTCCCTGGGGAGAGGCCAGGCCTGTCTGACAACAACTCTGAGCACTCATCTGGAACATCCTTGCAGGCAGGAGGTGTGGGGTCAGCTAGGTAATATTTGAGGACACTATAAATATCTTCAGCTCCTGCCCTGGGCTTGGCAGCTGACACATTTGCTGTAACTAACTCATACCTTGGTGCCTCTTGAGGTAGCATGGAGGTCAGAGAGAGGGGGTCTGTTCCTCTCCCCGTGGGTGGCGGGGAGGGGCTCAGAGCCAGTGCCGTCCTAGGAAAGCGCGGGAGGAACCTCACGCTCGTCTGTGGAGTCTGTGCTGGGGAAGTCACGTGCGGGTGTGTGTGTGTGTGTGTGTGTGTGTGTGTCTGTGTGTGCCCACCTGTGTCTCTGAGCACCTGCGTGTGGACCCGAGTGTGTGATATTTCAGGCCCGCCCCCTACACGCCTGCCCCCCAGGTGAAGTGGGTCCCCTGTGTACTCCCAGTGCTTCTCATTCTCTCTGGGAATGTTTCCACTGCTCGGTCTGGTTATTTTGTCAGGCAGCGTTTCATTGACCAAGGCTCGTGCGCGTTAAAGTAAAACCAAAGGATTTACTGTGCTGTTGCATTTGCGTGGACTCAGCTGAATCTTGCTGAGAGATCCTTGGAGGCTGTGGCCACATAGGGCCTGACCCCAGGTCCTGGGTACCCAGCTGCATCCCGAGGGGGCGTGACGCACGTCAGCGATGACCTTCCCGGGGGCCTCGGCACCCACTCTGTCCAGGGCCTGCTCCAGAAATGGCTGGCTGGCAGGCGGGCGCCTCCTGACCTTTAACATCAGTCAGAGGGTTTGTAATTAGAATGAAAAGTGTGTGTCCCCTGTGGTTACCACCCTGCAGCCAGGCCGTTCGTGCTTAATTAGCTGTAACTCTCCCGGCCTCGGCAATCAGTTACCTGTGGGTTTGGGAGTCGCTTCATTAACGTTCCCTTGTCGGAAGGGACCGGCCTCGGCAGGGGAGCTCCGGACCCGGCCTCACTCAGCTCCCCGTAGTCTGTGCATCTTGGTGCACTTTGATTTTGTCCTCTACTGTCCTTGTCACTCTGTCTTGTCAGTCCTAGGAGTACGCACCACGTGCCCTGCCTGCATTAGCAGCTCAAATATTTGCCGAGCTGGGGTTTACGCCGCTAAGCTGCTGCTTCTCCAGTGTTCGAGGCATGTGGGGAGCCACTGTCTTTCCGCAAAGCTTTTCTGCCCGTGGCCGGGTCCGGGGTCAGCACAGCATGGCTGGTGCACATACTGAATCGCTGTCTGCCCTCTCCCTCGGCAGGGCACATGGGAAAGCCAGCTCTGTGGGCTCCTCAAAGGCTCAGACGTTCCCTGCCTGTCCAGCCTATGAGGTTTGGCTTTTCCCCAGAAAATGCCGTGAGATTTTGAGGCGGAAGTTTGCACCACCTAATCGTTTCCCAAGGTCACAGCCACCCTGTTGGCACATGGCCTTAGGATGCAGGGCCTTTCTCCATGGTCATGGCTCAGGCTCTGGGCCAGGCCAGATGTGGAGGCCCCAAGCTGTGGGTCCTGAGGAGGTCGTCGGGTCACTGCTCAGATTTGCCTTTGCTGGATCCTTCTCTAACGAGGTGTAGCAAACAAGGGTTGAGAGGGAATCGGGTCTTTCCACCTGCCAGTGGAGTCTCAGTGGCCAAGCCCACTTGGGCACGCCGGGTGCTGGGTTTTCTGGTGGCCATGGTAAGGCATGTGCCTCTCAGTTCCTGCTCCCCCTCCCTCTCTCCCTCCCCACTTCCCAAAGGCCCAGCCCCCCCCTCCCCCTGTGGGGTTGCAGCAGAGGCCATGGCTGTGCCTTGAGCGTCCACCCTAGAGTCAGGTGGACCTGATGCGGGAAGGAGGGGCCTGCCCGTGGTGACTCAGTCTGACCGGGAGCCACATCCCTGACTGCCTCCCTGCAGTTCGGGCCAGTGACCACAGGGCATTTCCCCCACAGGAACTCGGCTTACTGGCTCCTAAAATGCCCATTATATGCTTAATAGCTGAACCACCAGCAAATTGCCACTTAAGAGTCAATCAAGTCTTCCGTTTAATTAGCTCATTACAGTGCAGCTGCTTTCTGGAAGGGGTCACAGGCATGGGGAGAGCCCGCCTGCAGGGCTGGCCTCTCTCACCAAGAATTCCCATCAACCAGAGGCCTCTGCTGGTTGAAACTGTCACCCTCCCTCGTGCCTGGGCTGGGTGGCCGGAAGAGCAGAAGCCCAGAGGGCCCGGCCCCGGCTGCCAACATGATGCCAGCTGAGAGCACGGAACGAGGGTCCCAGGAGGGCGCCCAGACCACAGGACAAGGACAGCAACATCCCGCCCCAAACTCTAGCTCACGTGAGCCCAGATGAGGCAGAAGCCGGAATCAGAAAGTCGCCCTGCGCCGCGAGTGCGGATAAAGTGAGGTCAGGCACGACTAGGGAGAAGAAGCGGCTGGCGGCCGTACGATGTTGTAGGAAAGAGAAGGGGGAGGACACCTGGGGTAAAATGTGACCCAAGAAATGGAAGGGAAGCCCCCACAGAGCTCAACCTCCCAGAAAAGGGCCAACACAATCTCAGTAAGACGGGCACTCCAGCGAGGACGGCAAAACGGGGAAATCGTAAAGAGGGTTTTCATGGGTCAACACCCATTGTTAGACCTGAGAGATCATTGACCAAGGGTAGGAGACCTTAGAGCGAGAGGCTGGTGGAGCCAGAAGGTCTGAGAGGTTTCCACAGACTCGGGGGGAGAGGGGAGGGGACACGGACAGCAGGGAGGTGGTGCCTGGGGTGGACAGAGTGGCACGGTCCAGGGGCAGCGGAAGCCCGGATGGGGGGGCTTCACTGGCCGGGCAGCTGCTGCCACCTGGAACACGTCCTAGGAATTCTTCTAACCTTTTCTCTGAGTCTTAAAATAGAACAAACACAACAGAAGGAGAAAAGGGCCCTGGGAGGTCTGTGAGCCTGCCTCACTCAGAGTACAGGCCTCTGCACCCTAAGGTCTTTGCAAGGGTGATGGGCCACGGGGCCCAGACAGCCGGCTGTCAGCAGGGGGACCTCCGGGGCCCCCGAGTCCCACCAGGGCAGGTTAAAAGGCAGCCGCACTTCAGGCTCCAGCACCTTGAGACAAGCTGGGTGAGGGTGGGCAAGACGCAGCATGGAAGGATGAGGGGACCGGCCACGCGGGGCCTGGGATGAGGGTGCCCTGGGCTCAGGAGCTGCCCCCTGCAGCCCGACTATCATGGGAGTCTCTGTCTGCCCCAGACCCACCCCTCAAAGACAAGGAGAGCCTGAGGAGGGTGTCCCAGGGGCCAGGTCCCGAGGGGACAGCAGTCGACAGCGGACTGGCAGGGCCTGCTGGCCGCGTGAGTGGGGCCGGAGGGAAGCGTCCACAGACGCAGGTGTGGAGCCTCACTTCCCGGGCCCGTGTCTGTCCTGTGGGCTGGGACGGCCCCTCCCAGGAGGCCGGCCTGTCCACAGAGCCACCAGGCAGCACCCCCTCCCAGGCGTGAACAGGGAGAGCTGCTTCCGGTCTCCGTCAGCCCCAGAGCCTGCTGCGTTTCCAGAATGAAATCTGCCCGTGTGGGAGGGGCCCGCGGTGGCCCTGGACCAGAGGCTTCGCTCGGAGGGGTCCCGGCGCCCCTGACGGCCCCCTCCCCCGCAGGCTTCCACCTGTCACACAAGGTCACCAGCGTCGTCCCCGAGAGTGCACTGCTCATCGTGCTGGGCCTGGTGCTGGGCGGCATCGTCTGGGCGGCCGACCACATCGCCTCCTTCACACTCACCCCCACTGTCTTCTTCTTCTACCTGCTGCCCCCCATCGTGCTGGACGCCGGCTACTTCATGCCCAACCGGCTCTTCTTCGGCAACCTGGGCACCATCCTCCTGTACGCCGTCGTGGGCACCGTGTGGAATGCGGCCACCACCGGGCTGTCCCTCTACGGCGTCTTCCTCAGCGGCCTGATGGGTGAGTGGGCGTGCAGGGGGGTCCTCGGGGTGGGGTCCCCGGTGCAGGGTCCCTGGGCCGGGCTCCGCGGGAGCAGGCTCTGGGCACTCCCCTCAACAACGCTCGGTACAGAACACAGACCCAAAAAGGGGACGAGTGGTTGGGGTGACAGATGTCACCGGCGGGCCCACTTAACCCGCTTGGCATGTTTACAGTAAGGTTCGATGAGTGAACAAGAGCCTGTCCAGGCAACCCCAGGCTGAGGTTCGCGTCCCGCCCGGGAACGACGCCCTGTCCAACCAGGCTGGCGGGTGGGCGGGGTGGGTGAGTCGGCCAAGCTGCTGTCCCTCCCCCTCAGCAAGAAGGTGGGGGGTGGGCCTCACTCCCCTGCCGGCAAGCCTCCAGGGAGAGGGAGGAGAAGGCCCCTTGGGCAGAGGCCGGTTGTGGAGCCTGGTAGACACCCGCCTGAGCAGCGGCGGCCCGGGCGCCCCCACCCATCCCGCAAGAAAAGCCGCGCCAGCTTCTGCCCAGTCACCGGTGGCCCTCCTGCCCCTGCCACTGTCTCCTGCAGTTTGGGTTACTTAATTCAGCCCTGGCGTACGGCCGAGGTGCGCCCCACCCACCTGGGAGCTGGCCTTTATCTACCTGGGAAACTGGAACAGGTGAGGCCAGGGGCTCAGCCGAGGCCTCGCGCAGACGCGCACGCAGCCCTCGACGCTGCCCGTTCCGGGGCTGCCGTGGCTGGCCGCTTGCATCGTGGGTCTACGGGGTTAGCTTCCGGCACTGGGGGCGACCGATGAGAAGTGGGTGCCGGCGCCACAGGCCCCAAACACCACCACCTGCCGAACCAGACTCCCAGGGACGGGCCCGGACCGGTGGTTTCGGTCCGGCTGAAGGAACAGCCTTGCACAGCATTCCTTGTGTGGATCAAGGCCTCAAAACCTTGATGACAAAGGACATGCATTGAGAAAGGGAGGCCAAAGGTCCCCTGACGGGAATAGTCACCTCACCTGTCCCATTTGTCACCTTGGGACTTTGTCCTCACCCCATGGGGAGCACGTATGCTTCCTGGAGCCCCCCCCCCCCGCCATCTGGCACCGCCTCCAGGCTCAGCCCAGAGAAACCCCCTAAGGTTGACGTGGGGCCAAACACGTCTGGCCGGGCCTTGGAGGTGAGTAAGCGCCGGGTGCATTTACCGGTGATGCCTCTAGGTGGTTGGGTACATCTAGGATGGCAGGGCCATCTCTAGCCGCTGGACACAGGGGAGAGTCTCGGGGTTCAGAGCCGGAGTCCCTAAGGGGACCTGTGTTCGGTCCTCAGGATGCAGCTGGTCAAGGCTAGGCATCAGCCAAAGTCACAGATCAGAACAGCACCCAGGGGCCAGTGAGCCTATTCTGTCCCTAGACGCCCGGAGCAAGGCATCTGAGGAGTTGGGGAGGCAGGGACCAATCGGTCTCTGTAGTCCAATGGCCGGGGGCACCTCTCTGAGGAAAAGTCACCCTAGGCCAGGCCATAGGCAGGGCTGCCAGTGGGTATCTTGGATGGGTGTCTGGACGGGCCAGCCGGGGCTAGGCCCAGCAGAGGCTCCAGGCCGTCAGAGAGGGCCAGTGGGTGGTAGACTGTTGCCCCAGGGAGGAGAGCAGGCTGGCCCCGGGACACTTCCTGCTTGGAGTGGCTGGCTTCCAGAATGTACCACCGGGTCTGTCTGGGCCCTTAGACAGTGAGAGACCCACGAGCCAGGAGGCGTTTAAAGACGGGACGGCCCCAAAATGTGGAATGTGCGTGTGGAGCCCCGTGTCTGAAGCCAGGAGGGACTGTGTTCTCACCTCTGCCTCACCAACAGTGCCTGGAGGTAGAAAAGCAAACCCTACGATTCCCATTTCAAAAGGCACATTTTAAACTCTTTGGAAGCTGGTTCTAACACCTGCCACTTCTTCGGGACACAGACTCTGGAGCCAGGCTGCCCGCCGGGTTTTCAGAGCTCACGGGGAGCTCCCTCCAGGGCCACGTCTCTCCGAGGAGACAACCTTCCAGGGGGCCCTGCGTGGCCCTAAGGGAGAGCTGGGCTTCTGCGGAAGCCCTGTCCTAGACCTGGAGAGGGCCCAAGTGCCTGGAGGGGTAGCGGTCCAGCCCACACATGGCCTCTGTGTCTCCCCACCCACGTGGGCCTCCCCCATACCCTCCAGGCCTGAGGTCTGGTTCGGTGCATTCAGGCCGGGAAGGCGGCTCAGTGCCAGGAAGGCTCCCGGACAAGGCCTTCCTTGGAGCAGCCCAGCTGACAGCAGGTGTGAGTCCTGGACAGAGCCGGGATGAGACAACCATCCTCGGGTCCCAGAGGTTGTGTGTCCAGTGCGGACTGCCGTGCGGCTATGAGTGCAGCCTGGTGCCGCTTTGGAGACTGAGATGTTGGAATGTTGGAAAGTGCATCTCAGCACGACCCTCGCCCCCAAGGGCACCAGGAACCCACTGGGCCATTTCAAGAAGCAGAGCTGAGCTCACTCTGAGGACCTGCTCCTCCAAGGTCCCTTCCTACCCCTCCCCCCGCCCCCGCCCCACTCTGAGCCCTCGTCTCCCTTCTTGTCCCTCAAACCTCCCTGGTGGCCCCTCCTACTGGAGTCCCCCAGGATTTCCCCGGGCCAGTTGTGGCCCCCAGGACCCTGTGAGGCCTGCCCCTCCCCTGCCCCCTTCCATCACTTCCCCCCAGGCTGGGTCCTGGTGGCTCTCATCTGGGCCGAGACATCACTTTCCAGGGAAGCCTTTCTCCCATGCCTGTTGAGCCCCTGACCCCCTTTTCAGCCCTAACCCTGGACCCCAGACGGCCCAGGGCAGGGGTCTGATCCCATGCTGTGCATGGCCGAGCCCCCCAGGTCCTTCATCTGCTCACAGCAGCCTCCCGGTGGGCCCCCCAGGAGGGAGTAAGCAGGCCCCAGGGTGGATGAAGGGAAGAACGAGGGGCAGTCAGTCCCCAATGGGGGTGAGACCAGCCTTTCCTGAAGGCTGTGGGAGCCCATGGGAGGCAGGCAGGCAGCTCTGACCCAGGTTCCACAACCAGCCAGCCCCAGGCCCAAGAGGGAGTCCCATCTGAGAGGCTTCTAAGCCGGCAGTCAGGAGGACCGAAGCCTGAAGAAGCCCCTGAGAAGGCCAGGGGAGTCAGTGTGCGGGGCTCAGAGGTCCTCGCCCACCCGGGCCCCGAAGGGCTCTCCTTGACGGCCCTGCCTGTCCTGCAGGAGACCTGAAGGTCGGGCTGCTGGATTTCCTCCTGTTCGGGAGCCTGATAGCCGCCGTGGATCCGGTGGCCGTCCTGGCTGTGTTCGAGGAGGTGCACGTCAACGAGGTCCTATTCATTATCGTCTTTGGGGAGTCACTGCTGAACGACGCCGTCACTGTGGTGAGCGGGTGCTGGGCAGCCCCAGGGCCTCGGTGCTGTGGGCGGAGAAATCAGCCTAGAGGAGGTGCCGCGAGAAGCCTGAGAGTGGGTGTGGGGGGTGCTCTCCCTCTGCCCCCCGCCCCCCGCCGCTCTGACTGGAGGAGGTTTCCCCCGCAGCCCCATCGCATGCTGTCCCCTCTCTCACTTCCTCCCAACTCCGAATGACTGCCTGTTCAATCGGTTCTTCGAACGCTCTTCTCCCGTCTTGATAACACCTCACTGCCAACCCCACCACCGGTTGCCAGAGCAGGACGCCTCTAACTCCGGGTCCAGAGTCGATGCCCCCGGCCCTGATTTCCCTAAGGGAGCCACTAAAGAGACAAACAGTGAGATCTCGCCAGAACCTAGGAGGGAAGACGATCGAGCACTGACCGTACCCATGAAGCGCCTCGGTCTCCAGGAGGGAGGCAGAGCCCGGGAGCTCGGCGGTGCCGGGGTGGGTGGGCGGGGGCGGGAGGACTCTCGGTTAGGGTGTGAGGCCACAACAGCTCCGTAAAGTGAACAGAAGGTTCGTGAAATGTGGGAGCACTGTCTCAGCATCACGGTGGCCAGCACGGAGTTGTCGAAACCCAGCCCGAAACTGGGCCGCTACCTCTGTGCGAGTGCGTTACAGGTAAGGTGGAGGCACGCACAGAGCGCCTTCCCTGCACAGGTCAGCCGCGTGCTGCATCTCCGAGCGCCTGCTCTGGGCCAGCCCCACCAGCCTGTCGCCTCTCCCCAAGGGCTTTGCAGACACAGCAGGACGTGAAGGTCCCTCTTGCTCTAAAAGTACCTGTGGCCTAAGAAAGTCTCCCTCTTCGTGTTCCTTCAGGGTTCAGGAGAGTGACAGACCCTAAGCTTGTGCTGCACCAGATTTCTTCTGTAGCAGATAAGATGTTCTCGGGGGAATTTGAGAATTAATTTCAAACTTAATCAGAAATATAAGACACAGCTCCTTCGAGGCTGGGCTGCTCTATGCCGTGGCTCCGTTTCTCTGGAGAAGCTCTAACTCATGCCTGAGCCACGGAGCTCTCCGCTTACAGCTGGCTTGAGCCTCATCTCCCCTCCCACCTGCGTTTCCATGGAGACACCCAGGCTGTGGTCCAGCCCCCAGCACCCTTGGTGGCTGTGTGCCCACACTCTGCCCAACACCCGAGTGTCATCAGGCCTGTTGTGCGCCTCCTGTGGTAGAAACAGCTCCACACCCCGCCTGTTGGGGTCCTCTGTCCCCTTGAGCAGACCTGGAGAGTTCAGGCTTGGGGCTCAGAGACCAGCTGTTTCCCCAGGAACCTGCGTCCTGCCCTCGGCCCCTGGGTGTGGAGGGCTCAGCATAGGACACACAGCACAGCCTCCACAGCTGTGGCCTAGCATGCCCTTCCCGAGCCTTTCATCTGCAACATCTTGGTGGAATGAGGTTTAAACGTCAACATGCAAAGACACCAAGGGGTGTGATCCTATAATTGGGAGTTAATGCAACAGCAAAGTCACTAAAAATGAAACTCTGGCTTCATCTTGGAACATGAAACAGAATTAAATGTAGCGGGTTAAATTTGTGGTCACCCCTGCTTTGCTGATAGTAGGAAAGGACGACGTTTGCTCGTAAAGGTTCTAGTTCCCTCTAGAATGTTCTTCTGCCTCTCGTATCCCACCCGCTGGCTCGTCTTTGGCCTTCATCTTCTTTTCCGTGATGCTCTGTGATGATTTCCTCCTGGTGATTTTTTGTTTCCTGAACAGGCCACCATAGCCTGCTTGACCCAGACCAAGTCCTCAAGGCCCGAGGCCTGAGATCAGGTGAGCACTGGCCGAGGTCCGGCCCGATGTCATGCTTGCCTCTCTGTCCCCCCAGGTCCTCTACAACGTGTTTGAATCTTTCGTGACGCTGGGTGGTGACAAGGTGACTGGCGTGGATTGCGTGAAAGGCATAGGTGTGTGGCTGGTGGGTCCGCACACCTGGGGAATGTGGGGGCCACGTCTCTTCTCCAGCATGTGGACCACCTCCAGGCTTTGACACCAGGCCTGCCCCTGGGACCCACAGCCTGTGTGGGCAAAGTCTCGGTGGCCATCCCTCCTGTCCCCAGCGTGTTTTATGAAAACAATTTTGTTGGGTCCCGCCACCCTGGGAAGGCAAGGGCTACAGCCCCGTTAGGCCCACCAGAATGTCTGGTTGGAGGACATGGGCCCTGGTGTCCTGGGTGGTTCTGGACAAACGTTCCTCTGGGCAGGGACAATGACAGCCTGGCTGTATCAGGGGTGCAGGGACAACCCTGCCCAAGGCCCCCTTGTCGGGCTTTCTCCATGATGGGGGAGGGGAGCCAGGGCTCCCAGCTCTCCACGTGCCTGGTGGCCTCTCAGGGGGAGAATTGGACGCTTGTTTGCTGAGTTATTGGCGCCTCTGTGGGGGTTACCAGGCAACCCACGATGAAAGGAATGGTCTGGAAGGACAGCCGGTCAGCCGTGCCCACACGCAGGGGCCAGCCACGCCCGGCCACAAAGGGCCTTTCAGGCGGCTCAGCCAGTGTCCTCGGCCCCGCAGTGTCCTTCTTCGTGGTGAGCCTGGGGGGCACGCTTGTGGGGGTCGTCTTCGCCTTCCTGCTGTCGCTGGTGACCCGCTTCACCAAGCACGTGCGCATCATCGAGCCCGGCTTCGTCTTCGTCATCTCCTACCTGTCCTACCTCACCTCCGAGATGCTGTCACTGTCGGCCATCCTGGCGTGAGTCCCCCTCGCTCCCACGGCCCAGAGCGCCAGGGCCACACAGCTTGTGGGCCACAGGCCGTGCTGGTGTGCAGGGGTAGGGCAGGGCCCACACACAGCACAGCCAAGCAGCTGTGCCTGGGAGGGGGAGGGGGGGTGACGGGTGGAGGGAGAGGGGCCCCTCCCTCCTGGGGCACAACCTTGTGGGTCTCTTCCCAGCCCCCATCCGCCTGGCCTGCTTCCCTCTAAGGGGTGAGAAGCCACTGTGGGGGTGAAGAATCTGGTCTATTCAGGTTTTAAATAAGGAGTTGGTGTTTTCACAGAATTGCCCGTGAGCTCTGCCTACACCCAGCCCCTTCCGGATGCTCTGGGTGGGAGGCTGGCTGGCACCCCCATGACCCGAATCTGCCCTGGCACCTGCCCCCAGAGCCAGCCACCGCCCGGCTGAGGACAGACGCTGAGGCAGCCCACTGGGTGGCTCAGGGTTCAGATCTTGGGGTGTCGGGGGCCGGGACTGCACCCGGTCCTAAGCGGAGCCGAGCACGCCGACCGGTAGGGTGGGCATGTGCCCAGACACAGGCCAGAGTCTCAGCCCCCAGCCTCACTGTGCCCGTCCCGCCTCCAGCATCACCTTCTGTGGCATCTGCTGTCAGAAGTACGTGAAGGCCAACATCTCGGAACAGTCAGCCACCACCGTGCGCTACACCATGAAGATGCTGGCCAGTGGGGCAGAGACCATCATCTTCATGTTCCTGGGCATCTCAGCCGTGAACCCCCGCATCTGGAAGTGGAACACGGCCTTTGTGCTCCTGACACTGGTCTTCATCTCCGTGTACCGGGCCATTGGTGAGGACGCTGGGGGATGGTGGGGACCAGGGAGGGGGGAGGGGGTGGGGGGCGATGACAGGGATGTGGGGGAGACGGGGGGTGGGGAGATGGGGGCGGGAGCACATGGGGGGCAGGGGGGATGACTGAGGGGCGCTGGGCACAGTGGGGGCAGGCGCTGGGGCCCGGCTGTGGAAACCAGGCACGCGGTGTTCGCGCGCAGCCCTCTTGCCCGGCGAGCGGCGGGTCTGGGAGCTGCTGGGGAGCCTCACCACGGCCGGGCCGTGGGTTATGTTCATCGAAACTCCAGGCTTTGTCACGGCTTCGGCACCTTGAGATGGAGTTAGAATAGCTGGGGGTCAGGGTGGAAGGTTCTAGAACCTAGAGGAATCCATCTGGTTTCCTGACGACTCATTGCGGATGCAGTCACTGATGAGCAGACTGAGGCTCATGTGAGGCCCTGCTCTGGCCCTGGTTGCCCCTCCCTGGTGTGCAGTGCCGGGGCGAGGCCACCACCCACTCTGCCTGAGCTCACCAGGGCCTGAGGGCTCCAGGGAGCGGCTGACAGAGCAGAGCAGGGTCCTGGTCCTGGAGGCAAGAGCACAAGGCCTCAGTGTTGCAGCCCAGTCACAGGGACACCTGCGAATTCCCAGAGCTGCGGGGAGCAGCTTCCAGCCACAAATTCGGGTGCGGAGTATCCCCAGCGGCAGGTTGGACCTGTGGCCAGGAGAGAGCACTGGTGTGGACAAGAGGGTTTGGGGAGAGTAGGGCTACAGCGTGCAGTTTCTGTGACCCCTTGCCCGGGACAGAACCTGTCACCGTCACTGCCCTTGGAGGGGAGTCCCACATGTCGTGCCCCCAGGGCGGTGGCTGCCACCGGCCTGAGGCCCTCGAGGAGCCTGGAGCTCAGTGCGCTCCCCGCCCGCAGGTGTGGTCCTGCAGACCTGGGTCCTGAACCGGTACCGGATGGTGCAGCTGGAAATCATAGACCAGGTGGTCATGTCCTACGGCGGCCTGCGCGGGGCCGTGGCCTTCGCTCTGGTCGTCCTTCTGGACGAGCAGAAGGTGAAGGAGCGGAACCTCTTCGTCAGCACCACCATCATCGTGGTCTTCTTCACGGTCGTCTTCCAGGTAGGGTGGAGGGCACGCGGCCGCCGCGCCCCCGACCTCTCCACGCCAGCGGGGCGCTCTGTTTCTAGCCTCTCCAGCCTCCAGGCCCTAATTGGTTTTTGTAATTTTAGTAACTAGGAGACGTTTTGTAGGTTTTCATGTGGCCCCACAGGGGACGCAGCACGATTTGGCCTGAAAATGTTCTTCCTGTGCTGCCGCTGGTTAACGAAGCCCCAGTTAGGGTTTTATTGACCAGACACGCCCAGGAAGGTGTCCCACTTCTCCTTGCTTTTGGGAAGTCTAAGGAGCTGATTGGGGGACCCTCCGAGCAGGCCAGGTCTGTGGATAAGGGCGGCCCATTTCACCCTGTGTGCCTATGGAGGGGGTGCAAGTACGGGTTCACACACTGGGGGTGCCGTGGGCCAGGGTGGGCCCTGGGCGGGAGCCTGCCTGCCGTCTGGGTCAGTACCTGTCTTCCAGGGCCTGACCATCAAGCCCCTGGTGCAGTGGCTGAAGGTGAAAAGGAGCCAGCACCGGGAGCCCAAACTCAATGAGAAGCTGCATGGCCGGGTAGGGGACTGGGGTGGGGGAGGGGGGGCAGGGGCGAGGCAGGGCAAGGCAGGGGTAGCCCTCCGAGTGATGCCAGCCCAATTCTCTTTCCTGTGAAAGGCTTTCGACCACATCCTCTCTGCCATCGAGGATATATCAGGGCAAATTGGACACAACTATCTCAGAGATAAGTAAGTGGCTTTAGGTGCCCCTGGTTGGACTGAAATGGGGAAATTTGGAGGCACATTCGTCTCTACCCTCAGTTTTAACTGGAGGACCCACAGGGTAGAAAGGGCGGCTGACATTCCCCATAAACCAACCTCACAAAGCACTGGCTGACTGAAGAACAAGGATACTTGCCAAATTGTCTGAGACCCCCTTCTCCTGGGACTCCTGTTTCCCAGGAACCCCACCCCCTTGACCCCCGACTGCCCTAGGACTCCTCCTCCCCCTGAAACCCCTCTCCCTCTGGGATCCTTCTCCCCCAGGACCCCCTCCTCCTGCAGCGCCCTCCCCTTGGGACTCCCCGCCCCCCCCCCCCAGACCTCTCCTCCTGGGGCAACCCCTCCCCCTCAATGTCTAGCTCAAGGCCCACTGGACCTCAGCTAGATGTTCCTCTGCAATTCTGGCCTGGCCACATCCTCTTCTGCCCCAGACCACTGGCCAGTATTCTAATTGTGCTGGATTTAAAGCCTCCTTCTGGCCAGCCTGGTTCTCTCTAAGTGTGGGAGCTCAGAGGTTCCTCCTGCTCTAGCCAGTCCCTCTGCAGGTAAAATATGTTCCTCTCACTGTAGCCAGGGCCCCAGGGCCCTGTCCTCAGCCTGCCCTACCCTTTCCAGAGTGTTAGGTGCCGGTCAGGTGGAAAACGTTGCAATATTGTATCAAATGAGAGAACAGAATTCAGAATTCTACCTTCTGACAGGAAGAACAGTGATGGGGAAATAGAGCCCCTGAGGGTTATTCCTCTTATTTTAAATCTCACCCTCAAGGTTGTTACCGTAAATAAATTTCGGAGGGGAGGGGTGGGAATCTCCCGGGTCTCAGCTCCTGGGAGACCACGTCCATTCCAGGTCTGGGAGTGGGAGAGGGGGCCCGCTGCTCCCTGCCCCCCACATGCTGCCAGGGTCCCACGATCCTCCCAAGTGTTAACATCTGTGTTGATTTGACCCCCCAGGTGGTCCAATTTCGATAGGAAATTCCTTAGCAAAATCCTTATGAGAAGGTCGGCACAGAAGTCACGAGATCGGATTCTGAATGTTTTCCATGAACTCAACTTGAAAGATGCCATTAGCTATGTGGCTGAGGTACCAGAACATTCTGTCTGTTCTCTTTGTTGGAGTTGGGGGCTAAAACAACACGCAGACATGGGATGGGGCCAGCCATGGGGTCTAGGGCAGTGGGTCTGCACCTCACATGCACGTCTGTCTGCACCCCGAGGCCCAGGCAGCCCCGTGCGGGGGTTGACATGTTCATGACGCAAAGCCCTGAGAATGGCTGTGGGAGCTGGGGCACAGAGCCCTCTCCTACAGCTCCCTGCAGGAGGCCTGGTGGGTCTGAGGTCTGAGGCCAGGCAGGGCATTATGGAGTCGTGACTCCCCCCACCCCCACATAGTGCACACAGACATGCACATGCGTGCCTACACCCGCTCATCCACGTACGCGCATGCGCGCAAAGGGGAATGCAGCAAGGAGGTCTTGAGTCCTGTGGGGTCAACATGGGACATGCCTGGTAACAGGCTGTGGCTCTGAGGTGGCCTCCACATCCCCCGGCCCTGCAGGTAAGCAGGACCCTCTTGCACCCACAGAACCCCTGCCTTCCGCAGGCAAATGAGTCCGCTCCCGTGTCCCTGAGGCTGATGGGCCAGAGAAAGCTCCCCACCAACTAGTGGCTGGTGGGTGCGTCCAGGGTGTGGGGAAAACGAGCGGGCTCGGGAGCATGTGGGGGGTTAGGGACTAGCCCTGCTGCACGGTGACGCTCTGGATCTTGCTGTTTCTGACGCCACATGCCCTGTGCCAACTCACAGCCACTTGGTCAGTACAGGATGTGTCCAAGTGACTCAGTCATGGCAGGGCTCAGGTCAAATCCCACTCCTCCCGCCCCCCCTCCCAGTGGCCACATGCCTCCAGGCAGTGCTTCCTGGCTTCTCAGTGCACACGTGTGACCATCTCTTGGCCATTGCGTTGATCACCCAGCTGCCTTTGCCCCATGTGTGTCCGCACACATGGCCCTTAGGCCCCGAGGTCACGGGCATCTCATCAGCTCAGGCCTACACAGAGCCTGGTGAGCTAGGGGTCCGCATTTTCATCTGGAGGGACGGGGCCACCTTGGCAAACCCCACGGACCTCACACGGAGGGCACAGCCAGAGCCCTGGAAGCACCTGTCCCTTCAGAGCGGAAAGTGAGTCCTCCAGTGGGCTTGTCCACCCCAAATATATAGCCTGACACCCCAGCACAGCCTGGGGTCACCACAAGGCAGAGAGGGGCAGGGACACAGGGAGATGAGGAAAAGGAAGGGCCTCTACACCGCCCGCCGGGCTAGTGCCAACCCTGGTCCCCCCGAAATCCCAATCCAGAAGCTCCAGGCACCAGCAGGGACAAGGCCATCGTCTGTCTGCACCTCTGACCCTGGGCTGGGAAAGTTAAGAGCACGAACCTCTGCCTGGTGGGACTGCAGAGGCCTTCGTGGCCTAGAGCCTGGTGGGACTGGCAGGAGGGGCTGTCCCTCTCTTCTGGCCAAGTTCTATGTCCCTTGGACACTCCAAGGCCCCCAGCCCCCACGTGGGATGTGCAGGCTGCTGTCAGGGCCCCTGCTGCCCAGCACACTGAGTGCCCCTGGCCCGTGACGTGGGCTCCTCCCTGGTCAGGCCTGGCTCTGCCGGCTCAGGTCACAGCAGGGGTGATGTGTCCTCCTGGGCTGTGCCTCTGAGTCTCCTGCACGGCCCCGTCAGACCCTCACTCTGGTGCCCTCACAGCCCCATGCCCTCCCCTAAGGGGCCCTTGCTTTCTCTCTGTGGCCCCCTTGGCACATAGCCCCACACTCCCACCCAAGGAGAGTGGCTGTTTTTGACTTTCATTCACGTAGGGCTCTGCTGTACGTAGTTTTGATCTGATTCAATTCTGGACAGAGGCCTGGGGGTTGCCTTCTGGGGTAACTGAGGGCAGCTGGTTGGGACCCCCAGTGGGGACAAGGGACACATCCCCAGGCCTGTGGGGAGCCGCGGTGTTCCCTGGTGCGCCGTGCCCGCTGAGGGGCTGGGTTCTTCACACTTGCTTCTGTCTTTAGTTTTTCAAGCCACCAGCCACCAACCACTCAGCTCAAGCGAGGCCTTACCTGCGGCCTGAGCTCTCCAGAGGCTGGTGGCTGTCTGGCCTCCAGGCACTCCATGGTGTGGGCTGGCACAGTCTGCCTCCTCCCCACAGGGAGAACGCCGTGGGTCCCTGGCCTTCATCCGCTCCCCCAGCACTGACAACATGGTCAACGTGGACTTCAGCACACCGCGGCCCTCAACTGTGGAGGCCTCTGTCTCCTATCTCCTGTACGTGCCCACATCTACACGGGCTTCGTCCAGAAGCCACCCCTCACCTGGGCACCTCCCACCATGACCCTGGAGGCTGCCGTGGGCGGGAATCTCCCCTGACCTACACTTCCCAGGCTCTCCTAGTCACAGACAGCAGGGCCCCTCTGGGCACACACTGGCCAGTGGGCATCTTGAGGCAACTGAGAGTGTAAATGGGATGTGCATTGGAGCCCAGGCAGGGGCGCAGAGAGGAGCGCAGGGTGTGGACACGGGTGCCACGAGTTTCCCCTGCACAGATACACTTGCAGTAAAGGTTAGTGTGTGCCCTGGTGTGAGACTAAGGGAAGGGGAAGCTGGCAGGGCAGAGGTTTGGGGCTGAAGCCCCATCCCTGGTCGCCCCCACCCTGGTCCTGGACTTAGGACCTCCCTCCTGTGCTGGGCTGTGCTGCTTGGCTGGGGCTTCGTCAGCTGCTGTGCAGGTGCTGGGCTGGGCTGCGTTAGGGGGTCAGGGAGCCCCGGGGGAGCGTGGGGAGTCCTCTTGGGGTCTGGCTGAAACCCTGAGGGAGAAGACTCCCAGGACAGGCCTTCCAGGAGGCCGGAGGTGTCTGGGCTCATGGGGGGAGGGGCCGGAGGGGCGGGCGATCACCGTGACCCCCATGTAGGAGGGAGAACGTCAGTGCCGTGTGCCTGGATATGCAGTCCCTGGAGCAGAGAAGGAGGAGCATCCGTGACACAGAGGACATGGCCACTCACCACACACTGCAGCAGTACCTGTACAAGCCCCGGCAGGAGGTGGGTGTGCCGAGCCCGGGGTGGGGTCCTCACCCTGGCACGGGGGTCCTTGTCCTGAGTGCAGAGAACACTCAGGCCCAGACGGCTGGCAGGAGGTGGGGGGGCGGGGGTGGTGCTCAGCCTGGGCCCTCACGTCCCCAGTTCTGTCTGGCTGGCTTTGCAGGGGGGACCCAGCCATGCAAGGTGTCCCCACTGTGACCGCCCCGGCTGCCCCTCCCCCAGTACAAGCATCTCTACAGTCGGCACGAGCTAACTCCGAACGAAGACGAGAAGCAGGACAAGGAGATCTTCCACAGGACCATGCGGAAGCGCCTGGAATCCTTCAAGTCGGCCAAGCTTGGGATCAATCAGAACAAGAAGGCAGCGAAGCTGTACAAGAGGGAACGTGCTCAGAAGCGGGTGAGGGCGGCAGGCTGTTGGCAGAGGGACCGTGGGCTCACACCAGGGCATCCCCCAGGGACAGGCCTGGGCAGAGACTCTGCACCACTCACCTCTGTAGCCCCCTCACAGAGCAGGAGTGGCCCTGGACGGCTCCAGGCGGCCCCAGCAGGGCCTCGCCCTGGAATGGCTGGGGCAGTCAGGGTCCTGGTGTCACTGTGCCCACACCTGCTAACAGTTTTCCTTTTGTTTCTCAGAGAAATAGCAGCATTCCCAATGGGAAACTGCCCATGGAGAGCCCCGTGCACAATTTCACCATTAAGGAGAAAGGTACTGGCTGGGGCCACAGCAGAGCACTCACCAGCGGGGACGCAGGGGAGTGTGATGGGGCGGGAGAGGTGTACGGAGCACCGTCCTGCCAGGGGGACCCTTCCCTGCCCGCAGGGTCCTGCCTGTCCTGCCTCGGGTAAGGAGCTGCTGTTAGGGCCCCAGCCACTCCGCTGGGCAGCGCCCTTCAGGTGGGCTCCACATCCCCTGTCCCAGTCTTCACTCATGTTGTAGCCACAAGAAGTTAGTGCCCCCCCCCCCCGCCCCGAGTAGGCCCCCCTTCTCCAGGGTGCTCCGTCCTCCAAAAGGCCAGGCTGGCTGGGGAGGAGGGGCCGGGGCAGAGGGGTGGCACTCACCGCGGCCCCTGTGTAGGAGGGAAAACCTCCTGGTGTGGTTTTGCTTTGTACAGCCCTGTGCTGGCTTGGCCACCCGGGCACTGCCACCCAGCAAGCTACCCAGAGGGGGTGGCTCATGACAACCCTCGGGGCACTCTGCAAGCTGGTCAGGGTGTCAGTCGAGGGCACTAAATGGGGGCATCTGTGCACCCAGCCCACTTCCCTCATGCTGCCTTCCCTTGCCACCAGATTTGGAACTTTCAGACCCAGAGGAGGCCCCGGACTACGGTGCTGAAATGGGTGGGGGGATCGAGTTCCTGGCAAACGTCACACAGGACACCACGGCGACAGACTCCCCCTCAGGTGAGGGGCAGGCGGGCTGGCCCTCCTCAGGTTCCAGAAGTGAGCATGATCACTGGTCATTGGATGGGGACTTCTGGGTCCATGTGGGGTGTGAGTGGCAGGCGGGGTTCTCTGCTCCAGAGAAGGGAGCCGGCACTTGCCCTGCCTGCCACGTATAGAGGGACGGCATGGGATGCAGAGCATAGAACCCGAGACCTTCCAGGTAACCTTCCAGGTGCTGGCTGCAGGACAAGCTGGTGTGTGACCCCAGGGTGGCACCCCCCGTCCATGCTGCCCCGGCTTCACCTGGGGAGCTGACCAGCTGCTGCCCTTTCTCCTAGGGATTGACAACCCCGTGTTCTCCCCGGATGAGGACCTGAGCACCCTCTCCAGGGTGCCACCCTGGCTGTCGCCAGGGGAGACTGTGGTGCCCTCCCAGAGGGCCCGTGTGCAGATCCCCTGCTCGCCGGGCAACTTCCACCGCCTGGCACCCTTCCGCCTCAGCAGCAAGTCCGTGGACTCCTTTCTGCAGGCCGACGCCCCCGAGGAGCAGCCCCGCACAACCCTCCCTGAGTCCACGCACATGTAACTCCCCCCCGCCACCCCCCTGACGCCTGCTCTTTCCTCAGCTCCTCTCCCTCAGCTGGCCGCCTCTCTTGCTCTGAACCTGAACATCTGCAGACTCTCCAGAAGCTTTCTTCCTCTTCTAAGCCTCTTTTCCAGCCGCATGTTTCTTAGGAGATCGTCTGAGTCTCGGCTCCTCCAACTGAGATGTCAGGATCCAGAGCTGTTTCAAGATCTCTTTAACCCATGTGCTCAGCCCTTGAATCTAAGTCATGATCTCAGAGGGGCCTAAGCATGGGGGGGGGGGGGAGGTGGGGCGGGGGTCGCATGGGAAGGGGAACACACTTTTGTCCCTAAAGGCCCCAGGGCTTTGCTTAAAGCCCATGCGACAGAAGTGAGTGGAGGAGAGCAACAGGCCCCCTTCAGCATCTCAAGAACTCAGGGAAAGGGCACAGGCAGCGGAGGGGCCGGCCACACAGCCGGTGAGCCCACCGACCAGACCAGCAGCTCTCCCGGGAGAGGAGGGCAGAGAAGGTGGGGGGGGGGGTGGTGGTGGTGAAGACGGGGCGTGAGGGGACAAGGCAAGGGTGGTAGGCAGGTGCAGCTAAGTGCAGGTGTTCTGGCTTCCTTGCTGGGTGCTGTCCTCACTCTACTGTCCACAGGGAAGGGGATTCAGCCCCTCTGCAGGGTTCGGGCTCATTCCACATTTCCTTCTGGTGTCTGGTGGACACCTGGGAGGAGGCAGGAAACAGGAGCTGGTACCCGAGGGGCTCTCACTCAGGAGGGCAGGAAAGTCCTGTTTCTGTCTCCTGTGGACACGTGGACAGGGGCGTCTACCAGTCCGGCGGGGGAGCGGCAGTCCACCCCTCATTGTAGAGTGTTCTAGCAAATCCCTGCCTGGTGCAGTATTTGCTTTACGCATAAGCTGAGATTTCTTCAGGGACGTATGCCACTGGGGACTCCAAGTGAGCTTGTGGGAGAGGCCACGTGGGCAGAGCCCCTGCTTTTTCCTGGCTTCTGCCTCTGAACCTCCTAACCTTCCCCTCTCTCTTCCTTGAGCTCTGCTTGTCCCTGGAGCAGGACACCGGTGTCCGGAGAAGCCACGTGGCTAGGACCACTTCCTGGGCAGGGTAGCTGTGTCTGGGGTGGTCTTTACACTGAGCACCTTCCTGCAGCACAGGCACCTGCCGAGGGGCTGTAGGGTCAGGTCCTCAGCCGACCCTGTCACTGTGGACCGTGCTGGCTACACAGCCAGGGCGTGGCCTGAAAGTGCCCCGGAACCTCTCAGGTAGTGGGGGTGGGGATCAGGCTGGGTCTGTTGGGGACCCTCCTGGCTGCACAGCCATCCTGGAAGATTAGAGGGAAGGTTCCACGGCGTGGGCTGGAGGGTCCCTGTGATTCACGTGCCCGTTGAGGGGACGTGGCAGCCTCCAGGTGTGGGGGCGCCAGCAGTCATCTTGGAGGGTTGGCGATGGCCCCCTACCCGCAGTTTGTGCCGAAGGCCTGACGGTCTGGGATGGGGCGGGGAACCCGCCCAGCGCAGCGTCCCGGTCTCCCCTTCCCACCCCGTGCCCCCGTTCCTCCCCGAGGGCCCCTGCCAGGTGCCCTCTGCGCTCACGCCGTCTCCTCCCGCAGGTGACACGGGCTCCGACGTGCCGCTGACCGGACGCTCGTCCCCTCCCGCCGCCGAGAAGCCCCCGCTCCCCGCGCGGTCCCAGTGGCAGCACGCCCCGAGCCCCGCCCCTCCCGCCGAGGGCCCGCCCACCGAGGGCCCGCCCGCCGAGGCCCCGCCCACCGAGGCCGCGCCCACAGCGCCCCCCGACCGCGAGCCGGGGGCGGGGCCGGAGCGCCGTGGACTGCCGGGCGCGCACGCGCGCTCGGCGGCGGCGCGCCGCGTGCACAGCCGGCGCTCGTTCCAGCGGCCCCGCGCGCGCCGCCGCCCCGCGCTGCTCAAGCTCTCGTCCCTGCCGCCTTCGTGCCACGCGCCGCCGCACGCGCTGGAGCAGGAGGAGACCCCGCTGTGACGGCCCCGCCCTAAGGTCTCCCGCATCCGGAGTCTAGGTGCTGGGATAGGGCCGCCAGCCGGACTCTGTGGGCTAGAATGGGTCCCAGGGGACCAGATGTGCCCCCCCCCCCCCCCCCCCGAGGCCTGACCCTGGGAATTCCTCGGAGCCACCTGCAGAGAGGCCCCCGCGGGCTAGAAGTGGACCTGGACCCGGGCAGGGCCTCCTCCAGCTTCTAGGAGGTCTGGGCTGGCGCCCTTGCCAGGAGACTCTGTTGTGGGTCCTTGTGCCCACCTGCCCTGGTTGTGAACTGACCTAGCGCTCGCGAGTTATGTTTCCACCCTCACCCCTGAGTCAGGAAGGGCCCTGCGCCCCCAGAAGCCTGCCTCTGTGTTTGAGTTCTTGCCACTTTGTGTCCATTCTCTCATCAGCACTGCCAGGGAAACTGAGACCCAGACAAAGTGGGATTTGCCCATCCTGATGCCAGCCCATGATTCTGGGCCCAGGCAGGGCTCTCACCCCCAGGGAGACCAGGGGCCCTGGTTCCAGGAGCAATTTGCAGGGGTTGGGGATGTGGGCAGCCTAGGCCCTGTGTGATGTCTTAATGTCCACTTACCAGATCTGTGAACTACCTGTCACCTTAGGACTGTAGGTACGATTGCAGAAACATCTTTTGTTTGCTTATCCTTTTTGTGCTGCGACCCGTCTGGCCCTGGCCCAGGTGTCAGTGTGGCAGCCCCTGGGCTCCAGGTGTGGCCCCACCCCCACCCCCACACACCTGGTCTCTGGCCTGACGCCCCCGCTGAGTTACAAGTTGCAGTGGCCACGTGGGCTCACCCAGCTCCTGCCAAGGAGAACGGGGCCTTCACGGCAGCTTAATGGGACCCAGACCTTCACAGGATCCCTGGGCCTGCCCTGAGGGTGCTGTGGCACAGACCCCCTCCACCCCTTCCAGGGTCTCAGGGACATGGCCTTGGACAGAGTCCCTCCTCCCCCGACCCCCACCGCTGTCCAGTCCTCTGGAGGGAGACCACTGTCTGGCCGTCCTTGGGGGGAGTGGTCGAGAGCGTAGGGTTGAGGAGTCTGCCACAGGGAGCCGGAAGGTGGGGGGGCCTCCTGTGCCCTTGCCTGTTCCTCAGACAGGGTTTTGTATGAGAAAGAGGTGTTTAAGGACCTCAGGGGCCTCAGGACTCTCCTAGAAGCTTTTCTAAAGAGGCCAGGCTCAGCCTGTTCAGGAAAGGAAACTGTGCTGTGCTGTGACCAAGTTCTCATGCTGTAGATTCTCACAACCACAACGGGCCAGGTCTGCCAGCAGTTCGTAGTGTTGCAGTAGTGCACACGGAGTCCCTGATGGAAAAAGTCTGTATATAACCTGCTGTTCATGGCTTTGTGTTGAGAAAAACCAGGAAGAGTCCCCGTAGCATCTCTTCATCGACACAAAGCCCATCGAGATCTGCGTTCCGTAAATCACACACACAGGATGGCGCTTGCTTTCCCTACACTGTGCGAACACTTTGACCAACCCTGTGAGCACGAAATTCACCCATTATCTGCTCGTTAGTGAGCCCAACGGACTGCTCCCAGCCCAGCCTCACTGCTCAGCCACAGCCATCGATCACATCCCCAGGAAGGCACACACTCTGGCCACTCCCCGCGGACAGTTCGTCTAGAGCAGGATGGGTCCCGGCGCACTGGGGCCCCAGGGGCCACAGCCCAGCTGGTCCGGCATCTCTAGCTGCCTTAACAACTCACCTGGACCGCTGGACCCGGATCCGATTCCCAGCTGCGGAGCCAGAGGCTGAGTCAGGGAAAGCGACTCAGGGGCACCCCACTCAACACCAGAGACAGTAAACCGCCTGGTGATGCATCTGTTTGACAAATGTCTCATGGCTCAGCTCTTGGCTGGTGTTTTCTGTGGTGGGCGGGCAGTTTGTTGAACTGCACAGGGCCAACCACATCCATAAGGGAACCGAAGTTCCAGGTCGGAAACCTCCCTGGCAGAATCTCACGCGGCGGCGCTCGAGAGAGGTCTGCTGTCTCCTCTGTGGACACGGTGTTATAAACCCTCGTGCTGTGGATACATTTCATAAATGAGAATCCTAGCTGTCCTTGTCATTGTAAAACAGAATGTAAACAAAGTCTCATGAATGTATTTCCTTAGGAAAACTGTTGTAAAATTTTTTATTAGAAAAGAATTCCTATTTATTTAATACTGAACCTTGGCCTACTTTATGGTAGACGAAGGCACATGACTGTAGGAGTCGCTATTTCTCACTTCTGTATTTTCTTGAAAATAATTTGGTTACAGTGCTTCTATACCGTGTACTAGTGGTCTTCTATTGTGAAAGGAGATTTAAAGAATTTCTTTGAAGCTGGAAATGTATGTTAATTAGGAGTGGTGAAAATTGTGTATGTTAATTTTGTGAATGTAAATTAAGTCAAATTTTGTGTAACCCTGATCACAGAACGATGTGCCTTACAGTGAGCGCTGCCCCGGACGTGTTGGGCAGGGGCCCCATCACAGACCCTGTCAAGCCTGCATGATCAAGTCTATTAAAAATGTTTCAAGGCACTTTGGGCACAAACTTTGTTTATAAATGAGAAATCATATCGAGGAGAATTTAAGGAGCAGTTTCTGCAGGCAAACACTGCTCTGGCACTAAAATGAACGTCGACACAGTTGCGTGCGGGTGCGTGCCTGTGGGTCAGAGGCAGCCCCTCTGGCTGGTGCAAGGAGGTTGTTGGACACGCGAATTCTGGCCCACCCAGGCCTCTGAGAACTGGTTCTTCCCAGAGACAAGGAGACACTACCGCTCACTTGCTTACTCAAACTCGTCACTGCACACGGGGCAGGTGCCCAGAAAGGGCAGAACAGTACCCACCCAGCCAGAGTCGGGGGAGGAAGCACCCGAGACATTAAAGAGGAGGGGTGGCCCAGGGCTGAAAAGAGGTGAGCAGGGACAGCAGGGTCCAGAGCCTGGAAGCAAGGAGGGTCTCTGAAGGGTCATCGTGAGGCTGATGGCGGCGGCCGAAGTGCAGGGAGACCCATGAGATGGAGCTGTCCCTGAATGTCCCGGGGAATCCTGTCCCCGCCCCCCAGGTGGATCTCACCCCCCCGGGTGGCTCCTGCCTCGCCCCCCACCAGGTGGGGCCCTTCCCGATGGCTCTTGCCTCCCCCTCCACCAGGTGGAGCCCCTCCCAGGTGGATCTCATCCCCCCCAGGTGGATCTCACCCCCCCAGGTGGCCCCTGCCTCGCCCCCCACCAGGTGGAGCCCCTCCCAGATGGCTCTTGCCTCCCTCTCCACCAGGGGGAGCCCCTCCCAGGTGGATCTCACCCACCCAGGTGGCTCCTACCTCCCCCTCCTACCAGGTGAAGCCCCCCCCAGGTGGCTCCTGCCTCACCCCCCACCAGGCAGAGCCCCCCCCAGGTGGATCCTGCCTCCCCCTCCACCAGGTGGAGCCCCCCTCCCAGGTGGATCTCACTGCCCCTGGTGGCTCCTGCCTCCCCCTCCACTAGGTGGAGCCCCTCCCAGGTGGATCTCACCCCCCCAGGTGGCTCCTGCCTCGCCCCCCACCAGGTGGGGCCCTTCCCGATGGCTCTTGCCTCCCCCTCCACCAGGTGGAGCCCCTCCCAGGTGGATCTCACCCCCCCAGGTGGCTCCTGCCTCGCCCCTCACCAGGTGGGGCCCTTCCCGATGGCTCTTGCCTTCCCCTCCACCAGGTGGAGCCCCTCCCAGGTGGATCTCACCCCCCCAGGTGGCTCCTGCCTCCCCCCACCGGTGGGGCCCCTTCCAGGTGGATCTCACCCTCCCAGGTGGCTCCTGCCTCCCCCTCCTACCAGGTGAAGCCCCCCCCCATGGCTCCTGCCTCACCCCCCACCAGGTGGAGCCCTCCCAGGTGGATCCTGCCCCCCCCTCCACCAGGTGGAGCCCCTCCCAGGCAGATCCTGCCTCCTCCTCCACTAGGTGGAGGCCCTCCCAGGTGGCTCTCACCCCCCCCCCCCAGGTGGATCCTACCTCACCCCACCAGGTAGAGCCCCTCCCAGGTGGATCTCACCCCCCCAGGTGGCTCCTGCCTTGCCCCCCACCAGGTGGAGCCCCTCCCAGGTGGATCTCACCCCCCCAGGTGGCCCCTGCCTCGCCCCCCACCAGGTGGAGCCCCTCCCAGGTGGCTCCTGCCTCCTGCCCCCACCAGGTGGGGCCCCTCCCAGATGGCTCTTGCCTCCCCCTCCACCAGGGGGAGCCCCTCCCAGGTGGATCTCACCCACCCAGGTGGCTCCTACCTCCCCCTCCTACCAGGTGAAGCCCCCCCCCAGGTGGCTCCTGCCTCACCCCCCACCAGGCAGAGCCCCCCCCAGGTGGATCCTGCCTCCCCCTCCACCAGGTGGAGCCCCCCTCCCAGGTGGATCTCACTGCCCCTGGTGGCTCCTGCCTCCCCCTCCACTAGGTGGAGTCCCTCCCAGGTGGATCTCACCCCCCCCAGGTGGCTCCTGCCTCGCCCCCAACCAGGTGGAGCCCCTCCCAGGTGGCTCCTGCCTCTTCCCCCCCACCAGGTGGATGGAGCCCCTCTCAGGTGGATCTCACCTCCCCCAGGTGGATCCTGCCTCCTGCCCCCACCAGGTGGAGCCCCTCCCACGTGGATCTCACCCACCCAGGTGGCTCCTGCCTCCCCCCACCGGACGGGCTCCTTCCAGGTGGATCTCACCCTCCCAGGTGGCTCCTGCCTCCCCCTCCTACCAGGTGAAGCCCCCCCCCCCAGGTGGCTCCTGCCTCACCCCCCACCAGGTGGAGCCCTCAGGTGGATCCTGCCTCCCCCTCCACCAGGTGGAGCCCCTCCCAGGCAGATCCTGCCTCCCCCTCCACTAGGTGGAGGCCCTCCCAGGTGGATCTCATCCCCCAGGTGGCTCCTGCCTTGCCCCCCACCAGGTGGAGCCCCTCCCAGGTGGCTCCTGCCTCCTGCCCCCACCAGGTGGAGCCCCCCCCACCCCAGGTGGATCTCACCCCCCCAGGTCATCCTTGAAGTCTTGTGGCACAAACACATCTTTTAATAGTTAAAATTTTAGATGTTTATTATAAAAGAAAATGGCACACCAATGCTGAGTCCATAGATACTTTTTTTGTAAGAAAAATCTAACCTCTTATTGTAAATTTACAGCCATTTCAAACCTGATAGGATGGTCTCAAGGAGTGTGGGTTCTAGGACCGCCGTAATACTATAGACGTGTTGCCTTATAACCGAGAAATCCAGGTGTGGGCAGGGCCTCGCTTGTCCAGTCCCATAGGGGAGTCCTCTGGCCTCTGCAGCGTCTGGTGTTCCGGGGCTTGGAGGGACGCCACCTGACCCCACCCATGTCCGTCAGGGCCCCACCTGCACTCTCCCAGACCGGCTGTCCAGGGAACCCATCTCTGGGCTTCTCCTCGCCGAGTCCCGCGTCTCCTCCCAGGTGGCACTGGTGTCCCCGTGGCATGCCTGGCTGACGGGCGCCCCACGCAGGAGGGAGGGTGGGGCAGCCAGAAGCCCCCACGTGGCCCACCCTCCCTGGAAGATTTCCTCTGGACAGAAAGAAGTGTCCGTGCTTCCAGGCTCCATGTTTTGGGGTCACAGCTGTTTGGGCGGTACAGTGGCGGACTCGAGAGGGACAGCACCCCAGGTGAGCATCAGCTCGCAAGACTGCACCCCAGTCAAACAAACCAGGAGCCCTGTGAATGAAACTTGAGATCAAGGAAATTTCCTCCCTGGACGCACCTTCTTCCAACTGAACAGCAAGAGAGCGGCCCCGAGACTCAGCGAGTCTGCAGTGGCCCGACGCGAACCTGTTTCCGGTACTGGCTGGAGGCTGCTGTCCCGTTAAGCCCACTTTCCCCAATGGACGCTTGGCACCAACTGGCCTGGAGGTGACCCTCCCCCGGGTGTCACCCAACCACCAGGACGCGGCCCTCTGCTGTCCCCACCACTCCCACCACATCCTGGCCAAAGTGCTGCCTTCAAAACCACGAGTCCCCAGGGTTTGGGACGCGCCGGCAACTGGCATTCACTTCAGGCAGCCAATGCTCAGCCCACCATCGCCGCAGGCATCCTGGAAGCAGGTGTGAGTGAGCAGGGACCGCGGACACCGGAGTGACCATCACACGATCAGGGCAGGGGACCGGCCAGAACCATGTGCACCACTGGGGTCTGCTGTCATCGTGTGAAGATTCACCCCGGATGTTTGCTCCAAAGTAACATGAAGTGAAAATTCTCTCAGCTGGTGGAAAAATAGATGTATTTTTATTATCATACGGACAATAACTAACGATCGTTAACTCTTCACTGTATGCGCTCAAAAAGCATTGGGCACTTGCTCCACGCAGGCATGAAGACGTCATACTTAGCATGTACACGAAGAGACAGGGCGTTACTACACATTTGTCGAAAAGTTACGCCTCTCCTGAACCAGTAACGGTTCTAGGAAGTGCATCCCATGTTTAGTTATTTCATCCCGTTTAGGCGTGGGTTCCTTCCGGAAAAAGTCCTACGTGTGAATTTTTTTTATCTTGCGAAGAGGAAATAAAGGCGGTTACCAGCTTTGCACCTTGAACGTGGCTGGAGAGGAAGGGAAGCCCACGTCCCAGAGACTCAGACGCGGCTGCTCAGAGCAGCCCCCGCCGCACTCCCGAGGGGTCTGCAGTCCCTGGGCCCCTGACGCGAGGGCGGGGGAGCAGGGCAACACCCCGTCCCTCATCGTGGCCGGCACCGCACGGCGCATCTGAGGAACCCCCTTGGCGAACGGCAGCGTGGGGAAGGGTCAGGACCCTTCACACCCCACATACAAGGCCCTGCCGTTCACTCTGACGTGGCTTCTTTGTTAATCTGTCGTGAGATTAAAGACTAATGTGCAAACGAAGCCACTGCTGAAGCAGTTGCCGTGGAGATGGTTACACAACGGGGGTCTACGGGATCCCGTGTCAGGCGTAAGCACAGACCCTGAAGCGCGCACCAGATAAACGTTCACGTTCACTTCGAGTCTGTCAGACCTGACGCTCACGACGTCTCCAGCGAGGACCTGCCCGGCCATACCCACAGGTGCCAGGCTTGTTCCTGCGGGAGGGCGGACCAGAGGGACGCCTGTCCAACCTCACCCGGTAGGACTCTCAGCACGAGGGGGCTCCACGCAGAGCTGCGGAACACAGGCCCCCTGGTCCGGGCTGACGCACGTCCCTGGGCTGCACACGTGTCAACCAGAAACTAGCTTCCGGGCCCTGGAACCTTACCAGGTCACCCCGAGGAAGAAACCCTTCACAACCAGGAAGTCTTCATTTTCCTGCAAGAGTTCAGACTCTTTTATTGAGCGGCAGAGTTTTGGAGGTGTTTACACCGTGCAGAAATGAGGGGAGACCCAGGGGTTAAGGGGGACAGGCACCATGAGGCCCCCTCAAAGGACAAGAGAGGAGACAACCAGAAGAGCCATGGCCATCAGAGAGCTCACTCATCAAGAAGCCACGGGCGCGGTCCCACCAGAGGCAGGCATGCGGGACCTGGGCGCCTCATGTCCCTCTGGCCGCCACGCATTTCCAAGGGTGGGGGACGGGCACAGCGTCACAAGGCCGGGGCCACGGGTGGGGGACGGGCACAGCGCCACAGCGAGGCTGGGGCCCACGGGCTACTTGAGGAGCTTCGCCACGTTCAGACTGGGGACCACGATCTCCTTGAAGATGGGCACGTAGTTCGGGTTTGCCTGCGTCGGGCCCTGCTCCAGCGTCTCGATGATGGTCTGCTTCATGTCCCGGCTGGTGTCCCCCCGCATGGCCAGCAGTGCACCGATGTGGTCATCCCTGTGGATGTGGGGACACCAGGGCTGCGTCAGGGGTGCACACACAGCCACTGGCCCCCAGGCCCGACTCAAACTCCCCCAGTGCTCTCCCCACGCCTGGCTCAGCCAACCCCAAGGCCCCAGAGGGGGCTGGACAGCTGCAAACCACTCGTAACAGCAGAGAAACCAGAGTTCTCCTCTCACTGTGGCCGTTTCTTAAGCTACAAGCACAAAGCTTTCTAGACTCTGTTCTCCTAAATCTTTAATGGACTGCCTGCCTAGAGCAGGAGGACCCTGGGGAGGACAGGACCACCAGGCCCTCCTGCTTGAAGCCCAGAGCACTGGCAGAAAGGGAAGACACTGGCCGAGTGTCTTGGTCGAGTGTGGCACGTGTCCCCTCTTCTCTGAACCCAGGAGCACAAGAGGAGCTTCCTGAAGCCACCTTGCTGTGCACCTTCCCCAGCAAACAGAGCGTGACCGACGCCCCACCTGTTCACTGGTGCTGACCCCAGGAGACGCGTCCCATGTTGGGGGCCTGTGGGCTCCAGGGCCTGTGGAGGGCCAGGGGAGGCACAGAGACACTGCTGTTCTCTGCAGTCCATCTACTCTTGGCGGTCGCCCCCCAGTCTGTCCCCACAGGAGCCCAGACCCCCCGCCCCACCCCCCCCAGTGGCGCTCACACCTGACGGCCAGGCTCTCCCATCTTCCCAGTGACCCTAGGAATGAGCCTACTGCTCTGTGCCATGAATTCTAGCTGGAACAGGAAGGCACACTGGCCCTTACCTGATGTCTGGGTATTTGCTGACCAGCGTGGAGACTTCCAGATAGAGAAGAGACGGGTCTGTCAGCTTAATAACTTCTGCGACGGCAGTGATGGTGTCACAGTACCCATCCGCATCCTCCCCCAAACCCTGGAAGACAGGGCGCCAGCGGCTGAGGGCCACAAAGGGGGACCCCTGACGAGTCTCTGTCAAGCCCTCACTTTGGCAGAGGCCGCCTGGCTGGCTCCCCACCTCCTATGTAGGTGGCTCTGGAGCCAGCTCAGGATCCACAGTGGAGCCCTCACCAAGCACTCGATGGCGGTGCTGCCGGCAGGAGGGCGGGGACAGTCGACAGGGAGTGAGCCCAGGACTGCCCATGAGGGTCAGGCCAGCGTCTGGCTAGCGCTGCCCCGCAAGGGTCTAGAAGCCACGCCCCAGTGCATGAAGCCTCAGCCACAGGGTCCACCAGACCTTCCCGTCCACACAAGAGGGACCGACAGGTCACCCGGTCCCTGACCAACTGGCCTATGGCCCTGGGGGTGGGGACAATGAGAAAGCCTCGGGGCCCAGGCGGCACTCACGGAGGCCAGCTTCCGGAACAGGTGGCGGAGCTGCGCGGCCTCCCGGACCATCCTCTCTGCGCCCTCCTTGCGCTCCTCTGCGCTGCGGAAGGAGATGCGCTTCTGCATGACAGCCCGCAGGTACTCCAGCACCACGCGCCGCTGCGCCTCTGCCGTCATCCTCTGCGGGCAGACCCAGGGTCAGCGAGGTCCCTGCGGAGGTCCACCCTCTGTGGAGACCCGGGCGGGCGAGCCCTCGCCAATCGCCGGCAGAACCCTCCAGCAGGTGCACATCCGAGGTTTCCACTGCATCACCTCGCTGAACCACCACCCCATTCTCTATGGTGCTTTCCACTAAGTGGTGAAAGGAAACCGGAAACAAGGTTCTCTCACGAGACACGCGCCCGCCAGCCGCCCGAGAGGAGCCGTCCAGACAAGACCCATCTACCATCCGGAGGCCTGCACACAGCACTTGCCAGACACCGGCATTCCATCGACACAACAGATGTTTACGGAAGTAAACAGTGGAACCAAAATCTGTGCAAGCAACGGACGAGAGGGCTGCACGCCAACCTCTGACCGGCCAGAGGCTTCCTGGCAGGCGAGGGGAGCGGTCAGTCGGGGGTTCCAACCACCGGGCCTCCCTACAGGTATCACTTTTAGTGGCTGAGTCACGAGAATTCCCTGTAAAATTAGTCCTTAGACAAGGGCTATACTGGGTCCCAGCCAACGCAGCAGGACAGGAAGACACGAAAGGTGCGAGGACCAGAAACGAAAACAGTGTCTCTGTTAAAATGACACAACCACATACGTACAGGTCTGAAAGGGTCCAGAGACAAATCCTAGAAACGCTCACAAAGTTTTACAATATCTGAACGTGAGGTCAGTGTATTAAAACCACTTCCACAAGCCAGAAGCAAACTTCTTAAAATGTATCACTTTTTACAGTACACAAACACGGCCCAACGCCCTGGCAGGACACACGAGGAGGGAGTGAGGAGAGACGCCCGGGCCCTGCAGGAGGACTTCATGCAGACGGCCGAGGGTCACGGGGGCTCGGGCACACGGCTCCTTCCTTCGCCCATCTGCAGCAGGGCTCCCAGGTCCTCGCAGGGCCCGGCCGCACGGGGAAGAACCCTTGGGCCTCTGCCGGAGTGGAAACACAGCCAGGCTGCCTGTGCCCGGGACGGGGATCCGGAGAGGGAACGGCTGCTTCACCCTGGTCCACAGCCACTGCCTCCACCCTCCCTGCCAGAGGTCCCCACCACGAGCACTGCCTGGGTGTGTGGCCTTGTGCCAAAGACGGTTTGGTGGGGTGCCAGGAGGCAGTAAGGCTAAAGGAACAACAGAAACCCCTTTAGACGCTGATGTGTCCTCCCTGCCTCGGGTTATTGAAACCACCTGTGAACACCCAGTCACAGAAGAACTGGACACTGAGTTCCACACGAGATGCCATGTGGGCTCCAACGTGCAGGTGAGCACACGCCAACACCAAGTGGCTGTGCCCGTGCCCTTACCTTTTTATACGGCTTTTTAATTTTGGCAAAGTCATTGAAATAGTCTTCCACGGTAACACAAATGGTGTCCACGGCGTTGGACCCCAACAGCCACTTCCTCGTCATCAGCTCACTGAGATGTTGCTGAAAAGTGAAGGACAGAGAAAAACGTCACTTGGACGCTGTCCCCAAGTCATGTGTATCGGGAGGAAGGTGCTCAGAGCCTTGGTGCCGTTCTGTGACAGCAGACACACTCACGGGAAACCCCACTGGCCCGCGATCCGCGAACGCGTACCTTAGCTGCGGGAGGTGGACGCCGCACGTGACCGTTGTGCTGGGCTGCGTCCTCTACGCACGCCTGCAGTACACGTGCTGCCTTTAACATTCACGTGCATTTATTGCTTGATACTCTGCAACTTATTTACCCCAGCCTGACGGACACTTACAGTTTTTCACACTTGGCAATTACAAAGAAGGCTGCGACGAATTTGTGTTTCTGCAGGTGAAACCCCAAGAGCGTAACTCAGTCCACAAGTGTGCCAAGTGAAGCGTCAGTAGCCCTCCAGAAACTGCTGTCTGCACGTCTGTCCCCAGGCCGGCGACAACACGGACAGGTACTGCCGTGTTTAACCCTTGCTGTCCCGCTAAGCAACAGATACCACTTGGCTTGCATTTGCATATCCTGAAGGTCAGGGAGATAGGCAATTTTGTTTTGTATTTAGGACACTTGTAAAAACCCTTTTCTGTGAAACTTGGTCATCCTTTACTTTTCTCTTAGAGTTGTTACTTTATTTTGAAATGATTTCAAACGTATACATTTCATCTGTTTTCTACGCCATTTTCAAGAAAGTTACAGACCTCACAAAACAATCCCACCAATCACCCCAAAAACTCCTTTCCAGCTACTCCCTTCCCAGCAGGACCTGAGATCGATCACAGTTTTAGTTTGTTCAATATATTCTGGTTTCTGCGAACATATCTAGATAATGCCAAGCCCTCTAACCTGACTTGCTGTTCTCGGTGTATTATCCCTCAGATGTGATGCGAAACGCACTTTGTTAATGGCTTGTTTTGTGTTTTCACTTAAAGCTGAGACTGGTCTACGTGATGCGTGGGCAGTGTGCACATATTCTCAATTTGGTTCTGGTTTCAAGAACTCGCTAATGAATGTAATCCGTCTGCACACTTGCCCCCACTGAGTCTCCTCACAGTTCACGGGGTCTCTGCTCAGCTGTACCTTGGAAGGGCCCCAAACCTGGGCCTCTGTCGTACAAGGCGTACGTCAGAGAGGGAAAAAGCCCTTTGACAGTGGGAGAGGTGAAGTCGAGTGTCAGCTGGGTGCGTGTCCCCGAGGGCACACAGGACGGGAGCCCCGTGTTCAGCCTAGAAACGAAACGGCAAAGAAGCGGCTCCCACCTCCAGGTCCAGGAAGACCTCCTCCAGCAGGCTGCCACAGCCTTCCTTCGCAATGGCGTCCAGAATCCCGTCCATGCTTGGCTGGCTCAGAGACACGCCTGCTTCCACGTCACTTTTCAAGTACTTCCTCTTTAAACTGACTATGGATTCTCTACGAGGCAACAGTTACGGCTCCGTGAAGTGGCCGAGCGCCCTTACCCGCTCCTCTGTTGTTTCTGGGCCGCCCTGTCCACGGTCACTTACTTAAAGGTCTGGCAGTTGTTGATGATGGCGATCACGTACTGCACGTAGCAGTGCGGGTGCTGCCGGTCCCTCAGGTGTTGTTCTTTGTACGACTGGGTTTCGTCCTTGTATCTGGAACACACAGCCCCCAGTAAACATCAGTCGAGGGGCAGGTGGGTGTGCCGGGCGCCACGCTGACATCACACCTCATAAATACATCTGGCACCGCTGACACCTGAGCAGGCAAGTCTTTACGAATAAGGTTGAGTTTTGGGATGATCTGTAAGACCAGGGAAGCTGATCACTTTAAACGGACTCTTGAAGATAAATCTTCTCTCGGGCTTTAAAATATGGTTCAGTATTCTCATTACACAAATATTTAGAAATATTTCTGAGTAAATGGGAAATTATTATTTCATCGGACATACAACTTGCCTAGAAATGCATACGATAGTGTTGAGAACATTATCAAATATTAGATAAAATTTCACTTTCTGAAGAACCAATAAATTACTCAAAAATAAATAACTCATTTGAGGTCAAGAAAACAAGCAAGTGAGATCACTACACGCTTTATTTCTGAATTTGTTACAGAGATTCCCCAACACGTACAGGAGTAGAATGGCACAACGTACCGTATGTACGTTTAAAAGACCTCAAGAAAGAAGCAAACTGAAAACTGCCAATTACAGAGAAATAATTAAGCATTTATTCTGCTTTTCTGTCCGACATGTGGTTCAGGTAATCAAGCTTCTGAGGCTGATGAGGAAAGTTTCCTCTTTCTGCTAACAAAAGGACTAAATAAGGCCATGATGCGCAGGGGGGTGACTGACGGGGACTCTCAGTGAGGGGCCCAGCTGTCGGCGCCTGAGCCAGCAGAGGACACAGGGACGTGCATCTCCTCGTGTACACACTGCCTGTGCGGGCTTCTTGCCAAAGGGCAAGGTGATAAAGATGAAACCCACAGCCTTTGGAGCCAACACGTGGTTGGCAGGTGGATGGCAGTCAGGGTTAGGCACTGTGAGATAATCTGACACGTGTCCACAGGCCAGTGGCTGAAAGAGGGGCCAGGCCGCACTCGAGGACCCGAGACCTCGCACTGCAGACCCTGCCGCTACCCCGTCTGAATATGTAACTTGAAAGAGGTTTTCCTGGATCAACAGGGGGACGGGGGGACCCAAATACAAATTTGGTGTCAGATGATCCCAAGAAAGGATGCTCATGTGTACGTGGGTTGATGGCCCTCCAGTGAGATAAGAACGCAGGAAATGAGGTGCCTGGATGTCTGGGATTTGCTTTAAAGTCCTCGGGGTGTACAGATGAGGTGACGGGGGCTCTAAAGGGACAGCTTTTGAAGACGGATGACGGGTTGAGGTTTTTACACCTTTCTAATTCTGTAGAGGTTTGAAAATCTCCTTTGTGAACAATGCAGAGGGAGGGAGGGGTCCTGGAAACACACCCCGAGACCCCCGGGAGGGCCGATCCCAGTGATGGAATGTGCAGCCACCACCGAAGGAGTCTCCCCCTCCTGGGCCAGGGGCAGTTCAGGCAACAGGAAGGACGCGTCTGGAGGAGACTCTAATGACGCGGCCCTGACCTCGCTGCCCAGGAGACCTCACTGCCCAGCGGACCCGTCCAGACTCTCAGGAAAATGGCACAGTCCATTCCGAAGGAAGACAGTAAGAAAAGGCTTGTTTCAAAATAACAAAGGTCACTATAGCAAATCCGGGCTTCAAGCATTTTTTAACACCAGGCGCATCGGGATCAAAATTTTGCTTTTAAGTTTTGAAAACATACACTTTCTAAATCCGCACGCTGGCAAAAATACATACCTGCTCAGGAAAGAATTCATTTGCTGAAGACACAGAACTAGTACCTTTGTTTTCAGGTCTTCACTTATCTGAGCAGCAACTTGGAGATTCTGTTCAAACATCTAAAAATTGGAGAACTTATCAATTGTCATATAAACTCACAAGAGTTTCCCATTACATAAAACCCCTATCTGCCAATTGGTAGTTACAGTCCACATCCAGGAAAAAAAAAATGAAACCGCTTGAAAAATAACAAAGTTAGTCAAACAACTTTCTCACTAGATAGAAAAAAACCAAGTGAATCACTTCCTAATTACCTGCAAACAGGCTGGTCTCCACAAAGAGGGAAATGTATATGCTCCCCAGACAGGGAGGCTGGGTGTGGCTGGGGTCACACGGGTGCCCGGGGTTGGGCTATGATTTGCCACGGGGATTCCTTACGAAGAGTTAGAAGGGTATACACTGGACTGAGGGGAGGCAGATGTACAGAGACAGAGAAAGGCCACACGGCCAAGCCAACTCCAGGCCTGTTGCACACGAGGCCTGTCAGGACACCAGTTTCCAAAATAAGGGAAAGGGTGGGGCCCCATCGGATGCTGACGCTGTCACCCAGAGACAGACGCCCACATCGCTTACTTGTGCCCAGCTGGTGCCCTAGCACATGCCACTGATACGGTCCCACACAAGTGTCAGAACACGGCTCAGCCCCCCTCCTGCCAGAAAGCTTCCTCCAGGAAGAAAAGCCGACAGGAAAGAAGCTGGAGGGCGCCAGCAAGTGCCAAGCATCAAAAAGTAATCATAAGAAGGCATGATTATGGCCAAAACATAAAGGACCCCTTCCCAAATCCATCAGGCGATGTTCAATCAGGCGGCATTTATGAAGACAAATCTTGGACATTTCCAACATGAGGAAACGTCAAAAAGCAAACTCCTATCTGAGCACCATACGCAAATAACACGCAATTAGGTTCCAGTTCAAATCCGAACCTTACGGAAGCTAAAGCAACTGTGGGCACAACTGCTTCAGACGGAGAAGGGCCTGAAGTACGAGGTGGGGCTCCCTCTGTCTTTACTACAGGGGCGGCTTCATGCTGATCTGCAGCACCCACAGAGCCCATGGACAGCCCAGGAATGACCCTCGATGGTGCGACAGTACCTGGAAGACGATGGCAGGGAGTGTCGTCTGGTAGTACCCGTCTTGGTCAGCTTCGGGCTCCGTCTCTTTCAGCCAGTCTTTCTTGTCTGTTTCTAGTGCTTTCCGCAGCCAGGCAATTATGTTTGACTAAAAGAAGTCCAGCATCACAGAGAAAGAAGAGAAGAACAGGTCCTTCTGAAGCAAGGCAATGTCCTCTCTTCAGGGGTGCAGCAGCAGAAACCAAACTCAGGGTCCCGGGAGTCCCCGTTCCCACACGAGCCGTGCCACAAGCCACCACCATGGCAGGTGGGGCCTCCACAGACAACCTTCTGGGCGAGAACCTCACTGCAGGCCAGGCCAGGCCGGTCAGAAGTACACAGAAGCACAAAGGCCGCCATGCTCCCAGCAGACCCGTCCACGAAGACCCGCACACCAGCACTGTCACTTCAGGACACAGACCCCACCCTGCTCAGCACCTCAGTCAGAATGCTATCTGCTACTCGGGCTCACCTTGTCCAAGGAAGCAGACCCTGACCTCCTCCTGTCACCCCAGGCCACCTGGGGGTCTTGGGCGGCATCTGGTCCCCAACTGCCACCACCCTCCCACTCCAGGGCTCAGCTCTAAGAGGCTGGCTGGCACCACTGCCCATCAGCAGGACATCCGGGGCCTCCCGAAGCCTCCAGGGGTAGGACAGGCTCACTCCTCACTCCAGCCGGAGGAGGTTCAAACACGTACCTCAACCTCCAGACCCAGTGGCCAGAGGACAAGCCGCCCTCTTCATCTAACCGGCCACGTGCACTTCGAGACCCAACTTCTCAGAAACAGAGCCTGCACATCCTGAGGAAGCCAACATCAAAACAGGTCTCTCCCCTGCCTTCTCTTGCCCACTGGCTTCGGTGACGGCAGCGTGACCCAGAGAGCCCACATCGTCGTCTACGTGAGGGACACAGCCTGGCTCGGGACCACACAGCACCTACTCACAGTGAGAGTCGACATGTATGTGTCAAGCAGCTCAGAGACCACATCTGGAGAAAGCAAAGGCTCCAGGATGCTGACATCCACTTCTGGGGCCAGCTCCGCGTTCCCCATCATCTCTGCACTATGGCAAAACCAGGGATAAAGCGAGAAAGAATAATTACTAGGAAGACAGAAAACACTCAAGTAAGTGCTCCTGGGTCTTGTCATACACGAAGCCCCCCCCCCCCCCCAACAATGCCACACCGGGGAGGGGAGGCAGGGCTTGGGGAGAGTGCTGGGCGAGAAGGGGCCACATGAGGCGGCTCATTCCCTGGCCTCAGCCGGCTGCACCCACATCACTCAGGAAAGAAACCCTGTGAGAGGAAGAACTGTTTTTTCTACCCATAGCACCTCCCCATGGGGAAGGCCAGGGCCTGGCAAATACAAGGTGCTCAGTAGACAGGTTCTATCAAACAAGGGAGGAACACCCAAGTACAATAACTTAGAAACCAGACCCTGAAGTTAGTGTTGCTAATCTACGCGGTTCATAACCGAACGTGAGTCAGCAAAAAGTGTCAATACGTTCAGGCAACTGTGCTTAAGAAGACACGGATGGGAACTGAGTTCCAGAAAAAAGTTTCCATAAAGAAGTTAGTATCTACGTGTGGCTAGTCCTCAAAAGTCCAAGGTTTAAATGTTCAGAAAACTCACACACCTTATGCCGTGTTCCCTAAATGTTTATTTACAATGAAAACGCTGAGTACTAACAGCTAGTCTACTACGTGTAAGAAATACAAGGTCTAGGGGCGCCTGGGTGGCTCAGTCGGTTAAGCGGCCGACTTCAGCTCAGGTCACGATCTCACGGCCCATGAGTTCGAGCCCCGCGTCGGGCTCTGTGCTGACGGCTCAGAGCCTGGAGCCTGTTTCGGATTCTGTGTCTCCCCCTCTCTGACCCTCCCCCGTTTGTGCTCTGTCTCTCTCTGTCTCAAAAATAAATAAACGTTAAAAAAAAAAATTTAAAAAAACGAAGAAATACAAGGTCTTCCTCAGTGAACTTCAGAAAATTCTGTGACTATTAAAAGACTTTTCATCCTAGATTTACACGCAGGGAATCTTTAAAAAAAAAAAAAAATTTTTTAATGTTTTATTTTTGAGACAGGGAGAGACAGAGCACGAGTGGGGGAGGGGCAGAGAGAGAGGGAGACAGAATCCCAAGCAGGCTCCAGGCTCTGAGCTGTGAGCACAGAGCCAGACGTGGGGATCGAACTCACAAACCGTGAGATCATGATCTGAGCCGAAGTCAGAGGCTTAACCGACTGAGCCCCCAAGGCACCCCTCACCCGAGATTCTTAGATCAACCTCAAACCAATCAAGCACAAAATCGCTCATTCCTTTTGTGAAGTGATAAAACCACAAGGCTGGAATGCAAAGAGAACAGACTTTTCTCAGCTACTGGTGAGAGTAAACCAGACTGGGGGCACCGGAAGCCAGGAGGACGGAGTGGTGCCTCTTTACCAGCCATGTGACTATGCAGGTCCCGGGACCTCCTGTGCCCACGCGTCCCCACCTGTCCAACGGGGTGAAATCACACACTCGGGGTGCCACCACAAGGAGGGAATGGGTTAGCGCACAGCAGGCTCAGTATCATAGAAAAGCGCCACACAGAGCCGCTCAATAGGGCCTGGGCACCAAGGGCACCACCTAAACACAAGGGCGTTCACACAACCAGAGTCTGGGCCCTGACCTCAGGGGAAGCCCACAAACAGGCCAGAGAGGAGACTTTCGTCGGCAAGAAAACAAAGTCTGAGGGTGCCGAGCACACACCAGAGCAAAAGAACTCAACTCTACGTGAACGAAATGCAAGAGTGAACCTGGAGTTACCTCGTGTAGGTGTTCAAGACCCAAGTCAACAGGCTCACGATCTCATTGGCTTCCAGGTCTTCGGACGCGAGCTCCTGCATCCGCGTGCTCAGGGCCTGGTGGTACATGCTCAGGAGATTTCTGAAGATTTCATAATGCGGGGGGAAACACTGAACCATCAGGTTTTTGGCAACAATGAGGTCATCTAGCACATACTTCCGTATAATTTCCAGGTGGCGGACGAGCCACATCTTGTCCGACTCCCTGGTGTCCGCCTGTGTGCCCTCAATTCTAGTGGTCACAGTTCTGTCCAAGATGGCAAACATTTTCTCCTTCCAGTTCTTGGGCCTCCCGGGAGGAACAAAACCAGTTTGCTTCTTTCGGTCAAGTATGCGCCTGTCAATTTTTTCTTCCCTTTCGATGATTCTGACAACTGAGACCAGCAAGGTGGGGTCACGGCGGACAGTGACCAGTGACCTCTGCAGCACCATCCACAGCTGCTTGGCCAGCTCGTCCGAAAGCCCCTGTGTGCTCCCGAAGTAGCCGTGGATGAGGGTCATGTCACGAGTGTTCCCACTGTCCATACGGTACTGCTCGTACATCAGCCCGTCCCGGGAGCACTCCAGGTCCATCAGCTTCCGGTGGGCCTGCAGGAGTGCCCCCTGTTCTATGAGGTCCTGGGTCTCCCTCACAATCTCGGGCACTAGGGAAAAAGGCACCAGATGGCACTGTGAAAACCACACAAAAGGCTGTGCGGGACGCTGGGAAGGAGGCAGAGGATGGGGACCTGTCTGTGCGGGATGCCGGGAAGGACACAGAGGACACAGCATGGGGACCTGTCTTGCCACCCAGACAACTGCACTGGCAGAAGCTGGGTAACTGCTTGGACTGTGGAGTCTGCGGAAGGCCAGCAACTTCCCAGAGAAGGCTTGGTGGTAAACTGAGGTTAATTTCAGTCCCTCGCAGCTCTGAGCACAGGAGCAGCTCCCCAGGCCCGGCCCAGCCCGCCACGTGCTCCTGAAGCAGCTCGCACACAGCCCGAGAGAACCTGGGTGAGCAGAAAGGACCACGTCCTCCAATACTAAGGATCTGTGTCCCCACTGCTGGCTGATCAGGGAGATGTGGACACGGAGGTGGAGCCCACTGTTACTACAGGCTCACCATCAATGTTGTAACCCTTCTCCCTTCCACCAGGTGACTTCTGGAGGATTTAAAGAGCCAGTGCCTCTTTCCCCCTCTGTTTTTATTCCCTTCTCCCTCCAGACATAGGCCCGGGCTCAGCAGACCTGAGAAGACCTTCAACACTTCTTGGTCTGATCTGCAGCACAGGGACAGCCTCCAATAACCAAAACACAAGTAATAAACAAAACCACCCCCTGGGGAAGAGGAGCACCTGATTTCAGAGTTCTCAAGTTACCAGATTCAAATTCCCAATGTCCAACGGAAAAAAAAAAATCACAAGGCATCAAAAGATACAGGAAAGTATGGAGATTCAGGGGAAAAAATTACCCAACACAAACCATCTGTGAGAAACACTAGGTGGTTGGTCTACTGGACAAAGACTTTATAGCAAGTCTTAAATGTGCTCCAGAGACTAAAGAAAGAGGTGCAGAAAGTCCAGAAAATGATACAGGAACAAAATGCAAACATCAATGAAGAGCCAGGAACCCTAAAAGGAAACCAAAAACCACCCTGAAAGTGAAAACATTTATCTCAAGTGTACAAAGGTCGGTCTGATGGTCAGAAGGAAGACTGCGGACAAAAATGGGACAATGGACATTACCAGGTGAGAGGACCAGAAGGAAAAAAGGACTAAAGGAGAGTGACCAGAGCCTCGGGGGTCTGTGGGGCACCATCAGGTGACCAGCACGCACACTGTGGGCGTCCCAGAAGAGGGAAAGAGAGAAAAGGGGACAGAGAAATGATCTGACTAGTGGTCAAACTTGCATTTAACCTGATCAAAGACAGGTCTATGAACATCTGAAAACTCACTAAACTCCAAGAAGAAAAAACTCAGAGGATCTAGAACAAGACACGTTACAAACACACTGCTGAAAACCAAAGACAAAGGGAGAACCTTGAAAGCCGTGAGGGGGAAGCAGCTGGCTGCCTATGAGGGAACCTCAGTAAGACAAGAAGGTTGTTCACCGTGGAGGCCTGACGGCAGGGGGCTGGGACAGTCGAAGACTGAAAGGAAACCACTGTCACTTGAGTCCCATACCCAGCAAAACGATCCTTCAAAATGAAGGAGATATGAAGACACTGCCAGACACACACAAGCTGAGGGAGCTCGTGACCCCAAAACCTGCCCGGAGACCTCCTGGGAGCCCTGCAGGTGACAGGAAAGGATGCGGGACAGTAATGCAAAGCTGGGTCGAGAAATACAGATTTCGGTAAGGTAAATATATGGGTAGCTGGAGAAGCCAGTGTTATTGTAACTTTGGTTTGTACTTTTACTTCTTGTTCTAAGTAATTTAAAAGACTAATACAGCTAGGAAAAAAATTACTTGCTCAAAGATAATATTACTATAACTGGTTTATAATTCCACATAATTTGACACTAATACATAAAAACAAAACAAAACAACCAGTGAGTCTGTTTTTGGACAACATACAAAGATGTAAGTTTGTGACATCGACAACTGAAAAGGGGTAAGGACGGCATCATGTAGGAGGAGGGTTTTCATCTGTTATTGAAGTTAAGCCAGGATAAATTCAGAGTATTTTAACTTTATTTTTTAAACGTGATCCCCATGGTAACCACAAAGAAAACAGCTACTGGATATATAAAAAAAGGAAACGAGGAGTAATTCAACCATTTCACTACAAAAAAATCAACTAAACACAAAACAAGACAATAATGCAGAAACGAGAGACACAAAGGCTGTAAGGCACACAGAAATCAAATGGGAAAATGACGGAAGTAAGGCACCCGCTATCAGGGATTACTCTACATGTAAGCGGATTAAACTCTCCAATCAGAAGACCAAGACCGCAAAATGGACAAAAACACAAGATGCAGCCACCTGGCATCTACAAGAGACTCACTTGAGATCCGCAGATACAAACCGTGTGAAATGAGAGGCCGGAGGGAACACTCCATGTGAACAGTGACCAGATTAGAGCAGGTGGCCCTACCAGTATCAGGCAAAACAGACCCCAAATCAACAAGTTTACAAGACACAAAGAAGGCATTATATGTTAATAAGAAGCTCTTTACAGCCAGAAGATACAATTACAAACATTTACGCACTCAACGAGAGACCACCGAATTACGAGAAGCAGAAATCCACAAGATTGGGGAATAAGTCCTGTGATCATAGTTGGGAGACTTCGATGTCACTCACAGTAACGGACAGGACAAGCAGTCAGGAGAGAAGTAAGGACGTAGAGGACCTGAACCACACAAGCACCGACTTCTAACAGACACCCAGGGGACACTCCACCCAGCAGTGGCATACCTGTTCCTCCAAGAGCACGTTTTCCAGAACAGACCATATCTTACACCACTAATTAAATCTCAGTAGATTTTAAAAGACAGATATTATACAAAATACCTTCTCCAACCATGATAGATGAAGTTAGAAATCTGTAACATTAGAAAAATTCACAAATCTGTGGACATTAAACGTATTCAATCACTGGATCAAAGAAAAAAATCACAAAAGAAATTAGAAAATACCTATGAAAACACAGCACACCAAAACTCATGGGACCAAGGAAAGCAGTTTAAAGGAGAAGTGTATGAACTCTAAATGCTTACATCAAAGAAAAGGAAAAATGTCAAGTCAACGACCGAACTTTATAATTTAGGGAACCAGGAGAAGAGCAGGATGACCCTAAGGTCAGCAGAAGGAAGGCAGTAAAGAGGAAAGCAGAGAGAAACAAAACAGACAACAGGAAAAGAACACAGAAAATCGACAAAACCAAAAGGTGGTTCTTTGAAAAGATCAACAGTTGACAAACCTTTGGCTAAATGGTCTTAAAAAGAGAGAGAAGACTCAAATACTAAAATCAGAAATGAAAGTGGGGACATGGCTGCCGATCCTGCAGAAATACGACCACAAGAGTCCTGGAAACTGTACAACGACCTAGACAAGGGGCACAAACCCACCCAGACTGACCCTGAAGAACAGGAAATCTTTTTTTTTTTTTTTTAAGTTTATTTTTTTTATCTTGAGAGCAAGTGTGAGCAGGTGAGGGCAGAGAGAGAGGGAGGGAGAGAATCCCAAGCACACTCCCAGATGTCAGCGCAATCTCGTAATCATGAGATCATGACCTGAGCCGAAACCAAGAGCGGGACCCTTAACCGACTGAGCCTCCCAGGCGCCCCTGAAGAAACGGAAAATCTAAACAGACCCATAACTAGTAAAGGGAGGGGAAGTGGGAGCTAACATTGAACGGGTGTAAAATTTGTTTTTTCTTTCAGTTTTACTAGCATGTGACAGGCACGCAACACTGTCCCACGCCTGTTTCACGAGAGGAGTCCCGGGTCCCGGGGGTGGGTGGTCATGACAGCTACACAACGTGAAAGCACTCGACACCACAGAACTGTACACGCAAACAATCAGGCTGATGAACTTTCCACCCTGTGTATCTTACATTAAAATAAAGTGGGGGAGGGGGGGCAGGCTGTGTGCACAGTACTCCTGAGTTACAGGTAACGAGAAAAGCCTGAAGGCCGTCAAACCAGCACATCTTGGCTTCCCAGGGGAATTCTACCAGACATTTAAAGCAGAAATAATACCTATCCTTCTCAAGCTATTCCAAAAAATAGAAAAGGAAGGAAAACTTCCAGACTCATTCTATGAAGCCAGCATTACTTTGATTCCTAAACCAGACAGAGACCCAGTAAAAAAAGAGAACTACAGGCCAATATCCCTGATGAATATGGATGCAAAAATTCTCAATAAGATACTAGCAAATCGAATTCAACAGCATATAAAAAGAATTATTCACCATGATCAAGTGGGATTCATTCCTGGGAGCAGGGCTGGTTCAACGTCCGCAAATCAATCAACATGATACATCACGTTAATAAAAGAAAAGATAAGAACCATATGATCCTATCCATCGATGCAGAAAAAGCATTTGACAAAACTCAGTATCCTTTCTTTTTTTTTTTTTTCAGTATCCTTTCTTAATAAAAACCCTCAAGAAAGTCAGGATAGAAAAAACATACTTAAACATAAAAGCCATTTATGAAAAGCCCACAACTAATATCATCCTCAATGGGGAAAAACTGAGAGCTTTCTCCCTGAGATCAGGAACATGACAGGGATGTCCACTCTCACTGCTGTTGTTTAACATAGTGTTGGAAGTTTTGGCATCAGCAATCAGACAACAAAACAAAATCAAAGGCATCAAAATTGGCAAAGATGAAGTTAAGCTTTCACTTTTTGCAGATGACATATTATACACGGAAAATCCAACAGACTCCACCAAAAGCCTGTAGAACTGATACATGAATTCAGCCAAATTGCAGGATACAAAATCAATGTACAGAAATCAGCTGCATTCTTACACACTAATAATGAAGCAACAGAAAGACAAAGAAACAGATCCCATTCACAATTGCACCAAGAAGCATAAAATACCCAGGAATAAACCTAACCAAAGATGCAAAAGATCTGTATGCTGAAAACTATAGAAAGCTTATGAAGGAAACTGAAGAAGATACAAAGAAATGGAAAAACATTCCGTGCTCATGGATTGGAAGAATAAATATTGTTAAAATGTCAATACTACCCAAAGCTATCAACACATTCAGTGCAATCCCAATCAAAATTGCACCAGCATTCTTCTCGAAGCTAGAACAAGCAATCCTAAAATTCATATGGAACCACAAAAGACCCCGAATAGCCAAAGTAATAGAAGACGACCAGCGGGAGGCATCACAATCCCAGACTTTAGCCTCTACTACAAAGCTGTAATCATCAAGACAGCATGGTATTGGCACAAAAACAGACACACAGACCAATGGAACAGAATAGAAACCCCAGAACTAGACCCACAAAAGTATGGCCAACTAATCTTTGACAAAGCAGGAAAGAATATCCAATGGAAAAAAGACAGTCTCTTTAACAAACGGTGCTGGGAGAACTGGACAGCAACATGCAGAAGGTTGAAACTAGACCACTTTCTCACACCATTCACAAAAATAAACTCAAAATGGATAAAGGACCTGAATGTGAGACAGGAAACCATCAAAACCCTAGAGGAGAAAGCAGGAAAAAACCTCTCTGACCTCAGCCGCAGCAATTTCTTACTTGACACATCCCCAAGGGCAAGGGAATTAAAAGCAAAAATGAACTATTGGGACCTCATGAAGATAAAAAGCTTCTGCACAGCAAAGGAAACAACCAACAAAACTAAAAGGCAACCGATGGAATGGAAAAAGAGATCTGCAAACGACATATCGGACAAAGGGCTAGTATCCAAAATCTATAAAGAGCTCACCAAACTCCACACCCGAAAACCAAATAATCCAGTGAAGAAATGGGCGGAAGACATGAATAGACACTTCTCTAAAGAAGACATCCAGATGACCAACAGGCACATGAAAAGATGCTCAACGTCGCTCCTCATCAGGGAAATACAAATCAAAACCACACTCAGATATCACCTCACGCCAGTCAGAGTGGCCAAAATGAACAAAACAGGAGACTATAGATGCTGGAGAGGATGTGGAGAAACGGGAACCCTCTTGCACTGTTGGTGGGAATGCAAACTGGTGTAGCCTCTCTGGAAAACAGTGTGGAATTTCCTCAAAAAATTAAAAATAGATCTACCCTATGACCCAGCAATAGCACTGCTAGGAATTTACCCAAGGGATACAGGCGTGCTGATGCATAGGGGCACTTGTACCCCAATGTTTATAGCAGCACTCTCAACAATAGCCAAATTATGGAAAGAGCCTAAATGTCCATCAACTGACGAATGGATAAAGAAATCGTGGTTTATATACACAATGGGAATACTATGTGGCAATGAGAAAGAATGAAATATGGCCCTTTGTAGCAACACGGATGGAACTGGAGAGTGTTATGTTAAGTGAAATAAGTCATACAGAGAAAGACAGTTACCATATGTTTTCACTCTTATGTGGATCCTGAGATACTTAACAGAAGTCCATGGGGGAGGGGAAGAAAAGAAAAAAAAAAAAAAAAAAAAGAGGTTAGAGAGAGAGAGCCAAAGCATAAGAGACTCTTAAAAACTGAGAACTGAGGGGCGCCTGGGTGGCGCAGTCGGTTAAGCGTCCGACTTCAGCCAGGTCACGATCTCGCGGTCCGTGAGTTCGAGCCCCGCGTCAGGCTCTGGGCTGATGGCTCGGAGCCTGGAGCCTGTTTCCGATTCTGTGTCTCCCTCTCTCTGCCCCTCCCCCGTTCATGCTCTGTCTCTCTCTGTCCCAAAAATAAATAAAAAAACGTTGAAAAAAAAAAATTAAAAAAAAAAACAAAAAAACTGAGAACTGAGGGTTGATGGGGGTGTGGGAGGGAGAGGGGGGTGGGTGATGGGTATTGAGGAGGGCACCTTTTGGGATGAGCACTGGGTGTTGTATGGAAACCAACTGGACAATAAATTTCATATTAAAAAAATTATAAAAAGAAAAAGAAAAACAAAACACCAGCATATCTTCCCAGCAAGATCTACTCCTAACAAAAATACATATGTAACACAGCCTCATTCATTCCTCAAGGGAAGGAAATTATTTTCAACTCCTGTGGATGGACTGCTTCCAGTAAAGTCACGTTCTGGTCATCTGGCGTTAGTTTTACAAGACTGGAAGGAAATCATAGGGAGGGAGATTAACTAGCAAGGTGCCAGCTGGGTGTCACAAAGGAGAGTCGGGCATGGGGACTCCATGCTAGTCCTGGGGACAGCCACCAAGAGGAGCTGCCTCCTTAGCACCCGCTGCAGGGCCGGCAACAGCTGTGCCGTTCGCGTAGCTATGTGGGAAGCAACTTGGAAGGTGGCCCAAGGTATCAGACCCTGGGAGGCTGAGTGCAGAGCGAGGGGTCGGACCAGGCGTGAGAGGGCCGAGGAGTCAGAGCCTGAGGATGCAAGCTGCCACGGTGCTTTGCAGTTTCACAGTGGTGGGAGATACGCGGCCATGTGACGTTCAGGGGTCCAGCAGAGTTTAGGCAAGGACACAAAGAATCCACGGACACCAGACACGGGATAAAGGAAGGTTCGGGCTCAGACTATCCCAAGGCCTCTGGTTGGGATGCTGGTGACCCTGATAAAGGGGAGGGGATGAGGGTGGCGGGAGACAGACTCTGGACTGTGCAGAGTGGACAGAGAGCCCCGCCCAGGTGACTGACACTGTTCCAGAAGGCTGTGGAGTGTTACTTCTTCTCAGTAATGAGGTGTCGGGACAGGGCTCCGAAAGGGCCACTCCATACTCCCTTTCCCTGCGCCACTCCGCCAGCCCCCAGACCCCCACCAGGTCCCAAGGTCCCCCGCGCTGAGCTGCCTGATGCCGCAGAGCAGTCCCTCCTCTGCCCTCCCCACCCTTGGCCTGTGAGCACTCTCTTCCACCTGGAAAACGCTACTCTCCTGCGTCACCTCTCTCTGGAAACTGGACCCTCTGTCTTGTTCACCAGGATGCATCTTCTCCTTGGCCCGTCAGGGCCCCCTGATCTAACAGCCATACTGTGGCTTATTTGACTAACCTGTTTCTGTGCCTCTGTCCCGACAAACAGAACTACAAGCATTCTCCTGGTCTTTGCAACTGGTCCCTTCGTCCTTAGTCCAAACAAGTAGTCAACTGCTTAGGCGGGAATCAAACCCACTATCCGTGCAGAGGCAGGTCTACAAAACACCCTGCACGAAAGCTGGGTCCACCCCCGCATCACCCACAGAGCTGTGGGGAAGAGCACAGACAGCACGCTGCCCCTGACGCCCAAGGCACCCGCCCTCCTCAGCTGTCCCCCCAGCCACCTGAGAAGATGTTCTTGAGGTTTTCCACGGCGGCAGCAAGCTGGCTGTGCCGCACGACAGCGTCCTTCACATCCTTGAGGCTCTCAACGGTGTTGATGCTCTGCCTCCAGTCTCTGCTGACATCGGCCAGGGACCGCTGGATGTCTGTGACGTCGTTCAGAGCGCTGTGGAGCTGGCTCAGGCCTGTACGCACACCATCCAACTGGGACTGGATCGCAGCCTAGGGCAGACACCCAGGGGAGATGTGTCGGGCTCTGCACTGGGCCTGGAGCCTAAGATATTCTCTCTCTCTCTCTCTCTCTCTCTGTCTCTGTCTCTGTCTCTCCCCCCTCCCACCCCCCGGCCCTCTCTCTGGCTCATGTCTCATGATGGACAGTGCCACTGTGCAGAACTGGTACATCTGAGATTCAGACTCCCTCCACCAGTGATGCCGAATGGCCACGAGCAAGCTGTAGAGCCAGAAGGGAGGGGACAGAGAAGGGAAAGACCAGGTGGCACAATCAAAGCCAGGAACACACCTGACCCAGGAGTCATAAACTGCAGGTAGAAATCATTAAGACGGTGGTAACAGACGGCACAAGGTTCCTAAGTCACCAGTGATAATCATCTGTTAATCCCACAAGTTTCTGGAACAGATACAAATTCCGACTACAAATGTAGCGGGTCCAAACTATTTTTTAAGTGAAAGGAAAACTACCATTCTAAATAAGTCTAACCGGCCTTCAGATGCTCCATCTTGGGACAAATGAATGACCCTCACCCGTCTCATCAAGCCTGCCATTACCTGGATGCTAAAAGCGTTTTCGACTGAAGAGGTGACCTTGCTGCCTCATTCTCTTAAGGGTGTTCCTTTGGGACTTCCGATATTCCCACAATCTCCTTTGTGAATCTACTGCTTGGTAATACAGGGTTGGAAGGAATGTGTTAAGGAAAGGTGATGTTCCATTCTGCCTCTTTCCAGATCGTCACAGAATCCAATTTAATTTAGCAAAACTACAATGAAGATGTTGTGCAGAAACCCAGAACTCAAAAGAAAGAGATCCGTCCTGATTGGGAGTGAAGCCGACGCCCATGCCCTCTCTGGTCTCGTACCTTCAATCTGGCCTCCACAGAGGCCTTTTTCCGGGCCTCTCTTCTGCGATACTGCTCGACTTTATCCAGCTGGTCCGGGCGCTGAAGCATCCCAGCAACCCTTTGGACCGCTGTCGCAACAGCCTCCCGGTCTGTTTCCTTCATGATTACAAAGCAGGTGGGATGTCTGCACCTGTCATGCTAGAGGTGTCCTGTGAGGGCGGGGGGAGAGTGCGGGAGGAGGTCAGGGAAGGGAGAAATAGCAGGTACAGAACTCATTCCCCTAACAGTCAGCTGTTCACAACGGAGCTGTAAAGACAGCGTTTGAGATCATTAACCCATTAAACCTGAAAGCTGAACCGGGATTACGAGCTCCTTAATACGAAATGCAAACCTTCAGCACTCTGATATGAAGACAGTTCTACCCCTAAGTGGAACGGAGGCACTCACAGGTATGAACTCTGATCTCTGAACAGAGAACGTGTCCGTGGGGACTTCAGACCCCTCATCCTGTCAGATGTCGGTCTCCAAGGGACTTCTCTTCCCTAGACAAGGCCAATTTCTGGAGCCTTCACAGAACCCTTTGGCCACATCGGTGGGGCGGCTGTGCCCAGAGGCCTCGGTGAGGACGCGGAGGCACAGGACCAGCACACACCTCGACATGCCTCACCCCTCCCCTGCTCAAGTCCCAGCCCACGCCCTAGGGTTCCCCTCAAAACTCACTGCCGTCTGTAATACCCAGCATTCTGCTGCCTGCACTGGACAGCCCAATAAACAAAGATGAGGGCCAGAAGGCACCTGTGCTCAGGTACAACGTGCAGGGCACGGACGCTTGCCTGCCGGGCAAACCTACCTTCCAACCCAGCTCCAGAGCTCTATTCCTGGCACCAACAGGGGTACCTGGTGAGGCCTGCCAAATGAGAGGGTTTCATACACGCGGGATCCCCTGACCTCAGCTACTGAACTCCTACTTCTGCGCATGTTTGCTGTATACAGCTTCTTAAAGCGAAAGGGCCATCCTCTCCCTTAATACTTGACTCCTCATTCCCACAGCTTTCAGAAAAACCCAGAACTGCACCGGCTATCTCCGCCATGGGCTCTGTATCAGGTAATCACTGGGTGCAGGATGCGCCTTTCTGCTCCTCTTTCGAAAGGCACTGCGCTGCAACCAGTCCTTCCCACCAATGCCCACCAATGCCGAGAATCTAACGGGACAGAAAAATGCGCAGATGCCAAAGGCAACCAGCCTTAAATTCCACCATCCGAAGGCAGGCGTTTCTTCCTCAGCCGACACTCACTGCAGAGGTAACCCGCGCTTCCACCGGCCGCACACCTGCACGGTTTTCCGCACGGGGTGGGACGGTAACCGCAGAAGCGGGCCTCCAGCCGGTCGCAGGTGCGCACAGCAGGCCTCGGACGGCCCCCTGCGGCTGGCTCGGTGCCCCCCGAAAGCTCCCCAGCGAGCGGCGCTCTCGGAGTCGACAGGCCCCTACCCACCGGGGTGAGGGGAGACATCGCGGCCTCAACCAAGCCTTCCGGGCCACAGAGCGGCCGGGCCGCGACAGTCGAGAGCCCGGCTGTGCTGCCCGTTTCCCAGCCCGACCCCTCCCATTCCCCCCTCCGTCCCCTCCGTCCTCGCACCGCGCCGACCACCGCCCAGGAGCTCGCGCTCCTCCGCCGCCGTCTACGACTCACCGCCTGCGCCGCCGCCGCCGCCGCCGCCGCCGCCGCCGCCGCCGCCGCCGCCGCCGCCGCCGCCGCCGCCGCCGCCCGGCTCTGGGCCCGGAAGTAAGCCGCCCACAGACACTTCCGCTTCCGGCCGCGCGCCGGAAAGGCGGGGCCTGAGCTGTCAGACCTGTGGGGTGGCTGTCTCCTCCCACCGGGCAAGGTAGCCTTCAGGACCGGGTCCCGGCCCGGGTCGCTCCCACGGGGGTGGAGTGAGGAGGGTCCCTTCCTCACTCAGCCCCTCTTATTCCAGCCCTTCCCGTCCTCTCCCCTCCGCGGCCCCAGGCCGGCTGTTCTGTGCACCTGCCAGTGCCTCTCCTTGGGCACCGTTCTCAGTACTCATCTTCACTATGGTGTCTTTCCCCGTGTGTCCTTTCTGTAACCCTCTGTGACCTCCTTCAGTGAGGGAGCCACTGTGCCCCTCCATCGCTCCGCCTCATCTTGAGTATTTCCGCCATGGTTTCCATTACTGGGGCTCTGTGTATTTATTTGTCCACATCTGTCTTTCCTGTCACAATGTGGCAGGGGTTTTGTGGCCTTCGCCGTGCCCCGGCTCCTCCCCAGACCCGTGACTGGCGTAGGGCAGATATTCAGTAAATTAATGAACAAGGTGGGTAACGGTTGGTAATCAGTCACATCTGACTGTGAAGTTCAACACCCAGCTTGTTACTTCGCAGCTTCTTAGCTGTTGTTACACCTTGGAATCAAAAATGAGCCCAGCCCCTCAGGATCAGCACATCTCAAGATCACCCCTTGTAATGAGTACAAACAAAACAGAAGCCCACCTGGGAACAACCCACAGTAAGACTGGTTGTCACAAAATGCTAAGAGGGTGGAGGCCAAGCTGTGGGGTGGGGGGTGGGTCTTGGGGATGGGGAGTGTCACTGGGCAGAGGTGCAGGGGTGGGAGGTAGGGGGGGCTGCACTAGCTGGAAAGAAGAGGAGGAAGCAGGTCCCTGAGTTACTGTGTGAGGAGAGGCCCACTGGCCAGAACTAACCTCCAGAATGAGCGAGAACATGTGTTAAGCCACTCAGATTTCAGGGTTTGCCTGTTGTGGTAAGAAGCGCTATTTGCCTTATACTGACGGAAAACAGATCCTTTCGCTACATTACAGTTACTAGACCGTACAGATGGGCACCTCCTGAAATCCTGCCAAGATCAATCAAACAGGAAGGAGACCAGAACATGGCAGGCATGGGAGCCAGCAGGGAGGAGAGTGGGGGCAGCAATGCAGGGGTGGGGCGCACAAGCATGTGCACACACCTGGACCCAAGGAGGGTGGGGGAGGGGGATGCAGGTGTGTGAGCCCCTCCCCCCCCATTGCTGTGGTCGTACAAACCGCAACTTGCCATCAGCTGAACGGCTGAGGAGGGGCAGTACTGTGGCACGATACCAACTCCGAGAGTGGACCCCTTTGTGGTTTCATCTGTACCTAGTAATTTATGAAAATATATTACTAAGTTGAACAATGGATGTACACAAAAAGTTGAAATTATGTTTGAAATTGTGAATGTAAAGGTACTTTGAAACTAATGAATAAAAAATTTGCCAAATTTATCAAAGCTTTTAGGACTTATTTCAAATTCGGCAACATTTAACATACCACCTGGAGCTTTGGGCTGTGGACATCTGCGTTTGGAGATAGGGCTCCCTAATAACTTCCTCAGCCAATATGGGTAGAAATGAGATGGTTGTTAAAGGGCTTTATGCTTTTTCCTCCTTAAAACTAAAAAACCCAAATCTCGATTAAAATTTTTTTTGACTTCTCTTTTTGGCAGACCGAACAGCCTCCTGTAAAATGTTGGATGAAAACAGCAAGCCCCTTTGAAATGCACAGGTGAGCCCAAGCAAGCTCAGGAAAGCATGATGGGCAACTGCCCTAGGGCAAGGACAGGTGGGGGTGGGAGGGACCTGATGCCCAGGGTGGGCTTTCACATCCACGTGGGACAGGTGGGGTCTGGACCAAGGGTGCAGCCTCAGTGTAAGAGTGGATGGCGCAAACAAACAACAAAGCCCCAAAACAGTTTCTCCCAGGTACTGGGAACCCTGAGTCAGGGAAGCTCCCCACCCAGGAGCTCATAGCTGCGGGCCTGCATTTCACTTGGGAGTGACCCCTCCTCATCCTGGAAGCTCTCACTGAAACCTTTTGGCAGAAGCAGCCCCAAGGATGCTTGTAGGAAAGACCCCGGCCTTGGCAGGAGTGCAGAGTGGGGTGCAGCAGCTGGTCCTTGTCTGTTCTGGGAGAACAGGGACCTTGATTCGCTCTAACTTACACCTCGTTAAGAGCACATGTCAACGATAGCCACCGAAGCAGAATTGTAACTTCCAGACAAATCGGGGGAAGGAACACAGGAAACACAGGCAATCCCCTAGGGACATAGGAAAGGCCAGAAATACCAGAGGGCCTGTGTAACTAGAGACACGAGAAGTAGAAACACATGCAAATATACCAATTATCAGAGCACAAGTAAATGGACTGTAAAACAGCCGAACATGGAAGGAACGGGATGGTCAGTGTGCAGGAGTCTGACGTGTAGTCAGGGCCATAGAAAGTTGATGGGGCAAGATAATATCAGACTGAGTAGGCTTTATGTCAGAGGCACTCAGTTATTTCTTAAGATGCTAAATGCATAAGCCATAAAGAAAAAGACATTTAAAATTTTAACCTCTTGTATGCTATTTTAGAGAATCTCTAAATGAAAAGACAAGCCACAAACAGAAAATCTGTAACTGAGGAGACGCTGCTATCCTGACATAATGAGAACGTGCAGAGACCAACCAGATGGGCACACGAGTGCAGGAGAGACCGGAAGGGCCCGAGCAGCCCTCCCGGCTGGAGGCCAGACCAGTGGTGCCTCCCTGTGTCCTTAGGAAGGCCTCGGGGCCCCCTCCTGCCCTGCAGCCCGCATGAGCCTCAGACTGCAGCCCAGGGTGCTTCCCACATGGGCCCTGCTGTGTCCCCTCTCACCCAGGCCTCTGTGACCTTGTCCCACCCACTCCTTGCCCTCTGGCTCCCAGACTAGCCCCAGCCCTGCAGGCTGCTGTTCTTGTGACTCTCAGTGTGGCCTTGGTCACCTGGGCTACCCTGCCCCAGTCTGTGCAGTGCCCGTGTCCTTCTGCCTTGCAGAACTTGGTTCTGTGGTCACGTGTCAGCACCCTGTCCCTGTGCACACTCAGGGATGTCAGCTCCAGCACAACACCGACCTCTTTCTTTCCTTGCTGTGTCCCCGGCACCGTCACAGGCCTGGCACTCAGCAGAACCTCAAGAGCACCGCTGGTGGACATAAGACAACTACCAACCAGGGCGCCTGGGTGGCTCAGCCAGTTAAGCATCCGACTTCGGCTCAGGTCATGACCTCACCGTTGACGAGTTCAAGCCCCACATCGGGCTCTGTGCTGACAGCTCAGAGCCTGGAGCCTGCTTGGGATTCTGTGTCTCCCTCTTTCTCTGCTCCTTCCCTGCTCATGCTCTCTCTCTGTCTCAAAAATAAATGTAAACATTTAAAAAAAACCCCACAAAAAACAACTACCTACCATTCTGCCCCAGGTGGACAAAACCAGTGTGCCCAGTGATGCCAAGTGTCGCAGTGACAAGAGGCCTGGTGGGGGCTGGAGGGGGCTTGTGGACTGATGTCCCTCAGACTTCATACTCGAGACCTGCTCTGCTGGGCCACGGGGACGGGACCAGTGCCCCGAACAAAGAGGCTGCACAGAGCTCCCCAGCCCCTTTCTCCATGTGAGTGCAGCGACTTTATGGCCCTTCACCAGGCCTGCAGCATCCTAATCACAAACCTGCACACGCTCACACATGCACACACTCACGGGGGCCAGGTGCCTGCTCCCGCAGGACAGGTCAAGTCTGGGGGACCCTAAAGGCACCTGGGAGGGTCCCCCACCCCTCAACGATGGGTAAGAGGGGGCTGGTGGGTGGAGGGAGGGAGCTCTGCTGAGGCCACAGCACGCGGGGCCAAGCGCTCAGCCTCCTGCCTGCATCTTTGGGCCCCAGCATTTTATTTTTACCTTTTATCCAGTGGTAAAGGACTGCCTTAGAATGAAATGAATCAACACACTGAAGGAAATAGTTACTTCATCTGGAAAATCAAGTAGACATTTCTGTTTGTGGTAAACATGAACTAACGTGATTTATTTTATATCAATATTGCATATTGAATACAAACCCTACTATCAGGAATATATTTGAAAGCTGTTTCTAAAGGCACTGAGAAAACAGTATAAAAAGTTACATTATAATATTTCCATTTTAAAAAATTCAGCAAGTCAGTCCAGATATTAAAAACTTTTCTCCTCCAGTAGAAACTATAAAAATATACAATTTGTGTTCATCTCCTCCTGTCCATCCATTCTTATGTTACATTTGATTTTCATATGTTTTCAGCTACATAAGCAAAAGCTACAAGACACAGAAAACCCTAACCCTGTAATTGGTACTGGTAATGACGTTTAAAGAGGAAGTGACCACATCTGCACCTCCTACATGCCATCATCTTCCCACATGATGTTTCAGGAAGGGTGTGGCTGTGAAATAACGAAAGTGCTGACTCAGGGTCGTTCTGCTGGTGTTGACCCAGGAGAGGAGGGAACCCGGGCCCAGAGCGTTCAAGGGCCCCGGGTGTATGAGGGGCATCTCAGGAGGGGACCTGGGCCTGTTGAGTTCAAGGCACCCCAGACAGGTGCACAGTCACATCTCACAGAGGGCCAGGACCTGGGCTCTGGGTTTGACTAGGAAAGAAGGAAGAAGATTCTGCAAGTCCACCCCAGGTCTCAGGGAGTAAGTCTCCAGATGCCCAGAGAGCACAGGCGTTTGTGCCCTGCAGCAGAACCGGGTGAGGAGGGCCCGGGGCCAGCCAGAGGTCCCCAGGTGTCCCTGGGTGGTTGTGCCACCATCGTAATGGTCAGGGGAGACTCTGGCAGTAGAAGTGAAGACAGCACAGCACCAGTGTCACCCTTTGCAAGGCCTCAGTGGGTGAGGAGAGGCTGCTGGGCTGGCCTTGTGTGTCCCAGAGGGCCACGCATTGACCACTCCACACCCTGGGCTCCAGTGGGTGACCTCCCGTGTCAGCCCCAGGAAGAAGCCCTCAGCTCCCAGCATCCCGCATGGGGGACCCCCCACAAAGCTGGCAACAGGCGCACCGGTGCCCCAGGATGTGTCTAAGGGTCCTGCCAGCTAAACCCCGAATTCTAACAAGGCTTCAGCATTAACCCAGCTGAACATTGATACCCAAAGCCCTAGGTGATGGAGAAGAAGGCCCCACACTGAAGGGTAGAACGTACCGTTGGCGGAGCAGCAAGTCCCTGACTGGAGGCTCCCGCCACCTCCTGAGACTCCCAGATGGGGGTGACTTTAGGAACAGATGCCCTTGTCCCTGAGGAGCAGGTGTGCGTCCACCACGGTACAAGTGGGCTCAGTGGAGACCTTCATACCCTGATGGCACACCCCTCGCTGATGGCACCGGCGGGGCGCGGAGGGGGCCCATCTCTGGTGGTGACCGTGGGGTGACTGGGACTCCACTTTCTGATTCACAACGTTGTGTCTGGGGATCCTACAGTTGGGATGTGTGGGTGTACAGTTCTAGAAAACAATTTCTGTCTTGTCTCTAATGATTCTTCCTGAGGTGGTGGTTGGAATCCCCATTTGAAAACCTGTATACAGCCAGCAACACAGCCTCCATGGACAACTTGACTTTTTTTTTACCTCTTTTCTCTACGTTTCGTCCTTCTCTCTGCTTCCAAACCCAGAGTCTGTAAACTCGAAATTACACAATGTACTGGAGACAGATTAGCACAAACCATCTTCAGAGGCCCATTAAAAATCCCAGAGACTTCCAGAAGGAACAGGATATCATCCTGTCAATTTCCACTCTGGGTGTGGCCTCAACCTCCACCGTGAGGTCGAGGAGCACGTGCTGCGTGTAGTAGTGAGGGCAGGACCTGGTGCAGACAGGCTCTTTTGCCTGGAACCTTCCAGATTCCTTCCGTGAATGGGGGCATGGTCACCTGTGGCTCAAAAGATTATATCCCTAATTTGTACCCAGGGTGTGGCTGCTCTCTTCAGTCCACTCCGTGGAGGCGTCGACCCGCCTCCACGGCGCAGGCGGAGCTGGGAGGTGAGCACGGGGATCCCGGGAGACCACACCGCATGACTGGCCAGGTGCCCACTGCGTCCTGGAGAGAGGGGTGTGCCCTGCCAGGCTGACATGTCTCACTCTGGCCACTTTCTGGAAAATTGTGAACAGACTTAACACCACGTGGCATTGAAGGACTTGCGTGACATTTTACAAAGTACACAATATGCTACTGCACACGCTGCCCACACCTAAGGAGGCCTGGACTCATGCAGCTTTGCAGAACGGCTCTGACCCCCCACCTGCCATCGCAGCTGAGGGGTAAGTCTGGGCGTGCGGAAGAGGCTAGCTTTTAGAAACACCCGCCCTACGGCAGGAAAGCACACTCAGGGGCTTTGGGGGGCATCAGTGTTGGCAAGGCACTTCTGGGGAACATGCCGGGCACCCCACCCTGGCTGTGGCTTGCCCACGGGGGTGAGTCCAGGGGCTCGCGCTTGACAACGGGTGTGGTGCCAGGAGCTCTGCAGTCACAGCCCAGTGTAGGGGGCTGGTGACCGTGTGCACAGAGGTGGCGGGGCGGATCTGGCTCGGGAAGGCCATGCACATGCTGCAGGCAGGCACAGTGTGCGGGGCGTAAGGGCGCCGGCTCCTTGCCGGGTCTGAGTGGAGCCCTGCTGCTCAGGTGAGCCCCCAGCATGCTGTGCCCCAGGTGTGGAGCATACAGGTGGGGTCTGGAGTCTGACTCTGTCTTCAGGTGTATCCTGGTAGGGAAAGTGACCAGCTGTCTCTTGGCCACCCCACTGGCTCCCAGCCACACCTGGCCTGGGGACACGAGGTAGCCGTCTGCTGCGTCCTCAGACCCAGAGTCGTTCTCCAGCTTGACGGGCACATCAAGTGACAACATGGGGTTGCATGGGGCTCCCGCGGGCACCGGCCCCCCTCGAAACTTGGCGTCCTCGGTGGAATAGCCCCCCGCTGCGAGACGCTGCCCTCTGGGCGGAGGGAGCCCATTGTCCAGGCTCCCCTGGGGGAAGGGGCAGCTGGGCAGAGGGGGCCCCTTGCAGCCGTCCTGCAAGGCTCTGCTCGTGCGGCTGGCATAGGCACCGGGAGAGTGGCTTCCTGGGTGACAGCCGGGTGAATTCCGGAAAGCAGTAACCCCACTGCTATGGACAGCGCCCTGAACACCGGGGCAGGACACGCAGGAGCCACGGGACACGGTGTGTGTGGAGAACGGGTCACTCTTACTGGGTCCCAGCTTCACGTTGGTGCCACCATCTGGACCATGTTTCCCTGTCATCCAGTTCTGGTGCCTCATGGGTCCAGGCGCCTCAAAGCAGCAACTATACGCAGGTCTTTCCCTCCGCCCCCTGGCTCCGGGAGTGCTGCCAGGCACCCCCCCGTGCTCCTCTCCTCCCCTGTCCCTGCAGAGAGGAGAGGACCCATCAGAGCAGGAATGAGGATCATCGCACCGACTTGGGTGGGGTCTCCAAGGGGAGGCACTGAATTGGCATGATACTGGCTGAACCTGCGAGGGCTGCAGTGTGCTGGGGCCCAGCCACACCCCTGCTTTCGGCCCACCCAGCAGCCCTATGACCCTGGCACCGGCATCCTCCCGTAATGAGCCTCCCCTGGCCTCTTGGATGACCTGGGGTGCCGGGCAGGAGCAGGGAGGGCGTGTGCCACTCACCCCGCCCTAGGGAGGCACCTCGATGAGGCATACGCCATGTGTCAAGGGTCAGACACACCCAGCCCAGATGCAGAGGGCCCCGTCGAACTGTAAGGCAGACAGATGCCCTCTCTCCAGCGGCTTCTGTGAGCCAGACCCTGCTGCTGGCACGCAGGCCTCCACCTCACCACGCCTTGCGGTGTCAGGGCTGGCACCTGCTGTGACAGGGGAGACGGTGCCCCAGAGGAGCAGGTGGAGCCCTGCAGCCACACAGCCAGGCCAGTCCTCCAAGAGGAGACCCCTGGTCGGGGTGGGGGCTGGGGCGGGGGCCCATGGGAGGAGGGAGTGAAGAGGGTTTCTGAGTGAAGGTGAGGGCAGAGGACAGGGTGGTCACCCACGGTCCCGGCTTCAGGTTGAGGGTGAGTGCACAGGTCGTGACAGCCCCGGCTGAAGCACCTGCTGTCCCCTGCCACACCTCAGACATGTGAGGACAGCTCCCAGGTGTGCCCCTGTGTGCCGCACTCCCTCACGGCGAGGCTCACCTGTCATGAACAAAGCCACCAGACCAGCAGACGGTGGCTCTTTGCTCCCTTAACGCACAGCTGGGCCACAGCACCACTTACCCTGCGGCCCCCTCGGGGTCAGAAACGAGGTCCGGGCTGCTCCTGAGGCAGGGACATGGGGCTCTGGCTGGAACCCGGGCCCGGCAGCCTGCATCCGCTTGTGCCTTGAGCACTGAAATGTTTTCTCCAATGCTCCTCCCTGTCAGGGTTTAGATGGGGGAACAGCAGTCACCATGAGTGGCTCAGCACAGACACCCACACCCTCCGGGGCGTCTCCCGGGAATGCACCCCAGCATCAGGAGGCAGCGAGAGCCCCTGAGGGACAGAGACACATTTCACCCGTTTAAAACAGTGACGCGGTGCATTTGTAAAAGTACCTGCTAGGCAGTGGGGTTTTCCATGCGATGCTGGGTCACACAGACTCGAGGCGGCTTTTGCTCTGCGAAGAACAGATAATAGCAAAGTGCGTGGAGATGGCGTTTTTGCTGCCGGAAGGAACTAACACCATGCCCGGTGCTGCTGCCATGCCGGGAGGGGGCACAATCATGACTCACACTTTCCGGTTCTTTCTAGACTGTGAAGTCTCTCCGTGGCTAAAGATTCCAATTCACATCACTCATCAAGCCAATAAAGGGCTAAAGAAATTGCTTCAGAAAATAGACTTACACATAAAATGCGCTTTTGTTTTTCTCCGCAGGACCAGAATGAAAATACAGTCAATTTTTGTGATTTCCACTAATTGTGTTCCATTAACTCACCATGCACGCGCAGTGACTATGGAACCGTCTTTCCTAGGGCAGTGAGCACACGCTCACTCACACAAATCACAGAGCTCCTCGTCTCAGATTCTAAGCAAACTCAGCCTCATAGACACTATTTCATTATTTTCCAAAGAACAAAACAAGCCTCAGAAGTGTAAAGTGACTTCCTTTAGGCCACCTCTCTAGCAGATGTCAGCCTTGGACTCAAGTCCAGGCCAATGGGCCTCAGAACCACAGATCCCTATCCTATATGCTGGTCCTTCTCCATCCTCTGGCCATAGCTGTAAGGACCAGAGACAGGGGAGCAGAGATGGGGGAGCAGAGATGAGGAACCAGAAATGGGGGAGCAGAGACCGGGGAGCACAGAGGGGGGAGCAGAGATGGGGGAGCAGAGATGAGGGAGCAGAGACAGGGGAAACAGAGACAGGGAGCAGAGACTGGGGAACCAGAGACAGGGGAGCAGAGATGAGGGAGCAGAGACAGAGGAAACAAAGGGGGGCAGAGACTGGGGAGCAGAGACTGGGGAGCAGAGACAGGGGAGCAGAGACGGGGGAACAAGAGACAGGGGAGCAGAGATGAGGGAACCAGAGACAGGGGGAACCAGAGACAGGGGAGCAGAGATGGGGGGCGGGGAACCAGGGACAGGGGAGCAGAGATGGGGGAGCAGAGACCAGGGAGCAGAGACGGGGACTACACTGTCATCCTCATATGCAAATAAGAGCATCTGGTGACAAATTCTTTGGCACACTGCATGTTCACATCACAAATGACTGCTAAATCCCTTGAATAGGACTTTGGAGGACAAATACTTTAGTGAGTTCGTGAATTGATGCCAGCTGCGGGAGCGCTGGGTGACTTGTGAGCCACAGCGCCCCCCCCCTCCCCCGCCGCAGGTGCTCGGGGCTCTGGCGTCTGCCTGCACTTTCCGGCGCGGGTGCCAGGGAGCAGTAGGAGTCCTCCTTGCATGCCCCCAGGAGCGAAAAGCCAAGGGAGGGTAAGATAAGATTTCCCTCTACTTGGTTTCAGGGCTGGAAAAATGGGAAAGAGGAAGCTCAGTATGGGTTTCAATTATGACAAGCCAAAAAAACCCACAAAAAACAACAAAAAAAAAAGGTTAAAAACAGAAAGCTCTGGGACGGTAAATGAAGGTGGGAGTATTTCAGAGTGAGGGGCTGGCGGGGGAGGGGAGGGACAGGGAGAAAGCCGGTGTGGAGACTGGTGGCCTCTGCTTGTGGGCCCAGGTCGTCTCAGGCGGCACCCTCTGGGGTTTGGCACCTTGGAGAGTCAGCTTGCTTCCTCCCTCGCCTGCTTTTAGTCTTCTCCCTTGGGTAGGGCATGTTTAGGACACGGTGCATCTTTCAGAGGGCATATATGTTTATTTTTAAACGTTCCAGTAACTGCCGTCTCAGCATGCTGGCATGGCCATTGCTCAGGGTGGCTCTGTTCCTGGAAGCCACCCCCTGGCCCTGCACCCGAGACCAGCAGCAGGGAGGTGGGGGCTCGTGACCTGCAGACCAAGGCAGACCATGCCACACGGGCAGAAGGGAGAGCCTTCTGAGCCCCCTCCCCGGAATGGGGGCCCTCCTTCCACTGCAGCTGCTGTCAGCTTTTCTCACCATCTAAAGGTCACCTGGAATTAGTCAAAGGTTATCTGTGGACACTGACGAGGGACGGACCCTCACACCCACAAGAGGGAGAGTCACAAAGAGAAGACCCCTGGGCACCACCTGCCATCCTGGCGCTACGTGGGCAGGCAAGCAGGAATCCCCTAGACGGGCCACAGAGCCCTGGGACTCTTATGGAGGGAACCCGGTTGTGGGGGAGATGCTTGGCCAAAGACTCTTCATCCGGACGTCAGCAGACGTGTAAGTAGGACCACGGGACTCAGGGCTAAGAAGGGGATCCTGGTGGGGGCAGTGTTCCCACCGGTGATGTGGCTTCCAGGACAGAGGCACACACACCGCACCAAAAGTGACCCACGGAGGGAGGCAAGCAAACGTGTCAGATGCTGCTGTCGCAGAACTAAACCTCATCTGCCATCACAGACCTGAGAGCTGAGGGGTATGGACCAGTCCCCTTCTGCACTCAGGCCCATCCCCATCAGGCAGTGGTTTAAGGGACCGATACCTTCCCTGGGGAGGCACCAGGACCTAGGAAGCCAGACACTCTTGGGCAAGGGAGGGGAGAAGACGTAGGCTGTGCACCTACCTCCTAAAAGGGCCCAACGGGGTTAAGGGGCAGGATCTGAGTGAGGCTGAGGCTTTCCCTGTTGGTGGAGACAGGAGGGGGAACAGGGGTTCCTGGAGGAGAAGATGAGGTCTGGCCAGTACGCACAGCGTCACAGGCAGGATGCAAAACACACAGTGACAGCATGCTGGCGAGGAGGGTGCTGAGAAAGCCTCCCTCCTGGGGTGAGTGCCCTGTGGCCCTGGCAGAGGGGTCTTTGCAGCTGGAAAGCTATACTGCTTTGATGTCACTCAACCTGAGAGCCCAGCCCTCCTCCAAGCGATTGGGTCTAAGCCCTGGTGGGTGTTAGTCGCTGCAGCCCTGCAGCGGGGAGCTGCTGGCTTGGCTGAGCCCCACTCTAGGGACAGCCACTGACGGATAAAGAAGTGGGTTGGGGACTCAGAGGTCTGACATACTGCATCTGTAGCAGGTACAGTCAGATCTCAGACACCCTGCCCCCCCACCCCCCTCCCTTGGTCTTACTCATACTGTGTGGAAAACACAATTCACAGATGCACGTTTTGAATCACTCTCAGGACGCTGACCCACAAAACACAGGCCTAGTCTGTTCCGCAAAGTTTAGGTGTGAATCGCCTAGAAAACTCGATGTGGAGTGTTTTCTAGCACTGAAAAGCCGAGAAAAGTCGGCTGCGCAGAAGCGGCAGCCGTGTCCCCACTGCCTGGGCGCCGGCGCCTCCTGCATCGGTCCCTGCACTAAGCCCTGTGCGTGGGCGGAGGGACCGCACAGAGGAAAGAAGGCTGCGGCCCCCCACCTCCCACCCCATGATGACCAGCGCTCAGGGCACCTGCCTCGAGGCTGTAACTGGGGGGCTGGGGACACAGCGGTGCAGGCGCTTTGTGGTTCCACCACTCGCAAACATGAGTGTGAAAGTACTTCCTCTGCTCGTTCTTTCCTACACAACGTACTAGCTTTAAAAGCACCAAACTTCTCAAGTTATTGCTCGCTGGAAACGAACAAGAATAGAAGATTCTAAGTGCCAAGGCTCTTGTTTTAACCGCCAGCAGCAGTGAGCGTGGCTGTGTTCTAAGGGACTTTCACTCACTTTGTGTCCACTGAGCCTGAGACGTCCACCCTGTGCTTCACTCTCAGAAACGCACTCTTCATTTTCATCTCCGCCACGGAAGGAAGGAGGACGGGCACCACGATGCAGAACAGTGACAGCCGAGGGGGCAGGACTGTCCCTGATGGAGTCTTCCTCTTCTGTCCAAACAGGAATTTTAGTTTTCCTTGAAACTGCATTGTCTGGTGTGTTAAAGACAGAAACGGAGGTGTGGTCACAGAGCACATTAGCAACACCATCAGAGAATGCAGAACTTACATTCTCAGGAATAGAAATGTGGAGAAAAATCTTATCCTGAGCCACTTATGAGACACAAACCAACAGTTCTTCCACACTCGGCCTCCTGGGGATGTGGACTATCCCCAGGCCTCCAGGACAAGTCACAGTTTCTCTGCAGTCTCCATAATCTCCTTTAACTGAAAAGCATGTTCTCGTGTGCACATTTATGTGTATGTGGGGGTGTGGGTGTGGGAGCTGAGCCTCACACTCTGGGTGCTCGTGTGCATCAGCGTGAGATGTCACTGGCCCATCGCAGAGCCGTCAGCCACCCCTGGCAGGATTTGCTGGAGGAGGTAGTCTCTGAGGGCTGTTCCAGATTTGACTCTCCATTTCAGAACTGTCATTCCTTCACTCATGATGATAAAGCTTGGGGACAAGTTCATTTTATCCAGAGTATATAACGTGAGTTAAACAGCCAACAAGTAATTTCGGAGTTTGTGATAAAAGAAAATAAAAGATCCTTTTACAGTGGAAAAGCTAATCTAAATTACTAAGTGACTTCAGGGCATTCCTGATGGAATGACCCCACAGGGCATGTGGGTGGCTCAGTCCATTGGCTGAGTGTCCAACTGTTGATTTAGGCTCAGGTCATGATCTCAGTTTGTGAGATCAAGCCCTGGGTCAGGCTCTGTGTAGAATGTGGAGCCTGTCTGGGATTCTCTCTCTCTTTCCTTCTACCTCTGTCCCTCCCCTGATCATTCTCTCTCTCTTTCAAAGTAAATACACATTAAAACAACCCCACAATGTGTCCTTTTCTCCCCTGTCCTTCCACCCTCTCCTCATCCCTCCCCTCATCCACCCCCTCATCCATCCATCTATCCATCCATCCATCATCCATCTACCATCCATTCATCCATCCACCATCCACCATCCATCCATCCACCACCCATCCATCTACCATCCATTCATCCATCCACCATCCATCCATCCATCATCCATCCATCCACCATCCATCCACCATCCATCCATCCACCACCCATCCATCTACCATCCATTCATCCATCCACCATCCATCCATCCATCATCCATCCATCCACCATCCATCCACCATCCATCCATCTGTCACCCATTCATCCATCCACCATCCATCCACCATCCATTCATCCATCCACCATCCATTCATCTATCCACCATCTATCCGTCCATCCATCATCCACCATCCATCCATCCATCCATCCATCCACCATCTATCCGTCCATCCATCATCCACCATCCATCCATCTACCATCCATCCATCTGCCATCCTTTCATCCATCCACCATTCATCCATCTACCATCCATCCATCCATCCATCCATCATCCACCATTCATCCATCCATCCATCCATCCATCCATCCACCATCCATTTATCCATCCGTCCATCCACCATCCATCCATCCATCATCCACCATCCATCCATCTGCCATCCATCCATCCACCATCCATCCACCATCCATCCATCCATCCACCATCCATCCATCCATCCACCATCCATCCATCATCCACCATTCATCCATCCACCATTCATCCATCCATCCATCCATCCATCCACCATCCATTTATCCATCCGTCCATCCACCATCCATCCATCCAACATCCACCATCCATCCATCTGCCATCCATTCATCCATCCACCATCCATCCATCCAACGTCCATCCATCCAACATCCATCCATCCATCCACCACCCATCCATCTACCATCCATCCATCCATCCATCCATCATCCACCATCCATCCATCATCCACCATTCATCCATCCACCATCCATCCGTCCATCCACCATCCATCCATCCATCATCCACCATCCATTCATCCATCCATCCACCCCTCTATCCCTCCATCAATCCATTTTCACCATCCATTCCCCCATCTTCCCATCTTCCATCTATCTATGGATTCACTAAATGAACAAACATTTGCAAAGCACCCACTGCTTGTTAGTCATGTGCTTGGTGTGGAGGATCCAAGGCAGTTGTGTTCAACATCCAGCTCACCAGAGGGAAAAAAAAAAAAAGCCCTGATTTGTTATGTTTGCCAATTTCTTTGGTAGAAATATTCCCATCATGGCTGATTTCAAGCTACCAACTAACTATCAACTAGACCTCCAAATTCCTGATGTTGTAACACTGGGTTCTCACGGGCAGCCTTAGCCAGTGGAAACAGAGTGGCTTCCAGAGAGTCACAAGGGAGTACCGGGAAGAGCCCTAAGTCATGCCCGCTCCCCTGTTCTCAGTGCATTCCTTGTAAATGCCTGAGGCGTTTCCAGTGTGTGCAGAAATGAGTTTCACAAATTAATATAATGGAACTTTTTTCAGATAAGTGTCTTTGGGTTGTTTCCTCTATTCAGTGCATCGTTTTACAGTTTCATTTTAACCTATATTTTATTTTATTAAAAAAATTTTTTTTTGATGTTTATTTATTTTTGAAGGAGAGAGAGACAGACCGTGAAGGAGGAGGGGCAGAGAGAGAGGGAGACACAGAATCTGAAGCAGGCTACAGGCTCTGAGCTGTCAGCACAGAGCCTGATGCAGGGCTTTAACCCATAAACCACGAGATCATGACCTAAGCCGAAGTCAAAGGCTTAACTGACTGAGCCACCCAGGCGCCCTCTTTTTTAATCTATATTTTAATTTATGCATGATTGTCTAGTAAAATCCCTCCAGTTTTATGTCATCTGGAAATAAGAATTTCCAATTTACTGGGAATTGGTTATCCAATTTTAAAAAGTGAACATTCCTTATCAGCCAATAGATAGAACAAAATATTATCAAAATAAAAGACTTCAAGCTCAACCAATCACCTAAATAAAAGATAAGCAATTATGTGTAGGCCTGGTAGCAGCAGACTTGGGACCACGTTGCAAATAAAAAGCTGCTTCTCTTGTGAAGGTCCCGGTGGGGTGAAAAGGCCTGCAGAAATGTGCAGTCGTGTGGGATGCATCTGCCGTAGGGGTGGGCCTGTCCTGGGTCCTCAGAGCTGGTTCCAGGAACATTCCCACTGTCACCCACCAACAACCTTCTTCACTATCCCCTTGGATCAGGAAAATAAGCCCAGGGAGCGTGAAGCCGCCATCACAGTAGTAGATGACTGAGGCCAAAATATTGCCACAAATGACACATGACCACTGGGAGGCAGCCTGGATGGAGTGATTCCCTCAGCTGTCATCCCTCTGGGTAAATGCACAGCCACCTGGCAGGTTGGGTTCCCAGAATGGGTGATGTGGGACCCTGGGAGGGCAGCATCTTGGGTGAGGCCTCCAACCTGGAGAGGGGTCAGCCAGGTGAGGCTCCCGGAGAAGCACATGTGAAGGCAGAGGGGGTCCTGAGTCTTGGGGAGAGTCCCCAAGACCACCCCAAGTTCAACTCACTCTCGCTGGTCAGGGCGGAGCAGAAAGTTGGGGAGGCTGGGCAAGAAGAGCTTCAGGAAGGACATTACTGGGGTGCTGACATCTGGGAAGGGGCCTGGGTGTACAAGGGAGGGACATTTTTATTTCCTCTGCTCTTCTGAAGTGATTAAATCTGTGTCATGTACGAGCAATGTTTTTATTTAAAAAAAAAAAAATTGTTAATGCATAAAGACCAGCCAAGAGGAGAGGGTTAATGGAAAATACTGTCTCCCCCGCTGAGCCTAGCCTGTGGTGGGGCTATGCAGTCAGTGGGTCTCTGATCTCAGGAGTCTGCTCCTCAGCCCGGCACCCACAGACCACTCAGATGTAGAACCGCTAGGGCGTTCATCTCCCGGGGGCCCCTCAGAAAGCAGCGAGGAACCTCGGGGGCTTGCGGTCTGCACGGTGGTGCACACGGCCAGTGTGAACACAATGGAGAGGAGCCCACACGAGGTGGGACAAGCAGGCAGGCAGGACACCCAAGAGCTGCTGTTGACCGCCGACGGCCGGTGTGGGCTCCCGCTGGTCTGTGGGTGCCTCTCTAGGGCTCCCCCTTTTCAGAGCCATTTGGAACCCAATCCGGAGGAACGCCCACTGTCCTCTGCTCGCCTTGCCTCCAACACAGGCTGAGCCCCTCTGGAAACCCCCAGCCCAGCCCTGCGGAGCACTGGAGGCGCATCTCTTCTGCGGACCACGGCCCAGGTGGGGAGATAGAACCCTGAGGGGCCCACAGTCCAAGGGTGGAGGCTGGGGAGGAGGGCACGCCGTCATGCGGGTGGGAGCAGCTCCGCACACATCCGAGGGCCCTGCCCAGGGCGCTGATGGCCGAAGGACACGGGAGTGGGGGGAGCTGGAGGGGGAGGGGGTCCTGGGGTCAGAGGTCATGGTGTTGAACTGCTGCGGAGGGTGGGGACGATGGGACTGCTGGGAGCGCGAACCCCAGGAGGCTGCGTAGAGCCGGCTGGGAGGTGCAGCAGCGGGGGCGGGGGAGACGCTCTGTGGAGCACAGCTGCGGGGGTGCAGGGTGGGCACAGGTCTGGGTGGGCGAGGGTCCGCTGTGCCAGCCCCAAGGAGGACGTCCGCGGCCCCCCTCTCAGCCCTTGGCCGAGGAGCCCGAAGAGCAACGGAGACGGACACCCCAAGCCTCTACTTGAAAGAGAAGAGGTGAAAACGGCAAGCCCGGGCTGAAGTGGGGGCTCGCGCCAGGTTGCGGGGTGTGCTGACGACACGCTGCTAAGGGGGTTTCAGGGAAGGCGCGACCAAGCCAGTAAAGCCCAGAGCGGAGTCTGGAGGCTTCCTCCCGGCCGCCCGTCCCGCCCCCGGGCCCGCGTGCGCCCCGCCGCGCCCCGGTCCTCGTGCGCCGCTCGCCACCCCCCCTCCCCCAGGGTCCGCATGCACCCCCCGCCGCCCCCACCCCCGGACCCGCGTGCCCGCCCGCCCCCTCCACGTCCTCCACCCCGCACGTGCGCCGCGGGGCGCCAGGGGGCGCGACTCACCAGGAAGCCCGAGGTGCTGTCCAGCAGGCAGCGCACGCGGCACACGAAGCAGCGCGTCAGGAAGGCCGAGAAGTCCGCCTCCTGCGCCCGGAGCAGCCGCCCCAGCACCGCGTCCTCTGCGCGGGCACCGGTGCGGGGGTGAGGGGTGGGGGTGAGGGCGCGGGGGTGGGGGGAGGAGGAGAGAGACCGAGAGACCGTAAACACAGACTGACAGCACTGCGGTGTGCACACGCGCTCCCCCCTGCGCGCGCGCGCACACACACACACGCGCACACACACACGCACACACACACGCACGCCTGCCCACCTTGCCGTGTGCGCGCGCACACACCCTGCTTCACACACAGCTCACTTTACACACACACAGCCTGCCTCCTACACCCACACCCCAGCTCACACATCTCGCCACACATACACTCACACACACACCTGCCCGCCACGCATCCCCACACGCCCACCCCGTCCACACAAATGCCCACCTCTACACACACCGCCCCACCCCCCACCCCCTTGCAAGCACACACAGGTGCACGGGTGCTCCCCTGAGCACCACTGGCATCCCGCTGTCTCCCCACCCTGGTCGTCACAGACACAGCCACTCTGACCGAGCTGGCCTTCCTTGTCCTTTGTCCCTAGAAACATCCCTTCAGTACGACTGCAGGGGTGACTGGGGGTCAGCTGTCGTGGGTCAGCTGTCGTGTGTTTTGAGCTTTATAAAATGATACTGTGTTGGCACCTGGGTTTTTTTGTTTTCACTCAACTTTGTGGGGTAAATCTTGCTGTTGCCTGAGGTTGTGGTGGAAGCTTTTCTTGAGTCGTTTACAACTTCTAGGGTAGTGTGTGGAAGAGCGGCGACCCCTGTGGACGCCACCCCTTCCCCTGGCCTCCTGTCTGCTCCACGACCTCTAGGGGAGCTGGCCCGGTCGTGATGGGTCAGGGGCCACGGTCAGGAGGAAACACTTGCCCACAAGGGGCAGTGTCTCTGAACAGGATTTTTTACAGGTAAATCTGACTTGGGCCTAGGATTTCCAGAGGGGAGCTTGCCAGGTGACAGACAAGCACTGCCTCATTTCCTCAGGTGTGGAGGATGCAGGAGGGGTGGCCCTGGAGAGGGGAGGAGGCTGCAGTGGCGGGGGGGGGGGGTGGGGGGCTGGAGAGGGGAGGAGGGTGTGGGAGGGGGTGCGGAGAGAGGAGGAGGGTGCTGGGTGGCCTGGAGAGGGGAGGAGGGTGCGGGAGGGGGGGCTGGAGAGGGGAGGAGGATTCGGAGTGGGGGGGGGTCTCCCAAGGAAGGCGAAGCAGGACAAGAACAGATGGTGGTCAGTTCTCCGGAGGCGCCACGCCTTTCCAGGAACGGCCCCAAGTCTCAGGCTCACTGGGGACCCGAAGACCCACCTGTGTCTGAGTGGAGGGGCTGCCCAAACACCGCCTGGGGAGGGTCCATGGCCCAGTGCAGCTGCCGGCAGAAGTCCTGGCGGTCATCCACGTGGATATAGTCATAGATGTTCTGGTGCATCACGTCTGTCTGCAATATTGCAACAACTGTTCCAACCTGCTTTATTCCAGTGATTAGTCATTGAAGAGCTGTCTCAGCCACAGCTGTGAAGAGAAGTCTCACAGGAAAGGCAGGCCTTTGGCTGGAGGAGACTTCCTCCCTGGGAGGACATAGGTGTCCGGCCTGGAATGCCAGGCCCCCCACCCGCCCGCAGCCCCCCACTCATCCACCAGGCAGTGCCCTTGAGGGCAGAGCAGGAGGCTCAGAGATCAAACACCTGGGCCCAGGGTAGCCACTTTTCTCCAGGACTGGAGAACTCATCAAGCTGTGTGTCTATCATGGGGACACTTTGTGTCATATCACAAAAGTTTATTAGGAAAGTCTCCTTAAGAAGTGAGGTGGGAACCGCCAGGTGAGACCAGAGCCATAAGGTGAGATGGGAGCTGCCAGGTGAACTGGGAGCCATCAGAGCACACGAGAGCCCGGCCAGGCCTCCTGGCCAGGGACTTCCTTCACCCTGGCTCCTCTGTGCCTGGCCGCTGCTCCCATCCATGGTACCACGAGGACCTGCAGGTCCCTAGCCCTCTTTCTGCTCCTCTGTCCTCCCACCTACCTGAGCTCTGAACACAGAGGCTAGCCCTTGAAGGCACCGGGTCCACACTTGGAAGCTGCATTTCAGGGCACAGCGGCCACAACTGTGGGCTACGAAGACTGGCTTCCCAGGAACGTGACTATTCTGACCGTTAGCAGACATATTCAGAGTGTGTTGATAAATGATGAAGGCCATGCACATCTCCCCGCGACCTTCCCTTAACCTTCCCTCACTCATTATCCGCACGGAGAGCCTGGCCCAACAACACCTGAATAACCTGGCAGGTGCCCTTGGCCTCTTTGGAAACAGCCATTTCTAAGTTTGCATCATTTCTCAACAGGATCATTACGAAAACTAGACGGAGGGAAAGTCCCTGAAGAATCAAGTCCAGAAATGAGGCTACTTTTTCAGAAAGTAACCAGTATACTCACCCAGATGGATGAGACCCGCTGTCTGTTCAAGGGGCCCTACTCTTGCCCATAGCTGCATGGCTAAGGCTCACTGGGATCCCTACAGGTCAAACAACCTCAGGAAAGCAGAAAAGGAACACGACCGTAACTCGAAGGCTGCACTACAATTACCTGTGCACTCCTTAGTCCAAAGAGATGTCTTCAGAGAAACAAGTGCTCACAGGTCAGAATGCTTGTTGTCCCTGGTCATGGTTGTCCACGTCAGAGGCTCTGGGTGTGAACGTCAGGCCAACAGGCACAGACCAACTCCTGGTGGAGGTGAGGGCACCAGGCTTTCCCTCCAGCTCAAGACCTGATGGCTTCCACTCACCTGCCAGCTCCCACCTCATCTGGTGGCCCTGTGATCACGCGTGCCCTTCCCATAGGATGCTTTCCTAATAAAGTGTGATTCAGTATAGCACTTGGCTGAAAAGTGCCCACATCATATGCATACAGTTGGATGCGGGAGTTCCCAGATCAGGAAACAGGACACAACAGCTTCCCAGAGCCCCTTCCCTCCACCCCCCTGGGGCGGTCATGGCACAGACTGCCCACACTGTAGGCCGGTTATGTTCGTAAATGGAACGCTGTTCTTAGTGTCCGTCCTCTGGGGTTGAACATCACAGTTGTAACGTTCTCCCACGCCGCGTGTGTGGCGCCAGTTTCTCGTGTCTGCGGGGTATTTCCACCTGATTCCACACGCCGCTGCTGTGTCTGAGCGAGTCACGCCCAGGGGGGGGGTTCCTGGGTCAGGGGTGGCAGAGGGCCAGCATTAGTGGATGCCACCAAGCGCCCTTCCAGAGTGAGGGCGCAGATCCACACGCCACTGTGGTGGTGCGTGCCAGCGCAGTCGCTTGACATTGCGGCCGACGCGAGGTGTCCCCAGCCCTCTTCATCTGAGCCGCTGTGGCAGCTGCCACGGTTCCGCACCGTGGTCTGCACCCGTGCGTCGAGAACCGATGAAATTGTGCATCTTCTCACGTTTTTGGTCTTGAGGTGTGCGTGTGAGCACATGTACGCGTGTCATGTGGGAGTGTGCGTGTCGCCTGTTTGTGTCCTTCTCTCAAATTTCCATTGAGCTGTCTTGCTGATTTGTGGCTTCCTCATCTGCTCTGGACATGGGTCCTCTACTGCGTGGGCTGTGATGCCAGAGTCACTACTCCCTGGCCTGCCTTTCTGCTCTCTTAGTGGACCTCACACGGCCAGTTCATCTGTCTGTCTCCTCATGGGTGGGGTCTTGCTCTCATCATCCTCACCCATCTCCTAACTGGGTCCTGAAGCTTCTAGAAACTTCTGCCATTTATTTATTGTGCATGCTATGAGGTAAGAGCTAGGACCAAGCTATCTTTAAGTTTTTTTAAATGCATTTATTCGAGAGAGAGAGAGAGAGAGAGAGAGCAAGCACAAGCAGAGGAGGGGCAGAGAGAGAGAGAGAGAGAGAGAGAGAGAGAGAGAGAGAACCCCAACCAGTCTCCATGCTGACAGCGCAGAGCCCAATGTGGGGCTCAAATTCATGAACCGTGAGATCATGACCTGAGCCAAAATCAAGAGTCAAATGCTTAACTGGCTGGGCCCCCCAAACACCCCCAGGATTCATTTCTTTCCCGTGTAAATCCAGTTTACCCAGCTCTGTTTGTTGGCAAGATGGCTATTTCCCCACCACAGGATAGCGCCCCCTTCATTGTAAATCCCACACCGGTGCACACGTGCCTGCTGTGAGCTTCCAGTTCTGTCTTGGGGTCTGTTCATCTAGCAACTGGGTCCTACAGGAAGTCTTGTGTCCGGTGTGTAAGTCCCAGTAATCACTACTCCTGCCCCCTGGCCCTGGAGACTCCCAACTTTCTGCATTCCCAAAAGCTCGTCTATCTCTACCTAGAAGAGCTGCTTAGTTTTTATGATAATGTCATTACCTCTGTAACATGATCTGACATCTTTATAATGATAATTGGAGTCCTCTGATTCACGGATATGGCATGTCGTTCTGTTTATCTGGTTCTTTAATTTCTATAAATAATGTTTTATATTTTCTGTGTGAGGTACTAAATACCACTTGGTTGACTCATTACTGGGAATTCTGTATTCTTCCCCCCTGCTGCAAATGGATGGCATCTTCCCCTCTACAGTCTGATGAATGGAAAAGACTGCTGACCTCTGAGCACTGGGCTGTCGTAGTTCCCATGGGAAGTTTGTAACAGGCACTGTCTTTCGGTCATTCTCTCGCGAGCGAGCTTTGGTGGGTGACTCCACGCTTTGTAGAATCCCAGAAGGTTGCGTCCTTGGACACCCTGTTCATGTCTCCCCACACCTTAGTTAATTAATGGAAAGGATGTGTGGGATTAACATGTAAGAGGGGCTCTGTGGCTTAACCAAAACAAGAGAGAGACCAATGGCGAGGGCATGAGAAAACCGGAAAAGACATTTCTGACTCAGGCAAATTGAAAGACATAGCCAATGTGGACACTTTCTAGGTTGGGCAACAAAGGTATAATAACTACTGTGACATATCTGACTGGTCTTAGTTTCCCTTAATCTCCCGGAGTCTGCTCCCTACAAAGCGGGGTCAGTGACAAGTGGTGGAGAGATCAGTAGAATAACTATTCAAATAATGTATAAACAGGGACGCCTGGGTGGCTCAGTCGGTTAAGCGTCTGACTCTTGATTTTGGCTCAGATCACGATCTTGTGGTTCTTGAGTTCAAGCCCCACACTGGGCTCTGCACTGACAGTGCGGAGCCTGCCTGGGATTCTCTCTCTGCCCCGCTGCCCCCCCCCCACCCCTGCACATGCATGCATGTGCTTCTGCACATGCGCTCTCTCTCTCTCTCTCTCTCTCAAAAAAAAAAAAAAAAGTGGAAAAACAGACACAGCTTTGGTCAAGTAAAGCCAGCCTTATTTTAGCTCTAAACTACCGTTTCTGGAGTTAAGAATAAAGTCGGGGCGCCTGGGTGGCGCAGTCGGTTAAGCGTCCGACTTCAACCAGGTCACGATCTCGCGGTCCGTGAGTTCGAGCCCCGCGTCAGGCTCTGGGTTGATGGCTCGGAGCCTGGAGCCTGTTTCCGATTCTGTGTCTCCCTCTCTCTCTGCCCCTTCCCCGTTCATGCTCTGTCTCTCTCTGTCCCAAAAATAAATAAAAAACGTTGAAAAAAAAAAAAAAAAAAGAATAAAGTCATGACCAGTTTTTACAGCCCCATCCCCGCAGCCCTCATCCTTTTGTGCAAATTGCACACGCACCTGTTACCTAGCCTGTGGGATTCCCAACTGCGCCCATGCCCTTGCCCTGGTTCAAACGGGGACAGCTCTCCCCCAGCTGCCAGCCTGGGGGAGAATGGAGCCCTTCTTGAATCAATAAATGTCAACGGCAACGAAAATATGCATCTAAAACCTAGCTGTTCATCAAAATGACTGCTGAACCTGAAGATACTAAAATAATTGGTTCCTGACTTACGTATTTTGCACAAGGAGCTCACGACAGCACAAAACTGTTCTGATATTTTCTCAACATGTTTTACATAAATAGAGGCAATGCCTGATTTAATGGCATTTGGAAACAATTTCTTTATAATAGAAGGCAAAATTTTATTTTACATCCAGCACTTGCAGAATAACCAAGCTCCAAAAAACAGACTCTAGTGAGCACGTTCAGACATGGGACCAAAGCCTCGCCTCAGGACACTTGCACATCACCAAAGCCACCTCCCGGATTATGGCTAAAGGTAGGCAGTTCTGGGTGTGTCTGGAGAATTTGCAGGGCAACTCAGCAGACAGTGATAGGGACTGAAGTTGAGTTCTGAGCATGGAAAAGGCAGCCCAGACCACGTTTTTCTAGAATCAGACCCCGCACATGCAATCGAGGAGACAAAGAGAGTTTGCCATTTGGGGGCTGGAATCACGTCGTGTCCACAGCCTGGTGCTGGCCATCTGTGGGTCCCTGAGCTCCAAGCTGCACGAGGGGGCCCCGAGGCCAGAGAGCTGTGCAAGCACAGCAACCTTGAGAGCACACGTGGGAGGGCTAAAGAGGGGAGGAAGGGCCTCAGCTGGCCATCCAGGCGCTCATGTGTCTGGGGCGGGTGATGCATTCCCCCCACTTCACATCCCCCAACACCTGCCCCGCATGTCTTCAGGAGGTGGAGGTGGACACAAGGACACAGTGATGGAGCCCAGTTGTCACCCACTGCCAGGAGCAGCCAGTGGGAGAAGAACCACGGGCCACCTCCCTGAGGCGTGGCTGGTGGTGGGGACGTCTCCCCCCCTCACCGAGTGTCACCAGGTGCCAATGCCCCGTGCTCTGCACATGGAGGAAGAAAAGGAGGCTCAGAGAGAGAGGAGCCAAGGCTTGTCCCCGTGGTGTGCAGGGCAGCCCCGGAAGCACCTCCTGGAGATCACACCCACGGCATTTTGTCCACTTGCCACGCGGTGGCCCTGTGTGTGGGGTCCTTGCCGGAGCCACACCTCCACGTGCTGCAGGGGCCAGTCCAGGCCACAGGGTCGGCTGTCACCAGCGGCTGCCCTGTGGAAGAGTGGGTGTGTGCACGTTGTCTGCCCAAAGATTGTCCCGGGGCCAGCGGCAGGGAGAGGCCTGGTCAGTGTCAGCCATCGGTCCCAGGTTCAGGTGGCAGGAAAGCAAATGTAGAGGCGTGTGTAAGACGAGACACTTCTCGGAGTCATCTGTGCAGTGACAGACACTTCAGTTTTGGGAATGATTCAAAGTGACAGTCTTCATGGAAATTACATCAAGTGCTCCGATCAGCCTCAGGGGCCTCAGGCAGACTTGAATTTTCATGTGTCAGGGACCCCCATTCTCAGATCTTGGCTTCCACCGCCCTTTGCTTCTGGGCATCCCCTTGCTTTTCCGCCCGTCCTGTGGGATCTTTGTTTCCAATTCCGTGTACTGCCTCTCAGCTCCTTTCATCGCTTGGCTCTGATCCTGGATCCTGCACACATTTCCCCTCCGCTGGCAAAGGTGCTCTGGGCACCGCAGGAGGCAGGTTGGGTCCTCTGAGACCACACCCAGGCCAGGTCCGCCGGCAGGTAGCCTCCCCCAGAGTCTGGCCAGCATCCCAGTGGGCATTTCCTGCTGGCTAGCCCTGGCCTGGGGCACCTCGGTGACCTCTCCGCCACCCAGGAGCCATGGCTTCACCCTCACCCATGAGGGTGTCTCCAGAATGTGCTCCTTGCTGGGGTGCCCAGCCTCCTGTGGGCCCTGTGGCCCCTCCGCTCGCTGTGTCTCTGTCTACGGCTGTACCCCCTTGGGATCCTGTGTTAATGATTCTTTATACGAAACTCATATTAAATCTTTATGTTAAGCCAGTCAGATCACTTCACAGTTTCTGTCTCCAGGTAGGACCCTGACAGACAGATACACTGTATACCTCACTTTTCAAAGTTCTGTTTTGTTCTTTCTCCAATCTGCCTGTTTGTATATTGCATCGAGTGTGTTTATAATTTTGCACGAAGAAGCCCTCTTCACAGGGGACATCTTTTTGGGGACGGCTGTGGCCCTGCAGCTAAGGTCATGTTTCTGCTTCCTGGTGCCCCACGTTCTCATCTGTCCACCACTGGCTCTGACCTGGGGCTCTGAGCTACACAAGAGTGTAAATTTCGGGGCGCCTGGGTGGCTCCATTGGTTGAGCGTCTGACTTTGCCCCAGGTCATGATGTCACGGTTTGTGAGTTCTAGCCCCGCATCGGGCTCTGTGCTGACAGCTCACAGCCTGGAGCCAGCTTCGGATTCTGCCCCTCCCCTGCTCATGCTCTGTTGTCTGTCTGTCTGTCTCTCTCAAATATAAATAAGCATTACATTTTTTTTTTTTTTAAGTATGAATTTCGATTTGGACTTGAAGCTCAAACTTTGGATTTCTCATGAGCGACCTCCTTTCCTCCCCAGAGGCCAGGCCCTGAAGTTTCCTTTTCCCTCCCTGGGCCATGGGTGGGGTTTTTTTTTATTGTACCTTTTCTTGGAGGAGGATCCAGCGTTTGGTGGGTCTCAACCCCAGAGCCTTGCCCCAATGTCTGGAATCATTCAGCCTGGGCAGGCCTGCGGCAACAGACCAAATGAATTACCTGGACATCAATAATGGCATTTCCAGAACACGTTATTTCCCGAATGTGCCCCATCTCTGGGGTTTCAGACAGTGATGCTGTGGCAAGGTCGCGGCCAGCAGAGGTCAGTGCCCAATACAGTTGTGACACCCTAGACACCATTACACCTCTCTTGTGACCTCGAGCCCTAGACCAAGCTGGGATGTGGAAATCCTTACCTGATAAAACCTGCGTGATAAGAAAAGCCTGGTTTTACAGGTGTGTGAGGCTGGAAGACAGTAAGCGTGTGCAAACAGTGGGACCCACCACGCCGCAGGCTGTATTTACCTGGTGGAAGCCCAGATAGTCCACGATCGTTGCTGACGCATAAAATATCATGCCTTCCGCACTCACGACCAGGGCAAAGCCATCGAGAGACTAGAAGAAACAAGAACTTTAGTTGGCTCCTGCCCACATTCTCAGAACCTTCACAATGGGAAAGCGCAAGCATTGTCTCTGCTGCATTTTCGACCATTTCTCCTGTTCTGTAGTCTGTATTTATAACCTCCAGAAACACCCACTGTTGATTTATTTATTTGTTTATTTATGGCCGTTTTGCAATAGGTCCCAAGTGTGCAGATGACAGGGGAACTTCATCATGGTTTATAACCCTCAACACTGTTCTTTTGCTAATGATTATAAAACTCATCTTGTACAAAATACAAATATCCTCATGGAGAGATGAGGCTCCCAGCAGTACCTGAAACAAAACAGGAGCCTCACTTCACTATATGGACTGTCCCTGTTCACGCACTTTCTTCCAGACTATGTTCTGGTTTTCCGAAGAGTTTTTATCATGAATAAATATCGAACTCCATCAAGTGCTATTTCTACATCTACTGAAACAATAACATAATATTTCTTTAGTCTATTGATGTGGAGAATTTCGTGATAGGTCCCTGATGATGAATCATTCTTGCATATTACAGGATAAGCCTTATCGTCACTTCTAATTTGCTCTTGGAAGTAACTCACTTTGCTGCGGAGACGCTCATCCATATTTAAGGAAAAGCTGGCCCACGAGCGTCCCTCCTGATTTTGGTGTCAGGATCACTAGATACGAGTCAGGCCCCTCTCCCTCTTTTCCATTTCCTGGACCTACTTATTGAAGGCAAGGATAACGTGCACCTTGAAAGTTTGGTTTCACTTCCAAGAGCATTCAGCTTGGGGATGATGGGAGACAGCAAGTGAAAAGGGGAGGGTTTTAGCACCGTGTCAGTTTATGTAATGGTTGTTAGTGTATCCAGGTTTTTAATTTTTTCTTTATCAATTAGAGCATCTTAAAATATTTTCCTCTTCATTTTAAATTTGTTAGCGTCTGCTATTCGCAATATTTTTATGACTATTAAATCAGTTATATCCATAATTATTTGGTGTGCGTGCACGTGTGTAGAAAAGTGCGGCATGTGGCTATGCTGTGCCTGACTTCAAATCTTTATTCAAAAGGCAAGCTTTGTAGCTCCGCCCCGCAGTGATTTCCCAGAATCACCAGTAGTGAAGATGCACAAGAGAACACAGCCACCGATTTACATGATCAACGAGCATTTCACCCATCCTCTATCTATCTGTCTGTCTATCTTCTTCCTGCTCACCATCATCATCATTACGATAAAGAAAATGATAGCTGGGGGCACGTGGGTGGCTCAGTCGGTTAAGCGTCCGACTGGCTCAGGTCATGATCTCACGGTTCCTGAGTTCGAGCCCTGCATCAGGCTCTGCGCTGACAGCTCAGAGCCTGGAGCCTGCTTCGGATATAAACTTCGAAGTTTATAAACACTCCGGGTTTATAAATATCAATTCCCAAGAGCTTTTAAATTGCTAATATTGAAGATCTCTAGGCATCCTAGGACAGCAGCAGCCACCTAACCCCAAATACCCTCGCTTATAAATGATGGAAAACAACAAGAAAAGTGACACTACACAAATCCATGCCCTTGTCCTGATGAGACCACAGGGAGCTGGTAACTTGCAGAGACATATTAGCAGAAAAGAGAGTACTAAGTCCTAGTGAGCTATGAAAGGAAGAGAGTGTAGTTTCTCCTTAGGAAACTAGAGTAAAAGAGCCAATTAAATCCAATGTAAATGGCAGAAAGAAAATAACAAGAGTGAAAAAGTCAATGATATTGTTTAAAATTGTCAAATAATGAACATCATCAACAAAGTCAAATTTGGTTCTTCGAAAAGATTGATAAAAGATCAATAAAAGATCAATAAATTTGATATACCCTTAGCAAATTTTATCAAGAAAAATACAAATTACTGACACCAGGGATTTACAATCATGACACAGCCAGGCACCTGAGTGGCTCAGTCCGTTAAGCATCCTACTCTTGATCTCGGCTCAGGTCTGTTTTTTTTTTTGGTAACAAATTCAAATTTCTTTTTTTTTTTTTAATGTGTATTCACTTTTGAGAGGGAGGAGGGGCGGAGAGAGAGGGGGACAGAGGATTTGAAGTGGGCTCTGCACTGAGAGCAGATAGCCTGATGCAGGGCTTGAACTCACAAACCACGAGATCATGACCTGAGCCTAGGTTGGATGCTAACTGACTGATCCACCCACGCGTCCATCAGCTCAGGTCTTGATCTCAAGGTTGTGAGTTTGAGCCCCTCATTGGGCTCCACACTGGGCATGGAGCCTACTTAAAAACAACAACAACAACAACAACAACAAACCTTCCCACAAAGAAAACTCCAGACCTAAATTAAAAAACAAACAAACAAACAAACAAACAAAACATGGGGCACCTGGGTGGCTCAGTCGGTTAAGCATCTGACTTCGGCTCAGGTCATGATCTAGTGGTTTGTGGGTTCAAGCCCCACGTTGGGCTCTGTGCTAACAGTTCAGAGCCTGGAGTCTGTTTCGGATTCTGTGTCTCCTCCACTCTCTGCCCCTCCCCTGCTCATGCTCTGTCTCTCTCTGTCTCTCAATAATAAATAAACATTAAAAAAATTTTTTTAAACCAAAAAACCATAAAATGCCTAGGAATAAATCTAATAAAAGATGTACAAGGCCTGAATAATCCAGGAGATATGCCATGCTCCTGCATTGGAAGATTCCACATGGTTTAGAGAGCCCAGTCTCTAAAATCGGTCTATGGTGTGATGTGATCCCAATCCCATTCTCAGGAGGGTTTTCTTCTCTTTGCAGAAATTGTCAAGCTGATTCTAAATTCTATATGTGCAAAGGGCCCATATTTGCTAAAGCAACTATGTTAAAGAAGAACAGAATTTCAGAACTTACACTGACTTCATGACTTAGCATAAAGCTGTGCTAGCCAGGACAACATGGCATTAATGTGTCTGGGACAGCTGGTTGCCTGTATGGAAAAAATGAACACGGACTCCTATCTAATTCCACAGAAATTAATTCAAGACATAGCTTAGGCCTAAAGATCAAACCTCATAATCATAAGGTTTCTAGAAGAAAACAAAATGTCTTCATGAGTTTGGAATAGGCAGATGTGGATAGGACACAAAAACACTAGCCCTTCATGGAAAAACTTGATAAACTGGACTTTATTAAAAGACACAATTTAAAAATGTAGAGACAAGCCACAGGGCAAGAAAACAGTATTCACAGCACATTGACCAAGGACCCCATTCAGAATATATAAAATTCATAAATTGATAGTAAAAAGATGAACGACCCAATTTTTTTAAATGGGCAAAAGACTTGAACAGATACTTTCCTAGGGAGATGGAAGAAAGGCCTGTCTATGATGAAAATGTGTCAACATCATTAGTCATCAGGGAAATGCAGATAAACATCACATTAAGATACCATTTCACAAACATTGGGATGGCTACAGTCAAAAAAACGGACAACACGAAATGTTGGTGAGGATATGAACCATCACCAGTAAGAACGCAAAATGTGACAATCACGTTGGGAAACGGCTTTGAGATTCCTCATAAACATGAACATGCGTTCTCCCCATGACCAGAAATTCCACTGCTTACCCTTCCAGTGCTTACCCAAGTGAGATGGGTGTGCTCACAAAAACACCCTAACAAGAATGTTCATAGCGGCCTCCTTCCCAACAGTCACACTCTGGAAATAACCCAGCAGCTACCAGCCCCACATGAGGGCTATCACACAGAGAAAAAGAGCACCCTGCTGACCATGGGGCCTGTGCATCTATTTATAGGGAGCCCAGGGGCAGCCCAAACAAAGCAATGGGATAAACACCAGAAAGCAGTTCCCTGGTGGTGGCAGAGGGAACCACATTAAATGAAAGTAGGAGAAAGTCACAAATAAATTTGAAACCCTAAATAAGTGTATGTTTCCCTAGGAAAATACGATGTATCCATTAGAGACAGAAACCTTACGTGACCGATTTCTCTAGAAGACACAGAGGAAGTTACCAAGGATCCAGCCCACAGATGGCTTTAACGTAACCACCAAGTCTTAAAGATCAGATCGCATCAATGCCACATAAATTGTCCCAGAGCATAGAAAGTCAGGGAATTTTTCCACTTATTTTTAGAAGTGTAACACTGACACTTAACTCTGATCAAAGAAAAGTACAATAAAAAATAAAATTACAGACCTTTAGTTATTGATAAGAATGTACAAATAAAATATTAGCAAACAGATTCTAATTTCACATTAAGGAAACACAATACACATGACCAAGTGAACTTATTCCAGGAATGCAAGGTTGACTCAACATTAGGAAATCCATTAGCTTAATACACATTTATAGATCTACGGGGGATAGTATTATAATTATCTCCATAGATGGTAAAAAAGCTTTCCACAAAATTCAACATTTATTCTCTATAAAAACTCTTAATAAAATAGGAATTATAGGCACATTCTTAACATGATAGTGTTTATGTGGGTGCGTGTTATTTCTACGTCACCAACTTACTTAGTGGGGAAATATTCTAGGTGTTTCCAGTAATACCAGAATGCAACACAAAGATATCCATGATCTCCCATTCCAGTGTGTGCAAACTACAGTCCCAATTATGGCCTGGCACTTGGTTTTGGGAATAAAATTTTACTGGAACACAGACACACTCATTCATTACTTATTGTTTGTGGCCACTCTTGCACTGTAACAGTGGAGCCGAGTGGTTGCAACTGTATGACCCACAAAGCTGAAAATATTTAGCATCTGGCCTTTTAAGAAAATGTTGGCTGACTCCTATCCTACAGTGACCACCATCAGATGGAGATGTTAGCTGTTATAGCGAGACGAGAAACCAACAGGAGGCATAAGAACTGGGCAAAGTAAAATGGTCTCTGTCTACAGATTCTATCACTGGATATCTGGAAACTCCTAGAAAGCCAATGATAAAATAACTCAAAAAAAAAAAAAAAAAAAAAAAAAGATGGGCAAAAGACATGAATAGACACTTCTCCAAAGAAGACATCCAGATGGTCAACTGACACATGAAAAAATGCTCAACATCACTCAACATCAGGGAAATACAAATCAAAACCACAATGAGATACCACCTCACACCTGTCAGAATGGCTCACGTTAACAACTCAGGCAACAACAGATGTTGGCGAGGATGCAGAGAGAGAGGATCTCTTTTGCATTGTTGGTGGGAATGCAAGCTGGTGCAGCCACTCTGGAAAATAGGATGGAGGTTCCTCCAAAAACTAAAAATAGAACTACCCTACGACCCAGCAATGGCACTACTAGGCATTTATCCATGGGATATAGGTGTGGTGTTTCGAAGGGACACATGCACATGTTTATAGCAGCACTATCAACAATAGCCAAAGTATGGAAAGAGCTCAAATGTCCATCGATGGATGAATGGATAAAGAAGATGTGGCATACATACAATGGAATATTACTCAGCAATCAAAAAGAATGAAATCTTGCCATTGCAACTACGTGGATGGAACTGGAGGGTATCAGGCTAAGTGACATTAGTCAGAGAAAGACAAAAATCATATGACTTCACTCATATGAGGGCTTTAAGAGACAAAACAGATGAACATAAGGGAAGGGAAACAAAAATAATATAAAAACAGGGCGGGGGACAAAACAGAAGAGACTCATAAATATGGAGAACAAACAGGGTTATGGGAAGGGTTGTGGGAGGGGGGTTGGGCTAAATGGGCAAGGGGCACTAAGGAATCTTCTCCTGAAATCACTGTTGCCCTATATGCTAACTAATTTGGATGTAAATTAAAAAAAATTAAAAAATAAAACAAGTTAAAAAGTAAAAAAAATTAAAAACATTCAGTAAGGAAGCAGTATATAAAATTAGATACCATATTCAATAATCTTTACATACTAGAAAAATAACCAAATTAGAGGGTCTGATGATAGATAAAACCCCATTTACAAACACATTAAAGAAGATCCATTACTTTATAAATAAACTTAACAAGAAAGTGTAAAACACAGGGGCAGAAAGCTTTAAAACTTCTCAAGACACAAAATTATATTTGAACAGATGGAAAGACATCCTTTGTTCCTGGACAAGGCAATTCAGCATTGCAAAAATGCCCGTTCTGCCTAAGTGAACCCCCCAACAGACTGCCACTCTGTTTTGGGAGCAGGCAAGTGGATGCTACGTGCAGGCAGGAAACGTGCAGTCATAGCTACAAAACACAGGAAAAGTGAGGAGGGAGGGCTGTCTCATTCACACACCGAAATGTGGGGCCGACCTCTGTAGTCACGACAACTGGTGCTGGTGTCAGGGACTGGTCAGTGGACTGCGTGGTGAGTCCAGAAACAGGCCCCAGCTTAGACGGAAATGTGGCATAGGAAGCAGGTGTCACCGGAACCACTGGGACAGAACGAGCTTTTCAATAAATGGTGCTTTGTGAAGCTTTTGTTATTCGGCTTTGTGTTCGTCCGTTTGTCCGTCAGGGCTGGAGAATCATCTTCAAAGTGGTGTTTGCCCCTTCAGGGTTACCAGGTTGATGAGCTCACAGTGGCTCCTGACATGGAGAGTCACCTTATTCCCATGGCCACCATGGCTCGCTCCTTCTGCTGCAGACAGAGTCAACTCGCAGTTGCTTTATTTAGAGTTCTTTCACGTAGTGTCTCGAGGAGATGAGTTGGTTTCTCCTTTGTGCCCTCCATCAGGCTTCAGTGCACGGTTTTCTGACCTCACGGAATTAGCCGCGACCCTCTCCCCTTCCGTTCCGTGCTCTGGAACTTGGTTTTCTGTATTCACGTTCGCTAAGACTTGCTCGTAGAAACAAGTGGATCAGACACTCCCACCCCTAGCTCCGCTCCCTCTCACCAGCGTGACTGACTCTGTTCAGAGTAACATCACACGTACCCACGAACAGCTCCCTCCCAGCTGCCACAGGGCGGAAGCTGGGTTCTGGGGAGCCTCCCTGCTCCCCGCTCCTGCTCCTGCAGGAATGTAGCTATTGCACGGCAGAGGATGGAACCAGCCAGAGTCCCCCAACATCACGATCCTCCATGGCGCTGCAGTCAGGCCTCCGTCTCGAGGACCCACGCAGAACCTGTCCACAGAGTGTGTCTTCTTCTGGGTGATGCCTTGTCTTTTTCTTTGCTCTCTACTTTGTTTTCAGATAACACCGTTGTAGGTTTTCTGCCTACTTCGTTCAAGGTACAACGTGACTCTTGCCTCAGATGTGTGTTTTCTGTGTTGGGGGTAGAGGTGTAGGAAAAGTGCACCTGCCAACCAGAGCTAGTGTGTTCTGCCGTGTTCTGGTGATGGGACGACGTCACATGAAGGTCCCAGGAAAACCCTCAGGGCAAAGGACCAAGCCTTCCAGCTTCACACACAGCCCGCTCCGCTACAAAGCCACACATCCAGTCACCAAAGTATTTCAAAAAGGGAAGTGACAGCACTCATGAAAATGTAAAACACACTTGTCAGAGCTCTTCGAGAGAGATGCGGTAAAATGTCGAAACCAGCCCCGAATGCGCCCGAGAAGCTAGGTGCCCGCAGGCAGTCAGGATAGGATTTCTGATGTGAAATGACCCCCTCCAGACAACCCTGGAGTGGCCTGGCTCCTCTGTGACTTGGAAGTTTCAAAGTTTTGGACAATTTTCTGACGCAGAGGCACACACACTGGGGCGATGACTCTGCAAAGGACTCAGATTTTGTGCTGAATTTTCTGGGCAAGAAATCCCCATCTCACGTAGCCCTGCAGCCGTGGCCATGGACTTAAATGGTCCTTGCAAAGCCCCCCCGCCCCTGAACCCCAACGTACTTCCAAGGAACAGGAAATTGACCTCATACAACATAGGTGTCCACCAAAACACCTCTAAGAACCAAACAAACTGTGTTACTTGTCATTTGAATAAATGTCCAGCTCCAGACAAAAGTGTGTGGTCCCACATATCCTAACACCTTTGAGTGGTGAATGGAAAGTCCAGTATCTGCCTGGCTCTCATCCGAGGGGACTATTTGAAAGTTTGTAAATAACCTAAATCAGGCACCCGGGGGGCTCAGTCAGTTGAGTGTCTAACTCTTGATTTTGGCTCAGGTCATGATCCCAGGGTTGTGGGATCGAGCCCCATGTCCAAGCTCCGCACTGAATGTGGGGCCTGCTTAAGATCTCTCTCTCTTTCTCTCTCCCTGTGCCCCTCCCCACAACCTCCATCCATGCTCTCTCTCTCTCTCTCTAAAAAAAAAAAAAAAATATATATATATATATATATATATATATATATATATATATGTATATGTATATGCACCTGCCTAATGTCCTGCCCCAATGCCTCTGTTCTTGGACACACAGTGTTTTGGGGGAGGCACCTATGAACATTTGGAGTTTGTCTGTTTACATCATTTATCAAAAGACCTGCCTTCACTGCCTGAGACAAAAGAAGTCTGGAGGCATGTGACGACATTAAACACACTGCCAGCCTACAGGGTGGGGGCCTGGCTAAGAGGAGTGAGGGCACCCGGCACCTGGCACTCACCACCAAAGAGCTGGGCCCCTTTCTGCCTGGACGTGACCTGGCCTCCCTCCTGCCCCACGCTTAGCCGAGGCCCTGGGGGCTGGCGCCCACAGGGGCTGGTGGGTTTCCGGGTGGGGGGGCAGGGAGAACGGGCTGGTACCACCCACTTTCCGTGCAGTGACGGGGACACTTGGGTAGTCAGGGCGCTGCCGCCACAGCGGATCGCACCCACTGGTGCCCTCACTCCTCTTAGCCTGGGAGGTGCAGCCTCCCAGGATGGGAGCAGCCAACCACGAAGCCCCTGCCGTCCTACCCCTGGGACTCAGACGGAGGTAGGTGGGGCCACACTGGGGTCCACGGAGGGCTGGTTGGAAGACCATCGATCGTGCTAATAGACAATCAGAGTGACTATTTGCTGTTGCCACTACCCTGAGGTCGGGTGACGTGCTCAACGGGTGGGCAGTCAGACCAACTGCCATGTGGCACTGGCAACGGTGACCTCAGAGGGGTCTGGCAGGCGGGCGGTGCGTGGCCCTCAGCCCCAGCCCCTCCTGGAGCGCCCGCTGCTCGGCCATCTCCCTGAATGGCTCCCCTGCGGGGAGACTACTGCACACTGAGCCTGTCGTGCTAGCAACGGTTCAAAGACCGAACGACGGCTCAAGGCTCGAGTATATAAAACGCCTTCTTAAAAAAGATTTTATAAGATTAGTCACAACCAAAAAACAACCTTAATTTTAACTCACAAGGCAGAAATTTTTTAAAAAAGAAAAAGGACCATAAAATGCCGTTTGCCGAGTCATATGGATTCAATATCGGATTGACGTTCTGGTCCAGAAGCATCATGCCAAATACTTTTACACATGTGGGACCATCTTTCAAATATGCATCGCCAACGTTTGTTTTCTCCCGGTCTCTTTTTAATCCTACAAGAGTTTTGTGTTTTCTCAAACATGGTACATGGAAAATGAGGTCACTTTTCCAAGTGGAAAAAAGGATTTGGTCCCAAACTTAAGACTGAACTTTTTTTAAGGGGCAAAAAAGTCACATCTCTATTCAATTACTGAAAGTCACGAAACGTGCACCTGCAACTTAGGGGGCAGCAGGGGTCACGGCAGGTGAGGGCCCCGGGTGCCCGCGCCTCCCACGCTGCTGGCCCTGCCGCCCACAGCCCCTCTGTGGGGATAAAGGCAAAAACGTGCGAAAAGCTCGGGACTTCCCTTGGCAAACCCGTTGCATATCCTGATCTCGTCCAGTCCGCGGCAGAAAAAACAGCCAGCAAGTACTTCAAAGATCGTTCTGTCAAGGTCACGGCAGAGGAACACAACGAGGGAAAATGGAACAATTCTAACGGCCCCTCATCGCTCCTCCCTAGGATAAAGGGACGTGGGGAGCCAAGCACTCCCCTGAGAGCCGCAGCCATGGCTACGGGGCAATAACACAAGGCCCAGCCCGCGCCAGTCACGCGAGCGAGCGGGCACCAGGCAGCTGCCTGGCCTTGCTGGAGGCAGATCACTCGCGGCCTCTCCATGGGGCCCGCGTGCGTGCGAGGGAACGGAATGACTGGCTGTTTACAGATCCCACAAACAGTAAACTCAGCCTTGAATTTCTGCCACGAAGCAGCAACGGTGCTTGCAAACAGTTCTTGAAAGACGCAGTTGGCTGGCCCCTCGTTCCCTCGCTCTAACCCGGGCCCGGCTCTGGGCAACCCGCTGCCCTGGGCCCCCTGGGGCCTTCCTTTCCACGGGAACCACAGAAACCGGGGGAGGGGAGGTGCCGGGACGGGGCTCTCAGCCAGAACCACCGTTCTGCAGCCCTCCCGGCCTCCCCGTGCCCAGGGGGGTGGAGCCCAGAACTAGGTGCCGACTGCCATGTCCAGTATCCACTTTCTTCCCTTCTCTGGGACCATGCTGCTTCTTCACGGACCCTTCAAGCATGTGCTGCCTTTTCAGCTGTGCAACCTTGGCCAAGTTAATTAACCTCTCTGGGCCTCGGTCTCCTCCTCTGAAAACTGTGCATGACGGCAGTGACCACCGAGGAGGGTTAAATGAGCCCTGCCCAGCACAGAATGAGCAAAGAGTCCATATTGTACTAGAACCCATAGAATCTGTACTATAATTAGAATGCAGGACATGTGATTTGATACCAGAAGTGTTGAAATCATTTCCTAAAGTGAGAACAAAGCCTATATTTTAAAACTGGGGTCTACTTCCTGAGTACAAACATCTTAACGTGAAGTTTGGTTCATTAAAAGCCAGCCCAGTTAGGGACAATCAATAAATAAATGCTATTGATGAGTCTGAGGGTCCATCTGGAGGAAGCAGGCCTGTCCTCGCAGGCGTCCTGACGGCTGGAGGGTTGCACTCGCTGACCCTGAAATCTCTGACCTCACTCTCCGCGTATGTTCTAGACCACCAGCCTTGGCCTGGCTACCATGGGTCACTCCAGACCTTCTGGGTCAGAGCCTGCCTTGGACAAGTTCCAGACCTTTCCTTCACACGTGGGCAGCTCTACACCCAGGAGAGCCTGATCCAGCTTTGCCCCACTTTGCCCCCCACCACTTCCGAACAGCAGGAAGGAGGGGTGGTGCTGGGGCCTGAGGTGGCTTGGGGATAAAGCCCTCCAGGCCGAACACCACCAGCAGGAGGGAGAGCTACAAGGGTAACCTATAGACCCGCAGGGCGCTGGCAGCCTCCTCATGAGGGGGGAGTCAGGTGTGAGCCTGAGCCGGCAGTGGGCCATCCCCCAGCATGCCCGGGGAGGGGTGCTCTGAGACAGAACAGGCACTCCAGCATCCAGGTGACAGGAAGGTTCTCAGGTTCCCAGAGGTTCAGCTGCTGCCCCACGAACCCAGGATGACACAGAGCTGGCTGGAAGGTCCTCACAAATGCTGGCTCCTCCCATAGTAATCAAAACTCCACATGATGGCTCAGGGCTGCAATTCCTCAGTGTTCCACAGATTCAAACATTGAAACGGTAATGTGAACAAGAGTTAAGCACGTGGCATCTTAAGTAAGCATGGCCCATGCTCCTTCCACGGGGCTTCCCTACCAGAGGCTGGCCCAGTCTCCTCACCTTGTGCTGAAATCACCTGCTGGAGACCCACTCAATGACTCAGAGCTCAGTGGGGGCAGGACCTGGGACACATGTGTCTAAGCCTAGGAGACCCTACAACCAAGCGGGACCAGAGTAAGCACAATGGTCACTAAGTGAGAGGGACCCAGTGAGCCCAACTCAGTGGCTGAGGATAGTCAGAGGTTTATTAGGATGGTCAGGGGTTCCTGGTGGATAGTCAGGGGTTCATGGTGGATGGTCAGAGGTTCATGGTGGATGGTCAGGGATTCATGGTGGATGGTCAGGGGTTCATGGTGGATGGTCAGAGGTTCATGGTGCATGGTCAGAGGTTCATGGTGGATGGTCAGAAGTTCATGGTGGATAGTCAGGGGTTCATGGTGGATGGTCAGGATTTATGGTGGATGGTCAGGGGTTCATGGTAGATGGCCAGGGGTTCATGGTGGACAGTTGGGGATTCATGGTGGAAAGTCGGGGAACAAATGGTGGATGGTCACAGGCTAATAGATGGTGGGGGGGGATGGTTCACAGTGGAGAATCCTGATGACCTAAAAGCCACAAAAAGGCCAGGCCCAGTCAAGTCCCAGCCACCCAATCCATCCTCAGAGATGGGACCAGGATCCATGCACTGACCCCACAGGAAGGCCACTGGATGGGCAGAAGGCACAACCTCATGGGCCAGGGCAGGACAAGGTTGAGAAGTGACACAAGCGTGTGGGCAGGGTCCTCAGGTAAGCCTGGGACACCCCATGCATATCATCAGGCTGGCAGTGGGGCACGGGCCCACAGAAAGTAAGGAAGGTAAGGTGGAGGGCTGTACTAGAGGGGCAGGGAGCCAAGCTTGCCCTCCTGGCACGAGGCCTCTGCTTTCCATGCTTATTCATGTCTGGTGAGCCCCTGAAACAGACTGAAAGGGGCTTCAGAAGAGTGGGTTCAGCAGCCACAACAGAAGATAATCAAAGGCAGGTTCCTTGGAGGAGAAAGACCAAAGGAACACCCAGGAGGCATAGCCGCTGGTGCTGCAGACTGCTCCACAGGGAGACAGAAACAGGTGAGGTTCTCTCAAGGGCCGGGCAGCCCGCACTCCATCATCTGCCACGGGCCCCCAGAATCACACCAGCTCCTGCCCTGGTAACCCCACTTACACCCTTCAAAAGTCAGAGACAGACTCGCACCTCTTAAGCCTGTCGGCTTGAGGGGGCCAAGCCTGAGCAGGTGGGAGGTGGCCAAGGAGTCAGGCCCCAATCCCAGGGCCCCTCTGTCTGTGTCCCAGTCCTTCTTGGTGGGCCAGGGCTGGGACCCCCAGCTACTGTGCTCTCCCCCCATGCCTGAAGGCCCTGTCCTGTCCTCCCAGCCAATTCCTACTGTGCCCCTCTTTCTGCACCAGACAACCCCAAGTCCTGGCCATGAGTTTGCTGGGGTTTTGTGCCTGCTCTTCCCAGCCTGTGTGTCTGGGGACTAGTCTCTAGGCCAGCAGAGTAGAAGAGCCACGGAGGGAGATAGGCTCCAGTGTCTCTTGAGGTCCGATGTGGGGGACAGTGAGTTTCTAGGTCTTTCTTTAGAAGAGCCACGACCCGGAGGTGGGAAGTCCCCGTGCCATGCCAGCACTCCCTGTAGCTCCTGCCAGGCCCCCAGACGGTACCCCGCAGGAGCCACCATCCCGAGGCCCCGGGAGTGCCCGGGAACTGCTGGGACCCCTCCCCCGAGGACATGCTGCAGCCCACAGTTCCATACACTAAACACAACCCCTTTCATCCACATCCCCACATGCAGTTGGTTCAATAAAACATGGACACAGGGCTTCCTGACTCCTCCTCCCCAAAATCAGGCCCAGGAGGAGAAAAGGAGGAGCTCCAGAAAGGCCATCTGGGGCTGGGGTGAGGAGGTGAGGAGGCGACTGGGGCTGCAGCCCGGGCAGGGGCTTGGGGGCAGTCAGAGAAAGGTGGAAGGAAGAGATCTTGTTCTGCTGTGGTCCCTCCCCGCACTGCCCAGGGACCGCCTCCCCTGGTGGGGCAGGCAGGGGTGAGAGGGAGAGGGCCAGCTGGAGGAAGCAGCCCAGGTGGGGGCTCCCTCCCAAGGGGGGCCGGCATCCCCTCCCCTCCTTGAGTCTTGCCTGCCCCAGCACACAGCTCCCCGGCAGAGCAGGGACAAGGCATGCAGGGCAACACAGGGGGCTCAGGATAGAGAGGAGCGTGAATTTAAAAAGTACATTTCAGGAAATAAGAAGAGACATAAGCAGAATAAATCAAGAAGCATTACAAACAAATCAAATGGAAATAGCAGGCATGAAACTGGAGCCAGAGAAATAAACCAGCCCGGGATCTGGTGTGATGCACAGCACCCGGCAGTCGGCCGGGAGGAGCCCCCTCTCCTGAAGGGCAGGGGCAGGAGGGGGGCGGGGGCGGGGGTGGAGACCAAACAGAACGTGGAAGAAAAACCAGCAGATGGGAGGGTGGCTGTGGAAGTACCAACATCTGGATAAGAGCAGCTCTAGAAGATGAAAGCAACAGGGGAGAAGAGCTTTATCCGACGTGAAGACAGAAATAACATGTCCAGACTGAGGACCACAGACCTCAGATGGAAGGAGCCAGCACAGCCAGACCCACAGTGGACGCAGGGACATGTCACAGCGAGGCCCACAGTGGACGCAGGGACATGTCACAGCGAGGCCCACAGTGGACGCAGGGACACGTCACAGCCAGACCCACAGTGGACGCAGGGTCATATCACAGCCAGGCCCACAGTGGACACAGGGACATGTCACAGCCAGACCCACAGTGGACGCAGGGACATGTCACAGCCAGACCCACAGCAGATGCAGGGTCACGTCACAGCCAGACCCACAGCGGATGCAGGGTCTGTCACAGCCAGGCCCACAGTAGACTCAGGGACATGTCACAGCGAGGCCCACAGTGGACGCAGGGACATGTCACAGCCAGACCCACAGTGGACGCAGGGACACGTCACAGCCAGACCCACAGTGAATGCAGGGTCATATCACAGCCAGGCCCACAGTGGACTCAGGGACATGTCACAGCGAGGCCCACAGTGGACGCAGGGACATGTCACAGCCAGACCCACAGTGGACGCAGGGACACGTCACAGCCAGGCCCACAGTGGACTCAGGGACATGTCACAGCGAGGCCCACAGTGGACGCAGGGACATGTCACAGTGAGGCCCACAGTGGATGCAGGGATACGTCACAGCCAGACCCACAGTGGATGCAGGGTCATGTCACAGCCGGACCCACAGTGGACACAGGGACATGTCACAGCACGACCCACAGTGGACGCAGGGACATGTCACAGCCTGGCCCACAGTGGACGCAGGGACATGTCACAGCAAGGCCCACAGTAGACGCAGGGACATGTCACAGCCAGACCCACAGTGGACGCAGGAGCATATCACAGCCAGGCCTACAGTGGACGCAGGGACATGTCAGAACCAGGCCCACAGTGGACACAGGGACATGTCACAGCGAGGCCCACAGTGGATGCAGGGTCATGTCACAGCCAGGCCCACAGTGGATGCAGGGACATGTCAGAACCAGGCCCACAGTGGACGCACTGCAGGGGAAGCACTCCAGAGAGGAACACACCCAGGCCACAAGGATCAAAGACAACGACCCGTGCCGGGCAGGATTCAACTTCAAGACAAGAGTTGACGTGCAGTGTCCAGGAGACCAGAGGCCTGAGAGCATGCCGTGAGCCCAAGAATCAGAGAAAACCAACTTGAACAGGTCTTTTCTAAGGGCAATCCCCATAAAGACAGGGCAGAATGTGTAACTTTTAAACTAGCACAAGAAAGCTCATGGAAGCCTGGAGAGGAAGGGAGGAGGGAGCCACAGCCCTGAGAGTGAAAGACAAAATATGATGTCACAAAGCAGCCCCAAATAAGGGTGATTGCAGTACCCAGAGGCTAAACGCACCCGCGACAGGACACAGTGTGGGGAAAGGACCCCCACACACGTCTGCAGGAGGCACGTTTAAAACGAGACCAGAGGGTGGTGAAGATCCGCCCAGCAGCAAGGATCCACAAGGAAGCCAGGAGCAGGTTTATTTCTGATGCAACAGAATTTGGTGGGACGAAGGATAGAAGTCGAGTGGGCAAGATTTAAGAGCCTGTGTCAGAACCGGCCCGCCAGGCCCACACCAGAGCAGCCGCTCCGAGCCCTGCTGTCCTTGCGTGGCCATGTCCCAACTGTGCATAAACCCATGAGCTGAGCCAGGCGGCTGTGCGCCCCCACACTGACTCATGTACCCAGCTCTGTCTCGTGCAGAGGCCTTTCCGTCCGGTCTCCTCTCTTCCCCTGCTGATAGTGGGGCCTTGGGCGCCAGGCTCCACGCCTGTGTTTCCACACTGCCCTGGTTCCAGTAGGAGACCCTCGTCCTGAGAAGCCACTCTCCAGGCCCAGCCCGTCTGCGGCTGCTCTTCTCCGCCTCACCCTCCAAACCCGGCGGGTGGCAGGCCTGTGGGGCCTAGCAGGACATCACCTTGCTCCTGCCTCTGCACACACTTCTGCAAGGCCTTCCAGCTCCAGCACTCCTGGTGAGGCCTGGACTCCTGAGGCTCAGTGCTTTCCTTGGTACCTGCTCCTTTTCTCTGGGAGCATTTGGGGTTTTCTTGTGCTGGGGTGTGGAATCTCTGAAAGGCGGAACACCCTGGTCCTTTCCACCCACTGTGCTGGCCACGCAGGGGGACCTTCAGGCCGGAAACCCAGCCCGTGGTTCTGGGAAACCCTCCTTGACAGCTTCCTCCCCCGATCTTTCTGGAACTGGAGCCTATGGGGCCCTTGGGGACTATATTCTCCACCTAGTTTCCTCTCCCTCTTGAGGAAACTGAAGTGACCCTTCAGCGTCAACTCTCCATCTTCGTACAGCTCCTACGTTTGCTCTCATACTTGTAATTCTTGAGCTCTTTCCCAAACTTCAGAATATTCCCTTTGTTGGCACCTGTTTCCATCTCACGACACTGTGTCTTTGCTCTTCTCCCCAAGGAGCCCGACATCAGCTGGTTTATTTCCCTGGGTCACCCGAGCTGCCTTTCCTGCGGGATCCTGAGTGAGCCTCTTGTCTCAAGGGTCTGTGGCCCTCATGTGCTGGAGTTTACAAGCAGGTGTGGGAGAGCCACCAGGACGTCCACACACACGACAGAGTTCTGGTGGGGAAGCCCCAACATCGGCGTCTTCGGGTCCTTCCTCTAGGCTGTTGGGCTCCACAGAGGGGCTGTGCCAGGGTCAGTGCCCCGTGTGCAGCCCCACCACCCACCTCGCCACACTTGGAGACCCCGACGCTCTTGTGCAGCGTGGGAAGGCTGCAGGCCACGTGCCCGCACTGAGTCTCTTTGACCAGAGGGGCTGGCATGCTGGTTGTGTCCTGCCTTTAACTGTAGAATCTTCTTGAGGACAGGGGTCCAGGGTCCAGCCCCTGATCACCACTGTCCACACGACTTCCACAGCTATCTCTCTCATTCAGCTGTCAAGGACTGCAAAATTAAGAAGGAGGTACTGCCTCCCTGGTTCACAGCTTTTCCTTTTAAATAAACCCAGTTAGGCCTGTTTGCAGTCGATTCCCATTTGTCCCCCAAGCAGCTGCTCATGCTGCCTCTCAGCCTACACTGCCTTCTGGCTGTCCTGTGTCCCCACACTTAGGCTTCACCAGGACCCGTGCGCACATCGCCTCTGACCTCACATAAGGGCTGGTTTCCTGGAGAAGCCCCTCGGTGCACCGTGAGGCTGGGTGCACGCCCGGCTGTGGTTCGGCCCGGCCAGCCTTCCCTTTGACACGTCAGATGCTTGGGGTCCTCTGCCCTTTGGTTTCTGTGTGAAACGCTCGGGGGAAACCCTCTGCGATGCTGGTTTTGCCCGTGAGAACCAGTGTCCTTCAGGCACCCAGCCTCACGGGCCATGGCACGCTCCTGCCACGTTCCTGTTTTGGTCTGGCCGGTGGGAACAGAAGGCCTCGGTGACTGTGTCCCTGAGCCTGACGCACACCACTCTGTCTAGCCATCCCCAAAGGCTCTGAGGCCTGAAACTAAAGCCCTGAGAGTGCTCTGCAGGTGACAGCAAGACAGGCCTCTGGCTCTGACACCAGCCCCTCACCTGCCAGGGCCACAGGACCACCTGGGTAGGACCCTGGCTCAGACGGAGTCCCTCAAGGGGACGCAGTGGGGGCCAGTCCCGGCTCTGTCCTTGCTAGCGTTGTGACACCAGGCAGCTTACAGAACTACTCCGTTTCCCCATCTGTAAAGGGAGGCAATGACAGCATCTGTCTCGTATACCTGTCAAGGATCAAGTAAGTCCTCAGGGCTCCAAGCGGCCCTGGCGTGTTGGAGCTGAGCCCTGGCTCAGGGCTGGGGTCTTGGAGTCAGGAGAGGCCTGAGTTTCTGCCCCAATCTGTGCTCTCACCTGAAGCACGTCCCCTGCAAAATGGACGGTTGTACGGGCTGAATAGAGGCTCCCAAAGACACGGGCACACAGGGACTGCAAAGCAACCTCATTTGGAAATGGAATCTTCGCAGCTGTAATAAATTAAGTTGAGGTCACTCTGGGTTAGGGTGGCCCCAAATCCAATATGACTGGTGTCCTTATAAGAGGGACACAGAGACACAGGGAAGACTGACTGTCAGCAGAGGCATGGGACACACTCTCCCCTAGAGTATCTGAAAGAACTCGCCCACCACACCTTGCTTTCAGCCCAATGACACTGATTTCGGACTCCCAGCCTCCACAACTATGAAGAGTACCTTTCTGTTGTCTGAGCCGCATTCAGTCATGAACTTGAACTGCCATCACCACCACACACTGCTGGGGCCACTGTTGTTCTCAGGAGCTGGAGGAGAGGTGCCCCAGCCCCACGTGGAGGCCAGTGCCCCAGCCCTGTGCCCTCTGGGAGGACAGACCTCACTCCTCAGACCAACAAGCCCAAAAGGCAGGTGAGCATGCCTGTGTGCATGCAAGTGCCCGAGGGAAATCTGCCACCGGGGAGGAGCAGGGGCCTGGTCCTCGGTACCCCATTTTCTCTCCCTTCTCTGCCCTGACCATGTGCTCATGCATAGAATCACCACCGGACAGTGGCAGCTAAGCTCTAAGAGAAACACAGGAGTTCTAGTCAGAGGACCAGGAAGAGGGTCCCAGGAGGAAGCAGGTGTGGAGGAAATCCTGCAGAGGAGACGGCGGGGAAGGGACCCGGGCTCACCTCTGTGTGTGAGCTGACGTAGTCCCGGCTCAGTCCGAGGGGTACGTGTGTGGAGCACGTCCGGAGAGGCAGACCAGCAGAGCCTGCGCAGAGAGCCAAGCTGGCACGGGCAGCGTGCTCTCAAGGAGCGGGCCTGCTGGCCAAACCTGCCCCCTGCACGGCCGCTGCCAACACAGGACCGAAGACAAGCACCCACCTTGAGGCTGTGACACCCAAGGCTCCCAACACGTGTGGAAAGTCCAGGGCTCAATCTGAATTAGTTCCTCTTGCTGCTGCAGCAAATTATTACAGACCTAGTGGCTGAAAACCACACACTTTAAATATATCAATATAAACTAATTAAAAGTGAAAGGATGGAACAAGATATGCCAGGCAAACATTAATCAAAAGAAGGATTGGGGCGCCTGGGTGGCTCAGTCAGTTAAGTGTCTGGCTCTTGATTTCGACTCGGGTCATGATCTCACAGTCTGTGAGTTCAAGCCCTGTGTTGGGCTCTGTGCTGATAGCGTGGAGCCTGCTTGGGAGCCTCCCCCTCCCTCTCTCTCTGCCCTTCTCCCTGCTCATGTGTGCATGTGCGTGTGCATGAGTGCTCTCTCTCTCTCTCTCTCTCTCTCAAAATAAGTAAATAAATAAACTTTAAAGAAAAAAGAAGGCTGAGGTGGCTATATTAGTATCAAACAAAGTAGACTTCAGAGCAAGGAAAATTAGGAATAAAGAGGCATGTTATATAATGGTAATGATAGAAGGGTCAATTCATAAAAAAACGTAATGATCCTAAATGTGTATGCACCCCTCAACAGAACTCCCAAACACATAGAGCAAAAACTGATAGAACTGAAAGGAGAAAGACAAAAGTCCACAGTTACATTAGAAGATGCTAACTCTGTCTCTCAGGTTGAGACCAGACAGAAAATCAATGTGGATGTAAAAGACTTAAACACTGTCAACCAAGCTGATGTAACTGATGCTTGTAGAACACCTCGCCCAGTGACAGCAGTCAAGTGCGGGCCCACTTCCTGGTTCATGGATGGCTTTTTGCTATAACTGCACAGGCCAGAAGGCACAAGGGTGCTCTCTCGGGCCCCTTTTATAAGGCATAAATCCCATGCATGAGGCTCCACCCTCATGACCTAAGCACCTCCCAAAGGCTCTGACCCCTAACACCTTCACATCTGGTCTCCAGTCTAATATGAATTTGAATTATATTAACTGGGGGGAGGATACAAATATTCAGTCCAGAGCAATAATCAATGAAACCAATAGCTGTGTCTTTGAAAAAAATCAATAAAATGAAGAAGCTTCTAGCCCAACTGACTAAGAAAAAAATGGAAGTCACAAATTACCAATGAAAATAGAAAGGATTTATAGCTACGGAACCTCTCATAGACACTAAAAGGACAACATGGGGAAACCTTGAACAGTTCTATACCCACAAATTCAATGAAGTAGAGGAAACAGGCCAATTCCTTGAAAGATGCAAACTACTAAAATTCACACTAGAATAGATAACTGAGTAGTCCTCTGTTGGTTAAAAAAATTGAATTCATAATTTAAAATCTAACAAAGAAAACCAGACCAGTTATATTCATTGGTGAAGTCTAACAAACATTTTCTAGGAGAAAATAACACCCATTCTATACAGTCTCTTCCAGAAAACAAGAGAGAAGGAAGCACTCTCAACTAATTTAATGTAGCATCAGCATGACACCAAAAGCAAAGACATTACAAGAAAACTACAAAAATATTTCTCATGAGCATAAAAACAAAAGCCCCCACAAAATATAACCACATTTCATCCAGTAATGTATAAGTAAGATTTATTCAAACTAGCAAGTTTGGACCAACAGTTGAAAATGAATCAAGGTAATTCATAGTATTCACAGACTGAAGAAAAAAAAGCCATGATCATATCTCAGTAGACGCAGACAAAGCACTTGACAAAACTTAATACCCATTTGTTATAAGAACTCCCAGAAAATAAGGAATAGAGAAAATTTTCTTAATCTGATATAAAGCATCTACCAAAAAAAACCAAAAAAACAAAAAAACAAAACCAAAACAAACAAAAAGCGGAAAATAACTCCAAGCTAATAACATACTTAACCTTGAAAGACTATAGGGTTCTCCTGGAGACCAGGAACAAGACACAGATGTCCCCCTCTTCCTCTGTGTTGCTCAGGAAGCCTCAGAAGGGCAATACGGCAAGAAAAAAAAAGTGTATAGACTGAGAAAGTAGATAAAAACGGTCTCTATTCTCAGACAACATGATAATCTATGTAAAATTCGCACAGAAATCTACAAAAAAGGCTCCAAGAATTACTAATGAATTCAGTAAGTTCACAGATACAAAGTCAACCCAGAACAATAAATTGTATTTCTATACAGTAGTAGAAAGTGAAATGAAACTGCTGTTCTGTTTACAATAACAACGACAATATGAAATGCTTGGTATAAATCTATCAATAGACACAGGATCTCCCTGCCACAAACTACAAATATGGATGAGAGCAGGAAAAGAGCTAATACATGGAGAGAGATGGTGTGCTCATGCATTAGGGGTCAGTACTTGTAGGTCTCAGTTCTCCTAAGCTGACCTACCGATGTAATACAACCCAACCCAAATTCCAGCAGGAAGTTTTGTAGATAGCGACGAACGAATTCTAAAATATATTCAGGAAGACAGAGAACCTAGAATAGCCAAAACAATTTTGAAAAGGAACAAAGATTGGAAGAGTCATACTCTCCGATTTCAAGACTTGTTGTAAAGCTGCAGACACTGAAACCGGCTGGTGCTTGTTCTCAGTGGCAGAAACCAGTCCAGAAACAGACTCACAAACATAGGGCCACGAGCTGTTTTCACAAGGTGTAAAGGCAATTCAGTGGAGAAGGGGCACATAATCCTGAGACACCAGGGTCTTAATGTGCAGAACGAGGCTGTCTCGGCCCATACCCTCGCCTGTAGCAAAGTCAACTAAAAATGAACCATAAACCTGAATGTAAAACACAAAACGATAAAACTTTGGAGCAAGCATAAAATAAAAATCTTTGCAACCCAGGTGAGGTCAAGAGTTCTCAAATGTGACACAAATCATGACCTATTTAAAAACTGATAAACTGGGCTTTGTCCAAATTAAGTACTTTCATTCTCGGCAAGACTCTGAAGAGAATGGAGAGAAGCCAGACTAGAGGCAGATGCTTACAAACCACACACAGAACAAAGATCATGTGTCCAGAACACATAAAGAGCTCCAAAGTCAAAAGCGAGGTAGGAAACAACCTGTTTTCACGGGCAAACGTTTGAGCAGGCTGCTCGCAAGGGGCTCCTTCGATGAACAACCGCGACCTGACAAGAGGCTCTGGGTCATTGGTCATGAAGGAAGCGCAATCCGAAACCGTGATGAGAGTCTCTTAAAACAGCTTTGAGGAGGGGGAACACAGGACAACAGCAAGGGCACGGACACGGGCACCCCTGTTCTCCGCCGCTGGGGACACCGCACAGCCACCTGGAGAAACAGCACGCCAGGTCCCCACGACACCAAAAACACTCTTGTCGCACAACCCAGCAACCACACACGTGGGTATCACCCAAAGAGAACCAGAGCCGATGCTCCCAGAAAACCTGCACGTGGCTGCTTGTAGCTTTATCCACATACACAAACCCTGGAAACTCAAACGTCCTTTAGTGGTCGGGTGGACAAGCACACTGAGATGCCCTCGCACCACAGAAGGACAAAACCAACTGTGCTCCAGGCAGCCGTGTGTCTGGGTCCGGTGCGTGTTGCTGGCACCCAAGCTCCCCGCTGTAGGAGCCCACCTATAGGCACCCTGAGAACAGCGGTCGGAGAAGGCCGCAGGGGCCAGAGAACGTGGCTCTGGTGGCCGGGCCCCACACCCGGGCAGCACCAGGGGAATTCAGGCATGATGGTATTGCTGTCTTCTTCGCAATGGTGGCCACACCACACTGCCAATAAGAACACGTTTTAGCATGCGTGAACTTAAAAATAAGTGTGAGAAAATGTACCCACGGCACGCCAGAACTCTAGTCAGGGTCAGGTGGCCCGTAGCCCGGCCCCTCCTAGGCCCGAATCCACAGTTCCTGCTAGCCAGCTGCCCTGTCCACACCAAACACTACAGACCACCTTAAAAGTGGGAATAGAAGCCCAGGACGCTGCTAACTGTGATCTAATGTGTGTGTTTCCAGAACCTACCTGTCCCATGCCTAGCGCCTGTGCCAAGGTGCTCACCTGGCGGCCCCTCTGGCCATCCACCCTGGCTTCTTGAGGCAGGCAGGGGCCCCAGAGCACTAACCATGGATAAAGAAACGCCAGGCCCAGCCCCAACACCAACAGGGATCCTGGACCCCCAACCGCTCCAAATCTTGGTTCCTTCGTCTTAAAATAGTGGACGTTAGACCACAGGCCCTTTAAAGTCTGTGCCAGCACTACATTTTTATGAATTTATGATGCCTGTCATAAACCTCTCATTTTTTCCAGTTTCTCTTTAACAGACTGAAGATTAGAAATAAAAGCTGGATTTTCTTGTTATTGCTGCTTGATTTGTTTATTTTGCTGTTAGGGAATATTTTTAAACTTCAAAAAGAGTCTCTAATCACAAAGTTTGAGAACTGCCACACTAGAAATGTGGTGAGGAGAACCCTCACCATACAATCTAGACTGCTTCCAATCTAAGGGAACTTCCAGAAACTTCTGTGGTCACAGAGAACGTGTTACAAGAGGTGGCAGAAGGAAGCTTCAGGAGCTGTTGGCCCTGTCTTCAAGATGGAGTGGGGCCAGGGGACGGCCGTACAGCCCCCTGTGCCGCGGCAAACTGACCAGTAGCCTCGAGTCCCACCCCAGAGGGTAGTTCTCTGAACGCACACACTGGGCCAACTGGAGGTATGGGGCTGGGTGCCACCCTCCGGCCCCCAGGGAGCTGGTCAGCTCTTGAAGGTCAGGCTGGGCCACTTCCTAGTCTCTAGCTGTGCTGGGACTACCGTGCTGCGTCCATGTCCTGAGGTCCCCAGGTCCTCGGGGGAAACCTGGTCCTGCTCAGAGAGCAGAGAGCAGGACAGCCGCCAAGGGCCAGCAGAGGGGCTGGAGGGCAGTGGTGTGGACACGTGTGGAACAGTCCCCTGGGCTCTCACAGGAGATGGGGGGACTGCGTGCACATGCTTCTGTATTTATAGTCGGAACACAGTTTAACAAAGATTTCATGTTTAAGATTTTATTATCTTAATTTTTAACATGAATTATAAAAAGAGTCATGCCAGTTATATTTTGCCAAGAATAAAACTCAAGCTGGCACAATGTTTTCCAGCCCCAAGCTCACCAGCTTGGAAAAATCCAACTTTAAAGGAAAAATTAATATTTAAGAATTCACTTCCGAAAAACATGGTAAATAGTGAGGTATGGAAATATTTCCTCTCCTGAAACCACAGTATTTCTAAAAGCTACTCTGCTGTTAGGACCCCTGCTCTGCTCCAGACGGGACGGAAAGATACAGGGGCTCTAAGAACAGGGTCCCCAGGTGCCCGCCATACGGAATTTTCATGGAAATCCAACAGTAACCCAGCAAACTGCAAGTATATGGTTGCTTGTATTTTTGTTTTTTAAAAAGGAAGTGATTTATGAATTCTGTGATCTTCATGAGAACCATCGCCTCAGCAGGCGTGAAGGCCTTGGAGGGCAGTGGAAGGTACATGGGACTGTAGGTGTCCCTGTGAGGATCATGGGTGCATAGAGGGGTCATGGGGTCTGTGGGGAATCAGGGGGCCTACGGGGTCATGGGGGCTCCTACGGGGATTGTAGGAGTCCTGGAGGATCATGGGGGACTGCAGGGAGTCATGAGGCCACGGGGTCATGGGGGCTTCCCTTGGGGACCACTGGGGGTCATGGGGATCATGGGGGACCATGGCGAGTTGTGGAAAGTCATGGGTTTGTGAGGGTCCCTGGGGGACCATGGGGGGGTCATGGGAGGCCACTGGAGGCCAGGGGGTCATGGGGATCCCTGTGGGGACCATGGGAGGCATGGAGTCATGGGGGACTGTAGGAAGTCATGGGGGATCATGGGGTCACGGGGGTCCCTGTGGGGACCGTAGGGGGCATGGGGGTCATGTGGGAGCCATGGGGGGTCAGGGGTCATGGTGGGCAGATAGGAACCCCCAGATCCGAGGCAGGAGCATCTCTGGTTCCCCTCCAACCAGCCCAGATGCTTTCCATCTGCCCACCTGTCAGTCAGCAGACAGTAGAACCCCACCCTCCACCTACGCTTTAGGTGAGGCACTGTGGGGACATGTTGGCTGAGGTGCCCTAGGGGCACATCCCCACCACCAAAGCCTACATGCCAAACAGCTGAGCACCCAGGAATTCACACGCAGACAGCAGGAAGCCACCCAGAGGGTCAGGGAAAACGCCTGGGGGGGAAGCAGACTGAAGGGTGGGAAGCGAGACTCGGGCAGGGGTGAACCAGGCAGAAGATCCCTGTCCTCTGTCCTCCATGAGGGGCGCCGGCTCGCAAACAAACCTCTGAGCTCATTCCTGCGGTGAAGGCACCAGGGCAGCAGCGGGGCCATCAGGCAGCGCACGGGCTGGCCAGTGGGCGAGGACCCGGGGCCGCCCTTCAGGACCCGCCTGGGACAGGCCGCTCTGGCTGCCGCAGGGCAGCTGGGGTGCAAACAGAACACTGAGCGAGACTGCTGGGGGCCCCCGAGAAGGGGCCAATGGGCTCCAAGCAGACTCAATTTCATCAGCATAAAAGGAGCCAATGCGCCACCATTTCTGCTTTAGCGCGTCAGCCCAACAGACGGGCGAGTGTGTGCAGCTGAGGACACTTCACGTTGGGGGGACGGGACTGCCACCAAGCAGGGCTGAGCACTGGGAACCCAGCGTTGGGGTCCCAAAGGGGACATGCAGGGGGACACATGGGGCCCGGCCCCTCTGGGACCGCCAGGGGAAGCACGGCCTCGGGGGCACCTCAGCGGCTGGTTACAGGCCCCTCCTGAGGTGGGGAAAACCAGGGTCTCTCAGCCACCGGTGGAGGCAGCGACCCCCTTGCTCTGTACACAGTGACTCGACCCAGCCCGGAAAGCTCCACCTCGCTGTCCTATCTTGCTTGAGGAACTGAGCCACGCATGCCCCTGCCCCTCGAGAAGCGGGCCACGGGAGAGGGTCAGGAAGGGCATGGCGCCTCAGAGTCACCAGGGGTGAGAGGCCCCGGGTCGGGGCCCCAGATGCCGTGCGTGTAAAATGGACAGCTGGGCCAGCCTGCACCTGCCACACCCTGCAAAACTCGTGCGATTCTCTGTCATTAATAATAACAATAATTCTGAAAAACCCTGCTGAATTGACTGACAAGTAAAACCAGAGAATGCAGAATGAGAAACGGTTTTTACACTTGAGGTGTATGGGCCAAGGCCACCTCTGGTGCCCTGTCCCAACTTGCTGCGCCTCACCTGGGCATCTGTGTCTGACCCCCTGCTGCTCCCAGGGCCACATTTCCAGTAAATTGTTAGCGGTCCAACCTGACGACCAGCGGGCAGACAGACCCCGCGCGGCGTGACAGGCATGTGATGGGAGGACGAGGGGACTCACCTCCAGCAGCAGCCTTCCCTCCAGCACGGTGGACCCTCCGCTCAGACCGCTGTCTTCTGGTGAGGGGGTACCAGCCGCCGGCTGCCGTGGGCACTTCTGCACGGCTGTCAGAGAAGAACGAAGCAAGTCTGTCAGCACCCTTCCTGGGCCCCAGACCTGCTTACCTTCTTCTGTTTCCCAAGTTCTTGGCCGCCACCCTCCCAAGCTGCATTCCCAAGCTGACCTAGGGTCTCCTCCGTGGGACGCATGGGGGCAGCACAGCTGGAACTGGACCCGGGCCGACCAGGGCAGCCAGGTGGGAGCACCAAGTGTGATATTCAGGAGATCAGACCATCGGGGCTGGGCCTCACCTCGAGGACCCCACCCCTACTCTGCTCTGCAGAAACTGCTCTCTGCCCCCTCCTGTAAACCCCTCAGAATCCCGCCCAGCCTCAGGGACACCGCCCAGGGGTCCCCAAGGTCCTCTCTGGAGACCCAAGCTCCAGTAGGTGCCCTAACTCGGCACTGCTGGTCTCCCTAACTCAGACCACCCTGGAAGTGCCCACGCGACCTCATCATGCCCCCAGCTCCCCCAACCGCTCCCCAACCCCCAACCTGGTGTGGAGCGGCCCACACTGCACGGAAGGCCCCACTGGCATGACTCAGGTGCCCCCCCAGGGTGGCAGCTTCCTGGCCCTCCCCCAGCCCCAACCCCAGTGTGGCCCCATCTTCGTTTTGGGGTGAAAGCTCAGACATACAGACATGCCATCCACATCCCCGTTTACTGGCACCTGTTGTGGACCCCCAGCTGCATGCCCAGGGTCCCCAGCCACATGGAGAATTATGGCAGGACCCCTGGGGTGCGGAAAGGGGGCCGCCCGGAGCCTCCTTGGAGGGCTGGGCAGACCAGGAAGGGCCTCCCGGTTGCCCCTCAGGTCGGTTTCCAAACTGAAGCTGCAGGTGATGTCAGTGCAACTGGGGGTCAAAGGGCCCTGCCTGGGGCAGGCAGAACCCTGGCATTTGTCCAGGTCTTGGGAGAAAATACAAACACGGGCACTTAAATCTCCCGCATTTTCTCTTCCAAAACCACCAAGCTGTGCTGAACTCCTCCAGGGCACGTGGGTCGTAGTGATTGTGCTACCCAGGCAGTTTTTACTTCATCAGCACCTTCACACCCCCCTGAGCCGCACTCAGAGCCAGGGTCTGCCCCACACCCACTGTACCTTCCCCCCCATATCAGTGAGCTGTGGGCAGCAGCTGCTCCGCCACGGAGTTTGATAGAAATTCAGGCCCCCAGGTCCCCAGAGCCCAGGGACTGCAGGGCCCCAGTGTCTGCACTCCAGGCGAGACGCTCTGTCCACACCTCTTGTCAGGCATGGACTGCCCTCCCTGGTGGGACCCTCACCCCACACCGGCTGCACTGCCGGACTGGCAGCTTCCTGCCCCCCACCAGAGGCCACGCTGGGCCCCTTCACTCAAGCCCTATGGTGCCAGGTGCAGGGAAACTGTTGAGCCGAGTGTCCACAGAGGCAAAGGGTTGGGTGCAGGGAGGTGGCCCTCAGGAGAGCCCCACAGACGGTGGTCACACTGGGGCCTTTGGTCTCTGTCTGGCCCCCCCGCCCCGTCCTTCCCTCGCCCAGAAGGCTTTGCTCTATCAACCTCTCTCCCACAGCTAAGAAGCACTGGGACTCTGTTCTCTGCTCTAAATACTCCCAGAAATGAACGCATTTCCTTGGCCAGAAAGCAGGAAACAAGAACAGTCACACCTGGGGGTTGCTGGGCAAAGGCACAGGGGCGGTCGGTGCTGTAGACTGCCCAGGCCCCTCTCCCAACCGAAAACCTCACCAGCAATCAAGGCCCCACCGCTCACTAAGCTTTGAGATGTGTTGAAAGCCAGGGACATTTAGAGGTGCCTATTTTTACTCCCTTTGGGAACACAACCCTGTCGTTCAGAAAGCTGAAAGGTCTGAATTCACTAAACTCACACAGCTCCCCACCCCCAGCACACAGAAGCAGAAAACAGACCCTAGTGAAGCGAATGCCATGTCCCCTGAGGGAACCTTCTGGTCTCAGAGCACCCCGAAGGCTGAGGTGGGCCTCTGCCAGGGGTCACACAGGACCCCATGCTCTCAGAGGCCCAGAAAGATAAAGGAGGAAAAACACTGGCATGTGAGTCCCTGTCCCACCCCTCCCCTCCCCCGCCAGAGGGTCTTATCCTGCTGCCACAGCAGGGAGGCCACAGCTCTCCACCAGGGTATGGGCAGGGCCTGTGCAGCACCTGTGGTGAATTTGGGGCTCAATGAAGGCCAGGAGTGCCGTTGGCTGGGCAGAGACAGGACCCCCCACCACCTCAGTGCATCCTGGGCCGCCTGCCCATACACCCAGGCCACCAAGGCCCTCCACAAAGCAAACTCCGTTGTGGAGGGGTCATTCCCACCCCCACCCCAGCTCAAGCCAGCTCCCTGCCCCCAGCCTTCTCCAACACACCCCTCAAACTGAGGGCAGGGGAAGGCAGGGATTGGACTGCCCTGCCTGCCTGTTCTCTTGCCCCTGCAGACCCTGTTGGGGGCAATGACTTCCACAGCTGTGAAGCTGGGGTGGGGGAAAATCCCAGCATGGTGACATCACCGCCCTGTGGGGTGTTCACTGCCCCCCAACCTGATGGGCTACATCCCGTCCTGTACCCACTAGAGGCAGAAGTGGGGGACACCCTCTCTAAGTTCTCTCCCCACCCACATCTCTCTGCACGGGGACACCGGCCCCCGAGCATCGCGTGTCCCCCCCCCCCAGCTGGGCACCCCCACTTCCCCTCCTCTGCAGCCACATCCCGGCGGGGCACGCCCAGCGGGGCCTCCTCTGGGCTCCTGTCACGCGATGGGGCCATCAGCGTTGCAGTGACAGCCACCTGGACCCAAGCCAGGGCCTCGCGTGCGAGCACAGCCGCAGACGCGCCCCACCCCCAGGCCTGTGGCAAGACAGAAAGAAACCGAATGCAGGAGCCGGGGGTGGGGGCCAGCTTTCCCGGAAATCCATGCGAGCTGACAGTGCCTGCCGCTCACTTCCCAGGTCCCCCACTTCAGGGGCTCTCAGGGAGTCGAAACAGAGCAGCAAGCTCGGGTGGGGTGTGGGGTTGCAGCCAGGGTCCCACCGTGCCTCCCATGGGCAGGTGGCCAGGCAGGGCAGAGCAGCAGGGTCCCGGGGAGGGGGGCAACCGGTAAGGAGGGCAGGAGGCAGCCGGTAAGCTGCACCCCCTCCTCAGCCCTCCTGGCTCAGCTCTGCCCTGGATCCGCTCCCCCACCTCAGGGTTTCTCTCCTGTCCTGCGTTCTCTGTCCCCACTGAATGCAGGTCTCACCTGAAGGCCTGAGCTGGGAGGGCAACAGGGGCTGGGGCTGTGGGCAAGGCCACCAGGGCCCTGGAAACCTCTGCAGACAGACCTCAGCCCCACTGCTGAGTCTGCCCTGGGGGGTCCCCCCTCTCCTCCTCCAGGACAAGGGACAAGCCCACCACCTGGCCCTGTCACTGCCCCCTCTGCACCTGACTGCCCATGGTAACAGGTCAGGGAGAAAGGCTCTTGGGGAACAGGTGGGGGTGCAGGGTGTCCTTCTGGGGAGCTGGTGAGAGTGTGGGGAGAGTCTGCCGGGGGCCCTCCGAAGGCCCAGCTTGTCAAGAAGGCCACGAAGAGGAAGTTCCAGGCATGAGAGCCCCCACAGACCAGCAGGGGCTCAAGAGGCCCATCCACGCACAAGTGGCCCAGACCCCTTGTGAGCCGCTGGCACTGCCCTGCCCACAGAAAGGAGGCCGGGCTGAGTGCGCTGGCTCCCACCAGGACCACGTCCCATAGGCCCCGCCCTGTGGGCAGCTAGTCCTCCTGCCCTGCCTGGACTCTGAGGGGCAACTGGGGGCCTCTGAGAGCCCTGGGGACTGGCCTGAAGCCAGCTTTCCGCACCCGGTCCGTCACACAGAGCTCGGGGCCATGTGGCAGACAGAGGAGGCATGAGCCAGGCTGCCCACTCCCAGAAACAAACGGACTCCCTCGGGCTCACGGCTCAGCCTGAACCCTGAAGAAGCCAGCTCCTCTCCGACTGTGAGTCACCCAACGACCCCAGAGCACCAGCCACAATGAGACTCTCCAACCACTGGTGCTTCTCACTTCATTGGCTTCTTACACCCTCGAGAAGGTTCATTTGGGACACAGAGAATCCGAAAAACCATGGAGACAGTGGCCATCCCTGTCTCCACGCAAGCCGGGGCGGGGGGATGCTTCAGAAGGGAGGGGACACTTCCCCACTTCCCCACCTCCCTCGAGGCTGACTGGGACTGCCTGCACCCTGCCAGCTCCTACCCCGCACCCCAACCTCTCCACTATGAGACCTCCATTTCCCTCACACAGGGGAGGCTCAGCAAGGTGCCACCCTGGGCCAAACCACATGCCACTGGGGCCTGGTGTCCCACCACAGTAGCTGCTTAGAGGTCGTGTGGCTGGGTCTGGCCAATGACAGGTGCCAAGTGTTTTTGGCGGAGGAGAAGCTAGAAGACTCCCCTATCTCTGCCTCTGGATGGTGCTGTGATGCTCAGAAAGTGACAGCCAGTTTGTTCCCTGCTCAGGTGAAGCCAGCTCCTTTCAGTGCAGATAGGACAGGTAAGCAGGGCAGGTGGGTCCAGGTGCAGGGTGCACTGAATGTGAGAGCCGTCTAGAGGTTGGGTAGGACTCCTGCCACCCAGAGTGATTAAAAGCCAGGGGCCCCACTGGAGGCTGGACTGAAACCCCGATTCTGGCCATCTGCAGGTCCTGGAGTGGACGGGCCCATGTCCATTGGCCGGCTGAACCAAACACCTGCCTGGTAAAACGTGGCTTCATTTCGGAGTTGAGCCCTGGGGCCCTGCACAGTGTGTCCCAACTTTCACACTCTGGGTAGCACCCATGGCACGTCTCCTCCTCCTCTCCCTCCTCCTCCTCCAGCCCCAGTCTAGCAGGCCTTCCCGCTAGAGGCCTGCCCCACGCCTTCACGGGTCAGAGCCGATCTCCACACTACATGTCCCTATGGAGGCAGATGACGTGACCACGGCTCTGCTCTGCTCTTCCCCGTGCTACACCCAGAGGTCAGGGGTAGAGGGGAAACAAGTGAGCTTGAAGCACCCTGGGGACCCCCGAGGAGCAAGAGTGCCCTCCTATCTCTGCCCAATTCTCATCAGAAGCTAACCTCTGTCCCAGAGCCCCTCGGAGACATGCTTAGCAGAGCAGAGCATACAGCTTAGAGCAGGGAGTTCTGGGAGCCTCACCCTCCTATAAGACAGGCCCAACAACATCGACAGGCTTCATGAGCACACCAGGAAGGTGCTCTTGGCACGCCACCTGGGGGCCTGGGCTGCCCACCTGGAGACTGACAGGTGTAGGACGTGGAGGGCCAGCCACGAGGGAAGGTTGGCTGTGTTGACTTGGTTCCATCCACCGCCAGGCCCCCTTCTAGAGGGCCAGCATGAGGTTTCTGGGCCCACGTGTGTTTGGGAGTGGATGGGTGCCCCCGGGAGCCCTGGCTCACCTCTCCCCACACCCGGTCTCTCCAACCAGACCAAGGCCCTGGCAGAGAGCTAGGCAGGTGCTTCCCAGGAGTAGGGGGAGATGGTGGGCGGGGAGCTGCACCCATGGGAGGGCACAGGCTCCCCAACAGGGTCTACAGACCTGCAGTTCTACATCAGTTTCTACATCAAGTTAATGGGCCATCACCTCACAGTTGTCGAGCTTTCAAACCATCCCTCCCTTTACTTTTCGAGGACAAAAAGATTAACTCCTCGTTTTGCTTCTGACAGAGGCAAATGGAGCACACGCGCTGGGAGGGAGGGTTTGCAGTGATTCTTGACGGCCTCAGGCTATTCACAGAGGTTGCTCCTGGCCTTGCCCTTACCTTCTAAACAGGCTGCTTTCCACACCCAGATGCAGAGGTCTGCCCGGCTCCTGCACAGGGAAGGGCAAAGGGAAACACCGCCCTTAGGCTCTCTGGGCAGGAGGCTGTTGACAAACACAGCCTCATCTAGCCACCAAAGGGTGGGGGGGGGCGGTCCTGACGACAAGTGGGGAGTGCCCAGGTGGGCGGCAGGCTGAGAGGGAAGAGGGCCCAGTGGCACAGGGTGGCTCTGGGAAGGCCCTTGGCAGCCAAGAGCAGCAAGCTGTGCGCAAAGCATGTGTGGGAAGAGGTGTCTGGGAACGGGCCAAGACGATGAGGGTCTGGAGAAGCCCCAGTCCTCGCAGAAAACAGGTGGTACCAACAGAGAGGGGCGAAGCGCTGGCCAGGCTGCTCCTGTGGCTGGGGGCTCTGCCCTTCCTGGGGCATCCACAGAGGCCCATCTGTCCTTCACCCCCAGAGTGAGGACGAGCTGGCCCCATCCCTGGGAGGGCAGGCCTCTCAAGCCTGGGGCATGTGCAGACAAGAATCTCTTAAGGTTCCCATGAAAAGATGTGCTGCCTCAACCTGCACGTTCCCTCTGCAGCCCTGCAGGGACCTCGCACACTCCAAAGGGCACTCGTCCATGACCTGCTCCAACTCTGCAGGCAGATGGGGGTTTCTGGAGGGATGTTCACCGTGGCCCCTCTCTGTGACACTCCACCTCACCCAGGCTGCAGGCCTGGCCGGAGGAGATCCCCTGAGGGGCAGCATGGGGGCGGGGTGAGGGCAAGCCTGCTGGCCTTCCCTTCTCGGGTGATCCATTCATTCGTTTGAGGCTGGATGTCTCCCCCGTGCTGGTGGCGGGTGCACCCAGCCACGTGCCCACGGTCTTCCCAGGCAGTGCCCCCTCCTATGAATCACAAAATGATTTCATGATTACACACGGGGGCCCCCACAGGCAGGGCACACGGGGACTGACATTTACATCTCTTATTCCCTGCATCATGCCAACCAACCAGGTGGGCCCAGCAGGTAAGAAAACAGGCCCGGAGGGGCGGATGGAGCAGAAGTAACCAAGGGTGTGTGCACACACGGCATGTCCTGTGCGAGGGTGTATATGCTCTATGTTGGGGCCTAGACAACGAGGGAGGGCAGGAGAAACATTGCTTTTGACACGTGGCGTGGGCACATTTTAACAGGAGGCGAAGATGTCTGTGGCCCGTGGAGAGGGGAGGAGAACCAGCAGCCAGGGCAAGGGTCCCAGCAGGTGCAGACTGGCAGGTGCGTGTCCTTGCAGGACCCTTGCAGTGGCAGCCAGTGAGGGGGAAGGGTTAAAGCTGCCATTCAAAGCCTCAAGGTCCCTAGGCAAGAAAAAACATCACGAGTATAAAGAAACACACTTGTTTCTTGCAAGCTCTGCGTTTAGGGAGTAAGAGCACATTCCAAGACGTACGTTGCATCAAGTTGTTGATTTTCTGTAAAAACTTTCCGTATTTTCCAAAATGTACCAGGCATGCTTTAGAGATTTCACACTTTAGTACGGCTGAAAAGGCACCACAGAAAATGCATTTCCTCAGAGCCAGTGATGAGAGAGAGGCAGTGGCCACCCCATCCACTTTCTCTGGTCAAAAGAACACATTTCCAACCACTTCTGCGTAAGTTGGGTCACATGTCCTGCAGAGAAAGTGCACTCTTTCCTTAAATCCCCAAAGCAAGATATAACCAAAAACAGCTCTTTGGGAAGAAAAAGAGAGGGGAACTTACACACATTGGGGATCCATATCCTTTTCATGGTGTGAAACATCCGGGACAAGCCCACTCGTTAGGCGCTTTTGTTAAGTTTCAACGCATCACGAGAGAAGTACACCAGCATCAAGCCAAGAGTTCAAGGAACATTTTGTGAAACACGACAAAACATAACCCACACAGCATGCTGGTGCTTTGAGAAAGCCCAATACTTTCTCAACAAATAACTGCGTGGTGTGCAGGTACATGAAGCAGCCCACGAGCCAGTGTGCAGGACCCATGGTCACACCCACCGTCAGCGAGCCCTGGCCTACCCTTGGGTGCTCTGAGCCGCCACGCTGGGGGACTCTTTGCTAGCAAAGAGTCTGGGGCTGTACCTACTGGTCCAGTGTCCTGAGCTCTGGAGAAGCAAAGCTACCAGAGAACGTCTGATTCATGTATAAAGAATGAACTTATAATATATTTGTAAAGAAGGCTCCAGTTACGTAACCTCAAATTTGCAAATAACCTGACAAGGTGGTTGTGTGAATCGTCACCACACGTCACTGTGAAGGAAGCGCTTTCTACCAATCATGCTCCCCTCGTGGTGGATGCTACAGGCTGAAAGGATGTGGAGGCCTCGGTGCCCAGAGCTGTCCAGGTGCACAGGCCTCTGCGGGATGTGGTCGTTCCCTTGCTCAAGCAGGCACCCCTTTCTTCAGCGTCTACAATGCCAGCCCATCCTGGGGGTGTACCTCCTGGGGAGGCTGTCTGGGGTTGACACGAGAAACAACCTGGAGGAGCGGAGGTGCCGCGGGGGCCTGGCTGCAAGAAAATGAGCCCAGCAGGTGCGCAGAGCTACCGAGGGAGTATCCCCCAGGTGAGACACGGGGCGACCCCTCTGCTCGCTCTGTGGCACCCTGCTCCCCCGGTGTTTCCCAGTCCCCACAGCTGCCCACTGGCCTGCTCCCCCTGACCACCAGCACTGCTCAGACCCCGCCTGCAAAACGGCTGATGCTAACGGTGGCTGCGGAAAGTGCTAGCAATTCTCTTGCTTTTTACCAAGGACTGGGTGCCCAAAGAGCCAAGTGCTTCGGGAAGGTTCCAATGGGACTTGCCTGACAAACACATGGGTGTGCCACGCCCTCCCGGGCCCCACCAGCTCCCCCAGGCACGTGCTCTTCACTGGTTCCGGAGCCACCCCCATTCACACCCGCTCCGGAGCCACCCGGGTCCGCACCCCAGAACCACTCCTCGGGCCTCCTCCTTCTTCTCCCAGCAGCGGGAAGAACAGTGCCAAGTGCACCGAAGGCTTTGCCCGGACTCCACTGAGTGTCCCCCAAACACCCTTCAGCTGGGTCGCTCCTACCTCTCCTTGCAGACAGTCTCCTTGTCCTCCTTGACTTCAATGACCCTGAAGATCATTGCCAGCAACTCTGCAAACTGCCCCTCAGTTGGGGGTTGTCCAGTGTTTCCTCAGCTTAGACCACGGTCTGCCCACCCTCTCAGGAACATCACCCAAGAGGACATGTTCTCTGCCTCCTGTTGCCCAGCATGTGAGGGGTCAGATTTGGTGGCCTAAGGCAGGTGGTGGGTTTCTCCATTCTAAGCTTTTCCCTTAGGTACGAACTCATACTTGTTGGGAGACGGTTCGAGACTATAAAAATTCCACTTCTGAGCCCACTTTCACCCGCTAATTTTAGTACAGAAATTTCTTGCCTGAGTTATTGCTACAACGGTGAATGACTGATGACTTTGTAAGTCACATCTGTCTCCAGTCACCTTTCCACAGCCCGGGCTTCTTCATCAGCACTCTGTCCTAAGGAGAATTTTGTCTTTTTTTTAAATGTTTATTTTTGAGAGAGAGACAGAGACAGAGAGAAACAGAGAGAGACAGAGAGAGCACTCACAGGAGCAGGGGAGGGTCAGAGACACAGGGAGACACATAATCCAAAGCAGGCTCCAGGCTCTCAGCTGTCAGCACAGAGCCTGACACAGGGCTCAAACCCACGAGCATGAGATCATGACAAGAACCAGTCACACATTTAAAACAACTGAGCCACCCAGGTGCCCCAGGAAAACTTTGTCTTATCATTCATTCATTCACTCATTCATTCATTCGTCTATGCATACATATCAGTGTGGGCTTATGGAATCCTATTTTATTCACTGGGTTATGATCTATTACTATTCTTTTTCATTTTATTGCTGAAATGGTCCAGATTTGGCCAGTGAGAGGCCCCTTGGGATGGCTGTGTCCTGTGGGATGTCTCCGTTCCTCTCTGAGCACTGCCTCACTTTCTGGCTTGAGATGCTCTGAGCTTTCCTTGCTCCAACTCTGGAAGGAGGCCTGAGTTCCTTTTGATGGTGAACAGTACCTAGAAACCAAGATCTGAGTGTGAGCTATGCTCACAGCAACCTTAGACCTTGCCAGTGGGCAGAACACACACCTATACACACGTATTTATGTCTATAGCTATCTTTGTATTTTGAAAATGATGAGCTCACACCAGTACCTCCAATTCTAATCCAACATCACAGGATTCAGTACAGAGTGGAATTATTTTTCCTTTAATATTAATTCCTTTAATATTTGGTAGAGATTGCTTTAAAACCCTCTGGGTCTACATTTTAGCTACTGATTTGACTTTTCAAAATAGTCATATGACTATTTAGGGTTTCCATTTCTTCTTGAGTCATTTCTAATGAGCTATATTTCTAGTCATGTATTCATTTGTTTTCCAATTTATTGACAAAAATTTATTCATAATAGCCTTCAGTTACCTTTCAAATGTGTGCAGCGCCTAGAATCATGTTCCCTTTAGGTCCCTAATACTATTTACTCTTTTTTCCTCATTCAGTTTCACTAGATATTTACAAATTTTATCATTTTAGAGGAACTCTATTGTATGTTTCTTTTCTGTTTCACCAATATCTTCTCTTTTATTATTTGCTTTCTTGGTCTCTTTTTGTTTATTTTGCTTTGCTTTATCAGAACTACTGAACCTAATGCTTAGTTCATTAATTTTCCACCTTTCTTCTTTCATATGTAAACACATAGGGTTATTTATTTCTGAGGATTACTTTAGCTGCATGCCCCACATTTTGATTTGTAAATATTTTCTAAGTTTCATGATGTTTTCTTATTTTATCTATGAGTTATTTACCAGTGTGTTTATTTCCAAATATAAGGGTTTTGAAGTCATCTTTTATTACTGATTTCCAGCTCAAGTGCATTGAGGTCTTATAACATGCATTTGTCATGATTTTGTCTTTTGGAATTTATTGAGACTTGCTTTCATTGGCCAATATGTTTTCAGTATATTTATAAATTCCACGTGGGCTTGAAAAGATGTGAATTCTATAGTTTCAGAGTAGTGTTTTATGTGTGTCCTTTAGATTAACCCTTTTTGCATTGTGAAATCTCCTAGAATCTTTACTGATTTTTATTTATTTGATCTATTAAACACTGAGAAAATAACTTAAAATCTTTCATGGGGATGAATTCATCTGTTTTTCTGTATAGTTCTGTCAATATTTGTTATATATTTTCAAGGTTATGTTACTGGAAGCACATAAATGTAAAATCATTTCAGTGTTGGGTGGCTCAGTTGGTTAAGCATCCAACTCTTGATTTCAGCTCAGGTCATGATTTCACAGTTCATGAGTTTGAGCCCCAGGTCAAAGCTTGGGATTCTCTTTCCCTCTCTCTGCCTTCCCCTGCTTGTTCTCTCTCTCTCTCTCTCTCAAATAAATCAACTTTAAATAAATAAATAAATAAATAAATAAATAAATAAATAAATAAATAAACCATTTTAGTGCTTGATAAAATGTTTTCAATTTAAAAAATTTTTATTGATATAAATTTTAAAAATCATTATGTAGTGACTCTCTCATGATCTCCAGTTATGTTTTTTAACCAAAAACTAAATTTTTTTTACATTAAAATGGCTTCATGAGATTTCTTTCAGTTAGCATTTTTCCATCCTTTTTCTTTCAACCTTTCCATGCCATTTGTAAACAGACATAGTAATCCACCCTAATAATCCTTATCTTTCAGTTGTCATGTTTAGTCTATTCACATTTACTGTAATTCATGACATATTTGGGATTTTGTGGTTTCTACTCCCCCTTCCACATCTCTGTTTTCTTCTTTCTTGTCTAAGAATATTGATTACATCTACTTATTCTACTTTGTCTCTCCGCTAGTTTTAAGGGAAACCCCATTTCTTTCACCCTGATGATTATTATGGACAGTTTATGATGAATTAGTTAGCCAGCTTCCATAGGACATTAACACAAGAACCACCAAAGTCTGTGCCTCAAGTCTCCCTCTCCACTTTTATGGTTAGGAATTTATTCTCTCTCTCTCTTGTTCTTCCAACATGGTAGTACTACTGTTTTATACTGTCAGTGTTTGCGTCAATCTGCCCACACGGTCACCACCCTCCTGCTCTTCCATTCGTCTCCACTCCAGGTCTCCCACCTGGAATGCCCTTCCTTCTGCATGAAGTGCATCCTTCAAAATTTCATTTAATAGAGGCGCCTGGTGGCTCAGTTGGTTAAGCATCCAACTCTTGACTTTGGCTCAGGTCATGATCTCATGGTTTGTGGAATCGAGCCCTACATCAGGCTCTGTGCTGACAGCATGGAACCCGCATGGGATTCTCTCTCCCCCTCTCTCTCTACCCCTCCCTCACTTGTGTACATGCACTTTCTCAAAAATAAATAAATAAACATTTAAAATTTCCTTTAATAAAACTCCCTTTGGGTTCTCAGCTTCATTTTGTTTTTGGTCTCTGAGCATTCCTTAATCTCCTGCTTGCCCACTGATATATTTTGACAGGTTTCAGATAATTTTATCTTGCATTTTTGGCTGTTAGCAGCAAGATGACCGATTAGTTACTGGCCTGTTGTATTGTTGGAAATGGAAGAAGGCATATATTTGGTAGCAGAATTCTCCCACTAGACTCTAAACGCCCGGGGATGGGGACCATGGTGGATCTTCTGTTTTCTTGCCTTATAACAGGTTGTTAATATGGAACTCTTTCTGTATGAAAGAGTTGAGGCCCCAAGACAACAAAGTGCCAACTACACCCAAGTCCCAAGGTGAGATTCCAGGTGACCTAGGCAGGGTTACAAAGGAGGTGTCAGAAACAAGAGATGCTCAAGGATGGGGGAGGATCTCCTTGGAGGGTCTGTGTTGTGAGTTGCATGCCCCCACCTGTACCCTGAAGACTGGCGTCTCTCTACACTCAAGAAATCCAAAGGACAAAGGTGGGGCCTAAGGCTCCTGGTAGGCACCTGGGCTGCATCCACATGGGAAGTGCCATCTACCAACCTAGTGGGTCTAAGGTGAGTGTTTCCTGGGGAGCAAGAAATGCCCGACCACTGGCCTGGGATGTCTCAAGTCCTCCAAGAGGGTGCCTGGAGACATGAGCAGAGACTGCAACAGAAGAGGCTGGAGGTGCCTTCTGACACCTGAGGCTAAGAAAGGAGGTGCCAGGGACCAGCTGGAGAGGACAGAGTGCCAGTGTTACCAACCGCAGTAGAAGACCCCTCTGGGTCCCCCACTGAGCCTTGCCGGCCAGCTCACGGCAATGCCAGTCATGTAGGACCTCAATGAACCCTCGCCTCTCCTCCCTGCCGCTGCTCTGAACCAGAAGGGCAGGAAACCACAGCTACCAGTGGGGCAGGACCAAGAGGAGAAGCAGCCAGCCTGAGCCCCCGCCCTTCTGCCTGCTGGAGCTCCAGGTGAGGGCTGGGAGAAGGCTCACACTTGAAAGACAGATCGTACTAATACCAAGCTCAGCCTGCATAGGAAGCCAACATGATGGAGTGAAGGGGTGGGGAGGGGACACTGAATTCCCTGGAAGGGACCAGAAACATCCGTAGCTGCCCTGGTTCTCCCATGGGTAGTGGAGGAACCAACCAGAAAGGAGATTTGCTGGGACGGGGAGAGAAAAAAAAAAAATCAAAGCTGTTTTGTGTTGACCCTGAGTTCTGGCTCCTTATCAGGTCTGAGCAGATGCAGGTACCAGAAGGGAGGGAGTGAATCGGTGCACAGACCAATGGGTGCTTGCTCCTCTTCCTGGAAGTAGCTAAGATATGGTAAGGTAAATAAAACAGTGCACAGAAGAATCAAGAGTGATCTGAGGAGTGCTGGGGGCCCTTCCTGCGGGGTCAGAAGCTGGTGGCCACAGACAGTAGGACAGGACAGACACTCTATCCTGAATGACCCAACGCTAGCGTGTCTTTGCTGGAAATGCCCCAGGGAACCAATTCTGGAAGGTGTCAGTGTTGGGAAGGAAGGGGTAAGGAAGGTGGTTCCAGCAGCAGATGAGGTGAGAGGCAGCAGTGACCCATATCCATGTGCCTGGGGGACAAAGCCCCTGGACGCTCCACATGAGAGGAGAGGGGGCAGGTCCCAACCCTCTTGCCCCCAGAAGGCCCATCTCAGTCAGCCTGGGTCCCTGTAACAAGACACAACACACGGGCGTGTAAACGGCAGATAAGTATTCCTCACAGCTCTAGAGGCTGAGGCCTGAGATCAGGGCACCAGCAGATTCAGTTTCTGGTGAAATCTTTCCTGGCTTCCTCAGACCAACACTAATCTTGTGGGGTCAGGTCCTCCGCAGGGCCTCATTTAACCTTAATACTCCTTAGAGGCACCATCTCCAAACACAGCGACACCGGGGTGAGGGCCTTGGTGTGTGCATTTGGAGGGATGCACAGGGCTCATCGAGAGAAGGATAACTCTAGTGACAGCTGAAAACTGGTACCACTCAGCTAGCTGTACACGCTTCCGTTGCTGGTCCTAAGACCATCAAGGCAAACTGCCCTCCTGACATGCTGCGCGCGGGCAAGGCCTCTCGGGAAGGTTCTGGGGCACACCCTCCTGACACGTGGGCTTCTGGACCCACCCACCAGGTGAGCAGGGGCCAGGACTCACCCCTGCAGGGCTCCATTTGGCATGTGCAGAATCGAGCCCCACAGGCTGAGCGGAGAAAACGCAAAGGGACGGGAGGCCCAGACACGACCCATGGGCAGCACTGACCCAGGGTCAGAATCTCGACGTTCCCACAGACAGCCGAAACTGCTTTTCCACCTCCCCCTTCTCACTTCATTCTGCTTATTGCCCCTGTTGCCCTCTCTGACACCTCTCTCCACAGAGTCAGGAGCCCTGGCTGATGCTCCCATCACAAGACTCACGGGATGGACACACCATGTGGACGTCGGGTCCGTTACCTGTGAGTGGTGGTTCTCCACCACCTGAGCTTTGCTCCTCTGGCCAGCAAGTGTCCCAGATGAGCCCACACTGCAGAGCTAATTCCTGGGAGGGTGGCCCTAACCAACTACCAGGCTTAAGTGAGGAGGTGCTGGGGCTTCTCAGGCCCCACATCCTGGGGGAGCCCACCTCGAGGGTCCTGTTTGTCCTGACTTCCCCCTTTTTCTCAGCCCCCAATTTCCTATCGTGTGAACGATGAAATCCACAAGACTGGAAAATCCCAGTCTTGCATTTGAGCAGAGGGGTTGATAACGTAGAAGCATTGACTGGCCCCTTGCCTGTGCAAAAACCAGATAAAAAAAAAATTAAAAATTTGCTGCCTTTCAAAAATCCACAAAAGCCAGCACTAAAGTAAACATCACAGGCAAGTTTTCAGGCCTTATTACCATCTGAAGCCGAAATTTTCCAGGTCACATCCTTCCCAAAGGTGACATTTTATGGAAGCTTTAATGCAATTAGCTCATCTATTTCTGAGTCAGGAAGTGCAGATTAAGATCCGATTTTTTGCAGGCTGACTTTTTTCTAACTACACAGTGAAAATGAATTCAGGAAACTTTCTACAATTTCCTCTGAACTGTGCAGCTTCAAGGGGATCCCACACTTCAGAACCCTTGACAGAAACGGTGCTGTGGAGAAACCAAGTTTTGCTCTGACACCTGACTGTGACAGTGGCCAGGCAGCTGTGAGCTTTGGGCTGGCCCACCTGCTGCAGGACCTGGAGTCAGCCCTAGCTGCTCGGACAGACCTGAAGGGCATCCGCGTGCACCGGCGGGAGGCGTGGGGTGGCAGGTCAGGAACATCACTGACCGCTAGTGAAGAGAAGTGAGGCGTTCAGGCAGATACTTGAACAGCTGCCTGAACCCCTAGAAACAGCAGACGGGAGCCTTTCAGAGACCACCAACCCTGGCCTGGCTGGGAACAGCTGGACCCATCCAGAGAAGTGACCTGGTTCCCTCCCAACCACCCAGCCAGGAGGTCAGGTCTGCAAGGGTGTGTCAGTAGGAGGTGAACCACCAACCCCACCCAGGGCAGCCCCAAACCTACCTGAGCTGCCTAAAGAGGCCACCGTGGAAGCTGAGGTGGCCGTCTATAACAGAGGGGCTTCACAAAGGCAAGTCTGGGGACCGCGCCCTTGGTGTGGACACCTGGCTCTCCGGCACATTTTGTATGACTTTGTCGACTTACTCATCACATCACAAACCTCCTAGAAAAGCACTCTTATCCTGCACAACACGAAAATGTTCCAAGTCACCTCAGTGAACTGATCTTGTTACCATTGGGGCTCAGAGTGCCTACCAGACAGCCATGGGCATGAGGAGGTAGGCCCCCAGCATGGGGATAGAACCCCTGGGGCCTGGGGATGTGCCCCAGGGCAAAGGGATAGGCCCTGGGCATGGGGATAGAACCCCTGGGGCATGGGGCTGGGGACCCCTGGGGCTCTCAGCTTCTACTCAGAGCACAGATGCTCGGAAGAGCACCCCCAGTTACACCGGTCTTCCCATCTGCGGGCCTTTCTTGGCCCCTCACCTGAGGTCCCAGAGCCACCAAGAACCTGAAATCTAAGATTCCAGCACTTCAAGGAGAGAGGGCCTGAGCCAGACATGTGGACACCGGGAAGGAGAATCCAGACAATAGACATGGTTTTGAATGTGGCCAGTGAGAAAACACAGAAGCTGCAGCTATGGAGGTTGGGGGACAGGACTGCACTGCATATAGCTGGTCCTGTCACCTGAGGACCTGGGGATACCCCAGTGCAGCTGGGGAAGGAACACAAAACCCCTCCGTCCCATGGGGAAGGGGCCCAGACCACAGCAGGGAGAATACAAGTGACTAGCTGCCCCCGCCCCTGCCCCGTCCCGAGATGTAGGACCTTGGCAGCAAGGGGCCAGAGCCTTGGACAGACTGGGGTGAGGGGCTGCCTCAGCGCAGCCTGCAGACAGCGCCTACCCCTTGCCTCCTGTGGGAAGCCCACCAGCCCACAAGACCCTCCTGGTGACCTCCACTGAGTGCCACACACCATTCTCTGTCACCCTACAGAATACTTCAGCGGGAGTGTTTTGTGAGCTTGGGCTCCAGCCATGGAAGTCTGGGTGACGGACACCCAGGTGGCACCCTTTTAACCCAAAGGAAGAGTGCGAGGTTTAGTGAGGAAGACCGACCTGGGCTGAGCGCTGGGTGAGCTCCAGCCCCGGCTGCGAATCCCACGGGGCCACGTCAGGGATGGAAGAGGCAGCACGGGGATGCACAGGGGAACAGGGGAGCAGGGATGCCCCAGAGGGGTCCTGGGCATGGCCGATGTGGCAGCCACCAGCCCTCAGGACCAAGCCTGGCTCAGCAGGCCACATGGCCATCCAGCCCAGTGCACTCAGCCTCCCCATGATGACAGGTGGCCTTTCCATGATGGGACATCTCAGTGTGGCTCAGGACCAGCCCAGACTACCCACTGGGCTCCACACCCCAGAGCAGAGAGGGCACACACATGGGTGAGCCCCCAGGGTTCTGGGGTGTCAGACGGAGGTTGGGAGGGAGCTCCATGCAGAGCTCTCACACACAGAGCAGGCTCTCCGAGCCCAGTAGTGGTCAGAGGATCTGGGATTCCTGCTCCATGAGAGAAAATGGAGGCCAGCGTGTGGGGCCCTTTGGAGGGGTCAGTCGGCAAGGTGCCCAGGTGGAGTATGCACTGGGCAGAACTGCCTGCAGGCCCCTAATGTTTCCTCATGGTGGGGTCTCTGGAGGAAGTTGGGATTGAAGGTAGGCTAAGTCCTCAAGAAAACCGCCCTCCCTCTCCTGGGGGGCTGCAGAAGGCCAGCAATGCACAGTGGCCGAGTCGCACCTCAGACGTGTCTGATTAAGGTGCATTCGGGCCTTGCCATAATCGTCTCAGGGCAAATTGTCCCCACAGGTGTGGGAGCTGGGACAGACCTGGGTTCACATCACCCGAGGACCTCAGCCCTGGCCAGCATCCTCACTGCAGCCCAGGGTGTTTTGTGCAGCAAAATGAGGATGTGCAAAAACCGACCTCCAAAGCCTTTGGGTAGAGAGTACAGACTCTGCTGTTGGCCACAGCCCCCACCACTCCCTAGTGCCCAGACCTGCCCCTTTTACACATTTGTCTTACCCACTCCCAAAGACATGTAGTAAGTTGCGATTTGGTAAGAAGTTCAGACTTAATTCGGGACGATGACGGCAGTCATGGGCCCTGAAACAGGGTGGTGACAGCCACATTCCTTTACCAGGAACTGAGCCAGGACACGTGGAGAATGAGGCCTGGTTGGGAGCATCAGATATAGGAGAGCACCCATCCCCAGCTACTGCAAGGGACTGACACACCAGGGACCCCTTGCGCAGAGGGGCTGGTGCCTAGCTGGGATCACAGCATCCCCGGGACAGACAAAGCAACAACACGGAAGGATGGCCACCCAATAGTGACACGGGCTAATGGGGGAACACGGCCTCCTGAGCTCAGCCCTGTCCTGCTTCCCCACAGAGAGGACCTGCCTGGTCCTCTGAAGCCCTGAGGCTGTGGGGAAGCTGAGCAGGGGGAGGGCCAGCCCCTGAGCCTTGCACAGAGCTGCTCTGGGTCATCAGCACTCAGTGCCCGCTGCTCTAAATGATTACTCAAGACAGGGTGCAAACTGGTCCATCCCAGTAAAGTGGGGTGGGCCCGGGTGAGACCGAAGTGGGCCCAGGTGACACCCAGCTGAGCAAAGATGGACAGAAGAGAGTCCTACCTTCAAAGAAGCTCTTCACCCTGAGGTAGCTGACGCTGAGACGCAGGACAGAAAGCTTGTCCAGCTTAGACACGATGTCAGGAGGAAGCGGAAGCAGGCTGGCCAGGTGGTCCAGCTCGGCGTTGAGGCGGTCCCGGTGCCGCTTGGACGGGTTTGACTTCTCAGCCCCCGTGGCCGGCCTCCTGCAGGGAAGCAAGCGCCATCAGACTCGGGGTTTCCCTCCAGGGGCTGTCACCCCATGGAGCACACACCTGTCCCCAGAAGTGACTTTATGGCGTGGATCAGCTTCTAAGTGAGAAAAGGTGCTGAAAAGGACAAAAGGCTCCTGATACTGTGCACACAAGGAAGCTGGGATCCATTACCAGGAAGGGCGCTCAGAGACAGAGAGCAGGTCTCCTTGGACACAGCTGCAGGCAAGCTGTGTGGCTCCAGCACATTTCTTGACCTCTCTGTGCTAACTTTTCCCCAAGTGTAGGAGGATCCCTGGCCCCAGGCTGCATGTGCTCAGCCTCTTCCAGGCTTTTCTTAAACGCAGGACCTTTTCAGGACCTGCAGTCCAGGTGTGACTGATGCTTCTGGGCCTCAGTTTCTCCTCTACACAGCAGGGCTGAACGGGTCCGAGGAGGGGGTAACAGAGGACCCTTGGGCTCCTGGGCGCTGTCCCACCCGCCCTTCTGAAGCCCTGACGCCATGGGCTGTGCCTCTGTGAGGTGGCTGGTGGCCTGGGTTCCATTTCCCTTTGCCCCACAACAGATCTGCTCTCCCCCACGAGGGGGATCCCCCTGCCCAGGGCTTCCCTGTCCACCATCCTGGTAGAGGGCAGAGCTGACCTCCTCATCTGACCCTCTTACCACCCCACCCCCCCACTGCCGGATGACAGTCCCTCTCCTCTGACCCTAACCGCCCTCATAGAAACAGCTCCATACAGGCCCTTCCTAAACATCACCCACATCAAAGCATCTGAACCTAAAGTGGCAGCCAGAGTTGGGTGGAGAGGCGGCAGGGGGAGGGGCTGTTGGCGCTGGACCCAGGTTGCCTGGCTCCCAGGGCCAACCCTCCCTGGGGTCATGGCACCTGGGAGGCTGGAGGGCTCCTGTTTTTAGGGGCTGAGGTCTCTTTGGTCTAGGAGTTCCTGTTTGTCCCTGTGTGTTCACTTACAAGTGTGGTGAGATCCAGCAATCCGTCTGTCAGGAGGGGCCCACAGCACAAACCTACTTTGCAGAGTCTGAGGGCCCCTGGCCACAAAAGCACAGAGAAGCCTGATGCCCCAATCCCAGAGGCCACTTCTTTGTTTGCTTTGAGGTACAATTCACATAACACTAAGCCTTTCAAAATGGACATTCACCTCCATCAAGTCCCAAACATTTCATGGCTCCAGATGAAACCCTAACCCATTCAGTAGTTTCTCCCGGTCTCCCTCCAGCACCCCTGGCAACCACAAGCTGCCTTCTGTCTCCGCGGCTCTGCCTGTTCTAGACATTTCACACACGTGCAGCCACACAGTGTGAGACTTTCCACGTCTGGTTTCTTCCACCTAGCATCATGTCTCCAAGTAGCTGTGGTGCAGCATTTATCAGGACCGCATTCCTTCTTCTGGGTGAATAACACTCCGTCGTGTGGATGGACCACGTTTGCTCACCTGTTCACGACTCGATGGAAGTCCGGCCAGCTTTCACTCGACGGACATCGTACACAATGCCGTATGACCCTAAGACCCTGCTCACACCTAATTTTCAGTTCTCTCAGTGCACGCCCGGGAGTGGACAGCCGGGTCAGTGTGGTCACTCCATTTCACCTCCTGAGGAGCTGCCAGAGTAGCGGCTGCACCCAAAGACATCACCACCAGCACCGGGTGAGGGTTCGGCGCTTCACACCCTCGTGGACACATCAGTTTCCTTTTTCTGTAGAACAGCCATTTTCGCAGGCGTGAAGAAGTGCCTCACTGCGGTTTGACTGGTATTTTCCTTAATGGCCAGTAATGGTCACCCTTTCACATGCTTGTTGGGAGTCTGTGTGTCTTCTTTGGAGAAATGTCTCCCCAAGTCCTTTGCCCATTTTTCAACTGGGTTGTCTTTTTAACGTTGAGTTGTAGGAGTTCTTTATATTCTTGATAGAAGCCCTTTATCAGATACATGATTTACAAATATTCCTCCTATATCTTTGCTTTTTTCACTTTCTGCTGTTTTTCTTCCTTAATGAGGCATATGCCCCCAAATCACTCACGCTGCTGGGCAAAATTTAAACCGGCAGGAGGCCTGGAGATAAACTGAGCAGCTCCAGTGTGGGCTGGCACCTGCTGGCTAGAGCAGAGCCCCCCACCCCCACCCCAGTCAGTGAAAGACACCCGAGGCCTCCCCAGAGACACAGGAGCACTCAGGGCAGGTGTGAGGGTCAGAGAAGGGGAGACAGTGGGAGACCGGCAGGTGGCCCCTGCTGAAACCTCACCTCTGTGCAGGGCTGGGGGGGAGCTGCTCCCCTGTCTCCCCAGACAGCCTGTGCCTGAAGATGAGCTGAGCCATGATATTTCTCCTACCCCTGCCCTCTTGGGGCACCTGCGGGAGGGACACTCCTGCTGGAGAAATGGGCGTTGGAAGAGCCCCTTCAAAGTTTCTCACAACACTGGCTGTCCCGTGACGCATCTCCGCCACCCCATTCCCCAGCCCCATGGGCCAGAGCAGGAACCACCCCACCCCACGCCCACGGGCACGAGAGGGGATGGGGGTTGAGGGGCTTCAGGCTCAGGCCCAGGGGCATGTGGAGTAAGTTCCAAGTCCCTGGGCAGAGACTCAGCAGGTGATAGGGGACAAGGACCAGTGCCATTAGCACAGGGATAGTTCAGGCTCAGATGGAAGAGAGCCCTGGCACCAAAAATATAAAATACCTGGCGTACATCTGGCAACGCTCCCTGAACTGATGTGTAGATTCAATGTAATCACAATTAAAATTCCAAGAATGCTTTTTATAGGAATTGACACACTGATTCTAAAATTTACATGGAAACGCAAAGGACCAAGAATAACCAATGAAATAGCAAAATCGGGGGACCTATCCTTCTGACTTTAAGCCTGTCATAAATCTACACTGTTCAAGATGGCTTGGTATTACAGAAAAGATAGAAATATAGAACAAGGGAACAGAGTAAGGAGTCTAGAAATAAACCCACAGATTTTGGACAATTCATTTGATGAAGATACTACGGTAGTTCAAGGGAAAGAAAGTCCCTCCAATAACAGGGCTGGTCAACTGGAAACCCATGAAAACAGGTGAACACCAACTGTCACCACACATAATCCCCCCAAATTAACTCCAAGTGGGTCACAGACCTAAATCTATAGCCTATTATAAAACTTTACAAGAAAATACATAAGATCTTTGAGACCTTGGGATAGCCACAGGACTCTTAGAATACACACATACACTCAAACTCATAAAAGAAAAAAATGGGTAAGTTGATCTTCATCAATATCTTTTAAATGTCTTTTGAAAATCACCATTAAGAAAATGAAAGGGGGGAGCCTGGGTGGCTCAGTCAGTGGTGCGTGCGACTCTTGATCTCAGGGTCATGAGCTCGAGCCCCATGTTGGGCATAGAGATCAGTTTTTATTTATTTATTTATTTATTTATTTATTTATTTATTTATTTATGAAATTTATTGTCAAATTGGCTTCCATACAACACCCAGTGCTCATCCCAACAGGTGCCCTCCTCAATACCCATCACCCACCCACCCCTCCCTCCCACCTCCGATAAACCCTCGGTTTATTCTCAGTTTTTAGGAGTCTCTTATGTTTTGGCTCCCTCCCTAACTTTTTTTTTTTCCTTCCCCTCCCCCATGGTCTTCTGTTAAGTTTCTCAGGATCCACATAAGACTGAAAACATATGGTATCTGTCTTTCCCTGTATGACTTATTTCACTTAGCATAACACTCTCCAGTTCCATCCACGTTGCTACAAAAGGCCAAATTTCATTCTTTCTCATTGCCACGTAGTATTCCATTGTGTATATAAACCACAATTTCTTTAATGTTTATTCACTCTTGAGAGAAAGAGTGTGAGTGGGGCAGGGGCAGAGAAAGAGGGAGGCACAGAATCTGAAGCAGGCTCCACACTCTGAGCTGTCAGCACAGAGCCCAACGTGGGGCTCAAACTCATGAACCACGAGATTATGGCCTGAGCTGAAGTCGGACGCTCAACTGACTGAGCCACCCAGGCACCCCTAGAGATTACTTTTTTAAAAAAGAAAATGAAATGAAAAGGTAAGCCATAGATTGGGGGAAAATGTCCACAAGAACTTGTATCCAGAATATGTAAAGCAGTTTCAAAACTCAGTAAGAAGACAGCAGAGAAGATATGTGGATGGCACACAAGCACATGAACAGACGCCCAGCGCCCGTGGGGAACGAGGCAGATCAAGCCGTGTTGAGGCGGCACCACCGCCCATAGGGGACCTGGGTAGAAGGCAGAGGACCGAGAGCTTCTGCGCACTGCCGGGAAGCAAGACGGTGCAGCTGCTTTGGAAAACAGCTTGGTGGTTCCCTAAAAGTGAACACACATCTGCTGTCTGAGTCAAAATCCCACTCCTAGGTATTTACCCAAGAGAAATGAAAACATACATCCACACAAAGACTTGTGTGTAAACATTCGTGGCAGCTTTGCCTGCAACGGCCCAAACCTGGGAAGCACCTGAATGTCCATCTGCAGGTGAGTAAACAAAGCGGTGCGTCCAGACCCTGGAGCACTACTCGGCAGCAAACAGGAGCACGCTCCGTGCACACGAAGCGTGGATGGACCTCAAGATCAGGCTGAAGGAAAGAAGCCCAACAAAATGGTGTTTGATTCCACTTACGGAAGATTCCAGAGATGCAAAGCAGGCTACGGCACAGAGCACGTCAGGGTTGCCTGGATGGAGGTGGAGGCAGGGACCGCAAGCACACAGGACACTCTGGGTACGATCCGAGTGTCGGTGACCTTGATTTTGGTGGTGTTCCATGGTGCATACACCTGTCAACCCGACCAGACTGCACATTTAACCACGTGCAGCGCCACAGCCTTCAGTTACAGCCCAATAAGGAAACAGATGCAAGTGACCAACACCTCCAGGAGCCCGTGGTGCCGTTCCTTACGCAACGTGACTGTGTGCTCACCAGAATGAACCCTGTCCAGCACACACAAGCAGGACTCAGGCCCACCACTGCCCCGCCCCGGACCCAGTCGTGGAAACACTCAGCCGCCTCCTGCCTCACCCTCCACTTGCAGAGCCCAGGAGGCCCGCAGTGGCCACACAACCAACTCAGGTGACAAACTCACTTTCCGAAGCCCCGCCCCTCAAGCCTTTGTTGCCTATCCTTGGTTGGGGGCCTCTCACAGAACCCTGCAGCCACCAGGGCCCAGGAGGGCAGCCTGGGTCACAGAAACACAGGCCCAAACACAGAGCCTTATATACACATGCTCACACTGACTCAAACCGAGCTATATTACACACACACACACACACACACACACACCAGAAACCCAGCCAACAGTGCACACACTGCAGGACCCCCTTGGAGGAGCCAGAGGCAGCCCCTGGGCTCTGGGAACCACACCTGCTGGCCTCATAGCAGGACAGTCCCAAACCCCTGCCACAGAATTCACACCTTGTTGCCCTGAACACCTTTGGGCTGCTGGTAGGACTGTGAACACTGGTGTTGTGTCCAGGAGGTGAGGGTTACAGGTTCCTTTCTCTACTCTGTAGACCTCCTGGAGGCCCACAGGCAGGGGGACAAGCCCCACAGTGTCCTTCATGTGTGGCAACGCTCGCAGGGGCTGTGGGTGTGTCCTTGCGAGGACAGGTTTCACCAGGGCAGGGAGGAGATCTGGTGCTCACCAAAAACCATGGTGACATCTCGGCCCCCCGTGTTGACTTCTAGCTGAAAGGTGTCACTCAGCTTTGCCTTGTCTTGCCTTGCAATCAAACTTAGGAAAGCAGCCCAAAGTCGCTAAGAAAGGCAGCAGTGGGTTTCCAGCTGCGCAGAGAACCCACGACACACCCGCCAGCCCCAGGCGCTGGGTCTCATGCTGTTTCTGCAAGCCCCTCTACCCATCGGAAAGACTCAGCAAAACCTCTCCCTCATTCACTTTATTCCTAAAATTCACTCCTTTCAATGAAAATGCAAATACTTTCCCCCTTCATCAGGAACAATCAGCAAAAACAGAAGATGTGATACTTTACTGTTTCTGAATGGGCTTCCTTCTTTTCCTTCCAGCATACATGCACTCCCCTGGTGGAATCATCATTTCTGGCCCTAAAAAAAGGGGGGGGGGGAGCATAAAGTTTGTTATGTTGAAGAGAGCCCAGTGCCCGTATGACTCCCCAAACCACCAAAAGCAGCAGCATTGGCCAAGGTCGGCTGTGTCTCTAATCAAGGAGTCAACACTGAGCCCACGCTGGGGGTCCCACTCCTCCTTGCCAACTGGACAAGACCCAAGGTGATTCTGGCACAAAGCCTGCCCACGTGAAGCACTCACCCCCCCTCTCACTCAGCAGGAAGGTGCTCAAGGGCCACGTGAGGACACACAGCCCTGACCATAACATCTCCCCTTGACCGGCAGCGTCATGGTCCCCCAGCCTGACCTGAGGATCTGAGTCACTACACTCACACAGAGACTAGCCCTCCACTCTTGCACCTGGCTCAGAAAGCTTACACTCTTGCACCTGGCTCAGAAAGTTAAATATCCTGAGCTTGTCCTCAGAAAACAGAAGCTGTTCCACAGGCATCCAGGAGCAGGAGACACAGCCAGGGTCCTAAGGAACAGTTTGCTGCGTCAGGGCTCTCATGGGGCTGTTTCCCTGGCAGGAGCCGCATGCACCCTCTCTTGGTGGGGTTTGTGGTGGGTCTTCTTCCTCTTTCCATCCCTCCCCTTTGTGGCCTTGCACTTCTGAGCCAACAGCCTTCCTCTTTTGTATGTAAAAGCTCGCACTCAGCTCCATAGCCCTGGACTCCACTTTAGCCACTAACTCACGGCTGCCGCCCAGCTGAACACACCCACCAGCCTCCACCAGCAGTGCTGGACACGGCGCCTGTATCTGAGAGTAGGTCCTTAAGGAGTAGCCCAAGACCTGTGTCCTAAGGCTGGTCAGTTCACCCATCACCTCAAGAAGGGCATCAAAATCTTGATTCTTCCATGCAGTGGGCTATCTGAACCCTCATAAACATCCTGTGCAGTGACCACTCATTGCTAGGCACTGGGCGAACAGAGTTGGAGAGTGGGTTAAAAGCCCTCGCCTGGCCTTAAGAAGAGGTAGGCCCAACACACAATGTTCACCCTGTGTGTGAAGTGCCATGAGAACATTGGAAATGTGTAACAAATGTGCTTTAAATATAAGAAACACGCTTTGAATATAAAGATATAGACAGGTAAAGTAAGTGGAGAGGAAAAGATATGCCACGCAAACAGGAATCAGAAGAATCTGGGATAGCTATGTGAGTAAGACAAGATATAACCAGGGACAAGGACGGATATCGCATGAAGACATAGCAATCCTACATGTGTATGCATCTATAAAATATGTGGAGCAAAAATGAATAAAACTGAACAGATAATTCGTCAGAGACGTCAACACTCTTGTCTCAGTAATCGATACAGTAAGTAAACTGAAAATCAGGAAGGATTTAGAATACCCAAACAGTAACAGACTTGAACTACAGAACTCTCCACCCAACGACAGCAGAGTGTGTATTCTGTGTACATGGAGCATTCATCAACATAGACCAAATTCCAGGACTTAGAACAATCCTGAACAAATTTAAAAGTATAGAAATCATACAAAGTATGTTCTGTGATAATAATGAGATTAAACTAGAAAGATATATGGAAAATTCCTAGATATTTTGAAAGCAACATGCTTCTAAATAACTATGGGTCAAAGAGAAGGTGTCAAAGAAATTTAAAGTATTTTGAACTTAATTAAAATGAAAACACAACATACCAGATTTTGTGGGACACGGCTGAGCAATACTTTAATGGAAACTGACAGTATTAAGCATTTATATTAGAAAAAAAGAAAAGATCTCAAATATTTTGAGCTTCCAATTTAGTAACTAGAAAAAGAGCAAATAAACCCAAATCAAGCAGAAGGACAGAAATAATAAAGAAGAAAAATCAATGAAACTTAAATAGAAGAAGAGAAAAATTGATGAAATCAAAAGTTGGTTCCTTTAAAAGAGGAATAACATTGATACACCTCTAGCCAGATTGGTCAAGAAATAGAGAAGACACAAATGACTAAAATAAGGATGAAAGAAGGGTCATCACTACAGATCCCACAGGCATTAGAAAGAAAATAAGAGTATATGACTAGGAACTTACTTGTATCCCCCCAATCCCATATGTTGGAGCCTTAATCCTGCATTGGAAGGGGTGCCTTTAAGGAAGTGATTGAAGTTAAATGAGGTCTTAAAAGTGGAGACCTGACCTGTTAGAACTGTTGCCCTTATAAGAAGAGGAAGAGACACCAGGGGTCTCTCTTCACTATGTGTACAGAGTCATTGCAAACCAAGAAGAGAGCTCTCACTGGAAACCAAATCTGAAGCTTTGGGAAGGTCATGGAGAAGACGTGACTGCCAGCTGAACTGTAAGCTGGACCCAGGTACTAGGAAGGTACTCATCCCCTCCCCTGTCCTTGGATGTGGGTTCCACTCAACTTTCCTGCTCCCAGAGGCTGGTCCAAGGACACAGCCTTGAATTGGGGATGTTCTGTTGAGAACACATGCAAAGTATACATGGCTGAGCCCAGTTACGACCTCTTTATAAGCTTTTAAGATATAGCCAGTGAGTATGGGATCTACTCATCTTTCTGCCATCTGAGACAAGCTTTCATATGTAAGTTCTCTTTGCTTATTAAAACTGCCACCTACCTGGCGAGTGGCTGGTAGTGGGAGTGGCTGCCTCTTTCTTGGTCTCTCCCTGCCCTCCATAAACAGGGGCTAATTTCAGAATACACCTAGGAAGTTCCTGAGGAGTTTGCAAAACCACCAAGCAGGCACCTGGATCTTGGACTCCCAGCATCCAGAACTATGAGAAATAAATGTCTGTGGTTTAAGTCACCCAATCTATGTATTTTGTTATGGCAGCCCAAGCAGACTAAGACAAATACTATCCCCACAAATCCAACAATTTAGACAAAACAGACCAGTTCCTTGAAAAGCACAATCTACCAAAACTCACTCAAGAAAAAAACTGTTTGGTCTGGTCCTACCTCTATTGCAACAACAAACAAACAAACAAACAAACAAACAAACAACAATAACAACCAAAAAACACCTAGGCCCAGATCGTTTCACTCGTAAATTTTACCAATTAAAGAAAAGAGTAATAATACCAAGTCTCTGCAAACTTTGGAAGAATATTGAAATTAAAATTGAAAATTGAAAACTCATTTATAAGTTCAACATTACTCTGATACAAAAACCAAAGACATTTCAAGAAAACTACAGACTGATATCTCCCATGAACACAGACACAAAAATCCTCAATCAGATATTAGCAAATGGAATCCAGCAAAACAAACAGGGCAAAACATCACCACAAGTGAGGGTTATCCAAGAATTCAAGGCTGCTTCAACATCCAAAAATTGACCATTGTAATTTACTACATTAATAAACTAAAGGAAAAATACGTATGACCATCTTACACATGAAAAAAAGGTATTTAACAAAATCCAAACCCATTCATAACAATGAAAAACTCTCATCAAGCTAGGAATAGAAGAAAACTTAATTACTCTAATAAAGGGCATCTACAGAAATGCCTACACCAGCGTTACAACCCACAGCGGGAAACTGAGCTTGTCCTCTGAGTTCACAGGCACGGCCCTTCATTTCCCTTCCTACTCTGTGCCACATGTGTGTCCTAGTCAGGGCAATAAGGTGAGAAAAAGCAATGCCAGAACATTGGGAAAGGAAGAGACAGAACTCTATTCCCAGACAACACAACTCTACATACAGAAAATTCCAAAAAGTTTACTAAGGTAAATGTCTTATAATAATTGAGTTCAGCAAGGTCGAAGGGTAAAAGGACAAGATACAAAAGTCAAGTGCGTTTCTGTAGAGTAGCCATGAACAATCAGAACACAGATTTTTAAAAAGCAGTACCATTTATAATAGCACCAAAATAAAAATGAAATACTTAGGTATTTCAAGAAGTTCACTATGTGTATAACTGGGCTCTAAAGAGTAGGAGGTTATAGAAGGCGACAGAAAGAAATTTAATAAATAGTAAAAAGTTGTCCAAACATAATATAAACTTACAGATTTCAGAAGGTCAATAAGTTCCAAGCACAAAAACATTTAAAAAAATTACAGCAAAGCCAGTCATAATCAAATTGCTCATAACCAGTGATATATAGAACAATGTTAAAAGCCACCAGGGAAAATGACCATCGGGTACAGAGAAACAAAGGTAAGAATGAAAGTGGGTGCCTCATCAGAAAAGTGTAGAGACTACGTCTTTAAAGCACGGAGAGAAAAACCCTGAAACTTAGAATTCCACACCGTTTGAACATAGCTTTCAAAACTGAAGGCTAGAGACTTTTTCAGACATACAAAAGCTGAAAGAATTCACTGCCAGCTGACCCACACTATAAGAAATGTGAAAGGGTGTCTTCAGGCCAAAGGAAAATGATACCAGATGGTAACATGGGTCTACAAAATGGAACAGGAGGCACAGAAAACAGGAACTGCTGGGTACAAAACCAAGGTTTGTTCTTACTATTTAAATGTCTTCAAAAGATAACTGTTTAAACAGCAATGATAACAAGGTATCGTGGGGTTTATAGCATATGTAGCTGTCAGGGCAACTGTAGCAACTATAGCGCCTGGCCAGGAGGGGAAGATTGAAGGACCCTGGGGCAGGCTCCTATGCTGTTGTTCCCTGGGAGGTACCCTCGTCCTCAAAAGTTGTGCCAGGTATCCATTTATTGCCTCCAGGCTCCAAATCCACCCCTCCTTGCTCATTCTGCATGCCTGGCAGACCCTTCAAGCATTTCTTCTTTTATAGCACAGTATGGCCCCTGCCAGCAGAGGCCCCGGAGGGACTTTGCAGGAATAAGGGGCTTCTGCTCCCAGGGTTTTAGATTTTCCTTTGCTCCGGTTCACCACCACCAGAGGTGGAGAAACTCAGTGACCTTCTCCACCATCCACGGGGCTGAACTATACCCTCTCCAGGCCCGAGGGACCATGTCCAAGGGCATGCTTTCAGCATGCTCTCTCTGCCAGCCCTGGAGTGCCCTCAGAGTCGCCTTGTCACCCTTACAGCCACTCCACCGTTGTAGACATTTCTTCCTCAAAGTCTCTCAGTTCAAACAAGAAGTTAAGTTAAAAATACAAAAAGCTGATTTTAAAAGTTGCATACTAAAAACATGACTTGTCAGGGATTTGTTCCTATGTAATCAGGGAGTCCAAGTGAGACTGGATGATTCGATATTGATAGCTGCCCATCTGTGCTGGTTGATGAATAAGTTGGGCTCATCATAAAATTCCCTCCCTTTTCGTCAAAGATTTGAAATTCTCCATAAGAAAAGGTTTTTAAAAAGCATTAAAAAGAAGCAAAATGTGGCATAAGAGCAGACAATCTGTGGTGCCAAGGCCGTTCAACGGGGAAAGAAGAGTGTCTTCAGCAAAGGGGTAAACCGAGTGCCCACATGCAAGAGGATGAAGTTGTTTCCTGCCTGACACCGTATGAAAAACCAGCAAAATTAAAGACCTAAGTGTAAGAGCAAGCTCAAATTATAAAATCCTCAAGGATAACATGGGGCTCTAGCTTCATGACTTTAAATTTGGCAACGGATTCTTAGATATGTCACCAGAGGCACAAATAAAAAAGTTAAAAAAAAATACATGGGAATCCATCAAAATTAAAAACCTGTGCTTCAGAGGACACAGTGAAAACACAACCCACAGAATGGGAGAAAGCGTTTGCAAATTATGCATCTGATAAGTCTACTATTCAGGACATATAAAGAATTCTTACAACTCAACAACAACAAAAAGACAAATAGTACAATTAAAAATGGACAAAGGACTTGAACAGACATTTCTCCAAAGAAAATATACAAATGGCAACAAACACATGAAAAGATGCTCCACATCATTAGTCACTAGGGAAATGTAATGAAAGCCACAAGGAGACAGCATTTCACTCCCCACTAGGATGGCTACCAACAAAACAAAGGGAAAATGGCAAGTGTTGGTGAGGACGCGGAGCGACTGGGACACTGTGGCTGCTTTTGCCAACGGAAAATGGTACAGCTGCTGTGGGAACCAGCGCGCAGTTCCCCGAAGAGTTAGAGTTACCACACACCCCAGCAAACTCCACTCCTAGGTGTAAGTTCAAGAGAATTGAAAACACACATTTAAACAAAATCTGGCACACAAACGCTCATAGCTTCATTATTCACAAAGAGCCAAAAAGCATAAACCACCCAAAGCCCACCAACTGATGAACAGATAAACGAAGTGTGGTCTATGCACACAGCCACATAAAGGAATGGGGTTCTGATGCGCACCACCACACAAATGAGCCATGAAGATACACGAGAGAAGACAGACACAAAGGGTCAGGTATGGGTTCCATGTGGAAGGAATGTCCACAACAGGCAAACCCATAGACAGAAAGTAGGGCAGTGGTTGCCAGGGCTGGGAGGAAGGAATGGGGAATGACTGTTTAATGGGTGCAGAGTTTAACTTGGGGTGAAGAAAATGTTTTGGGGGTGCCTGGGTGGCGCAGTCGGTTGAGCGTCCGACTTCAGCCAGGTCACGATCTCGCGGTCCGTGAGTTCGAGCCCCGCGTCGGGCTCTGGGCTGATGGCTCGGACCCCGGAGCCTGTTTCCGATTCTGTGTCTCCCTCTCTCTCTGCCCCTCCCCGTTCATGCTCTGTCTCTCTCTGTCCCAAAAATAAATAAAAAACGTTGAAAAGGGGCGCCTGGGTGGCGCAGTCGGTTGAGCGTCCGACTTCAGCCAGGTCACGATCTCGCGGTCCGTGAGTTCGAGCCCCGCGTCGGGCTCTGGGCCGATGGCTCGGAGCCCGGAGCCTGTTTCCGATTCTGTGTCTCCCTCTCTCTCTGCCCCTCCCCCGTTCATGCTCTGTCTCTCTCTGTCCCAAAAATAAATAAAGAAAAAAAAAGAAAATGTTTTGGAAGTAGACAGAGGTGGTAGGTGCCCAACTTCGGCGATATGCTAAATAAATACACTGAACGATACATTTTTAAATGGTTACTTTTAGGTTATGTGAGTTTTACCTCAACGAAAAGCACAACACAAATCTATATGCAAATACAGGTGGAGTTTCCAGAGTGGAGAAGTGGATAGAGCACACTGAAAATGTCTGAGGGTGTTCTGCACAGAGGGAGCGGACAATGGGTGGGAGCTGCAGGGCCCTGGGGGACAGATGTACATTTCTGGGCTGCCAGGGATGAAGTGGGCAAGCACAGGAGCGTTCTGGAGCATGTGCAGGGATGTGGCCTGGCGGCTGCGGGCTACAACACAAACGGATGGACAGATGCTTTGGCCTTCTCAGCCTCACCCTGTGCCACGGCCACCATGCGTGCGTGCACTTCTCTGGGAAGCCAGGTCAGGCCTTCAGTGGCTGGAGGCCAGAGTGCAAGGTCACCATCCCAGGCCTGGCCCCAGCTTAGGGGGACAAAAGGCCAGGGATGTTTCCTTGCACCCCGAGAGGGGCCAAGCACTCAACAGCCCACAGAGCCACCCGTGAAGCCAAAGGTGAAGGAGAACCGGGGCGCCTGGGTGGCTCAGTCGGTTGAGTGTCCGACTTCAGCTCAGATCATGATCTCACACTCCGTGAGTTTGAGCCCCGCGTCGGGCTCTGTGCTGACAGCTCAGAGCCTGGAGCCTGCTTCCGATTCTGTGTCTCCCTCTCTCTCTGCCCCTCCCCTGCTCATGCTCTGTCTCCCTCTGTCTCAAAAAAATAAATAAAAACATTAAAAAAAATTTTTTTTAAAAGGTGAAGGAGACCCCATCCCCAGCATCACCATTCCTCAAATGAGCCCCAAGCCAGGAGCAGGGATGGTGTGGGGGTGGAGGAGATGACAGAGAAGATGAGGAGGGGGCCAGGGACACTCCTACGGGGGGTGGCACTGACCCCCTAGTTACCCTTCACCCACAGCCCTCTGCCCCAAAGCAGAAGCTGGGACAGGATCCAGGCTCCGTCTTGCACGCTGCCTGCCTGCCCCACAAAGCCACGTTCTCCCTCCATGTCTCCACCTCAGCATTCAGAATGACCCCCAAAACACAGGTTATGGCAAAAAGCAACAACCAAGGGCAGATAAAAGTCTCCAGACACCACCCCCATTGGGGTTTGTGTGGAAGAAATTAAAGGAGTCGGCCCATTGACACCACCCCCCACAGAACTCGCTGGAAAAACCACAGTTTGGGGTTCCATCTGTGCTGAGGTTTCTGCCCTAGGAACCCAACATGTAGGAAGTGGATAGTATGGCAGTAGGTTGCTCCATTTTACTAAATACGTGCCCTCTCCTCAAAAAGATGAAGCCTCCTTGGGATAGGACCAAACTCCTTGAAGAAACGCCCCTCTGAGGCAAGACACAGGTCTCTGCCTCAGATGCAGGTGACAGACGCCTCGTCAGTAAGCAGGGGAGGGGGAAGGCAGGAGACCCTCCACACTGGGCTCCTTGTGGCCTGCGGTTGGCCTGGACCAGGGTCTTTTCTGCAACCATGGTCATTGCTGGGGTGGGAGGTGGCCAGAAGCCTGGGCACCACAGGGGAACCCGCGGGTGGGAGCTGGGCCCAACACGGTGGTTTGTGGACCTTCCATCGCTGCTAAGCTCTGAGCTGACTGTGGGTTTCTTTGGAGAAACCTGAGCTTTTATGAGAATTTTTCTCTTATGGTAAAAGCAATGGCTGTCCCAAAATTAAAACCCCTCCCCATGCAGTGGTGCCCCATCACCCCTGTCTGGGTGTGTGTCCCCAGCCATCTTTCCACAGGCACGCAGTGCTGCTGAACTGCACCAGGAGGTCTGAGTCCAAACTCCAGCAGTTACCAGCAAAATCCTCATCATAAAGGAGGTAAGTGCCAGCCACAGGCCGCTGCAGGGCCGCTGCTGACCACACAGCTTCCCATGCCGGGCTGCTCTGCCTGCTAGCCCCCCACCAGGAGTGGAGACAGCCTGCACATCAGCACAGGGTCTCCTCTTAATGGTGGGTGCTAAGAGCGCCACCATGATAGGGCTCCCATCCGGGAGCCTGCAGAAGCCAGACATGATCCCTAATGGCGGATGTTGGGTGGAGGCTGTCCAGGCTTAGGGGCCGGCCTCTACCAGAGGCTGTCTGAAGACTGCCCTCAGTGAGTCAGGCTGCTGACCAGGCCAAGAAAAGGCCGGGTACACAACTGTCAAGGATCCAGAGCTTGGGGACAGATGTCCCAGGCACACACTTAAGCACCCCCTTTTGCGTCAAGCCCCTCAAGGACTAGCTACGGCTGGTCAAACAGAGGCCACGGGTAAGTCGTAGGGGCTTCCCTCCACCCCCCATGAGATACCTGGGGCAGCCAAAGCTGAAGGCCCACTGGGCAATTCCAAAGGGGGAAGATGCCTCCAGCCCCAGCCCCTGGACACAGAGGAGGGAGGACGCAAGAACAGAGCTGCCCGAGGCCTCTGACCTCCGACCCTGACCCCTCACCTGCCCCTGAGGGTGGCCCCTTAACCAACTGGAGTCACAGTGGGAACAACAGGGTCGGGAGGTCCCTGATGGTCTGTGCTGGGCCCACAGTCTGGGATTTTTGACCACTCGAATGAAGACTTTTGGGGAAAAAACCTTTCTTGGTGCCGCTAACCGAAACCGAGCGAATTCCTGGAACACAGGCCCTTCCGCTCTTCCCAAGTGTGAGCACCAAGGCTGGTGCTCCCGCCCGGAAGGAGGGCGTCAAGCTGCGCCGCCCCAGCTCCAAGGACCCCCACCTCCGGCCTCCTCCACTCGCCGCCCTGGGGAGGGCTGGCGGGGGGGGGGCAGGTCGCCGCCCTGGGGAGGGCTGGGGGGGGGGGGGGACAGGGCGAAGCCCCCTGCCAGCATGTGCCCAAAAGAGCTACTGAAAGAAACTGGACCGAGAGCAAAGGGCAATTAGCCCCCCCCCCCCGGCCCCAAGGCGGTGGGTCACAGGCAGGAGCTTCGATCCACAGCTTGCGGGGGCGGGGGGACCGAGGGGCCACGAGCAGGGGCCACGAGCAGGGGCAGAGGGTCGGCTTCCCTCAAACGTCCCGTTTCCATTTTCAGTTAAGAAGTGGCCGGTCGGACCCCACGGCCCACGGCGGCGAGGATGGGGCGGCAGGAGGGCAGAGCCAGCGGGGCCAGCGGGGCGCGCCCCTGCGCACTTACCCGGGCCGGGAGCTCTGGTGGCGCGGCTGCCGGCGCTCGCATCTCGGGGACCCGCAGCGGCCGCGGCTGCGGAAGGACGGCCCCACCCCGGCACGCGAGCCGCCCCGCCCCGCCCCGCGGCCCAGCGGACCCGGGAGGCGGCAGGGGGCGCGCGCGCGCATCGCGTCCCCGAGGTCTGTCCAGGACTCCGTCCGCTCCTCGGGGGTGCCCTGTGCCCTTCGAGGCCCCTGTGCTCCCGGCGGGAGCCCCAGACTCTACTCACCGCCCCCAGTCACGCGTCCCCACCCACCTGCTCCCTCGGAGGCAGAGCCGGCACCTGCGCTGCAGAGAAGTGGGGCCCAGGCTCCCCTCCCCTGCCCTCCCCTCTCCTGCGGCCTCGGTCCTGCGGTAATCGCGAAGAATCAAAAGGACTAAAAAGTTTTATGAACTGTAGGGGCGCCTGGGCGGCTCGGTGGAGCAAGTGTGGGACTCGGGATTTCAGCCCAGGTCACCATCCCAAAGCTGGGGCGTTTGAGCCGGGCATGGACTCCACGCTGATGGGATTCTCTCCCTCTCTCTGTCGCTCTTAAAATCAATAAACATTTAGGGGCGCCTGGGTGGCGCAGTCGGTTAAGCGTCCGACTTCAGCCAGGTCACGATCTCGCGGTCCGTGAGTTCGAGCCCCGCGTCAGGCTCTGGGCTGATGGCTCAGAGCCTGGAGCCTGTTTCCGATTCTGTGTCTCCCTCTCTCTCTGCCCCTCCCCCGTTCATGCTCTGTCTCTCTCTGTCCCAAAAATAAATAAAAAAACATTTAAAAAAATTAAAAAAAAAAAATCAATAAACATTTTTTTTTTTTTTTTAAGTTTTACAAACTATAAAATATTAACATAATACGTTCGTCCTGAACTTTCCAGGACCGGCCAGGTCTTTGCGGATGTCCCAGTCCAGAACCCACCAGGCTGGGGCCCTGCTCGGCTCACCCGCACTCTGCAGGCGCGTATCCCCCCCCTCCCCCTCCTCCCTGGGCCACGGCGGCGGCTCCTTCTCTTCCACCCTGAAGGTCTGTGGCCCCCTCCCCTGCTCCACCAGGCGTCCTGACTTTGCACCACCCCCACACCCCCCAGGAGCCCGGCCTCACATCCTGTGGTCTCTGCCCAGCGTCTGAGGGGACACCAGAGACCCCAGCGCGCTCCGACGCCACTGTCCTCACCTAGCCCGCCTTGGGATCGCTCCACCCCCATCCCAAGTCTAGTCCCTGGGTGGTCTCAAGGACCCACCCCTCATCCCAGCCCCACCGGGCTTCGCCACATCTAGTCCAGTAGAGGCTCCCCGTCCAGTCCCACAGCTGCAGCCAAAGTTATTTCTCTAGGCCCCACCAGGCTCTGAGCAAACTCCCAACTCCCCACACGCTCCCAAAGTCCTTCCCTTCGTAGACTCACTGCTGTGCTCTGAATGTGAGCCTCAGAACCCGTGCCTTCGCTGTCCCCTCACAGAAATGCTCTTCTCTAGATACCCGCAGGGGAGCAGCCTGTTCCTGTGCCCTCAGAAGACCCACTCCATACCAAGGCCACCACTGTCCGTCTGCTCTCCCTGCTCCTTTCCTGGTGCACACCTGAAATTACCGCAGGTGACAGGTAAACTTGCAGCTCTATTGCGATATATTGTATTTCTAAGTAGCTAAATGCAGTAGTTGCATTTTGATCCAACATTTGTAATGTGCATTGTGCACAGAGAAAAACTGAGGTTACAGGTGAACTGTAATTTTCTTTTAATTTCTACAATTCCTGAACATTTTTGCAGGAAGCATGTAGTACTTTTTTTTTTTTTTTTGGTTGTTGTTCAATAAGTACACGTGTGTATGATTTCCAAGGAGGGAGAGGGCACATCTTGGCAGAAGTCAGGTGGGTCCAGGCCAATTGCGGGACCGTCTCCCAGTTTGGACCTTTGTAGTAAGAGCTGGCACTCCCCCACCTGGGAAGACAGCAGCTCCACACCCCCGGGGCTCCCTTTTAGCCTCGCTGTTCCCACACCATGAGGAACACCTCGCTGCCACTTCCCAGGACGGGCCCAGCACTGGTGATGCTGCACAGCCCCCGGTGCAGAGGAAAGCCAGTGTCCAGCTCCCCCTCCTCCCCGGAGACTGCCCTTGATGGGCATAAGCCACCCACTCCCAAGCAGTCCACACTTGTGAAGAGCCCACAGCAAAGACCATCCAGGCCCTGCCAATCACCTTGCCTGCATCATAGGCCTTCCCCCATCGGCCTTCACAGGTGCTATTCCCTCTGACTGCGAGGCTCTTCCCAGCTCGTCCTGGCCTGGCCTCACTTCCCTCAGTGCAAGTTACCTCTAGAGGCAGAAGCCACCCCTGTGTCCCTCACCACCTGGCATTGGGATTTGGGGGAAGGTGCAGGAACTCTCATCCACCTTGTACCTGGCTGCAGCCCCAGAGCTGAGAACCACCCACTATGGGGACAGAAAAGAGGGTGGGGGAGGGGAGAAGAGGGCCAATTTACCACAGTTTATTTCCTGACATATTTACTGTAATTTATTTCCTTTCTTGTACAGCCTCTCCCCACTCCCAACCCCCCCAGCCCTAACTGAACATGACTCATTTGCTTGGTTTTCTTTGAAGTAACTGTCCTCCACATCCTTCAGCAGCTCTGAAAATGCGCCTTCCGCAGAGTCCGCGAGTCGGATCACACTCCACGTGGGCAGCTCTGCCATCACCCCTCATCCTGGCTCCCTTCGACTTGTCCTCATGCCAGTTATTCCCCAAATTCCAGCCCTTCCTCTTGGTCTGTTCACTCAGCTTCCTGGAATGTGTCTTCTAGGAGTGTCCTAGTTAAAGGAACGCAGGAGGAAAAGGTCTTGAAAACCTTGTCTTTACAGCAAGTAGCAGAATTCACAGTGGACACAACCTTCCCTTGTGCTGTCCCTGCCGTGTGGCCAGTCCCTTCAAGTCTCAGGGTCACCTGTCCTCCTCTGAGACAGTAAGGGCCTCCTTGTCCCTGGGCTCTGATGCTCTTAAGCATGGCCTTGTCCATCTGGAGTGTCCTTCCAAAGTAGCCCTACCTCCTTTAGTTCTGGAAAATGGCCCCATTTTTGTTTTGAAATTTTCTTCCCTAGTTTTTTTTTTTTTTTCCTGTTCTTCAGCCTTTTCCCTTCCAGATAGTATATTTTTAACCTCTAAGATTTCTCATTTTGTTTTCTTTCTTATAGAATTTCAGTAAAACCTTGGATTGCAAGTAACTTATTCTGTAAGTGTTCTGCAAGAACAAACATATCTAGTAAGTTTTAACTTGATAAACGAACAAGTCTTCAGATACGAGTAGTACGTGACACCAAACGTCACATCACAGCCGAGCCAATTGTTCCCTCTCTTTCTCAATGGGATTGTGGATGCCTGTCTCCCATGTGCAGTCTCAGGCCACAGTGTCTGGCAGAAATCAGTGATTTTTCAGAACATTGGAAGGTGCCCACAACCGGCACTGGTGTATTTTTGTCACTTCAAAGCACCCGTGGACAGTCCGTTGCTTTTCCAGACAAGAGTGAGCCTAGGAATGCTTTGCTTCATTCTAGGTCAGGCTGCCTGCAGACATAGACCCTCTCCTCTGCTGCCTCATTGCCAGTTCCATTACATGCAGTCTATGACAGGAGGTTATTAATGCTGTAGTCAACATCTGTGTGAACATACACAATGGCCCCAAGCAGGGAAAGGCTGAAAAGAAAGGTGGTGGGAGATGATTACAGTGGAAGAAGGAAATCAAGACATACGAACGAGGTATGTGATTGGCTGAAACTGCAAGATTTTATAAGAAGTCTACATTGACCATTTGCACGATACTAAAGAACAAAGAACAAATAAGGGAGCCAAATGCAGCAAAAGGAGTTATGAGAACATCAAAGCAACGGCCACGTGTTCTGGAAGATGTAGAAAAGTTGCTTCTGGTTTGGGTAAATGAGAAGCGACCAGCAGGTGACACTGTGAATGAGAACTTCATCTGAGAGAAGGCAAAGGCCTTGTACACCGACCTCGTAAGTAAACTGCCAGGTACATCAACAGAAAACGAAGAAGGCTTCAAAGCAAGCAGGGGATGGTTTGATAACTTTAAGTGGCATCCATAGTGTTGTGGGGCACAGAGAGGCTACGAGTTCAGATGCTAAGGCAGCGGAGGTGTTTGCTACCGAGTTCCAGAAGCTCATGGCTTCTGAGTGTTACCTGCCGGAGCAAGTTTTTAACTGTGATGCGATGGGGCTGTTTTGGAAAGAGATACCAAAGAGGATGTACATTACAGAAGAAGACAATGCAGTGCCTGGTCACAGGCCCGTGAAAGACCGTCTCACCCTCGTTTTGTGCTAGTGCAAGTGGGGATTTCAAAGTCAAGCCCCCACTCGGGTATCATTCCGAGAATCTACGAGCCTTCAGGAAATGCAAGGTGCAGAAGAGCCAGTTAAATGTCATGTGTGGGTCCAACAGCAAGGCTTGGGGCACACGTATCTTGCTCATTGAGTGGATCAACGAGGTCTTTGGTCCGGCAGTGAAGAAATACCTTTTAGAAAAGAATCTACCTGGGAATGCAAGCTGGTACAGCCACTCTGGAAAACAGTAACTATGGAGGTCCCTCAAAAAACTAAAAATAGAACTACCCTATGACCCAGCAATTGCACTACTAGGCATTTATCCACGGGATACAGGTGTGCTGTTTTGAAGGGACACATGCACCCCCATGTTTATAGCAGCACTATCGACAATAGCCAAAGTATGGAAAGAGCCCAAATGTCCATCGATGGATGAATGGATAAAGAAGATGTGGTATATATACACAGTGGAGTACTGCTTGGCAATCAAAAAGAATGAAATCTTGGGGCACCTGGGTGGCTCAGTCGGTTGAGCGTCCGACTTTGGCTCAGGTCATGACCTTGCAGTTCATGAGTTTGAGCCCCGCATTGGGCTCTGTGCTGACAGCTCAGAGCCTGGAGCCTGCTTCGGATTCTTGCCTCCCTCTCTCACTACCCCTCCCCCACTCTCTCTTGCTCTCTTTCAAAAATAAATAAACATTAAAAAATTAAAAAAAAGAGAATGAAATCTTGCCATTTGCAACCACGTGGATGGAACTGGAGGGTATTAGGCTAAGTGAAATTAATCAGAGAAAGACAAAAATCATATGACTTCCCTCATATGAGGACTTTAAGAGACAAAACAGATGAACATAAGAGAAGGGAAACAAAAATAATATAAAAACAGGGAGGGGGACAAAACATAAGAAACTCTAAATATGGAGAACAAACAGGGTTACTGGAGGGGTCGTGGGAGGGGGGATGGTATAAATGGGTAAGGGGTACTAAGGAATCTACTCCTGAAATCATTGTTGCACTATATGCTAACTAATTTGGATGTAAATTTTAAAAAATAAAATTAAAAAAAAAAAAAGAAAAGAATCTACCATCCAAAGCCTTGCTGGTTATGGGTGATGCCACAGCTTAGCCTCCAGGCTTTGAGGACAACTTACTGGAGGAATTTGAGTTCATTAAGGTCAAATTCCTTCCTCCCAACACCACTCCAGTCCTCCAGCCCATGGATCAGCAAGTCATTTCAAACTTTAAAAGGCTTTACACCAAAGCACTATTCAGCGATGCTTCATGTGACTGAAGGAACAAACCTCACTGTCCGAGAGTTTTGGAAAAATCATTTCCACACCGTGAACTGCCTCAAGATCATCGATAAAGCCTGGGATGGGGGCACTGAGAGAACCCTCAGTTCTGCTTGGAGAAACCCGTGGCCCGGGTGCATTCTTGGACCTGACTTGGAGGGGCTTGCTCATGAACAGCAGCCGCCAGTTGTCGATGAAACTGTGTCCTTGGGGAAGACCAGGGGACTGGAGGTGAATGAGGATGACATTCAGGAACTGGTGGAGGAGAATGGCCAGGAGCCGACCACCAACGAACTGATGAATCTGCATCGCGAGCAAGAGCTAGAATTTATGGGGGAGATCTCGTATGCAGGGGAGGAGGAGAAAAAGGCCGAGGAATCCCTCGCTTCAAATGATATCAAGGAGATGTGTAAAATGCGGGAAACAGTGCAAAATTTTGTAGAAAAGCACCACGCGAACAAGGCTGTAGCAGTGCGAGCAATGAATCTGTTTAACCACAATGCAATGTCACATTTCCGCGAAATCCTCAAAAGGAGGCAAAAGCAAGTGTCATTGGATAGTTTCCTTGTTAAAGGTGCACAAAAGGAAAAGGATTCCATTGAGCCAACAGATAGGGATTCCATTAGTGAGAGAGGAAGTAGTCCTCCCAATAACCCTCCTCTCTCGTTTCCCTCACAGCAGCCACGAAGATTTTCAAAGGTAAGTGTTAGTTTACTTTTCTATTTTGTATTTTCTTTATTATTTTGTATATTACAGTATTGTGATCATTTTTATATGAATGCTTTGGGGTTGTGGAACGAATCATCTGAGTTTCCATTATTTCTCACGAGGAAATTTGCTTGAGATACAAGTGGTTTGGATTACAAGCATGTTTCCAGAACGAATTATGTTTGCAAACCAAGCTTATAGTTCTTTTTTAAATGGATGCAGTATCTTTGGTCATCTCTCAGATACTGGCTGTAAATTGGGTTCTAAGATGTTTCTTCTGGTTCCTGAGTTGCTTCTTTTACAAATGTCAAGTGAACTTTCTTTGCTTCCTACAAGAGTGAGGCTCTGCCCTAATTAGACATGTTCTCAAGTGGTGAGTTTCTCTGACTTCCTGCCCTGGGACAGAGGGGCTTGCCCTGCAGGAAGCCTTCCCTTGTCCCCCTGCCTACGCCCCACTCCCCTTCACTGGCACTGCCCTCCTGTACCATCCTGCACTCTGTAGGAACGAGGAGCTTCTCCCTGGAACGTGGGGCCAGGAGTCTCCTGCACCAGCAGACCCTGAAGCTTTGTTTCCCTCTCTGGCTCTTTGTATTGTTTGAAGGCAATTTCAAGAGGAACTTTGCTATCTTAAAACCCTCTGAATTGTGAGCAGAAATGATCCTTTTTTAAACAAGGTGAAGCCCAGTCTGGCTGGCCTGTAGTGTCATCTGGTGGGAAGGATGGACAGGGTCAGATGTGCCCTCCGCACTCCCCATATCCATGCATGAAAGAGCATGGTCTAGGGTGCCCTCTGTCCAAACTGAAGCCTAACCACCACTTATCATGTGACCTTGGCCAAATTATGGGCCCCCTCTGTCTCAATTTTATCCACGAAGAGATAAGTGTAGACAAATGGAAGAATAGAGTACAGAGAAATTAACCCTCATATACATGGTCAATGAGGTTTGACAAGGGTGCAAAGACCATTAAATGGGGAAGGACAGTCTTGCCAGCAAATGGTGGTAAGGAAAATGGATAGGCACGTGCAAAAAAAAAAAAAAGTTAGACCCTTACCTAACTCCATACATCTATTTCAAAATCAATCCGAGATTTGAAATCAGCGAGAAAACATTTAGAAGAAAACAGGAGAAAAGCCTCACGACACTGACATTTCTCCAAAGACAAATGAACAGCCAATAGGCCATGAAAAGATGCTCCACATCACTGATCGTTAGGGAAACGCAAGAGGGGATGTCACCTCACACCCATTAGGGTGACTATTAGCAAAAATTAATAACTCTTGGCGAGGACGTGGAGAAATGAGAACCTTGTGCACTACTGGGAAGAATGTGAAAATGGGTAGCTGCTGTAAAAAGTGGTATGGAAGTTCCTCAGACAAGTCCGCACAGAATTACCACGTAAGCTACCATTCTGGGTACATAACCAGACGTCTGACGAAAAACTGAAAGCAGTGACCTTAAGAGAGAGTTGTGTACGAATGTTCACAAGTCAACCACCAAAACGTGGAAACAAACCTGTCCGTCAACACATGAATGGGTGCGCAAAATGTGGGGTTTCCATTCCATTTCCATAATAACACTAGAATATTATTCAGCCTAGAAAGGGAATTCTGACACCTATGATGTGGATGACCCTCGGAGTTATGATGCTCAGTTAAATAAGCCAAGCACAAAAAGACAAATACTGCCACTGAGATGAGGTCCCAAGAGGAGTCAAATCCATAGATGTGGAGTAACATGGTGGGTGCCAGGGCTGGGAGTTAGGGTTTAATGGGGACAAAGTTTCCGTTTGGAAAGAGGAGAAGTTCTGGAGACGGATGGGAGTGCTGGCTGCACAGCACTGTGAATGTACTTAATGCCACTGAACTGTACTCTTAAAACTGTAAAAATGTGAATTTTTTTGCTATATATATTTTAACACATATATACACAAGAGGGAAGAATCCCCAGCTTTACCCATTTACCCACCAGGTATGTATGGTCCAGCTTTAGAGGCAGACATGGGCCAGACACCCAGAGCCTCTACTCTAGTGGGCGTCAGACACTGGCCAATCACATACACGCACTTACACACACTTACTCACATGTGCAACTGTGAGTAATGCTATGGAGAAGCTGTGAACCCCAGGTTACTCCTGGGCCCACCTCTGTCGGGTGACGTGAGGGTGAGGGATGAGGGGGCCCCACGCTGCCCAGCAGGACAGCCCCCCTGCCTGGGGGACCTGAGGGGTTCAGGTGACAGGAGGATCCACGGGGATTGATCAGCAACACAGGAGGGAGGGCACATCTGCTCGCCTGCAGCCCCTCCCCTCCCCAGGAGGGGCCTCAATCCTCACCCACCCTGCGGAGGCCCTCCTCTGTCCCCAGACCCCCACCTGCTTTCCTCCTCGACCAGGCTCCTCTGGACTGACCCAAGTGGCTCTCCCAGTTGGCTAGGTTAACTTTAGTGTGACCATAGCCGTGGCCACAAGTCAGGCCTTTCTGACCATTCCGGGATTATTTTCTTCTACAAAGAGCCCAAGGCTAAAGCTGGCTGAGAATCCGGTGTCTCCAGCAGGTTCTTCGTCTTCCTGTAAGTCAAGTCAAGAGCTGGGTCATCAACACACCATTGGAATGGCAAGAGAGGGAGTATGTGAGAGTAGGTGATCAAGGGCCCAGGGAAGGGGGAACGGGGGAGTGCAGGCGGGGGACAGGGAATAAGGGATGGGAGGTGAGGGAGGAGGGCACATGGGGACAGAGGACAAGTGATCAGGTATTGCGGGCGGCTGTGGCAGCTGACCTGGCCTCACGGAGGCCATCTTCCCCAGGGGAGCTCTGCCTGCCCATCCCAAACACCCATGTCTAAGTGGACCCAGGGCACAGCTTAAGCAAAGTAGTAAGTGAAAAGCTGCCTAAGTCTTTGTTCACAACTTTCCAGGACAGGTGTTGCTGCCCTCAGACCTTAAGCCCCACTCACTCCAGTTTCTCTGCTGCTTCTGTTAATTCTGTGCTGGCGTGTCCTTGGGCACGTGATGGGTCATGCTGTGGACGAGGCATCCAGGGCAGGCGTCCCTGCATGGCGTGACTGCACTGCCCCCGTGTGGCCAAATGACGGCTCTCGGAGCTGGGTTTGGCTCCCGGCGCAGGAAACCATGTGGGTGCAGCGCATCGAAGGGAGTTTCTGCACACCCTGATGGGGCGGCCTGGGCAGGGCTGGGGCCCTCAGGACCATCTGCTCCCTTCAAGTAGCCTGGACTCCCCAGCGGACCCTCCGGCCCCTTAAGCCCCACCGCCTCTAGGCCTTCTGGAAACACAGCCACATACCCACCACTACCCCCAACGCACCAAAGCCTTGACTGGCCACCCAAGTCCCCGGTGACCATCACCTCCCAAACTGCCCACTCCTCAATGTGCCTCCGCTGACCAAACCCTTGCCTCCCACTGGGAGGGCTGGGGCCACATCTGTTTCTGTACCACACACCTGAGTCCATCGGGCCAAACACCTGAGAGCATCTATACCACACACCTGAGAGCGTCTGTACCGCGGACGAGCGCTTCTGTACCACGCACCTGAATTTACCTGTATCACACACGAGTACGTCTGTGCCAAACACGATACCCGCACCATACCTGAGTAGCACACACCTGTGCATCTGTACCATGCACTGTTTGTCTTCCCCACACTATTTGCATTAGCACAACAGCCCTTCCTTGCACCGATGGAAGAGGGGACCCTTACCCATCCTCAATGAGGCCTTTTCTTTGTAAAATTCTGCATACCTTTCTTTCCCTTCCCTGAATCGGGGGTACAGAACTCATGACACATTTACAGTTCCCTCTGTGGCTGGGAACAGAGTGAGAGAACAGGCCTCTCGGGGTCTGCTGTCTGGCCTCCATGAAGCTTAAATACCACCTGTGTACTGGGGGCAGGTGCCTCACCAAGGCCAGATCGAGGGGGGTCCAGGCGCAGGGAAGGGGGTGACGTGGGTGGACGGGCAAAGCTAACATGTGGAGCACAGGGGCTCCCATGTGCACAGGACAGAGCACAGTGAGGCCGAGAGACAGCCACACAGGCCACCCTCACTCCGAGCCTGGGGTCTTTGAGGGCCTGGGGCAAGGAAGAAATAAGACACGTCTTGGAACCATGGTGTGGGGAGGGGAGGCAGGCAGGCAGGCAGCAGAGGTTACCCCACGGCTGGGGAGTGAGGGCATAGGGTTTACTAGCTGGGAGACACGGAGTCCAAGATGTCTACGAGAACCCAGAGAGAGAACACCTGGATGTGTGGGCCATGGGTCTGAAAGCCTCTTGGAGTCAGGAATTTGGGGTCAGAGGACTGAGCTGACTGAAACAGAAGCTGGGGTCGTGTGCTGGTGCTGCACCACGAGCACGCTGATGTACGGAGAGGCACCCAACATGGAGAGTGGTAGAAAGCCCAAAGACCCTGCTACCCACCCTGAGCTCACAAGGCCAGCCTATGAGCCCCAGAGATTCTTTAGCCCAACCCCACATATTGTGGTCAGTGGTGTTCTGACCTCTGCAATCTGGTGCCACAGATAAACCCAAAAAGGGCCCCCTCTCAACCAACACGAGCCCCCAACATACCCCTGTGGGACACCAACTTCTGATGTCCCAGACCCATTTAAAATCACTACTGCCCATCTGAATGTCTTCACAACCCCCACCCCAAATTCTGGCTTGGGGCAGCACACTTAGAGGGAAGAGGCAGAAAGCAGGCTCCAAGGACTCTGACAGGCGCAGGATGAGGGCCCCCCGGGAATGGCTGTGGGCCGACAGCAGGTGACGTGGGCGACCATCCCAGATGTCTGCAGCCCGCTTTCATGTTCAAAAACCACAGTTAACAGATCCTCGCAGGGCAGGACTGAATCACTGTAAGTGACAGAAACCCACACGCTTCCAGACCAAATTTGGGTTTCTATGTCCAAAGAAGTTTTATGAAATTTAAACTAACTCCTGTCACAGAGGACAGTGGTCTCCTTGGATTCCGTTAGCAGAGTCAGGCAGACGCCCCAGAAAGGGTCCTGGACCTCTGGGAGCTCCCACGTGAGTATATCTGAGCCGTCTGGGACGGGGTGCGCATTTGCTTTATTGTTTATGTTGCATATTCAAACAAGTACAATAAACCCTGTTTTAAAAATGTAAGGCACATAAAAGCCTCTGTGCAAGTTCTCTATGATTTTTAAATTCCTATTGGCTAATAAAAGTATTTCCACTATAGAACTGGAGCTATCTAGAAATGCACATGATGAATTTTTTGCATGCAAGACACTTGAAACATTATTATATCTTACCTCATGGCACAATTGAACAGTCTCAAATCAAATGTTTGTATGTGAGTTATAACTATTGTTACATTTGCACAAATCTTAATCAGCTTATCCACATATGTACAGTCAGGTCCCCAAATGTTAATTATATAAAATCTAAAGAAAGAACAGTATCTAGCTGCATTTGTGTTCCGTTTCTTTAAAGGGTGATTTGGCATTTTTAGTCTTCCTTCCGTAAGTCATGCTGTTATTTGCACAGGCCAGTGTCATACGATGCTGAAGACCATGGACAGATATTGTTCATATGACACCTGAATCCAGCCGTCCTGATCCGTATCATAACGCCTGAATATATCTGTCAACCTCTGGGGAAGAAACAACAGTCATTTAGATCTTGATATTTTTTAACAGAAGGAACAAAATGTTATTTGGTAAAAAAACAAAACAAAAAATTTAGGAACCCAAATTAATCCATGTCTCCAGACGACCCCAACTCTGACGGAGACCAGGGCAGCGAGGCATGGGTAGGTAACCCTGACCACCCTCTCAGGCCTGTCCACCATAGGGGATGCCGAGGTCAGGTGGGAGGGTGGATACAGGAAGGTGGTTAAGAGATCAAGGGGTGGGTTGCAGGCTATACACGACAGCCCTGGGTCCAGGCCTTGGTTCCCCAAGTGGGCCAGTGGTAAACCTGGGTCCTCCCCGCCTGCTCTATGACCAACCTCGTGGGGGTTACTCAAATGTTTACCTCGGCTCTGGTCACTTGCCATTCAGGACACAGGGAAACCGGCCCTGACTTGAGCCCCTCGCTTACAACCTGCTCCCAACAGATGAAGCCTCAGCCACAGAGCACAGAAGAGAGTGCAGGTCTCCCTGTACCAGCCTGAGGGTCCCTCGCGCACACCCCACCCAGAAGGCTCCACCTTAGTCTGTTCACAAACCTGACTCCCCCACAGCAGGTCAGGAGCAGAGGGGAGACCCCTGCCCCCCAAAGCAGAGACAATTAGAGGAGTGCTGTTCCAGATGACAGCTGGACAACCACAAAAGGCCTAAGGAATTGTAAATGACAAAAGGAAGCAGGCATAGTACAATTCCTCAGGACGAGAAAAGGAAACAACACACGGGTTCGTCATGAGAGCAGGCTGGAGCCCGGCCCTCGGGTGCTGCGGCAGATTAAATGGCTGACCATAACAGGGGCTCCTGACACAGTTGACTGTCCACTCGGGTGGTGGCCAGGAGCATCTGAACACGCGTGAGACGCTAATGTGAAACCAACTCCAATAACACCAGCAGCAGTTAATCCTGGCTTGAAGAACAACTGGAAATCTTTCTTTATACTTTAATTGTATTTTCCCAAGATTTCTACAAATTTTCATGTTCTTTTGTAAAACTAATTTTCAAAAAGCCTTTTTCTTTCTGGAAAAAGGCAGATGGAAGACATTTTTCAGGACTTTTTTCTTGTAGCTTGCCCACCTCTGCCCCATGTTTGAGGTCATGTGGGAAGTGTGGGTGGGAGCAGAAGTCCAGGTCAGCATGGGGCCCAGAGGCAGGGGCTGCAGGAGAGCCTGGCTGGCCTGTCCACAGCCCACAGGAGTGCGGAGGCGCTGGGCGAGCTCCCTGTGGGACTCAGATCACATTACCCCAGCTACTGAAACCCTACACGAAATGACCTTTGCTCAAGAAGAAATATAAGGATCAGATGTTTACTTATGGGACAGAACCTCAAATGAAAAGTCTAACCCTAGAGCAATTGAGATGCAGAGAATAAGGAGATTTTACATTACACCTTTTTTTTTTTTTTTTTTTTTTAATTTTTTTTTTCAACGTTTTTTATTTATTTTTGGGACAGAGAGAGACAGAGCATGAACGGGGGAGGGGCAGAGAGAGAGGGAGACACAGAATCGGAAACCGGCTCCAGGCTCCGAGCCATCAGCCCAGAGCCTGACGCGGGGCTCGAACTCACGGACCGCGAGATCGTGACCTGGCTGAAGTCGGACGCTCAACCGACTGCGCCACCCAGGCGCCCCTACATTACACCTTTTTAAGTGTTCAGACAACACGGCAAAAGAAGTGTAACCCAGCCTCACCAAACCCTGAGGCAGAGATGGGGTAAGGCTCTCCCCATTTTAGAGAGCCACAGCTCAAATGTCAGCAGACCCAGCTCTCCAACAAGGCCCTGAACAGGGATGGGGCTTTTCCCTGCCTCATCGGCAAGGAAGTCACGGAGTGCTGCACTTAGCATGCCACAGAAACTTCACTTTTACTGATCTAGAATTCTAATGGGAAAAAAACCCCAGAGAATGTTTCCCAAAATTCCAAATTATATTTAAAAACTCCACAGTGTTGACATTTCTCAGCGGCCTCTAGAGCTGATATGACATAACCCGACCGGAATTCAAACTACAAGGATCAGGGGTGCATGGGTGGCTCAGTCGGTTAAGCGTCAGACTTCGGCTCAGGTCATGATCTCACGGTTCGCGGGTTGGAGCCCAGCGTCCGGTTCTGTACTGACAGCTCGGAGCCTGGATCCTGCTTCGGATTCCTCGTCTCTCTCTCTCTCTCTCTCTCTCTGCCCCTCCCCTGATGGCGCTCTGTCTTGTCTCTCAAAAATAAATAAAAATGTTAAAATTAAAAAAAAAAATTTATAAGCTACCAGAACTCATTGTCTAGATGCAAGTCCTACCGAAATATGTACAGATAAAACAGTTGCTTTCCATGGCCCAAATCTGTTTCAGAGTAAGGGGTGGGGGGAGTGTTACGGTTATGCAGATATGACATCAAGCTGTCCATCAGCTGCTAACTGTTGAGTCTGAGTGAGGGGCACATGGGCTCATCACACTGTTGTCTCTATTACTTTTTTTTCATTTGTCACAATAAAAACTTTAAAAGCTATCTATGGGTTTATCAGTTCACTGCAGTTTTTAAAAAAAATTTAATGTTTGTTTGTTTATTTTGAGAGAGAGAAAAAGAGCACACGCACAAGTGAGCAAGGGGCAGAGAGGGAGGGAGAGAAGCAGGGCTCACGTGAAGCCGGACTGGAACCCATGAACTGTGAGATCATGACCTGAGCCGGAGTCAGACGCTTAACCGACTGAGCCACCCAGGTGCCCCTAATGCTTGCTTATTTTTGTGAGCAAGAGGGAGACAGAGGATCTGAAGTGGGCTCTGCGTTGACAGCAGAGAGCCCAATGCGAGGCTCGAATTCGCGAGCCGTGAGATCATGACCTGAGCCGGAGTCAGATGCTCCCCGACTGAGCCAGCCAGGCATCCCTGGTCCACTGCATTTCTAAGCCTCAATCTATGTAACCTGGATCCTCACCTAGAGACAGGAGCAGCGGGGACTGTGTGGGCACAGCAGGGCAGACTCGGGCACTCCTGCCCTCGGTCTCTGGAACGGATCCTCAACCTCCCCACTAGTTTCTCTCCCAGCTCAAGAAGCAAGGCCATAGGAGGGAAACACCAAGCACGGGGTGAGGGGGTTCCACGGGCTCCACCAGATGCTGGCTGGCAGTGGCCGCAACATGGGAACAAGGCCCGCGTGCTCAGGAGCCAGCTCTTGCCCCTGCAGCTGACCTCACTCAAAAAGGGAGGGCACAGTAAAGATCAAAATGGAAAATTTATCCTCTTCCTCAGAATGAAAACACAACAAAAGTACCAGAGAACACATGTAAATAACCCACTGGATTTGGAAGACATGACCTCATCCGAATGGACTGCTAATACAGCTGAGCCCCCCCCAAAAAATGTGGGGGTTGGGGGCAACAGGCCCTGGAGCAGTCGAAATCCACATGGAACTCTGATGCCCCAAAACGTTAACCACCAATAGCCTGCTGCTGACCAGACGCCTGACCAGTAACAGCCAATTCACACATACCTTGCGCACGTATTGTGTAAACTAAGCTAGGAAAAGAAAAAGTGATTAGGAAAGCCATAAGGAAAATCATTTACAGCCCTACACCGTATTTATCAAAAACAGTCTTGGGGCACCTGGGCGGCTCAGTCGGTTAAGCGTCCGACTTCAGCTCAGGTCACGATCTCGCGGTCCGTGAGTTCGAGCCCCGTGTCGGGCTCTGGGCTGACGGCTCAGAGCCTGGAGCCTGCTTCCGATTCCGTGTCTCCCTCTCTCTCTGCCCCTCCCCCGTTCATGCTCTGTCTCTCTCTGTCTCAAAAATAAATAAAAAACCTTAAAAAAAAAAACAAAAAAAACAGTCTGCAAACGAATGGACCTGCACAGGGTCTCTACAGGGACACAGTGCACTACTGGGCCATACCGCCACCTAACAGAATAACTGCTTCTCCACAGACAAGACAAACTTTTATAAGCTCCAGAAACTGATCTTACTCCATTAAACTGCAAATTCCAGAATGCAGGTACTTCCCTTTTCCTCTGCTTTCACAGACACTCCTGTCCTGCTCCACAGCTCAGCTCACTGTGAGCCTCCACCGAGCCCCAATTACCTGCAAGACGATGCAGCCCTGGATGAAGTCATCAAACGCGATCTGCCCCCGCCCTTGTCTGTCAAACTTGCGAATGAGGATGTCGTGAAACTGGTCAGAGAGCCGGTACCCTTGAAGAGAAAACAGAGAGTGAAGAGAGGGCCAGGAGAGCAGACATTCCCGTCAACACGCACATTCTCCTTCCAAAAGGCCCCACAGCCTCTTACAAATGGCCGAGGCTGGGGGTGGAAACACAAGGCGCAAATGCATTCGCATGCACTCTAGGAACGAAGTCATCATTCTGCGATCCCTCCCATGACTCCCCATCTGCAGTCCTGTGAGTGGCTGACCTGAGGATCACCGCTTCTTCCTGGAAGGGTGAGCGTAACCCGGAGGCCAGAGCTGTCAGGCACAGCAGGTCATTTACGTGCGCTCACTAGTTCACATCAAGTATACTCACCCTACTGTGCTGCACCCCAAAAATCACCCTGCAGGGCGGCCAAGGCTTCATTCCCTGAATACAGTGAAGTTATCATTTTACAAACGGTAAGTTTCATTTTAGATTTGAAAGATAAAACATCACTGAAAGCTTCCAAGTAAACAAAATGTAAACTTAGGGAAGCAGCAGATTAACTGATAGGTACTCCTATACATCAAGTAGCACAGACATTAGGCAGTAAAAGATTATATGGAGTAAGGCAGCCTCACAAGCTTCATAACAACTTGAGGGCCATCAGATGTTATGACGAAGAGTCACTGATTCCACCTCCAATTTACTGAATAGGTCTTGAAGAGGTCACCAGCAGGGAGGTGGTTTTAAAGACAGAGAGACACAATGGCCACGTGCCTGTGGGATACCCCTCGGGGCCGCTCTAAATGAAGACATCTACTTCCTTCTCTACTAATCCCACTACCTGTGTGCCTCTGGTGTCCTTACTTATTCAGGAGAGAAGATCCAGGGGCCAAAATACTTTTACTGGTTTCGGTCCTGTTGGAATCTTTGCGAGGATATATATACACCTATTATCTGAGTGAATTTCACAGTTAATTACCTGCAAAAGCACTTACTTTTCTCAAAATGATTCAAACATGCACACACATGACAGCACCCTTCCAGAGTGGTCAGCATACTCTATGCGTCTGTGACTTAAATCCAGGGCCCCCCTTCCTTGTCAGTTGATTAGAAAACCGGACCCATGACTTAGAAAACAGAGACAGCAGGTACTGAATGGGAACCACTCCCCCCTGACCCCTACGAGTCTCCTCTCTTCACACTTGGCACCTGTGCCTTTGGGCAATAAGAGGTCCAAGCTGGTGAGGGTTGAGCTCATCCAGGGTGTGGACAGCAGACAACGGCCACTGCGGTGCCGCTCTCCGGCCTAGTCACAAACACACAGGCTGGATCTCCACAATCTGTACAGAAAATGGAAGCAACTTCTATCATCCCTGGGACTAACTTCCAATTTCCCTGCTCTTCAATAGTATTGCAGTGAGAACAAAACCAAAGGAAGTCAGACCAGAAAAACGGATGATGAACAAACAAACTATAAAAAGGATGTTTCTATAAGAGGCAGAATTTGGGAGCAGACTGTTCCCTAAGAATTTCCTTCAGTGAAAACCCACACAGTGATAACCCCACCCTCATAAATTAAGAGGAGGTGCCCTGTGGAAATGCAAATCAGAACAATGAGATGACCTCACACCTGTTAGAATGGCTGGTATCAAAAAGACTGGAAACAAGAGGTGTTGGCAAGGATGTGGAGAAAGGGGAACCCTCCTGCACCTGTCGCTGGGAATGCAAACTGGTGCGGCTGCTCTAGAAGACAGTATGGAGGTTCCTCCCAAAGTGATAAACAGAACTATCCTATGATTCAACAATTCCACTACTGGGTATCTACCCAAAGAAAATGAAAACACTAATTCGAAAATATATAAAAATGCCTGTGTTTATTACAGCATTATTTACAGTAGCCAGGATATGGAAGTAGCCTGTGGTCATCGAAAGATGGATAAAGATGTGGTGTGTGCACACGTGCGTGCGCGTGCACACACACACACAAATATTATGCGGCCATAAAAAAGGATGGGACCTTGCCATGTGTCACAGTATGGATGGACCTAGAGGGTATCACGCTCAGAGAAATAAGGCAGAGAAAAACAAATACCAAATGATTTCACTTATATGTGGAATCTAAAAATAAAACAAATGAGCAAACAAAACAGAAACAGACTCATAACTACAGAGAACTGGTAGTGGCCAAAGAGGAGGAGGTGAGGGTGGGTGGGTGACATAGGTGAAGGGGATTAAAAAGCACAAACTTCAGATTATAAAATAAGTGAGTCAGGAAATGAAAAGTATAACATAGGGAACATAGTCAATTGTACTGTCAGAACACTGCGTGGTGACTCAGATCGTGTAATGTACAGTGTTGTCGAATCTCTATGTTGTACACGTGAAACTAACACGACATTGTCTGTCAACTATACTTAAATAAAATGAAAAAAAAAAAAAAAGAGATGCTCTCCATGTGCAGCCCCAGCCTGTGACCCTGGTCAGGACTGGGCCCTTTCAGACCTGACACACTGACCACAGGGCCACACCCTGACCTTAAGAGAATGAAGTTCTCTCCTTAGAACTAACAGGCGCAGGAGGGGTGAGACATCAGAGCTACCCTGAAGACCCCACATCACCTATTCTCAGCAGCCTGGCATGACAGCATACCTTCAGTAACTACTCTCCAGGGGACAGAGACTGCAGCAAGGGACAGGCCCATGTTTACAACCAGCCAATGGCATGAAAAAGGGGTGGGGGCTACCTGTGGACCTGCTGGGACCCTAACTCACACAAATGGACGATTAACCTCTAAGGTGGGTCAATGGTGCGGATTTCGTGGACGTAGTGCACACGCCCCAGGGAAACGCTGCTGAATGAAGTGTGCTGGGACCACGGCGCACAGGCCCCGTCAGCCTTGGCACACAACAGGGGACAGAGCAAACGCAGCATGAAAATGGCAGCGGCTGGGATGGGCGACGACTGAATGGAGGGTCCTGACACTTGATAACTTTCATAACCTCTTCGCCAAAAAACGCTGGGCGGAGGGAGAGGGAGCAGCCCCGTGCCCGCTGCCCTGCCCACAGGGGAGGACCGCCCTGCACGTGAGCAGACTCCCACTGTGGGAGCGGTCAGCTCCCCGCTGGCAGGAATGTGAGGGCCATGCCCCCCACACCTCTTTATTTCCAGGTCTCTGTACCTGGTGCATAGCACATACTAGAAATGGGTTTACAAAAGGGATGTGTGAGCCATCATACCCAGCATGGGGCCTGTGAGGGTGACCCAGTGCCACCAGGACCAGCCTGAGACATCAAGTGGAGCTGACAGAGGTCGGAGGACGCTGTGGGGCTTGCCCCCCACCCCCAGACTCCCTCACACACATGCAGAGCTGAAATGCAGCCCCCCTGTTTGACCAGGGCAAGAGAGCTGTCCTTAGGAGTCAAAACTGAACAGACTTTGCTTCAGTTATTACAGAAAATCTTCCAAAGTGATGACTATGTGAAAAGGAGAATAATGTTCCTTTTCATAGAAGGCATGGATCCAGAGCAGGCTCTCAGAAATCAAGAACCAACTACAGGGAGAAGCTTTTAGAATAACTACAATGCACCACAGAATACTTTTCTCCAGAAAGCGCTCAGAAGTCAGGAAGGAGCCCGGCCTAAGAGGGCCTGCTGGCTCCTTACCACAAGGAAGTGCCACATGACCTCTGTGACCATGCAGCCATGGCTGCAGATGCCAGGGCCTGATGGGCACTCGGAGGTCAGAGAGGCCAGTGGCACGGCCCACCCTAGCATTCCCACTGTGAGCTCCAAGGACCCACTGGACACCGGCACTGAGTAAAAAGAGGGCTCTGGGCCTGACAACTTTAGAAAATGCCATGTTCCCTGACACCTAAGGTCACTTGTCTGGAAGTAATTCACAGGATGCAGGTTCCTCCCAAGCTGTCCTCAGCCCAGCCGGGCCTCCAGCTACCTGCAGCCCCAGGACCACCATCTGTGGACAGCTGCCAGCCACCCCTCCCAGATCTTCCATTCGGCCTGACCTTCTCCCCAACCTATAGGTAGAGCAAAGTCAGAAGCATTCCCAGTCCCAATGCAGAGAACCTGAGGTCAAGTCCTGCCCTAACCCTGACCCACACCCAGTGAGCTGAGAACACAAACGTGCTATGGATTCCCGGGGCCTCTAACTGAATACCACCGGAATTCATAAGGCAACAAACTAAGAGAAAGAGAAAGACAGCCATGAAGTATGTGCCCAAAGGAAAAATGGGGGAAGGACAGAAGTTAATAACACATGAACATAAGAACTAAAAATGTGCTTTGTATTATTAAAACTCAAAATACCTAGAAGTACGTTATACATTATGACAGTATATTATTATAACTTTAACTTAAAAAAATTTTTTTAACATCTATTTATTTTTGAGAGACAGAGGCAGAGCATGATGGGGGAGGGAGGGGGAGAGAGAGAGAGAGAGAGAGAGAGAGGGAGAGAGAGGGAGAGAGAGGGAGAGAGAGGGAGGGAGGGAGGGAGGGAGGGAGGGAGGGAGGGAGAGGGAGAGGGAGAGGGAGAGGGAGAGGGAGAGGGAGAGAGAGAGAGAGAGAGAGACACACACACACACAAAATCTGAAGCAGGCTCCAGGCTCTGAGCTGTAAGCACAGAGCCCGACGTGGGGCTCAAACCCACGAACTGCGAGACCATGACCTGAGCTGAAGTTGGACACTCAACCGACTGAGCCACCCAGGCAACCCATAACAGTATATTATTAAAAAAAAAAAAAAAATAGTACATTATAAACAAACTTGCCTAATTTTTTTTCTAGCTGGCATTTATAAGCAGACTTTTAAGCAAAATATAGAAGGGGTTTTGTAATAGGGGCCCAGTGAACAGAGGGCTGAGTGAGACCATCCCAAACACACCAGACTCTGGGTGAGACTCCCACAAGCCCCGGACAAATACCCCATGTCTGCATAGCCCTACACACCAGAAATCCCACCTTCCTCTCAGACCCACACCCCCGCATCAGAGGGCCCACTGACCCACTCTGGAAGGCCGTGCGAACACTCCCAGCAGCACAGCACACTTGAGCCTGCACGCACTTGAGAACGGGCACTTGCATGCCTGCCGACACTGTGTCTGCAGCTTACAGAATCATCTCTGACGAGTGTCTGGATCATCCTGCCACGTGTTGTGATGTATCAAGAAATATGAGCTGCTCGACATTTTCTTTTCACTTATTCACGTTAAACTGTTTCCAAAGCTGCCTCATTCTCAATGTGAGTGAGACATCACTACATTTCACAAGTGAGAAATGATTGTATAGCCCTTATCTCATTTTGGATGCGAAAAAAACCCACATAAAAGTCTTCAGGTCAAATATAAGCCTTCATGATATAAAAAGTATCAAAGTATAAATCTGTATGCCAAAAAAAGTCATAGTTAAAAAAATCAGTAAAATGAACCAAGTAAAAAAACATTAATGGCACCTAGGTTCCAAAATGAAACATGCTACACAATCAAGATAAGTGAATTACCAAAACCTGAGAGGGCTTGCTTGAGCTCGTTCTTGTCAATCATCCCAGAGTTGTCCCTGTCATAGGTGCGGAAGACGTTCTGCCAGTCTGTGATGTACTTCCAGACGCCAGTGAATTCGCTGAAGTTCACGCCAGCCTTGTTCTCTCGGTCGAACATAGCTGAGACAGAAAGGAACGTGAGTGGTGTGCAGCAGCTGGCATCTCGTCGGTCATCAGCAAGCAGCTCGACCACAGCACAGCCACAGCCACAGCCACACCCGCCTCGGGGTCAGGCCGGTGCTCGGCCAGCAGGTGCCCACGGCCAAGAAATGCTCACTCGTTGACTGGGAGGGCCAGACCACCTCTGCCGGCTGGCTCTCCAGCCACAGCCCCTAAGCCACGTTGGACAGACGTGAGGCACACGGTAAAGAGGGAAGGGCAAGAAAACACGGGCAGAGCCACAACAGAAATAACGCTTCACAGCGAAGCAGGCTACAAAGACACGGCACCTGGTGGATACTCTCACTTAGCCAGGAAGAAAGCAAAGTGCAGACTGAAGGAGTCCCTCCACTCTCTCAGTTCCCAGAACTGGGCCCAACTCCGGGCACCGCCACTTCCATTCTCCCAGAGGACCTACGCCCACCAGCGCAGGCCCACCCCAGTGACAAGAAGACTCTATTGGCTTCAGGTTTTTTCTCTTGGGAAGACTTTTCGTTAAAAACAAAAACAAAAACAAAAAAAACCAGCCCAATTCCGGGTCCAAATATGAAAGAACCTACAACTACATCTCCATGTAATTGCAAAATGGCTAAAAATATATATATGAACTCAGTCTGAACTACTGCTGAGAAAATGACAAATCATTTGGTTTCTTTTCAGGAAGAGACGCTAATGGAAGATTGAAACATGAGCGCTCTTGGCTGCTCAGAAGTACACTATAATTCAGTGAAAGCGCACAGAATGAAAACTCAGGTCAAAAACTGAGTATCGGGTGTTTCCGCCAGTCAACAGTCGCGCCAGATACGGACGGTGTGTGAAGCGCGCCGGTCCTGTAGGTACTTGAACTCTTCAGAACCAGGATGTGAAAGGACACGTCAGACAATGAGCTCAAGTGCTCAGCCGGAAGGGCAGGATGAAGCAGGACAGGTGCCTGCCTGCACAGGCGGGACAATAGCACCTTTACTTACATATGATTGACCTGACAGTCACTGGATTAAATGGAGTCCATGTGCCTGAAAATAAGCGACAGGAATTACAGTCAGACACCAGCAAGCTCTAGGTTTCGAATCTGTACCATCTGAACCTAACAAAAGTAACTTGGGGGTCACGGGAAGACCCTGGCACCACACTGCTCAGCAGGGACACTGTCCCCAGGGGACATTTCTGGTTGCCATGACCACAGGGGGCTGTAAGCATGTCATGGTTGGGGTCCCATCCCACACTGTGCAGGAGTCCCTTGGCCCCAACAGACTAACATTCCAAGCTGTTTATAATGACGTGAAGCTGGGTACTTTACTGTGTAAACAAGATACGGCTTTAGAGTATTTTAATATACACTCAGTTTTCCAGGCGTTCAGCCACCAGGTAAGTTGAGAGGTATACTGAAAAACATACCATACAACCATGCCTTAAAGTCTTCTCCTAAGATTACAGTCTGCACGGTATTTTCCTTGCGAGTGTGAAAAAGCAGACTATGGCACCCTAGGATCCACTTCCGTATAGTAATGGGGATATTACCAAATATTTGTCATAAAGAGACTGCTGAATCTGACAGAACCGTTTATCAACTGATAATGAAATGTTCACTAGATACCTTTACGCCCCCAAATCTGTTTTCAGAGTGATTTACACCATTACCAATTTTTACACTAACTAAAAACAAGGAAAAAAAGTGTTTTTAATGTGGAGGGAAAGCAGGGTCTCTCCCTACACCCCACTTGTATGGAAACACCTCATATTTCCCTCTCTGTATAAAACTCCGTGTTTCTCACAGAGACCCACCCCCTGACCTCGCATCGTGACCTTTCGCTCGGAACTATGGTTCCAAAGGGAACCGTCCTCCATGCTGGGCTTTCCCGCTGCGGCTCCCAAAGGCTGTGCCTGCTCACCTCGGGGCTCACGCATGCGCTTCTCCAGACCCGAGGTGTGCCTCCCAACACACGCACATCCTTCACCTTCACCTCTCCTTTAAGCCACAGGAAAACGCATCCTCAGGACAGCCTTCCCTGAGCGCCCCACGTCCCCCCAGCCCCTAAGCTAAATCCGTCAGCTCTATCAGCGCAGGTTCAAGCTCCCCCTTTGGAACAAGTGCCACCGTAATTACTCGGTGAAGGCTGCTCTTCCCCTGAAGGCAGGGGCACACCTGTCCCTGTGCCTGGCACATCGGGGTTGGAGAAGCATCTTCTGCAGGCTTCACAGATGTTCGTGGGGGGGGGGGCAGAGCGGGCAGAAGACTGTATACGAAGCTATTAGGGCACGTTATTGAAAACCCGTATCATAAAACTATGTTACAGAGAACACAACAGAAAAGAAAGTTCTAAAGACAGAGAGTGTCACTTCCTCACCTCATTTGTTTTTCCCTCCCTCCCAGCTAGCTGCTGCAGGCAGCGACCTGCTGTGTCCACAGGAGACAGCCCACTACGGACTAGAAGCCCTAGGAACCTAATGCACCTACTGAAGCCTTTTCCTGATTCACTTTTCCTTTGTCTTCCCTTCACCTCTGCTACAGGCCGATGCGCTCTCAATCTGTGAAGGTGAGGGCAGCCCCCGCAGGCCATCCTGACTGTGAGCAGAAGCCTCACGAGCCATCTCGCAAATGACTCGGCCAAACGAGTTTGAAACAAAAGCAACACAAGTGCAACAGCTGAGTAGTGTGCAAACGTGAGCACCTGTTGTGGTGAAAGCCAGGAGCCACCTGGAAAGGCACACGTGGGGTGCCCAGGGAAGGCGCATCCCTGAGGTGGCCCGTGGGGACTGGCAGCCATGCTGGAGGATTCTGCGGATGGCAGGGGTCCCAGGCTCTGGAGAGCAACAGGTCACCATGCGCCGAGTCAAGGACGGAGACCCACAGGTTTCCTGCGGGGCTATCGCGCAAGGGGAAGGCGGAGGAGGCAACCTCTTGGTACCCCTGCTCATCCTTCTTGGTACCCAAACGGGGCCCGACTCTGCACAGAATCCAAGGGGTAATGACAGCCAACAGTTAGGTCTTGTGGCCTGGTTCTCAGACTAAACATAAAAAGCTCAGCAACCCACAATGAAGCTGCAACATGCACACATTTAATATCTCAGCTGTGTTAAGCACTAAATGCACCTGAGCGTCAGCCTGAAACTCTTAAGTGGTTTATAAAACAGTTTTCTGTAAGAAAATACAACGCAAATAATCAATTTAACACACTCACTAAAAACAGGGGGTACATTATAAAGGTAGACTTTTTTCACAAGCCCTACAACTCCATAACCCTCTAGCCCAGGTTTCAGGGCCACCTACGATTTCAAACACTCCCATCTGCTTCTCCCAGACAGCAGCATGTTTGAATGTTAGAACCAGTCATCTTGCAAAAGCTTGCCTGTTGGACTTTTACCTAGACTTCTAGGTGTCCTGCCTCAATTTCATCTTAAAGAACTAAAGAATACAGAAACGTCATTTCCCACGTAAATTTAATACACTTTTGTCACCTATAATTTGGGAGCAGGGCTGAAGCCTTAAGAAGCCACCCTAAGCAAATGACAATGGCCCAAAGAACCATCCATGGTTGTAGAGACAGCCCCCATCAGGACGCCTTACCATTTCTCCACTTAACTCCCAAGCACACAAATTCTGTCAAGAACCTGCATCTGCCTCCATTCTCCAAGGGGGAAAAAAACCATTCTGCTCTGGTAATATATTGTCTTTTCACTCTCTCTGAAGAGTTTTCCTTATTGAAATTATGTCCTGTTAACCACAAGCTTAAACTTTGGCTTTAGGGAGTGGTTGGGGTTAGGAGTTCACAACATCCAGCATTTGCACAATCGAGACACTTAACTACTTGAAATCTCTAGGGGCAACAACAGCAGCAGAATGAGACTTTTCTACATCATCACTGGTGATCTCTTTCCACTTTATTGCATCAGACCTAGAACTCCCAGCCTTCCTGGCCTTTTCTGCCAGAGAGGAGCTACAGATGAGGAGGTATAAGCAAATCCTGCAGGGACGGGCACACAGCACAGGCACCCAATGCACACAATCAGCAGAACTTCGGTGTCTCTTCAGGTTCAGCACAATCCCAGACTTCGCCAGTGCTGGAATGACAACTTCAAATAGCACAGTCAGAAACATGACCTTTCTGAAATACTGATCAACAGCACTGATCTGATAAATGCCACAGCTGGAAACTGGTTCTATGAAAGTCTGGGTCAAATTACTACAGCATTTACATTAATGAAAATTAAAAACAATCTAAGTGACTACTAGTGAAACACTGTAAACTCAGTTCCAGAAGACACACGGTCTCCCAGTTCTACAGCAGAGAGATGCAGGATCTGGTGCAGAGGGGCTTGGCTCCAGGGGGAAAAGGATCTAAACTTCCAGTCATCCTATTTTTACATCCAAAGAAACTGGGGCCAGAAGTGCAATGTGCTCAAGGTCACAGAGAAACTTGTCGGCAAAGCCAGGTCCATCGAATCCCAACTTTATTTTGTTTCTATCTGCAACTTTGGCGGGGTGCATCTCTGGGAAGAGCAGACACGACAGGCTGTGCTGGAGTTGCCAAGACCACCCTCAGGCTCCATGACTCACTAGGACTCCAACACTCAGGCAGTTCGTTACAATGAAAGGCCAGAGTAAAATCAGCAGAGCAGAGAAAGGCACTAGGAGAATTCCGGTGGAGACCCGTGCAGCGCCCAGAGGGACCCCCTCATGGAGCCACACAGGACGTCCTCACTCCTCCAGCTAGGAGTCTTGAGGACAGAGGCGAAGTACTGTCAACTAGGGAACTCCCCAGTCTACAACCCAGGGTTTCTCTTGGGGAGGCAGGCATGGACGCTCCAGAGACCCAGAGGGAAAGCAGGTGTTTGCCATAAATCGTACTGTTGGGATCAACTATATAGGCCAACAGGTACCACACAGCTCAGGGCCCTCAGTGGGCCAAACACCCTTCTCAGTCAGAATATCCCAGGAGGCAGCCGGCCATGAAAATCCTTCCTGGAAAGGAGCAGGCTCAGAGCAACCCAACTCAGCAACTGCGGAGTCAGCCCTTCTCCGCACACAGGCGGATGGAAGCTGAGGGTAAACCTCTAAGTGTCCCTGCTGCATTACCAGCAGCAAACACCCTTACCCACCAAACTGGGACTGTCAGGGCAGGAGCAGTGATGGGACCAGAAGCACTGGTGTGCAGGGAACAGTCTGCTTATATGGTCTGATTTCTCTCATTTCTTCCATTTTTTTTTTTTTTTTTTTTTTAGTATTTATTTACTAGAGAGAGAGAGAGAGAGAGAGAGAGAGAGAGAGAGGAACAGGCAGAGACAGAGTACAACCAGGGGAGGGGCAGAGAGAGAGGGAGAGAGGAAGACACAGAATCCAAAGCAGGCTCCAGGCTCTGAGATGTCAGCTCAGAGCCCGATACAGGGCTCAAACTCACGGATTGTGAGACCATGACCTAAGCCAAAGTCGGATGCTTAACTGACTGAGCCAGTCAGGTGCCTCTCTTCTTTATTTTTTTTAAGTTTATTTATTTGAGAAAGAGAGAGAGACAGTGTGAGTATGAGTGAGAGAGAGAGAGTGAGAGAGTGAGAGAGTGAGAGAGAGAGAGAGAGAAAGAGAGGAGAATCCCAAGTAGATGCCACAGTGTCAGCCCAGAGCCCAATGTGGGGCTCAAACTCACAAACCGTGGGATCATGACCTGAGCTGAAATCAAGAGTTGGTCATTCAACCAAGTGAGTCACCCAGGTGCCCCCCCCCGCCATTTCTTCTTAATATGGGATCCTCAAGAAAGCCAGAACTCTATTTTGATTAAAAAAAAAAAAAGAATATATGAATTACTATTTTTTTAAAGTGCAGCTAAAAAAGTCTCCACAAAATACCTACCTAGGTTATGTTAAGACAAACCTGCAGAACTGCAAAAAAGAGGCTTGAGCAAAATAAAATTCCCATAATTCCAAGAAATAATGTGCAAATTAGGAAAAAAAAAAGGTACTAAACTCAAGATAGTTTATGAGATGTTATTTCAAAACGAAGGCAAGGGAACAGTCTTCTTCTGTCTTTCTTCATACCTGTTAACCACAAACCTTCCTGAGAGCAGCCAATTTTAGAAACTTTCCTATGGAAACAAGTCTTATAAAGGAGTCAGTGTATGGGACCCACAAGTACTTCTTCAGGATGGTTTCAACTGGATATTAGCAGAGAGCACACAGGCACAGATTTAATTAAAGTGAGAAATCATACAAGTTTGTATCTTCAGTATTCTAACCGGTAATAGACCAAGTAAACCAACTTCCTGAAATAGCCTACTATTCCGGTTCTAATATGAAAACAGAACCCCAATACTGGGAGAGCAATCAGAAGTCAAATTTCAACTGTATCAGCTCCAGGAAGTCGGGGGGCGGTGGGGGGGAACAGGATGGACACAGGCCTGTCCAGTGAGCAGTGCCTGGGCACACAGAGCAGCTGCACAGAGGAGGGAGCCCAGTCTGGCCTTCCTTCGAGAAGTGGACAGTCTAGCGGCCAGAGACAGCTTCGACAATGATCGTGTAGAATACAGAGAATGGAGAGCAGGGAGCGTCCAAGAAAAAGCAGCGATGCTGAGGGGGCTCAAAGGCAGACAGGGGTCTGAAACACAGGATGCACACAGCTTCCCCTCATGTTGACGAAGGGCAGGTGCTCTAGGCAGGAGTACAGGACCCACGGCAAGCGGTGGACACTCTCCTGGAGACAAATGGGAAGATACCAGGGCTCACGGTGCTGTGACACCTAGCTGTGAAGTACACCCACAGCACAACATGAGCACGGGCACCGAGGGGTGCCAGCAACACACATCTGGGTTTAAATCCTGTGCTACAGCTCAAAAGCCACAACGGGTAACTCCGCAAGCGATATGATACCACCTACTCTGTGAATGTGCATCATACATAACCTGCCTTACTGCAGAAAGAACTTAAATGTACGCAGATATCCACAGTAGAGCAGAATGAAGTAAATTTTAATCATACTGGATGGGAGGAGAAAGTAGGAGGATAAGAAAGGGTTCTAAGACTAGATCAGTAAAATCCCCCTCTTAAAATTCTAAATTCATGCTACTGACCAGCCACCAATTTAAACTTTTTCACAGCTAATTTGAAGAGGCAAATCTAACTGGTTAAAAGATTCAGGGTTAATAAAATGCAAACAAAGCAAGACAGAACAGCCACCAAAGGTGCTTGGAACACCAGAGGCACCGTCCCCGCTAGGGAGAAGGGAGCTGGCCATTTGCCTGGCAGTCACCCCGCAGAGAGCATGCCTCTGTCAAGGTGAACGGGGAGGCCAGTTTTTACATGTCTTGAATAAGAGCTGAGGCAATCCCACAGGGCAACTCAATAAAAGGGCCTCCACAGGGCCACCGAGACAGTCCCGACAGATACTAGGTTAGAGCAGGTGTTGATTTCAAAGGGTCTCAGCAATGGTGAACCTAACATCCTCTAGACAACTGTGAAAATTCATTCTCTTTTAAACAGGCTCCTGGTAGATATTTAGTAGGAGCTGAGTTCAAGATTATGCTCTAACAGAGTAAAGACCCATATTCTTTAACAACCAGCTGAACTAGGGGCATTACTACACCCTCTAGTGAAAATACAGAAGCCTAACCCTAAAGATTAGGTCCCACCACCATGCCCCAGGGGCTCAAACAACAATGCTCATGTGAAATCAGGTTTCTTAAATGCCGGCACAGTGCCTACAAACAGTGGCTGCCCCTCATGCGGCATCTGAGCTGGCTGCCTGGCCTGGCTGGTGACAATACTCCTCTTCCACTCAGCCAACAACGCAGTCCCCCTGCTATGTGTCAGGCACTGCACCAAGCGCTCTGCGCGCACTTCCTCTACCGACCCTCCCAGGAGGGTCAAGTCCTTGCCCAAAGTCGTATTCCTAGAACGGAGAGAGCCAGGATCTGAACTCAGACAGGAGCCCCTAGGTGGACACTGTCATGCTAATGAGGTCAGAGTGTGACCATCACTCTTGAGGGGCAGGTTTCACAGAGATCCCAAACCTGGGCAGCACCCTCAAAACTTCAAGCAAATGGACAAAAAGAGTTGGTCCTCACTTACTGGAAAAGAACTCAGAAGGAATGCCTCTGAAGCATGACCTCTGAGCGTGCTTTCTGGAGTGGCCACCCTCTGGAACCTCTGACCACATTTAACAGAATGTGAAGACATACGTTTTGGTGAACACTTAGAAAGTTTTAAGCCAGATTTGCCAGGTCATAGCCTGCTGGATTCCAGCTGTTTCTGACATGTTCTAGTAACCTTATCTTCTACTCCTCCAAGTGTAACCAAGTACTGGAGACACAAAAATTGAAAAGAGATTAGTAATGATAAGCGAGGAATCAAGAAGGCACAATTGTCAAATGAGAGTAACGAAATTTCTTTTTTTTTTTTAATGTCCATTTTTATTTTTGAGAGAGAGAGAAAGAAAGAGCAGGGGAGGGACAGAGAGAGAGGGAGACACAGAATCTGAAGCAAGCTCCAGGCTCCCAGCTGTCAGCACAGACCCCAACATGAGGCTCGAACCCATGAAACGTGAGATCATGACCTAAGCCAAAGTGGGACACTCAACCGACTGAGCCACCCAGGTGCCCCATAAAGAAATTTCTTAATTTTGTAAACACAACTATATAGGATTTTAAGAGACAAAACAGATGAACATAAGGGAAGGGAAACAAAAATAATCTCAAAACAGAGAGGGGGACAAAACAGAAGAGACTCATAAATATGGAGAACAAACTGAGGATTACTAGAGGGGTTGTGGGAGGGGGGGATGGGCTAAATGGGTAAGGGGCACTAAGGAATCTCCTCCTGAAATCACTGTTGCACTATATGCTAACTACCTTGGATGTAAATTTAAAAAAAATTAAAAATAAAATTTAAGAAAAATTTCGTAAACTCAACAACATAAATACATGTGAAGTTATACACCAATATCTGTGGCCCACATACGTTAAATACTGGGGGAAAAAAGTCAGTGGTATGTACCGTTCTTTAAACGTATTAATCTGTAAATACAAACCCTGCACTTCATGTAAATCACGAGGCAATAAACCACACTAAATGCCTGGTATGTACCCACAATGAGGGCACGTATTCTCCTTTAGCCCGATATCCAGCACTGTGAGGTGGTGGCGGCATCCTTACTTTTTCTAGAACATCAAACTGGTTCCTACTAATAAAAATGAATCTTGGGGCACCTGGGTGGCTCAGTTGGTTAAGCACCGACTTGATTTCAGCTAGGTCATGATCTCACAGTTCGTGGGTTCGAGCCCCTAATTGGGCTCTATGCTGACAGTGTGGCGCCTACTTGGGATTCTGTCTCTCTGACTCTCCCCCACTCTCTCACACGCATGCACGTGCGCTCTCTCTCAAAATAAACTTAAAAAAAAAAAGAGTCTTCCAACATCTTAGAATCGATCCCTTTCTACCTTAAATGGCACACCTCTGGAAAGACAAGCTACAAATCTAAGAATCAGAAAAGTCAGTGGCATCTGAGGGATTTTTTAAAAGGCAAAAGAGCCAGGTAGTTAATAAAATAAAAGGTCTCAAACAGTACTTCTGTGGATTAATCAGGCTGAAACTGGCAAGAAGAGAACTCCATGGAGAGCCCCCAACACACTGCCATGTAACAGCTATGGTCCTTTATCCCTGTCTGAATGCCTAGTATTCTCCCACTGATAAGACCATCTTCCCATAATCCACCTGCCAGAGCCACATCCCCAACATCCCAGTCACTTCCCCATGGTGCCCTTGGCACCTTGATGATCCTCTCCCAAGGGGTCACAGAGATACAGTCACGAAAGGAATCAGTGATCTTCAATGTACCTGAAGCATATTAGCCCTACAAAGCTAAACTTCCTATCCTTCCCTAAAACCTACACCCTAACCTCCACTTCTCAAGTGCTTCCCTGCGCCTGTCCATGCAGGGGCTGGAACAGCTCGGCAAGGTCCTTGGCGCAGGATACCCACTGGCAAAATAAATCAGAAGCACCTCCACCACATGCCAGTAACAGTAATTAGGCCTTCATAACTCCTCTGTACTTGGGAAAAGAAGTTATTTACTACAGGTGGGTCAGGCTCAAAGTTCAGCAGAAGTCCTGACGACTAGGTCCCACTCACCGTTGGAGAGTGCTTGCTGAAGCTCGTTGTCCGATATCACCCCGCTCCTGTCTTTATCGACCCTACAAAATCAAGACCAGTTAAGCTGGTGAATAAAAGAGCAGGACAAGCAAAACATGTCAAGCATAAACACTTCATTCCTCTGCCGAGCCTACGTCAACTCTGGAGGCAGCTAGGACTCTCACTCTCGCATCCGCATGGGAACAAGGTTCTCCCAAAGAGATGGCTCCTTTTGCCTTGTCAAGCCTTTCTCCTTTTCTTTCCCTTGGACAGTCTGAATTCTCTCCTTTTCATCAACAGCAAAAAGACTGCCTCAGACGTCCTTCCGTGACCACTGGTCACTCATTCACTCTGAAGGGCAACCCGGGGACAGAATATGCTGCAGTGCCAGTCTCCAGCTTCTTTCCCAGCTGCTGGACTGTAACAGCGCTGGAGCAGTCTGTGTTTCTGTTTACCTTAAACAAGCATCCCCGAAGACCCTCCCGGAGCAGCAATCCCCTGAGCTGTAGGCTCAGGGGTGGGGGCCGCGATCCCCTGGACACCTGCAACGGGCTTCGCAACCTCGACAGGGGCCTGGGGAAAGGGGGGGTTTCCGGCACGAGGTCGGGGCCAGACCTAAGGGAGCCAGGAAGGAGGAGGCCAGAGGCCGAAGGGAAGCAGGAAGGAGGCCAAGGGGGAGGCCGGAGGGAGCCAAGAAGGGAGTCAGGGTGACGGGAGACCAAAGGGAAGCAGGAGGGAGGCCGAGGGGAAGACCAGAGGGAGCCAGTAAAGAGGCTGGGGACAGGCGTGGGGGGGGGGGGGGAGGGAGTTGGGGGGGTGGGAGGCCGGAAGGAGCCAGGAAGAGCCGTGGGGGGGGGGGCGGGGAAAGGCCGGAAGGAGCCAGGAAAAGGCGTGGGGGGGGGGGGAGGCCGGAAGGAGCCAGGAAGAGGCATTGTGGGGGGGGTGGGGGGGGAGCCAGGAAGGAGGCCGGGAGGTGGGTGGCCAAGGAGAACGTAGGGGAGACCGGTGGAGCCTCGTGAGTGCCTGGGTGGCGCCGGGCCTCACCTCTGGAAAACGTTCCACAGGAAGCTCTGGTCTGGCAGCGCCGCGCCTCCAGCAGGGCCGGCCCCGGGGCCCGGGCGGTACGGGTAGGCGGCCATGGGCCCAGACGCACTGCCGGGCCGAGGCTGCAGGCGGGGGCTGGGGGCTGGAGGCTGGAGGCCGCTCCACTTCCGCCTCTCCTGAGGCGGGGCCTACCGCTTACGCCACTTCCGGGAACGCTGGAAGAAGGCGTGTCCCCGCTGGCAGCTGGAGCGCGGCCTAGGCCTGGCGGCCCCGTTGCTAAGCAACACCGACGCCCTGGCGCGCGGGGGAGCGGATCCCGCGCTACCCGTGCGCGCTGCCAGGGCCACGGACCCGGCGCAGGTACGGCTTACACCCGCAAGGCGACAGCGGTTTCCCCCCAGCGTGTTTAAGTTTTGCATCAAAAAGTCATCAAAGGGATGCGAGGGACTCTTGCTTTCGGCTCGGGTGGTGATCTCACAGGTTCGAGCCCGGGATGGAGTTAGGGTTAGTTAGGGTTAGGGGTTAGTCCTGCTTGGGACTGACTCACTCTCTCTCTCTCTCTCTCTGTCTCTCTCTCCCCCTCCTCCTCCCCTGATCCCGTACTCTCTCAAAATCAATAAGCTTTTTAAAAAGTCATCAAAGTGAGCGTGGCCGAGGGGAAGAACGCGTCTTTCTGGAATGTGTCAGACTTCCCACATGTCCTCCTGTCGTGCCACCTTGCCCCTGCGCGGCCTGCACCTCACTGGCGGTTCTGCTGCTGGACACCGCAGCAGGGGATCCCTCCCTGTGGGGACCGCAGCGCGCTGCAGGCTTCCCGCGGACCCCGGAAATTGTTCCCTCTGCTACAGAGCCTGTTCCAGCCCCTGGGATTTTAAGTGCTGTTTGGTCCTCATGGCTGGGTTTCTTGAGGCGAGACCCTCCCACAGTGCTTCCCAGTCCCCGAAGGACCGAGAGTCCAGGAGCTGGCCTCCAGCCCAGAGCCCCCTTCTCTGAGGACACCGATACATCATCCAGGCCCTTGGCGCGGCCACAGACGTGACCAGGGATCACTCTCTGCCCGCTTTCCTGCATCCTAACCACCACACGATGTGAAGAGGGTTCTTGCAGGTTCTTCAAGGAAATTAAAATATTCTGACTTTGGCATTCACCTACAGGGCTAATCTACAAAACTCTTAACGTGTGGTTTTCCCATGACTTAGTGAATTCAAAAAGTTTCTAATTTTCTCATAAAGTTTTCACTTCAGTTATTGAATAATGTTTTCTAGAATTTTCCACAGGTCTTTGATCTGTGGCTTCTGAAATCCATCTTTAGTCCCATCTCTGGCTCCTTTTCTGTTCTAACTCCACAAAATTAATAACTGATTTTGCAACACGATTTGTAGGGAAACTTCAGCAAGAACCATCTCCGCAACTGCAGCAGGCCCTGGCCTCCCTCTCCTGACAGTGTCACTCTCCACCAATCTGTGGCCAAGTCCCCAACCTGGATGGCCACAGCCAGCACCATCTGCAGGGCCTAGAAGTGTTCTGTTCTGCCTTCTGTTCGTTCCAGGTGTGCAAAATAAACCATCCAAAGGAAGGAGCACTTCCTGAATGCTCACAAGGAGTGAGACTCTACCCTAGTGTGTCAGTGTTCCTTTGAGTAACCCTCACACCAGCGCCTCAGGGCAAGCCACCAAGGTCTGCGTTTTACTGATGAGAAAACCATGGCTGGCCTAAGGTCAAACAGGCAAGGAGATTTTAGGCCAGGCCTAGCTCTGCTTTCCTGCAACATCTGTCAGGGCAAGGCTGACTCTTTTTTTTTTTTTTTTTAAACATTTATTTATTTTTGAGACAGAAAGAGACAGAGCATGAACCGGGGAGGGTCAGAGAGAGAGGGAGACAGAATCTGAAACAGGCTCCAGGCTCTGAGCTGTCAGCACAGACCCCGACGCGGGGCTCGAACTCACAGACGGAGAGATCATGACCTGAGCTGAAGTCGGCCGCTTAACCGACTGAGCCACCCAGGTGCCCCAAGGCTGACTCTTAAAAGAGAGATTAATGACTAGAAAATGAAGGTTTAGGGAAAATTCTCCCCCTCCTCTCACCAACATATACCCAAATGTACAGATCAATCTAGAAGGCTTCAGCAGAGACTGGCCTGGTGCATCCCTCCCTCACCATGGCCCTTATTTCTAATGAACGTCTCTGGCTCTGATAGGCTGGATAGAGCACGGCAGGTGGGTCACAGCCCATGCTGTACTGGGAGGGCAGGACCAAGCCTCTGAGTCCTCCAGCTGCCATTGATGGGAGTGTTGCCTGGAGTCCTGTTGCCTCCTTACGAAAATGCTGCGCAGCCACAGGGAGACCTTCTGCCAACAGAAAAGAGGCAGATCATCCCCTGCCTAGTCCCGCTGACTCAATCACTTAAAGTATTGATGTACTTGCCCTATCCCCTCGCCGATCTTGGGATTCAATTCCCTCCTAACCAGGTCTGTTCTAAGCTTTCCATGTAGGTGGTGCTCCTGGATGGGAAAGTAGAGAAGTAAACTGAAAGACAGCACTGCTCTCTTCCTCCCATTAACATTAGCACATCACGTGTCTAATGTTGGGCCAGTCTTTCCTTTGGTGTAATATCTCTGAGCTAATTGAAAAATGCCTCTACTACTATCCTTAGAGTTTTTCTAAATGTTGGCTCTTTCTGGGTGCTAGGATTCCTCACACTTCACAGTCTACCCTCTTGTTATCTTATGTCTTTGGCATATACTAAGCCCTCAGTAGACAGTGAACAAATGGATGACCAAATAAGTTTCGTGCCCATTTGTTTTTGTGCGTGAATGTGCACACACACACACACACACATTTTGTATTTATCCACCCTTACAGCTTTCCCTCTGAAGCCACTTTGATTCATTATTTATGCCTCATTTCACATCAGTAATGGCTTACACTGTGACATTTACATGGAGACCTGTGTCACTTTCCCTTTTACAGACTCTGGTGCAGAATTCTAGGGGACAGCTGACTGCCCAGCCCTCTACATCCTATCCAATCAATATTCTTTACAGAATTAGTATTGCTAGAGAATGACCTACCACTTTTTATTTAACTCAGGTTTCTGAGCAGTGGTCAATTTATCAAATATACGCTGTTTAATGTAAGATAATAGTAAATGTCTATATTGGTGTTGGCCAATTGAACTTTCTGCAATGATGGGATTGTTTTGTTGTCTAGTGTGGGAGTCACTTGTTACATATAGCTACTAGTTGAAATGAATCAAGGTGACTTGGGAATTTAATTTTAAATTTTATATAAATCTAGCAAACAATAGCTATGTGGCTATGGCTAATGCTATGGACAGTATTTAAGTCTGAGTATTGTACTGTATCTTAATTTTGTTGCTTCTTTTTATCCAGATTAGAAATGATTCACATCTCTCTGGGCAGTACTCTAGTTTTTTACTTTGATGTATTATTTTTAATATCTTTGGTCTGTCAATTCCTTCAACGTGTGGGTTCTCCTAGAAACCTTGAATACACAACGTATAAAACATTTCCAGTATGAAATATTCTGTCCCATAGAAATGTGCATTTCCAGACCAGCCACTCCCCAGTGGTTTTCTTGGTCTCACATTGTTGAGAAGTAGCAGACAGACATAAAGAGGCTGCCACCCTCAGTTACTTCTTTGGAACCAATCAGCACTTTTGTTGTCTTATCATGCTTCACATACATGCCTTTGCTACCTTTTCATTCATTGTCTTAACACTGAAATGATGCTGAGGTGCCTATATTTATACTCCCACTTCTGCAAAATGCTTTGGCTATACCTTGTTCCATCTGCTGGTTGGGATGGAGGTCTGAAGTTGTCAGCAGTCTTTGCATCTGTTGTTTTCTCCTGAAAGTCACCCCCTTCATGTTTGTTGAACCACATGATCCTGTGCAGGTGGTTTTCAAAGTGTGGTCCCTGGACATATTAAAAATGCAAATTCTCAGGCCCAACCCCAGGACCTACGGAACCAGAAGTCCTGTGGTGGGGTAAGGAATTATTCAACAATCCTTCCAGGTGACTCTGATTCACAGGCAAGTTCCAGAACCACATTAGGGATTGCAAAAAGGGGGTCTTTAAATTCTATCAGTCCTTACTCATTTATCTGAAGGAATTCCTTTGTAAAATACATTCCTAATTAACTAGGTTACCCTGAATGGCAATGTGTGGATAAAAGGCAGGATAATCATGATTTTCCTTTAATTGCCCATTTTCAGTGTTAGTAGTTAGTGCCTAACTTGCTTAATTGTGTGTTTCTGTTTGTTCAGTTTTGGCTGAGTTTTTACACTGTCATTATAAATCAACAGCATGTTTTTAATATAGTCACTCAGTCTCAATCAATGCAGCCACCATTGTTTGCTGGCTCCAATGCTCTGGCCCCAGTGCTCCCTGGGGCCAATGCTCTGGCTCCAATGTTTCTGGCCCCAGTGCTCCCTGACGGTTTCCAGCTCAGAGACCTTTTTAGGCTCATCTAAACATTTCCTCCCCCAGCCCAGGAATCAGCAACTCTTACTTGCCATCATACTTTCTTGGCAAAGCTGTGGGAAACAGCAACTCTCCTCCATCACAGCCCCTAAGGAAGAGAATTTGGGAACGTCTAACAAAACAATATGTGCATTTACCCTTGGACCCAGCAATTCTACTTCTAGGACTCCACCTCAAAGAAACTGGCGAAGAAAATGACTTCAAGCACACAGTTACTCATTGTGGCATCTGTAATACTGGAAATAACACAAATGCCCATCACTGGAGGGTAAGGTACACTCATGCAGCCAAAGGAAGGAACAAAGACTCACTGATAAGGAGTGACCTCCGGATATGCAGACAAGGAATGCACAATGGTCTATACATCATAATGCAAATACAGATTTGCTTTCTTCTTCTCTATAAACATTTAGCTAAGAAGATAACTAAAGTGGTTGCTATGAGGGAGAGAAGGGAGAGAATGCAGGAACAATTAAGGAGGTTAGCTCCAAATATAAGGGACTCTGAAAGAACATAAATGTTTTACATATTTGCAAAGTAAGTTTTTAAGGACCATCCTTAAAACTGAAAAACAGACAGTAATATCAATGACCCTACCTGCTGTGGACTGGAGTCTACAGAAGCCAGCCCTGAGACAACTACTAGGAAGGAGACCCCAAGTAGCAGCTGAAAGCAAGTAGGGAAAGAAGAAATCCATCTGTTTCCTTTAGTATCCGGTTATTTAAATACTTTAGGACACACGTTCACATATTAAACCATTTGCTTACTAAGAACAAGGAGAATATGTTTATTTCTTTCATGTGCTGTCAGCATCGAAATTCATTTTTACTTAATTATATACTACAACAAAATTTCTGGATTTCGATATTTCAGGTCAACAAACAGGCCTCAAGTCAAACAGTATAACCTCATAAATGGACTTGGAATAGAAATAGGTTTGTAATTTATGTTTATTTAAGAATCATGCCCAGTTTTATTAGTTCACAAGAATGAAGCCTCACACGTCCTGGCTATTGATTACTGGCAAGCTTCTGGCCACCAGGTAGATGATACCTATTCGAATGGTGACCCTTGTTCCCTTGAGGACAGGGTATCAATAGGACAGTTATGATATAAAAGCACACATGAGCTATTATTATACATGGGTACAAAGTCGGTCACCTCTGGCCCAATCAGTAGGAGCGAATGGCTGGAGGGACTGTGGCACAGTCTGCCTCATTCAAAGTTCTGTCAATGACGGGTCTGTACTCCAAGGAGACCTTAAAAAGAAAAATAGATAGACAAAATTTGTAGAAAACCACACAAACAGCATTCTCTTATGCTCTTTTGAAAAATTAACTATAAAACTTATTTGTAGGGGCACCTGGGCGGCTTAGTCGGTTAAGCACCCGACTCTTGATTTCGGCTCAGGTCATGATCTCACGGTTCAGTTCGTGAGTTCGAACCCTGAATGGGGCTCTGTACTGACAGTGCACAGAGCCTGCTTGGGAGTCTCCTTCTCTGTCCCTCCCCTGTTCTCTTTCTCTCAAACTAAAAGAAAATTAAAAAAAAAAAAAAAAAAAAAAAAAGGCAAATTTCAGGAACTTAAAACCACAAAGATGTACTAGAGTATTTTTCACTAACAAACTCAAAAAGGATCTAAAAGCACAACAGGGGACTGGCTATGTAAATTATGGTAAATCCATGTAGTGAAATACAACAATTAAAATAACAATGTACAAAATTCTTGATGCTTTACACAAATTCTCAAGAAGTAGGTGAAACCCTGTATATACTGTCATCCTTTAATTACATTTAAACTATATATTTTTCTACTCATATTTAAGGAAAGTGTATAAACATACATATAAGGAAAAGTGTATAAACATACATGCAAAACCTGGAGGAAATATTTCAAAATGATAATAATGAAATAAAATAAAATTTCAAAATAAATTTTCAAAATAAACTTCAAAATTTCACAAATAAAAATTTCAAAATAATAAGGGGTATCTGTGATTGGTGATCTTACAAATGTTAATTTCCTTTATCTTGCACTTTCTATACTTTCTAAAATGAGCACTTACTTCTTATATAATTGTAAAAAGTCTTGAACATTACCAAAAATAGGATTGTACTGAGACAGAAGTCTGATACCTTTCTAAATAATTTTTTTGATGTTTGTTTATTTTTTGAGAGAAAGCATGCACGATTGCGAGAGTGGGGGAGGGGCACAGAGAGAGAGAGAGAGAGAGAGAGAGAGAGAGAGAGAGAAAGAAAGCGCGAGAGACAGACAGAATCCCAAGCAGGCTCTGTGCTATCAGTGAAGAGCCCAATGCGGGGCTTGACCCCACAAACTGTGAGATCAGGACCTTAACTGAAATCAACAGTCAGACACTTAACTGACTGAGCCACCCAGGTGGCCCCAGTCTGATATCTTTCTACATACACTGTCAGAAAATAGCCTTCGTGCAAAATTATGAAAATCACTGCCTGCCTGAAATAGCAGACACTAGGCACTCTGTATAAAGTGATGACAACAAAGCACAATGCAATTTCTGCAGACTGAGACAAATGATTGAGATGATCCCTTACAAGCCTGAAAAGCTTAAGGGTACACACTTTGTATCTTCTTTCGGACTCTTAATGCCCAGGAGAAAAGTCAAATGGGTGAATTACCCTTCGGTGGAGTAAGACTGTGAGCCTTTATTGTACTTGTAGCTGGTTGTTCCCAGCACCCTCACCCCCTCCCCTGCTTGCTGTGCCCAGGCCAATGCCAAGGGCTGCACAGCATACCCTGGGTTCCCTGAGGCTGCACCCTGAGGTGGTCCGACCAAAGGGAAGAAAGGAGTGTTTTCCCGTCCCACCCCCACCCCCTGATCTTGCTCTCTATGGGCTCCAGAATCCTCATCCCCTCCCCTGCTATCCAGGCTTGGGTGCTCACTCCTTGCCCAGTGCTAAGCTGTGGACGACCAGCCCTTCTGAACCACCTGCCCATGCTGAATTCTGCCTCCGGACAGAAGCTGACTGACAAGGTCTTTTCCAGTGGTATCTCAAATCTGTCAACGGTCGACTTAAATCCATGCTGCTTCTCCCAGTCCATCACACGCTGAACTCTAGAACATGTGGGACAGCGTATTTGTCAGCGATATGTGAACAGAACATGCCCCCATATACCTTCCCAGTCTTGATGTCGACATAGGAAAGGGTGTGCTTCCTCCAGTGTTCCTCAAATGGCTTCTTCTGCTGCCCCTGGATGGGCTTGGAGTAATCATACTCGTCAATCCGCTCCTGAGGCCAGAGAAAGTAAGTGTATTTCAGAAAATACCACTAACAATCACACTTCAAGTTTCTTACTTCTCTAACAGCAATTTAACCGGAAAATATGGCAAACTCATTGAAATGATACATGAGAGACCAGTCTGCTATGAATCCCCCTAGATCCCACCCAACAAGGAGCTATTCATGGACCCAACCAGACCTTGTTCTGAGCTGGGACATTCCTAGTCCATTTTTCAACCCATGCCCCTTCCTTCTACAATCCCTAATGAAACACCATTTTGTGTAGATCTGATCTAAAACAACACACAATGTGAAAAACAGTGCAACTGAGTCCCAAATGCAGGTGGGATGGAGAGATGAGACATGTGATCCAGCTGCCAGTGGCCAGTCCTCCAGAGGACCTGTCCACCCTGGGGCTCCCAGACAGGTGGTTCCTCACTCCAGGGCCTCCACGGCGCGGGTCCCAACAAGGGTAGAATCCACCGAGGCCACAGAGCTAGCAGTGGGTCTGCAGCACCATGAGCTCAGAGCTCCATTTCTACAACCAGTGGGTGGTTTGGGTGTGGAAATCAGATCTTTGATGCACTTGAAAGTTTATCAAATACTTTGTCTTTCTGCTCTGTACTCTGGGAACTTTCATCTTCTTTCAGCTTTTATTGAAATGTTTCAGTTCTAGCAATTATATTAAAATTTTGTTCAAAAACTCTCAAAGAGAAGCTCACCACAATTAAGGAATACCCGGCACATAGTAATGAAGAAGAATGTACAAGAGCCTCTTAAAATGAAAACCAGGGGCACCTGGCTGGCTTAGTCAGTGGAGCACGCAATTTTTGATCTCAGGGTTATGGGTTTGAGCCCCATGTTGGGTGTAGAGACAAATTACTTAAAAATAAAATTAATTAATTAAATAAAATAAAAACACTTTGCTTCTGTTTCTGCTGAGTGAGGTGAGTGTGGTGGTGGGGAAAGGCAAGCAAGTGGGGCTAGCACCTTCTTTCCCTTTTTGTTTATTTATTTTATAAGAGAAAGGAGCATGAGCGGGGGAGAGGGGCGGAGCGACAGAGGAGAGAGAATCCCGACACAAGGTTTGATCTCACAAATGGTGAGATCATGACCTGAGACGAAATCAAAAGTCAGATGCTTAACTGACTGAGCACTGCGCCCCCCCCAGGTGCCCCACCTTCCCTTATTTCTGAACACATACCTACAGGTGAGCTCTCCCGGGGAAGCAGCTTCCACCTGCTTATCTGCTAACACTGAAGGAAAACTCATTCATCTCATCACACAAACTGCCAACCAAGAGCCTAGAGAAGCCTCTAGTTCTCAGTACATGTGACAAACGTGCTTAATTGATATTAATCTAATCCAGCTCCAGTCAGTGGAAGGTAAATTAACAAAGTTTCACAGCTGACTGGTGAGCCTGCTACCAGGAACACTAATACTGTTCCAGACCAAAGCCTGTCTGTCTGGAAAGTGGCTCGGGTCCTGCCGATATTCCATCCTAAGTTCGTGTTTGTTCCCGAGTGCCCATTTCCTTGATGTTTTGCTGTTATATGCTGAGTGCTCTGTTCTGGAAAAATCTGACAACTGTACTCTGCATAAAAATCAGGTCATTTAAGGGGCGCCTGGGTGGCGCAGTCGGTTAAGCGTCCGACTTCAGCCAGGTCACGATCTCGCAGTCCGTGAGTTCGAGCCCCGCGTCAGGCTCTGGGCTGATGGCTCAGAGCCTGGAGCCTGTTTCCGCTTCTGTGCCTCCCTCTCTCTCTGCCCCTCCCCCGTTCATGCTCTGTCTCTCTCTGTCCCAAAAATAAATAAAAAACGTTGAAAAAAAAAAAAATTTAAAAAAAAAAAAAAAAAAAATCAGGTCATTTAAAAAAGTAGTGACCCAATGGGGTGCCTGGGTGACTCAGTCAGGTGAGCATCCAATGTTGGCTCAGGTCATGATCTCTCGGTTCATGAGTTCGAGCCCCGTGTCAGGCTCTGTGCTGACAGCTCAGAGCCTGGAGCCTGCTTCGGATTCTGTGTCTCCCTCTCTCTGTCCCTCCCCCACTTGTGTTCTGTCTCTCTCTCAAAAATAAACATTAAAAAAAACCAAACATTAAAAATTTTTTAAAAAGTGACCCAAGATGAGATCAGGTCTCAAATGATGATTTCCTCATCATTTTAAGTCAGTAAGTTAGCATTTTCTGGCAATAATACTCGGACTGCACAGCAACCTTTGACCAAGTAAAGTTCAGGTGTGTTTTGCTCAGGCTGCTACTGGCAGCAGCAAATACTGATCCAAACCAAGAAAAAGGTCACACTGGTAGTAAACACAGTGATACCAAAGTGTAAAAGTTATCGGGGGGGGGGGGGGGGGGGGAAAGGGCTTACTTTTTAAAATTTACTTTTGGGAAAATTGAGTGAAATGCAGAGAAAGTACAGGGTTAGGGACTAAGCAAGGCCAGGTGAGAGAAGGCATGATGTGCAAATAGGGTATGTTGTGAAGGCGCACCTTATAATCTTCCCTGGCATGAGCACCACGTGACTCCTTCCGAGCCTCCGCTCCATAAATGGTCTGAAGTGCACAAAGCATCAGGTTCTGCAGCTCTAGGGTCTCCACCAGGTCGGTGTTCCAGACCATTCCTGAGGACACACAAGGCACCCATGAGAGACAGGATCCAGTCAGATGGGTACTCCAGGCTGTAGCTATGGGCTTGCCAGCATCCACACAAATAGCAAGGACGGGTAAGTCAGCACTAAGTGGGATGCACAGGACCCTGAGGCAGCCTCCCTTGCAAATGCCCAGCACCCCAATTGTGTGCAGGGGACCACAGAAATGCTCACCTCGGTCAAATGTCTTCAGATGTTTTAGGTCTCCATAGAGCTGGCTGATTTTCTCACAACCTTCCTGTAACACACTTCCCACACGGAACACTGCGGCATGATTTTGCATCGACTGTAACACAAAATACCATTTGTAAATCTTCAATTCATATGAAAAGCCATGCCAAGAACCATTAAACCCTTTAGATTTTTTCTTATGCATTTCACCTTCTTAAAAAAGATTTTATTTTATTAAAAAAAAATTTTTTTTAAAAACGTTTATTTATTTTTGAGACAGAGAGAGACAGAGCATGAAGGGGGAGGGTCAGAGAGAGAGGGAGACACAGAATCTGAAACAGGCTCCAGGCTCTGAGCTGGCAGCACAGAGCCCGACGCGGGGCTCGAACTCACGGACCGCGGGATCATGACCTGAGCCGAAGTTGGCCGCTCAACTGACTGAGCCACCCAGGCGCCCCAAAAAAGATTTTATTTTTAACACAAGGCTCGAACTCACAAGCCCAAGACCAGGAGTTGCGCGCTCCACTGACTAAGCCAGCCAGCCATGGCTCATTGTGGTTCTGATCTGCATTTCCCTGATGATGAGTGACACTGAGCATCTTTTCATGTATCTGTTGGCCTATCCATAGGTCTTCTTTGGAGAGACATCCATTCAGCCCTTCTGTCCATTTCTTAGGCTGTTTTTGCACTATTGAGTTGTAGGAGTTCTCTATATATTTTGGGATATTAGCCCCTTATCAGACATATAATTTGCAAATATTTTCTCCCATTCTATACGAGAAAACTGTTTTACTGTTTTCAGTGTACTGATTTTTCTCCTCCTTGGTTAAATTTATTATTCCCAGGTATTTTATTCTTTCTGATACAGTTGTAAATGGGATTATTTTCTTAATTTCTCTTTCAGAAGATTTATTCTTTGTATACAGAAACAACAGATTTTTATGTATTGATTTTGCATATTTCAACACTACTGAATTCACTTACTAGGTCTAAGTTTTTTTGGTGGAGTCTGTGTCAAATATCTCATACATCTATAAATAGTGACTTTTACTTCTTCCTTTCCAGTTTGGACACCTCTTATTTCTCTTTCCTGCCTGACTGCTCTAGCTAGGACTTCCAGTATTGTGTTGAATGAAGTGGTAAGAGTGAACATTGTCTTGCTCCTATGTTAAGACGAAAAGCTTTTACCTTTTCACCACTGAGTGTGACAGTAGCTGTGGGCTTGTCACATATGGCCCTGATTACACTGAGGTACATTCCCTCTATACCTGCCTTGTTGAGAGTTTTATCATAAATAGATGTTAAATGAAGTTCTGATTAATGCTTTTTTATTAATTTATTTTATTAATTTTTTTAACGTTTATTCATTTCTGAGACACAGTGAGCAGGGAAGGGGCAGAGAGAGAGGGAGACACGGGATCTGAAGCAGGCTCCAGGCTGAACTGTCAGCACAGATCCCGACGTGGGGCTTAAACCCACGAACTGCGAGACCATGACCTAAGCCGAAGTCAGACGCTCAATTGACTGAGCCACCCAGGCACACCAATGCTTTTTAAATTTTTTTAATGTTTATTTTTTAAGAGATAGAGTGTCAATGGGGAAGGGATAGAGAGAGAGAGGGAGATACAGAATCCGAAGCAGGATCCAGGCTCTGAGCTGTCAGCACAGAGCCTGATGCAGGGCTTGAACCCACGAGCAGTGAGATCATGACCTGAGCCGAAGTCAGTCACCCAATTGACTGAGCCACCCAGGTGCCCCTGATAAATGCTTTTAAAACATGATTCTATGTTCCTATTAAGTACATGTCTTAAATCCATGTCCGTTATTTAAAATGGAACATTGTGCATTTAGGGAAGGCAGTTTGTGGAACTTGGCCAAGATCTGTGATGCCAAGCAGACTTACTTCTGAGGCATAATGTACTGAGTGGTGGCAGAAAGGCGTAAGGGTTCCACCTTCGAATTCCCAAGGAGACAGCAGTTCCTAGACTTGCTCCACCCTCGAGATCTGGTGGTAAATGTTCTAGGAGCAGCAGGTGGCTCCTTGCTGACACAAACTAAGAAGTGCTAAGATTATGAGGTGGTCTGCAGTGAGCCTGGAGTGGATGGTCATAAAGTAGAGGGAGAAGTGAGAAGCCTGGGAGCGTTCCCTGGTGGACTTCTGGTTAAATACTGTAAAAACTCCTCATGTGTCAAATTCCTGTATGGTTTTCTTGTTTATGCTCATAAGAAATGGGACATGAAATAAAACTGAAATTTATTTTAGGATCTACCTTTGTTTCCTATCACTCACCGAATGACCTTTCATCACGCTTGAAAAACCCCCTTATCCCATGCTTAATCACAGCATGTGCCTGGGCCTACTTCTGGACTCTATGCAACTGATCTAGATGTCTCCTTCTCTATCACAGACTAACACAGCTTGTTGACTTAGTTCTATTTAACAGATACCTCATCTATTTCTTTAGAAAGATACATAATTTAAAAATTATAAAGCATACCATCAAACGTCTTGGCTTTTCAGCAAAAGCAAAGGGAAAAAGCTGTCTCAGAATCTAGTAAATGTTAATTAAAACATTCTTTTATGTTCTTCAGCGCTCATGTTGTCATACTCTTTAGGGTTAGGTTTATTCAAGGTATTTTAAACTTTTTGGCTGCACTGTGAAGATCATTTTCAAATGGATTACTGCAGGTATACTGGAAAACTACTCATTTTTATATATGAATCTTTTATCCAGATGCTTTACTTCATTCTTGTTTTTATTAGTTTTCCACTTACCATCTTGGAATTTTTAATTGTATCAGTAAGCAATAATTTTGTCTATTCCTTTTCAATACATTTGTCATTTCTTTTCTCTTTCTTACTGTATTTACTGGAATCAGCAAAATGATTACTCCGTCCCCCAACTCAAATGTACATTCCACGAGGGCAGGATTTTTTGTTTTCTTTGGATGACTCGGGCATCTAGAATACTGCCTGGCACACAGCAGATACCAATTCAGATGGTCCCTAACCTATGAGGGTTTGAGCAATGATTTTTCAACTTTACAAGGAAACAAAAGGGATCTGCATTCAGAGAAACTGTACCGGGAACTGTCACCTTTTCCCAGGCTAGCAGTGTGCATTAGGGCACACTCTCATGACTCTGGGTGGTGGTAGCAGCTGCAGCTCCCACTGAGCCCCATGATCCTGAGGCTCAATAACCATCTCCACTCACACAACCACTGTTTTTCACTTCCAGTACAGTATTCAATAAATTACGTGAGACAGACCACACCCTGTTATAAAATAGGCTTCATGTCAGATGAACTTTCCCTACTGCAAGCTAACCTAGGTGCTCTGAGCACATTTAAGGCCAGCTAGGCGAATGTTCAGTAAGACAGGTGTGTTAAATGCATTTTTTCAGGACATAACCCCATTGTAAGTCAAAGATCTGTACGTGCCTTATTTAGTGGGAATACCTCTAAGGTTTCCTATTTCAAAATCTCTCATGGATTCACCATTTCCATATCCAAACGGAAGTTCCTACTATCCAGTGCAATGATTACATCTGTCCTAGCTGGCCTCCCAACTCCTGGTATCAGTACCCCACAAAAGTCCTGCACAGATCACTTGACTGGTTTCCTTAAACATACCTTTGTCCTTCACACATGCTATTTGCCTTACCTTTCCAGGAAGCCTCCCTGAAGCCCAGTCTCACCTGAACACAGAACCACACAGTCCTATAAAAGCTGCATGGTGCAACTTTTGGTGGTGAGCATTTGTGCCACTGGACTCCTTATCAGAATGTGACTAAAGCAAAGGGTGGCTTCTTTTTGGAAAATGCCTCCACAAATTCTTACAAATAATTTCAAGTGGACAGAGATCTTACTTATGGACCAAGGATCTCTGTAGTCGGAGAACCTGATGGATCCCTAGCTGTTTTACATACTACTTTTATTGATCTAAACCTGCGTTATCCAATGCAGTAACCATGTGTAGCGATTTATATTAAATTGAAACTGAATAAAACTCAGTTCTTTAGTCACACTAGCCACATTTCACATGCTGCACAGTCACATGTGGTCAAAGACACATGTTCCCATCCTCAGAGAACATCCCATCAGACATGCTGATCTAGAAGATAAATACTGTGACGACAACTAGTGCACAGATTACCATTTCCTCCCAAAACCCACACTCTCCACTCTTCGTGACTTTATTTAGGGGATACAGTGGCCCCAGTTTAAAGACATTTCCCAGAGTTGCTAGAAGCTGGGTGTGATGATAGGATTAACTTCTTGGCAATGAGATGTGCTGGGCTTTCAGGAAGCCTGGTATAAGGAAGTTCCCAGCTGGGACCTTCTTGGACCTTCCACTCTCTCTCCCCCTTCAGGCTGTGACATACACACAACAGAAGAGAGGGTCTGAGGAGCCACATACAAGCACGGTGGGATGTAGAAGTTGTAGTTTCCGCCCTGGGCTGCTACCTGCGGCCTTCTGTGTGCAATGTGTCCTCTTGCTACTCAACCCGGGCCTGGCACAGGACTGTGGACACAATGGCCTGCTCACTTCAGAGCACAGGTGCTTACCTTCTGCATGTTGAGTCGTAGTTCTGATGTTCTTAGGGTTCCATCAGCAAACCTCAACTTATCAAGATTCATGACAGACTCTTCTCCAGCATTTGGTTTAATTGGAGGAACTTTATCTCCTTAAAAAATATACAAACAAAAAGCTAGAATTTAATGGCTTTTGGAAACTGTACCCATAACCTGAGCGAATGTTCCACCCAAGCCATCCTTTAACTGAAGCACCACATATTGACTTGGGGCCATAAACATATAAAGACAAAATTTCTGGCAAGGAGGAGGTATCCAGTAAGAAATCTTTGAACAAAACAGAAACTATTCTTAAGCTTAAAAATTAGATTTGTGCAAAGACACCTTGCAGTATTACTCTACAGAAGGGAGAACTGGCACCTTCAGGTAGTGAGCAGTTTCCAACAATTCTGCCACCACCACCCACCCCCACCACGACGTGGTCCTCATTCAAAGATGAGGGAGGACCTGGTCTGGCACGTTTAAAAGTCTCTTGCTGATTCAGACCCTTATATCTGCTTACCCAAACCTCAAGATTTGCTCTTCTTGCTTTTCTAAAAAATAAAGATAAATGTTTTGAAGATTTTTTAAAGGTTTTTTTTTGGGGGGGGGGGGGTAACATGTTTTGAAATGTATTTTTTTCAAGAGGTAAAAGGGGCAGAAGGTATGAAAAACAGGAAACAAAGGTTTGCAGGTAAAGTTGGGCTGCTCACAGATGCTCTCTGCAAGGGGCCAGGGCAATGGTCTCTCATGTGACATGCCCCAATTTTAGGCTGGTTACAGTTTCTTCTTCTTCTTTTTTTTATAATGTTTATTCATTTTTGAGAGACACAGAGTACAAGCAGAGTGGGGCGGGGGAGACACAGAATCCGAAGCAGGCTCCAGGCTCTGGGCTGTCAGCACAGAGCCTGACACGGGGCTCGAACCCACAAACTGTTATATCATGACCTGAGCCGAAGTTGGACACAACTGACTGACCCACCCAGGTGCCCCTGGTTGTGGTTTCTTCTGCTTTTGTTTTTAACGTTTTTAAAAAGTGATCATTTACCAAAATTATTTTTCTTTAGGTGCATAGTTCTACAAATGTTGACACATGGTATGGATTCCTGTAACCATCATAATAGGATCCAGATTAAGGTTTAAACGTTTTAATGTTTAAAATATTCATATTTGGGAAAATACAGTGATGCTCTTCCTTTTTTTTGGTTTTAAAAGTTAAAGTAGAATTATCATTTTTGGTGTAGAGTTTTGCACATCTTGCCTCACAGAGTCACACAAGCTCCACCATGAACAGGACGGCAACCACCAAGCCGTGTTATTCCCTAGTTCTGTCTCCTCCAAGATGTTATGTAAACAGTTAGGTGTATGTATATAGCCTTTTAAGCTTGGATCACACAACCTCATATGTTTTGAAATGCATTTGTGTTGTTGCATGTAGGAGTAATTTGTTCCTTTTTACTGCTAAGTTTAAAAAACTTTTTAAAACTGTATACTGATCCTTCAGATATAAAAGTACAAGATATTCATCTTTTCTAACAATATTAAAAAAAAATTTGTTTTTTTTTTTTTGAGAGAGTGAGAGAGAGAGAGAGAGAGAGAGAGAGAGAATGAGTGCATGTGTGAGCAAAGGAGCAGAGGGAGAGAATCCTGAGCAGGTTCCAAGCCCCTAATGTGGGGCTCAATCCCATGACCCTGGGATCAGAGTGAGATGCCCCGAAAGTAAAGATATTCTTACAAAACTTCCTTTTTCTCTTTTTCAAAGAAAAGAAACCTCGAATTTTCTGCTTTCCTCTGAGATCTGATTTCAGGCTTCACTGCTATAGTGAAATGAGCATTAGATTTGGTATCAGACCAGGTGGGTTCAACTCCTGCCTCTGCAGCAAACACTGGGACAGGGCCCCACATCTGCCCTTCACAGCCTGGACTTGTAGTCAGAGCAAGGGAGAGGGTGTCTGAAAATACAACTGTCCTTCTCCTTACATATATCTGCTAACTGCACACGTAAAGGGGAGCACGGCATGGTATACTAAGGGCTGTGTTTAACTAATGGGATAGTAAGATTTTCACCAACTTAAAAGTCCATACGAAAAGCTTTTGTACAATAAAAATAGCACAACTGATACTAAATAGTCACCGTCAACGAAGCATAACGAGAAGAGCAGAGGCCTGGGGATCCCACGACACTTCCCTTGGAAACAGTGACTTCCCCTCACATGTTGTGAGCAAATGGGCCAACACAATCTACATGAAGACCCTCTGAATGTCAAAGCGACAGTAAGTGTCCTGTTCACAGTGGGACTCACCCTTCTAGCACATGGCATTTTTTCCTCAGCAGATTATTTTAACAGAAGAACGCAATCACTGACTTGAATCCACTGTATCAATGCAGGGACGGATATGACCCAATCCTCTGTTTTGTGTACATTACGTCCTCCCTTTCTGCTTTAATAGGGCATTTATATTTTGTTTTTAGAATCTAAATTACTTTTCCATAAGTACTGAAAACTACTCTATCGTCATACCTGTTTAAAATATTTTACTACAAATAAGTAATTTATATTGAGCAAGCAACTATGTGATAAACCTCCCCTTAAAATAACTCCCTAACAATGACTTTTCTAAGCAGAGCACAAGGACTATAGGACAGAATCTGACCAAAACCAGGTTACCTTCTTAATTGTTAAGACCCTCACCCAACCTGTGTCTAGTCTCAAGTCTATCACCATATAAATTTCTGATTGCTGTTTCCTCACTTATAGGGGGTAAAAAGAGACTACCCCCTTCATGATCACTAAACAAATTTCCAATTACAAATCAAGACATGGCAACCTCTTGCCTCCTGAAACAGCCTGGAGAAACACATACCGGGTCTGCAGGACTCCGCGATACTCAGGGCACACGCCCGACCAAAGACAACCAGATCCAAGAGTGAGTTTGCCCCAAGACGGTTGGCACCATGCACGGAGGCGCAGGCAGCCTCCCCACAGGCATACAGGCCGGGCACGATCTGATCCTGGCCATTCACATGCCTCAGAACCTGTGGAAGGAAGACTGAAGACTTAGGAGCAAAGTCTGCACAGGACTGCTTCCTGCGGTGGGGTGTCTGCATGCAGGGGCAGAGGGAGGAGGGCAGGTGAAGGCCAGATCTGCTCTCACCTACAGGGAACTCTCTGTGTCAGTCCAGTCTCCGCCCTCTGCACCCAGACACTCAGCCACCCCAGGCCAAGAGAGATCAAAGGATCCCATGTGGCAGCACCTGTGATTTTAATCCCACACCTACCGCTCACGAGAAACCTCACTCACCACCTCTAACTGATCCCCTACTCCCTCACTCTGACTCTGGATTCGAATGAAGGGAAGGGAGTAGGGCAGACTTGAGTTGTAACTCAGATGCTTCCAGCCTATTACTCATCTATGAACGTAATCTCCAGTCACCTCGCCTAAGGACAGGCCAAAAAAGTCAAGAACCAAAAAGCTCTGGGTGAACTACAAACCCCTCGAAGGTACTTGTTGTAAAGAGAATACAATTTACAAGGCTGCAGTAAAAGTAACAAGAGATCATACGGTAAAATAAATTATAAGCTGGGAAAAACAATGATATTACATCTATGACTGTCTACTATGGAGGGATCAGTAAGTTATCAGTAACTACTCATCACTACGGAGTGAAAAGTGAAAGCTGAAAGGTGGCCGAGCCCCCTGCCCTCTGGCAGCATCTACTCAAGGGAAGTGCAGCCTGTCCAACAACACAGTGCCTTCTGAGGAAAACGTCGGTCTTCTCTGAGCTCGCAAGGGCACCTGTATCATTCCCGCCCTCTTTCCCACTGTGGAAGGGTCTTGGTTTGGTCACCTGCCCCTTGTAGTTGGTGGGAATGCCGCCCATGTTATAATGCACGGTGGGAAGGACGGGGATGGGCTCCTTGGTGACATCTACACCTGCGAAGATCATGGCCGTCTCTGAAATGCCAGGCAGCCGTATGGCCAGCTGCTCTGGGGGTAGGTGGTGCAACTGCAGGTAGACGTGATCTTTTTCAGGGCCACAGCCTCTGGTGGAAAAGGACATCGCGGTGTGAGGCAAAAAACGGCAATTATAGAAAAGGTGAGACTATGAGTTTCACATTTTTTTATGCTGTACAAAATTTCCCTTCACTTGTGGCCATCCATTCTTCATATCTCTGAGCACCTGCTCTGTGACGGCATCTCCTCTGAGCACCTGCTCTGTGACAGGGTAGACTGAATGTGGTAGGACACAGCCAGAACATGGACAGACTTCCAGCCCTCACTGAGCTCATACTCTAGTCTTAGGAAGTCACAATTAGCTGTTTTCCTTGGTAAATGCATTAGAAAGTCCTTTTAATGCAAACACTCCAAATATAAAATCTCTAGAAGTGATAACATCAAAGATACAAGAAAGATCACCATCGTAAGGCAGCACTGGCACTCAAGAGCCTGCACAGTGAAGGTCTCGAACGCATGTGGGTCCCCAAACAGCATCGAAGGCCCATCGAAGGGGCGGAGAGGTAGCCTACGCAGAGTTGGGTGGGGTAGGTGAGTTGCTAAAACTCACACAGAAGCCACACAAGCCCATGTGCACATGTAGACATGAATAGCAGCCACCAAAGAGAAAGGAGGGTATGCATGTGTGTGTGTGTGCACTCAGACACCTTTGGATAGAATGACACAGACCTTCCTTCACGTATTTCCAGAGTCATGGACCGAGACACGACGTCTCTGGATGCCAGGTCCTTTGCAACCGGGGCATATCGCTCCATGAATCTTTCGCCTTGACTGTTAATGAGAATGCCTCCCTCTCCACGGCACCCTTCTGTAATGAGACAACCGGCACCATATATACCTGCAAAGAACCCAGTTAATTAGATGATTATAACCTAACAATTGCTAGGTCAATATTTCAAATGCAAATTTTTTTCCAATACATTTCTGGGGGTGGAAAGGAAAAGGGTATGCAAGGGGCATGATGCTCACAACAGAATAAGACAAAGGACAGGTGAAGTAAGGAATAGTAGGACGTTTTGACAACAAAAAGCACCAATGAAGCAGCAGTGAGGAGAAAGGGCAGCTAATGTAGTAACAACACAGCTTGGCTGAATATTCCAATTCCAACAGCTTTTCAGCTTTCAGCACAACCAAGCATGAGTTAAATATCTCAGGTTTTGTTTTAATTGTAGAATGTTCTTTTATAGCATGAAATTGTGACTAGGTAAGAAAAACCAGCTTGGAAAATTCGTATCTAAAAATTGGTTAATGGGGCGACTGGGTGGCTTAGTCGGTTGAGTGTCCGACTTTGGCTCAGGTCATGATCTCACGGTCTGTGGGTTCAAGCCCCGCATTGGGCTCTGTGCCGACAGCTCAGAGCCTGAGCCTGCTTTGGATTCTGTGTCTCCCTCTCTCTGCCCCTCCCCCACTCATGCTCTGTCTCTGTCTCTTGAAAATAAATAAAAATAAAAACTTAAAAAAAAATAAAAACTGGTTAACAACAGCAATAATTGCCACCGTTCATACTTGTACTGTACTTGCTGTATACAACTCTAAGTTTTTTTTTTTTGTTTTTTTTTTTTCCAACGTTTTTTATTTATTTTTGGGACAGAGAGAGACAGAGCATGAACGGGAGAGGGGCAGAGAGAGAGGGAGACACAGAATCGGAAACAGGCTCCAGGCTCCGAGCCATCAGCCCAGAGCCTGACGCGGGGCTCGAACTCACGGACCGCGAGATCGTGACCTGGCTGAAGTCGGACGCTTAACCGACTGCGCCACCCAGGCGCCCCTACAACTCTAAGTTTTGTAACAACCCCAGGAAATATCCCTATTTTCAGAGAGAGCGATGATAGCCTAGGAACTTGTCAGTGTTTTGCAGCTGGGAAGGCAGAGCCAAATGCACACCTGGCAACTAGGCAGGTCTGTGCCCTTAATCTCACTGTCCCTTCAATAAGGAATGCCAAGCACCTGAATTTTAACAAGGAGACAAACACCTATGTCAATGTCACCTGAAAGTTAAAACTGTCATTACCACACCAGAAGAGTTTTCTTGCTTTAAGAACAAGAAAGCAGGGGCACCTGAGTGGCTCAGTTGGTTAAACATCTGACTTCAGTTCAGGTCATGACCTCACAGTTGGTGAGGTCGAGCCCCAGTCAGGCTCTGTGCTGACAGCTCAGGGCCTGGAGCCTGCTTCGGATTCTGTGTCTCTCTCTGTGCCCCTCCCCTGCTCACACTGTCTCTTTCTCTCAAAAATTAACAAACTTTTAAAAGAAAAAAAAAAAACAAAAAACAAAACAAGAATTTCCTGGAGCACCTGGGTGGCTCAGTCAATTGTGTCTTGACTCTTGATTTTGGCTCAGGTCATGATCTCACAGTTTGGGAGACAGAGCCCCAAGTCAGGTTCCATGCTGACAGGACGGAGCCTGCTTGGGATTCTCTCTCCTGGTCTCTCTGTTCCTCTCCCGCTCACATATTCTCTCTCAAAATAAATAAGTAAACTTTAAAACAAAACAAAAACCCCCAAAACCAGTATTAAAAAACTACCTAAAACATTTTTTACTTTTTATCCCTGCCAGGGATCAGAAAAAATATACTGACAGAGCAAAGAGAAAACCCAGGTCTGGTTCTTTAGCGTGGTGGGAGGCTACTTCCACAAAGTGTGGTGTCCCCTCAGTTGACAGGTCAGAAAAGCAACTAGAAACAAAGTCCAGAATGAGACTTGCCTGTCCCAAGAGGCAGATCTCTCTCTCCAATTCATATCTGAATAACGAACTCTCTCAATTCTGCACCTGCAACCTAGACCTCCCGTCTGAACTCCACATTTGCACACTCAACTGTCTGAGGACGCAAGATGAGCTCAATGTGCCCACAACTGGCACCATAGTCATTAACATCTCAGGGGGCCGCATCTGCCATAGCTTGTCCCGACTTTATACTCTACTGGACAGCCTGATGTTTTCCCTGTAACACTGGAATCTGCCCATGCCACAACTCTGATCAACAGCTCTTGGGACATTCACTCAGGAAACACTGATGAGGTCCTACTATGTGCCAGGCACTGTGAACCGCATCACCTGTCCCCACCTCCGGGAGCTGACAATCGAGTTGGGGAGAGGAACACTGAACAGTCTTTACAGAAAGCTCCAGCTTTACGACTGGAGCAGGTATCGCCAAGGCAAGGTGGTGGCCTAAACTGCCTTGGGAGAAATGGAAAAAACTTTCTTGAGCAAATGACCAGCTCGGCTCTGAGAATGTGCTAGTGTGTGGGACTACAGAGGGGCATCGAGAGGTATGAGAGTCCTGACCCCATGAAAGTGGTCCCGTCCTACCTGTGGGGTGAAACTGAACGAACTCCAAGTCCTGGCAGGGAAGGCCTGCCCTGGTGACCATGGCGGTGCCGTCACCGGTGCTGGTGTGGGCAGATGTGCAGCTGAAGTAGGTGCGCCCGTAGCCTCTGGAAAACAGACGGGCCAGCAGAAGGAAAGCAGTGACACATGGTGTCCCGTCAGGATCGCCTTTCTAGTGGCACCAGAGTGGACAGAGCAGCCCGCAGCACCGTGACAGGTGCTGTCTGCATGCGCTACCCTGGCAACTGGGGCAGGAGCCTGGGAGACGGAGGAGGCACTCTCGTTTATACTTCAAGGCACTTTCATGCTATCTGAACGACCTCCCTGAGAAGCGTGTGCTGCTTTAATGCTGAAATTTTTGCTTTTTATGGACTCACTCTTGTAAAGGGTTAAAATAACGGACTGACAATGTAAGAAATGTAATTTAGTTTCATTGTGTGAACAAACAGCACTTATCTACACCAGAAATCAGTATAAACACAGTGTCCACTAAAGCAAAAGACAGGTTAAGCCAGGAAGTGTCACGTGACTCTCCAGACCCGTTTCCTCAAGGGTCCTCTCAGGTGCAAGCTGAAGACAGATACTTCCTCACCCACCTGAGGCAGATGCTATGATTGTCCCCTTTGGAGACATGGAACTGAGACTGGCAAAGTTTATTATGCTCCTGGGTTAGGTCACTGCCTCCATTTTTTTTTTTTTTTTTTTAAAGAAACTCAGAGACCCAACTTTCCTACAGAAAAACTAAATACAAGTTACACTCCTACCCAGTAGCTACAACAGTGTTCTTTGCTCTTATGCGATGGATGGACCCGTCTTCTATGCACAGCGCAATAACACCACGACATTCTCCATTTTCCATCAGGAGATCCAAGGCAAAATACTCTACAAAATAGCTGGTATCATATCGCAGAGACTAAAAAACATGAAAGAAAAAAGAATCCCACAGTTTCAATTGCATTTAGGGTGTGAAACTAACATTTCAGCAATACTGCTCATATGAACAAGTTCAGGGCTCTGATGTGGTGTGTAACAAATGGACAGGGTAAACCCTGGGTTGCAAAAGAAGCCACAGACTTTACTTGCATCAACCATAGTGCTGATGCTGTTGTGGATCAACACGAAAGGTACCCTGCTCTCAGGTGTATGATCAGATCAGACTGTAACAAGGACATACACATGTCATGCATGTCAGAGAAGATGCTGTAGCTGCTCAGTAAACATGAAAGGCTCTCACAAAACCACCAGCTCCCCAACATGACACAGTATACTGCAGGATGGGCAGATCCTGGCACACATGTGTCAATGCACTCAGCCGAAGCTGCCACCAGGGTCCTAACATTTGCAAATCAAGAATCTGTCCCCATTTGAGAGCAAGAATTCAGAATACTGATTATTATGAATCAGAGTGATTCCAAATATTGATTACTTGGCTATGCCAAAGTAGGCCCTGATTATCTAGTAACTACTGTCCCCCAAACCTTAGTCCAGTTTGAACACTTAAGTATTAAATCAATTAGTTCAGGAACTCAGAGGTGCTGAGTCCTAAAATACTTGCTCTGTTCTTATACTTTCAGTATGGCAGATCAATTTAATTTTCTAAAATAGACACTTTCAAATTAATAGCTAACAAATATACATCCTGCCATGTTAGTCTGCTGTTTATTAAGCAACCCCAGGGCTGACATGCTGACCTTCTGACCTGTCCCAGAGTGGCCTGTTTCCAGCTCATCACCACATGCCTGGCTTAACCAGACCATGTCCTGTCACCCCATGCACCCAGGGTGGCCTCACCCTTCCATACAACGTGTGCAGCAGCGAGTGGCCAGTGCGGTCAGCCACACAGCAGCACCGATGGGCCTGCCCGCCTTTCCCAAACTTGAGGCTCTGTCCACCAAAAGCACGCTGGTAGATCCTCCCATCTTCAGTTCTGCTGAATGGCATGCCATAATTCTCCAGCTGTGAAATATGAAAACAAACACCTAGTACCTTGAAGGAATCGGGATATTCATCGCTAATTTACACTAAACAATTTCAACATAAACCTGTAAACCCAAACCAATACGTTCTATGAAAATTTCAACACTTCAGGAAAAGAGAAAAACTTTGTTATTAAATGAACTGAATGGTTAATGATAGGAAAGATTTCCCTTGTTACATCAACTCGTTACCATTCCTTGGGCTGACCACATTTGCCTCGACCTCTCTTTTCTACCAGAAACAGACCATGCAAGGACAGTACCTCGACCACGGAAGCAGGGGCCTGCTCTGTCATGTAGTGGATGGCATCCTGGTCCCCCAGCCAGTCGGAGCCTTTCACAGTGTCGTAGAAGTGCCACCTCCAGTTGTCCTCCTCCATGTTCCCCAGAGCAGCATTGATCCCTCCCTGTAAACACAGGGCAGACTTACAGGCTACGAAAGGGAACCCTGGACCTTCCAGGCCCATCCCCCTTCCACCCACTGCCCAAAACTGGATTCAGAGAAAGCCAACTAATTTTGACAACAACGGCACGTGAGGGACCTGACTGCAGTCCGGTTGGTTACAGGACCGTCCTGAGCAGGGAGAGGCATGACAGATGCCAAATCTTACCTCCCTCAGCCTCAGTGCCCTTACCCATGAAGGGACATGAAGCTGAACTTGAGAGCCATCTGGAGGGTTAAGTGAGGTTTTATGTGCAATGCTCGTCACCTCCAAACCTGGCACATAAAAGGCACTGAGCAAATCTATCTGGGATAATTCTATGACAAAATGTTCCCAGTGGCATTTATGGACATGTGTTAAAGAAGTACTTACTGTCAAGGAACAAACTCTAAACTCAGAGTCACATTCTCTACCGTGTCTGTCTCTCAGAGTCACAGAAAAGGGCAGTACAGGGACAAATGTAACACTCACACTTTTCCTCCCCAACTTAAAACCGGATAACTCATCTCTTTTTGAGAAGAAAAGGCACATTTTCTGACTTCCCTCTTTTTTGCAAATGTTCCTCAATCAAGCTTCTGAGTCAAGCAGACCCATGCAGGAATTCTTTCCCCACTTGGTGCTGCTGTGCCTCAGTTTCCCATTATGTTTCAGTTATCAAGAAAAGAGTCACCAGCACAAAGCCAGGAACCCTAACAAGACAAGCAGCAAAAGTCACAAGTTATTTCCTCCTCCTTCTCCGACCCCACCGATTGTAAACCCAAACACAGTCCTAGTAAAAACTGTTAAGTACCAGAGTAGTAGCCGAAGAGAGAAACCTAGTTTAAAACAACACTAAATACTTGGCCCAGTGCACATGTCCATGCTATTATTTTATTGCTACTATTAGTAAGAATCAGGGCCACAGACAGCTGGTCTTCCAGGAGTCCCAAGAAATACAATTTTGTTTTTCTAAAGTAATCTCAGGGCGCCTCAGTGGCTCAGTCAGTTGAGTGTCCAACTTGATCTCAGCTCAGGTCTTGATCTCAGGGTCAAGAGTTCAAGCCCCATGCTGGGCTTCATGCTGGGCACAGAGCCTACTCAAAGAAAAATAAAAAGCAATCTCTATACCCAACCCAGGGCTCTAATTCACGACTCTGAGATCAAGAGTTGCACGCTCTACTGACTGAGCCAGCCATGTGCCCCACCGCCCCCCCCAGCCAGGAGTACACTTTAGACTTGCCCAGTCCCCACCTGTCTTATCCCCCCAATTAAACCTTACTTTCTCCAACCAGCATTCAAGTTAAGCTATCCATTTCTTACTTTTTATTGTTTTAATATTGCACTATCTGAATATACTATTATTTCTCATTATTTAGACTTATGTTTACATCCATTTTTCCTTTTAGACACAATGTAATCTTCAAAAGTATGCATTATTTATTTTTCAGTTTATAACACATAGTTTTAGAACAAAGTATCTGTGTAGCTAAGTGCCTGAAGAATGTTGCTGCATACTGAATACAGGCTACAACAGTATTTAGGGTGGCTTTTACTGGTTCCTGGAAAGTTACCCCACACTCTGCTATCTCTATGAGGAAATATGTTCCAAATACTGGAAAAAACAGTTCAATTCATTCCAGTTTTGGAATACTACCTGTATACAACCTGCGTACCACCTACAGTGTGCCAGGAAAGAAAACAAAATTATAAAATCACTGTGTTCTTTTTCATCTTACTTTTATCCTCTTCCCTAAATTTTGAGCATTTAAAGGCCAATGTTCTTCTGTCCTGCACATTCATGCCACCAGCAAAGCTCATCATCATCATACTTAACGAGGCCCACGCCAAGGATGCAGCAGGGCCAAGAGAATCAGTCCAGAGATAGGCTCATTTTAGATTGGGAAAGTACAGTGAAGACAAACTATGATGGGGGCCAGAGGATTAGGTGGGTGCTCAGAGAAGACCTGAGTGTGACTGGAGCGGCAGAGCGATAAGAGGCCCTAGGAGGGACTCTGGCAGTGGGGGTGGAGGCAGTGTGGGAACACACTCCCAAGGCGAGTAAGCCAGGTGGGTGCAAGGAGCAGAAAGAGACAGGAACATGGCTGGCGTGCAGTGAGAAGGCCTGTGGCAGAAGACTGAGCACTGCTGTGCAGGCGCCAAAACCGTTAAGGGGGCCCCTTTCTCTTACCTGGGCTGCAACGGTGTGTGATCTCGTAGGAAAGAGCTTTGTGACGCAGGCCGTGTTAAACCCTGCCTCGGAAAGGCCAAACGCAGCTCGCAAGCCTGCCCCTCCAGCACCTACCACCACCGCATCAAATTCATGGTCCACTACCGGGTATTGCGTAGAAATCTGGAAAGAACAATTCACCTGTCAACCACCCATTTACCTATGCCACACATTGGGACGGTGGGTGCAGTGCAAGAGCTCAGACAAAATGGAAGAAGCGATGAAAGAGCAACCACAGCAGAGGGGCCTCCCCCTATGCCAGGACCCAGAGTGTGCGGCTGGCACACCCCACACCGACAGGACCGAAACACAGACCCGACGAAGAGGGAGCACGCATCCTAGCACCTGGGACACCCACCATGAAGTGAAATGTTGAAAACAAGAGGTACAGCCTCAAAGCAGGGAACCGTGGAAGCAAAGGAAAGCAACGACACAAATCAAAATATTAGTTCTAAATACGGCTTTCCTCCTCCATTATCCTTTCTGTTCATCTTTTTCCGTTGACAGCCATATATTCATACACATGCTTGTGTGAATCTAAGCTCATAATGCAGTATATAGATCATGATTCTCCACCTGTGGTCAGCAAGTTTCTCAAGAAAAGGTTAATTTTTTTTTTTAATGTTTATTTATTTCTTGAAGGAGAGAGAGACAGAGTGCAAGCAGGGGAGGGACAGAGAGAGGGAGACCCAGAATCGAAAGCTGTCAGCACAGAGCCTGATGCGGGGCTCCAACTCCCAAACCGCGAGGTCATGAACTGAGCTGAAGTCGGATGCTTAACCGACTGAGCCGCCCAGGTGCCCCAATATGTTGTTTTAATTAGGTAGGCACATTCCGATTCATCTGGGCAACTGCCTCAGCACTGAGGACCACCACCCTGTTTCAGGACCATGTTTGTGTTGGACTGAGAAGGTGCCAACTAGTATTCAGTAACTATTGTGAGCTTGTGAGAAAAGAATTTGTAAACAAATTTTAGTGCCTTCAGCAGAGGACAGAACAGACCCAGTAAACGCCAAGAGCCTACACACAAGTGGCTTCAGGGTCCTATGTCATCTGTCACAACGAATAATGTTCAGTGGTCACTGGTATTTTATTATTTTGCTGCTTTAAATTTTAATCTGGTTTATAGATACTTAAGAACTATAAGCAAAAATGTTAGTAACTATGCTTACATTTGTACTACAGTTAAGTGCTATACACTAAAAATAATTAGAGCATTATTGGAACCAGAATGTTTTCCTTTAAATAAGACCTGTGTATTACTCCAATATATTGAAGACTGGCATAGATCATTATTCCTCTAAGACAAGCATATCGTTTATAAGGGAACAAAAAGTTGTAAACTTACTGAATCTGAAACTTTAGCTGAAGACCTCTTATTCCCATCAATAGTGAAGTGAAAACCGCAGGTGCCTGCCTGCCATGTCGCGGGCCACTGCTGAGACAGAGATGGAGAGATGGAGAGCACTTAAGTGTCTTAATAACAAATCACCAAAATTTCCCAAGTCATCAACCTTTTATGTATCCAGCTGCTCCTTCACCTAGACAGCTCACCTGGGGTCCTCTATGTAACCCTGCAGGGTAGAAGCGGACTAAGGACCCAGGGCAGGCCCAAGTGGCAAGGAGTTGGCACTCCAAGAAAAGCTCTTCTAGATGAAGCTTGTCTCCAAGCAGGACACGCACAGACTCAGCAGGAAATGAAAAGGACACAATGTCACGTTAATTTCTTAATTTATGGTTTTTAGTGGACAATGGGAAACCCATCTATTTTGTGAAAGTGGTAGTTTACAATGAAGCACTTTTACTGGACCCATTATGACCCTCTTCACACTATAGCACCACACGTCTGCAAGGTTTTGTGGTTCACTGGAAAAGGCCTGGGACAGTGTATTGGGAGATCCATCTTTTCCAAGAGGCTCTACTGCTTACCCCGACACTGGGTACCAGTGGGACCAACCAACCCTTCACTGTGAATGTGAAGACTCCAGGCCTAGAGATGCTCCTGCTTCACCACTCTCCACACCTGTGCTGGGCTGTAGCCACATCCCCTCTCCTCTGTCATACTCCAGGGTGCTGTTCCCTGTCTGAACACTCGTCCCTGGCCATTCCCTGGCTAATCTCTACAACTCTCCAAGTGTTGGCTTAAATGTTCCACCCTATGAACATTTACTCAAGATAATTGGTATTAATGAAATCACAGCCCAGCCTGAGAGGCCATCTTCTTTATATGAAAACCAACTTATAAGGCATGTCTTTCTGTTCTACTGACTGCATTTTAGAGGGCTACTGATAAAATGAAGTCTTAGCAATTTCATGAACAGTTTTAGGAATTAAGTATGTTTAACAATGACAAAGGGGATATGAGAGATGTCTTCGAGTATTCTGCAGTTTGGAAGAGATGCTATTTATTCTGTGGGGTGAAAAAATTATTCTGTAGGACAAACAAGCGGAGAATTCAGGGAGGAGAATTTGGCAAAATACAAAATGAACTCTGAGTGGTTTTGAACAGAAGGACTTTCTTTGAAGATTAATGGCCTCAGGCCAGGCTGGAGGACTTGGCCGCTTGCAAATGGAGCAAATGGAGCAGGTGGCTCCAACCTCTAGACTTTCTTTAGCATTTAGGGGCACCTGAGTGGCTCAGTCAGTTAAGCAACTGACTCTTGGTTTTGGCTCAGGTCATGATCTCACAGTTCATGAGTTCTAGGCCTGCATCTGGGCTCTGTGCTGACAGTGCAGAGCTTGCTTGGGATGCTCACTCTCTCCCTCTCTCTCTCTGCCCCTCCCCACCTCTCTCTCTCTCTTTCTCAAGAATAACTTAAAAATATTTTTTAGACTTTCTTAAGCACTGAGACCAAATGATGCCTGCCACAAATAGTTGACTTTATGCTAACAGTTCCAATTACAAAGAAGTTTCCTGATGTTCTAAGTAGATCTGAACTGATAAATGCAATATTCTTGAATTCTCCAATTTCAACTTTAAGTATATATGTATTTTTTAATGTTTATTTATTTTTGAGAAAGAGAGAGCACAAGCCAGGGAGGGGCAGAGAGAGAGGGAGACACAGAATCTGAAGCAGACTCCAGGCTCTTAGCTGTCAGCACAGAACCCAACACAGGGCTCGAACTCATGGACCACAAGACCATGATGTGGGCTAAAGTCAGATGCTTAACCGACTAAGCCACCCAAGCGCCCCTAAGTACTTTTGTTTTTATTGACATAAGTCAACTTTTTGTCCAGTAAACAAATTTAAAAACTTAAAAAGAATATTCTTCTGCTTTAGTATAATTTTTAAATGGTAAAAATCACATCTTAACAAAGAACCAAGTCAGCAAAGTACAAATGTTCATGAAATTTTAATAAAGTACAAGATAAAGGTAATAGTTCCAAAAAAGAACAGTACATTTTACAATACCAAACTGAAATCAAAATAGAAACAGAGAGCCTGTCCCAGCCCCACCACCAACCAAGTGGGAAGGCAAGCCAAGAACACCACGCAACTGTCCCACCTCATCTCCCTCAGAGCGACCCACTGGCTCCATAGCATATCTCTGAGTAATGAAGAAAACTTGAAATTGTTTGGGAATTCCAACAATCCAAATGGCCACATGCACAATTATAAAGTTGTGGTGACAGTACATGGAGAGATTGATCCTATTACAGGAATAGTTATGAAAGTGACTGACCTCAAAGAGTATATGGAGGAGGCAATTTATGGAGCCCCTTGATCATAAGAATCTGCATTTGAACATTCCGTACTTTGCAGATGTTGTAAGCATGACAGAAAAAGTAGCTGTATATATTTGGGAAAACCTCCAGAAATTTCTTCCTCTGGGAGTTCTTTTTAAAAGTATATGGGGGTGCCCGGGTGGCTCAGTCAGATAAGCATCTGACTTCGGCTCAGGTCATGATATCACGGGCTCATGGGTTCAAGCCCTGTGTCGGGCTCTGTGCTGACAGCTCAGAGCCTGGAGCCTGCTTAGGATTCTGTGCCTCCCTCTCTCTCTGTCCCTCCCCCGTTCGCACTGTATCTCTCAAAAATAAAACAAACATTAAAAATAAGATTTAAAAAAATAAAAGTATATGAAATTGACAATAATATTGTAGTCTATAAAGGAAGATAGCTTTTAGGGGTTAATACTGCAGAAAGATTAATTTCTTTCCATATTTGAAAAAAAGGTCTTTATCTCCTTGGACTGTTAAGAAGTCATCACATAATTGTTACACCTCCAATTGTGCTCTGGAGTGCCTGATTTATTGAAATCATTGTGTGTAAGACCCATTGTGAATTCTAAACGATTTTAAAATCAAACTTGTAAAACAACCTAAGTACCATTTAGAGTCTTTTATCTATAGATTAAAAATCCCTTCATTTTCAGTAAAATGTTGTGATGTGGAATAGAAAGGTAAAACAAATGAATTTTTGTTTTTCCATTAGCTCATATTTAGTATTCATCTTTTTTCTTGGTATAATACGAATGGTCAAAAATGTTTTTAAGACTCATAGTAGGTGAAACTTAAAAACAAACAAAACCAAAAACAGGACCACACAATCCAGAAACACAGATGACAGACACTTCTTCCTTCATTACATCTTGGGTGTGCTAAAGTCACAAGTTTATTCAGTGAAAGTGAGACACACAAATCCCCTCAGGCGATTCGTTGTAGGTGGATGTACGAGGATTGAAGGAAACAGTGCTTTGGTGCATGTGCAGTTTTGCATAACTTGTTAAAGTATGAAATGCTAATGAGGAACAGCACATTCATTGAACATTTGTTGGAATATGAGTCAACTATTTATTATGTATATTTGTCTATGTTTCCAGATTTTATGGCCACCTGAACAATTTTAATTCAGAAAACTGAAGATTAATCACATATTAAATCCTATAAAAATAATCAACATGAAAAGGACATATTATACTGTAAAGTGTCTTTTATATAGTTTTTCCTAATCGATCCCATTTTTGTTCTGATCATTAAACTTACCTGCTTAAGTTGAACTGTAAAAAAGTAAAATAGTAACAGTGAGATTCCCTAAGTATTTATTTCTTCTTTCTAGGATGCTCACGTTAAATAAAGATAGACACACACGGCCATCTCAAACACTGGCAGCTGTTATAATGAAATCTTTAACAAATTGTCATACTATCTCCCTGTGGAAAATAGAATACTAGCTTTTTATCTAAATCGGATTTGAGGAGCAATTTTAGAATCTGGAGAGCCCAAAATTAACCCAATTTGTCTATAAATAAAACTAACATTTTTTGAAGTAAAACTATCAAACATTTTCCAACAGGGAAACGTAAAGAAGCGTGAGGAAATCTGCCTTGGAGGCAGAATTAAAAGAAACAGAGCTTTTAATGACATGAAAGCACAAGTGAATGACTTAAATGGTAAAAGGGAGAAAACTGAAGAGAAGGGCAGAGATATTGAAAACCTTAATCTAGCAAAGTACGGGTCCCCATCTGATAGCATTCACCTATGAATTGCAGACAAGAAACTATTTGTAAGTACAATCTGTATAATAAGTAAATATAAGAATATATTTGTAGTCTATACTGTATATAGACTGTATATAAGAAAATATACATATTTCTTGTATAATAAGAAAAGCAGCCCATAAGGCTCTGAAAGTGCCTTGGAAGGCCATGGGAAGAACGGAGGATGGGGGAAGATGGTTTAAGGTAACTGAGTCCTCATTCAGAGCCACAAGTCAAAGTCCAAAATGGATGAAAATAAGCCTGCACATTAGCTAGAGACATGGAGGTAAACACCAGCGGCCAGTAACAGAAACAATTCAGAAGTGATTTCACTGGGGAACAGGTCTGAGGTTAGGAGAGGGTCTCAATCCTTTTCATTTATAAAGCCTCTGTATTCCTTGAGTTTTTTTTTTATAACTATGTGTAATTATTTTCATTAGAAGTTTAAAGGTTTTTAAAACAGGGATGCTTAGAATACAATTCACAAGATTATCGAGCACAGGCTGTAGGTGTAGGTCCTGGCTAGAATGATCACCACACCAGGGCGTCACAGGCTACCTCACAGAACCCTCATGAAAGAGAAATGGAGTCTATCCAGGGTCTGAACTCTGGTCTGCCTGGCTGGCACCAGATTCAGTACACTCCCCCTAGGTAAGGAGCCTTAGGAAAAATCTCTGGGACTCCAAAATAAGATGCATATCCAGATTACATATCAAAACCAAGCCACAATTTTTCCAGTGAACCAGGAAAAACATCCCACAGAATGCAGAAATGAATGCCACAGCGGTATAATTCCCCCAAAAAGGAAAACAAAAAAGGTTACCACAATGGCCTAAATAGTGTAATTCTAGATACATCATTAAACCCAATTCAAAACAATACATTCAAAGAAAAGAAACTGACTTACTCTAGAACAGTACTTTGGATATCCATGTTAAAGAATTTGAAAAATCTCATCTGAAGCAATTAACCAGCAACTATTTAAGGACCTTGCTTTTACTTTTCCTTTCAATACACCAGAACAGTCTGCAAATTATGTCAGTGCATTAAGATAACTAAAAATGAAACCAACGCAAAATAGGTTTGATGATTTTGCAACTTGAAAGCAGCTGTAAATATAAACTGCTTTGGAAACACCAGAGAATTGAACAAAATGAAATCAAGAAAAATTCTCTGTGGATTTTCTTCAAATTACCCTCATCATCTACTCTCCGTGCACATTTCTCAGTTGGTGATCATACATTTTGTTGTTGTTGTTGTTCTAAGTTGATGCTTTTGTTTTTGCCAATCCTAAATTCCACTACATATATTGCTTGGGGGCAGAATTAATTTCCACAGGAAAAGCTATCTTCATCAAGATAAAAAGAAGGGCAAATGCTGGCAGCTAATAGTTGATTCAACCAAGATAACTTCCAATCAAGCCAATACAAAAGTACAGGTTTACACACTCTGACCAGTGGTGCTCAGAATCTCTTTCTCCCTTGCAGCTAAGAGCTCAGAGCTAGAATTCTAGTCCAGTTTACATAAAGGACAACAAGGTCATAAACAAAGGGCAGGGAGGTGGTCTAGGGAGTTCCACAGACTGGAGGGGTCTCAGTCTGCACAAGAACGCTGGGGTGACCGGGCACACACACGTTTAGCTCTTCTCCCGGCACCACCAGTTACTGGCCACTGCACTTAACAAGCAGGAGGCACTAGGAAGTCTGCTCACGTTTGCGAAGAATACCCCACTGCCCATCCAGCTTGTGGACTTAGAGCCCAAGATGGGTGGGGTGTGGAGAGTGGGGACCTCTGCTCAGGAAGCATCAACCACAGCAGCACGAGAAAGCATTGAAAACGTTCCCTGGCATTGGCAGGATGGCGGAGTTAACCTTCTCACATTTAACTTAATTTTTAGTGTCTGTATTTCAAAATGGAGAAAATTGCAGGTGTAATTACAGGCATAACTCCAGTCAATACTGTTGAATGCCTCGGTTCCCACTGGGATTTTCACTCTGTAATTACATTACTAAGTAGGTGGGCAGGCGGATCATATAAAAGAACCCAAACAACCCCTCCAAGTTTAGAGTGCTGAAATAAAACCTGAAAAGGTAGATCCTGAAGACGTAACTGTAAGGAGTACATCTGACACAATCCGGTAAGCAAGGGCTCCAGAAGGCACAACCCTAACGGCCATCCACGACTGACCGGAGTCCGGGCAGACAACGCACGGGAAATCAGACTTCCGGGCGCCGTCGCCCGAACGTGGTCTGCGGTCAGAGCGCTGACGTTCTTCGCCTGGTTTTCTAATGTGCGCAAAAGGCCCCCACACAAAACCCAAAATGAAGGTCCAAAAGTTGCCAGATCCCGGTGTGAAACACGGGTCTTCGCTTTCCCCGAAGACGCGCGGTTTTGCAAACAGTTGCCAGGCAAGCGCCAGCGCCAGTGTCAGACGTGCCTCCCACCTACCCTGCCTGGGGCGGGAGGGCCGAGCCCGGCCGGGTCCTCGGGGCTGCTGGCACCCGACGGACCGTCCCCAGGGCGATCGGCACAGCGCCCGGCCAGCGCGCGCCTGCGGTTGCCGGCCCGCCTCCGCCGGAGATCTAAGGGCGCTTTTGGATTCAGAGGCCCGGGGCACCCACGGGCCGCCACCTGTCAGGGTGACCTCGGGCAAACACGCCTCCCCACGCGCCGAAGGCTGGGGCGGGGGCGACCTTAGTACTCTGGGGAAGGGTCCCCGGGGACGGCAAGCGGGGTCATGACCTTCACCGGGACGCGACTCGCTGGCTTCAGAAAGAGTCCCGCGGCCCTCCGGGTCGGCCCCACTCCTTCGGGCGGCCTCCTCACCGCATCCTCCCCAAGACCCTCGCGACGTCGTCCCGGTCCGGCGCCGGGGGGACTCGGCGTCCGCTCCGCCCCGTGGGAAGTCCTGCCCCTCCTCGGCTCCCCGCGCCCTGCCCGCCCCACGGCGCCGACTCACCGCCCTAGTCAGTGCCAGGCGCCGGGCGCCCAGCAGCCGCGACACCACCCGGACCCCCGACATGTCTGCCTTACACGGTGCTGTCCCACCAACCCCCGCGCCAGACTGCGCCTGCGCACCTAGTAGCGCCCAGGCCCGGACGAGGGGACACTGCGCCTGCGCACCACGCCGCGACCCCGGGGCGTGAGGGGGTTTCGCGCCTGCGCACAGGATCAGACAGTGGCGCTAAACGGACCCGGGGCCCGGCGCTCCCCGCCCGGGGGTAGGTCGGAGGGCCTGTCCGTGATCGAAGCGGGACCAGGGCCTGGGCTGCATTTGGGAGAGGCTGGGTGAGGTCGGGGGTTCCGGGAGTAGGTTGCGGTTCCGGGGGTAGGCCGGGGGCCTGAGGGGAGATCGGGGGTTCCGGGGGTAGGCCGGGGGCCTGAGAGGAAGTCTGGGATTCCGGGGGTAGGCCGGGGGCCTGAGGGGAGTTCGGGGTTCCTGGGGTAGGTTGAGGTTCCAGGATTAGGTCGGGGGCCTGAGGGGAGGTCAGGGGGGCCGGGAGTAGGTTGGGGATCAGGGGTGTCGGGTGTTCCGGAGGTAGCTCCGGAGGGTGGCCAGGGGTAGGTTGCGGATCAGGGGTTCCGGGGGTCAGGTCAGGAGGGCGGGGGTGGCGCTGGGGTCGGAGTAAGGCAGGGCGCCAGGCTGTGTTCAGGGATTCCGGAGATAGTGTTCCCGGGCGCGGTCGACTAGGGGCGGGGGGCTCCAGCGGTGGAGAGGGCAGCTCCCGAGGTTTAAGTGTCTTCGCCAAGTCGCCTGATTTCGCCTCAGATTTAGGAAGTGTTTTTAATTTTCGTGTGTGTTTATGTAAGTTACCTGAAATCTTTTGTGGAAGGAGGTGGCATGGGAAATCAATAGTTTTAGTCGTTTAGCCGTTATCCTGCTTTTCGTTTTGTATTATTAGCATCTTTTTCGTGCACAATTTTGTGCAATATAATTTCGGATTATTTTACTGAGTAAGTTTACAATGATCCATTCCCATTTTATTGGCATTTAGGTTGTTTCCAAGTCTTTGCTAGTACTAAATAAGACCATAAAGAATACAATTGTGTATAACCCTTTGTCTTCATTTAGGATTCGGCTGCTTTTATTAGGGTTGTATGTTTCCTCAGGCCCTATGCCCCCCCCCCCCCCACCAAGAGGACTTTACTGGCTTGAAGGAAATGAACACTGTCCTTCCCAGCCCTACTCTGAGAGTTTTGCAGTTTAGTACTTTCAGATAACTAGTTTTTTGTTGTATAGTTACCACAAACTCCTTAACATAATTTTTTTGGCATTTCTTTATTGCCAGTTAGAATTCTTTATTTTTAGAAGTTAAGTATTTATTGAAAACCCCATTATGGGGCGCCTGGGTGGCGCAGTCGGTTAAGCGTCCGACTTCAGCCAGGTCACGATCTCGCGGTCCGTGAGTTTGAGCCCCGCGTCAGGCTCTGGGCTGATGGCTCGGAGCCTGGAGCCTGTTTCCCATTCTGTGTCTCCCTCTCTCTCTGCCCCTCCCCCGTTCATGCTCTGTCTCTCTCTGTCCCAAAAAATAAATAAAAAACATTGAAAAAAAAAAAAAAAAAAAAAAGAAAACCCCATTAAAATCTTTCGAAATTGAATTAGATTCCTTTTTTCCTGTGTTTGCTTTATTTCTTTTGTAATCAGTGTGTATTATTTGTGGCCATCACATAGAGATACGCTGAAAGTCTCATTGCTCTATTTTGTGAAAATGCCCAACCTCCTGTGGATACTTAGTAAATTGGTACATTTCATACTAACATTAGACCCCAGGCTAGTTACTGAGACACAGCATGAGCTCTAAGCAGAAACGTCTAAGTGTGTTTGTGGGGAGGCAGGAGAGCCTTCCTAGCCTCTTCCCATTTCCCCAACACACCGCTGACTGGACCTGTCAGTGTCATTCATTTCCTGAAGCAGCCAGTGTTTTCACACCTTCCTACTGATAGTCTTTGTATACGGCCATACTCTAAAGCTTGTTCGTGTTAGAGACCTTAGGTCTTTCTCCTTCTACTTCACTTGTTTGGGACGTGTCTTTGCCCCCACTGTATCATGGGGAGTTGCTATTGTCTGAGGCCTTGTTGTTTTCTTCTTTTAATCCTGTAAGACTCAGTGCTGTGTGGCTGGCTCATAGGTAGAATTGAGCCAAGAGGATGACACGATTGTGCCAGATGTATTTTATTCCTTTCATGTGATTAATGATTTTATTATTTACTTCAAGGTATATCTCCATGAATAATTTAAATGACCCTCCCAATTGGAATATCCGGCCTAATTCCAGGGCTGATGGGGGTGATGGAAGCAGATGGAATTATGCCTTGTTGGTTCCAATGCTGGGATTGGCTGCTTTTCGTAAGTCATGGTTTTCCTAACATTTGCATTTTGGGGACTGAAAGTGTGGAGCCCAAAGACTTTGGCCTTTGGGCACGGACAGATGTCAGTGTACATTCTAGTGTTATCCATACAGTGAGTCTTAAGCAAATTACTTAACCCCTGAGCCTTGGTTTCCCTATCCATTGAAGCTAGCTAATCGTAATTACCTCGATGCGTTGTGAAGGCTAAATAAAACAGGATATTCAGAAGCATTGTGTGTGGGGTGAGTTTTAGTAACTGTTAGCTCCCATTTCAGACTTCACTGCTCTGAAGGGGGCTCTCTTGCTTCAGTTGCCCTCATAAGGACTGACAGGGAAGAATAAATAAAACAGGCATAAAAGAAAACCTTTTTGGTTGTCTTTAGAAAATCAGCCTTTGGGAGACTTTATCCATTCAGCCTCTGCTCAGCCTTGGCCACATTCTTTCTAGTTTGAACTGACTTTGTACCACTTTGGGGAAATGACCAATTGCCAGTTATAAGTATTCCAGCCCTTAGCTTTTATTTTCCACTACAGCGATACATTTCCCGATGTTCAGGAATTGATTTTATATTTTGTCATATCCCACAGTTCTGGGTTGGCAGTTAAGAATATGAGAAACTGAGGGGCACCTGGGTGGCTCAGTTGGTTAAGCATCCGACTTCGGCTCAGGTCATAATCTCACGACTCGTGAGTTCGAGCCCTGCATCCGGCTCTGTGCTGACAGCTCAGAGCCTGGAGCCTGCTTCAGATTCTGTGTCTCCCTCTCTCTCTGCCCCTCCCCTGCTTGCACTCTGTTTCTCTGTCTGCCAAAAATAAATAAATATTTAAAAAAATTTTTTTAATTAAAAGAGAATATGAGAAACTGAATAATTGAATGGAAGAAAAGTCCAAGCTGCCCTCTATTAGCAGTGGTACTTTTTTACGGAGTGTCTTTTTATGTGCCTGGATTTCTCAGGTCGAAGGGCTTACCATAGAGGAAGTGAAGGGTGAGGAGAGTAGCATATATCAGTTGTTCACTTATCACCTGTAATGTTGACTGTGCCAGGAGGCTAATTAAGACCCATATTTGGCATTATAGTTTCTAAACTATGTAATAATATGTTACTGGAGAATCTTTATAAGAATGCCAAGTTAAAAGTTTTCTCATATCATGTTACCTAAACAAGACAACCAAGAAGAAAAGGCACAGTATTCCATGAACCTTGTCAGGGACAAAAAGCAACATTTCAAAAGTCCGAGAAGGCAAGAACCTCAAAAGTAAAAGTTGTTACGAAAAACTATAAAAGTTAACGAGTCTGGAAAACAAAGGGAACATGAGAGTCCCTCCAGGGCCTGTCCCAGCCTCAAAACTAATTAATCGTAGTCAGTCAGTGTAAGGTTAAGCCTTCCAATTCACTCACCCTAGCCACAGGCAACAGGTAGCGTTCCTGAGGGTTAGGAGTGCTTTGCAAGATGGCAGGCTTCTAAGTGGCAACACCCTTAGGGCTGGGTTTGGGTCTGCCCAGGCTCTGACCTAGAAGCTGGCACTGTGCAAAACACTGAATCATGAAAAGCATTTGCTCTTGTCAGCCTCCCTGAGAATCAACGGTTAGTTTTTTTAGAAAAATGCCAAAATGGGGGCGCGTGTCTGGCTCATTCGGTTGGGTGTCCAGCTTCAGCCCAGGTCATGATCTCGCGGTTTGTGGGTTCGAGCCCTGCATTGGGCTCTGTGTGGACAACTCGGAGCCTGCAGCCTGCTTTGGATTCTGTGTCCCTCTCTCTCTCCCCCTCCCCCACTTGCATTCTCTCTCTCTGTCTCTCTCAAAAATAAGTAAACATTAAAAAGCTTTTTTAATAAAAAAAAAATGCCAAAATGTTTTCCCAAGTGGCTGTACCATTTTGCATCCTCAGCAGCAGTGTGTGAGTGATCCAGTTTCTTGGCATCCTCAACAGCGTTTGGGGAGGTCACTGTTGTTTTTATTTTACGCCCATTTTAGCTTTAATTTGCATTTCCCTGATGGCTGATAACGTTGCGTTTTCCATGAAGTGTCTGTTCCAGTCTTACAGTGATTTTTTAGTTGTGTTGTCTTTCCGTGTTGAGTTTTGAGAGTTTTTACTATATTCTAGATTCTCATACTTTGCTAGGTATCTGGTTTGCCAGTATCTTCTTCCACTCTGTAACTTGTCTTTTCGTTCTTTTAACGGAGGCTTTCACAGAGCAAAAGTTTTAATTTTGATGGCGTCCAGTGTGTCACTTTTTCTTTCATGGGTCATGCTTTTCCTCCTGAGAGCTCTTCACCTATCCGTAGATCCTGAAGATTCTTGTTTCTTGATAGTTTAGTCTTAACGTTTTGCACATAAATCCACGATCCATTTTGAGTTAATTTTTTTTTATGAGTATAAGGTATGAGATTTAATGTTTTCTTTCTTCCTTTCCAATCTGTTTGTCTTTTATTTCCTTTTCCTCTTTTTTCTTGCACTGGCTAACGTTTACAGGCCTCCCTTGAGAAGTTCCTATCTTAGAGGAAGAGCGTTCAGTCTGTACCGTTAAGTGCAATGTTAGCTGTGGGTCTTCACAGGTGTTCCTTTTCAAGGCGAGGAAGGTCCTCTCTGTTTTTATGTTTCTTTCTGTGTTTTTATCATGAATGGGTGTTCAGTTTTGTCAAATGTTTTTCTGTAGCAATTGATAGGATCATGTGATTTTCTTCGTTAGACTACTCATGTCGGATTACACTGATGGGTTTTTGAATATTGAAGCCGCCTTACATTTTAGGAATAATCTCCACTTGGTCATGCCATGTAATCCTTCTCACACATTGTAGAATTACATTTGTTAGTATTTTATGTCTGTGTTCATCTGCATTTTATTATTTTAGCCATTTGTCGGGGTTCTCCCTTCTCCACACTTTTTTTCCTGTGTTTTTTTATTTCATTTATTGTGTTTTTCAGTTTTAAATTTTTCTTTTTTTTTTTTTTTTTTAATCTTCTATTTCTTTGCTTAGGCTGTATATTATCATGCCTGCTTTAAACTCTTTGTCAGGTAATCCTAACGTCTCTGTCATCTCGGTATTGGAATCTACCAATACTCTTTTTAAATTCAATTTGAGATATTTCCGATTTGGGGTATGGAGAGTGATTTTTTTTTTTTTTTGTTTTTAAACTGCTCAGTGGGGGGGGTGCCTGGGTGGCGCAGTCGGTTAAGTGTCCGACTTCAGCCAGGTCACGATCTCGCGGTCCGTGAGTTCGAGCCCTGCGTCAGGCTCTGGGCCGATGGCTCGGAGCCTGGAGCCTGTTTCCGATTCTGTGTCTCCCTCTCTCTCTGCCCCTCCCCCGTTCATGCTCTGTCTCTCTCTGTCCCAAAAATAAATAAAAAATGTTGAAAAAAAAAAAAATAAATAAATAAATAAACTGCTCAGTGGGGAAGAGGATGCTATTCTTTTTTTTTTTTTTTTTTAACGTTTATTTATTTATTTTGAGAGAGCGTGAGTGGAGGAGGGAGAGAGAATGCCAAGTAGGCTCTGCACTTACAACACAGAGCCTGACCTGGGGCTCAGTCTCACAAACCATGATATCATGACCTGAGGTGAATTCAAGAGTCAGACGCTGAACAGACTGAGCCACCCAGGCACCCCTGAAAAGCGATTTTCAACTGAAACCTGTGCATTTTGGCTGTTAGGAGCCTGACGCTTTATTTGGACATTTTGTGGCAGGCTTCTTGGACAGGCCTCTGGCAGGGGAAGGGTGGTGCTGCCGCCTCGCTCTCCGCTACGGATGCAAGTCCGGGCTCTCCACTCGGACACTGGTCCACAGATGCAGAAGGAAGGATCCCCTCATTATCACTGGGCAGGAGGTACAGCTCCCCCAGGTCTCCACCAATGCTCCCTGGCTGGGAGAGGTGGGAGGGTCTTGTTGCTCCCCATTCTCTGGGGACATGGCGCCTCTGACACCATCCCCCTGAGTGGGAGGGGTACCCATCAGCCTCCACTCCAGCGAGTGAGGTGGGGATGGAGCCACAGCGACTGTGCTGTTTGGTGGGAGTAGAGTGGTTATTGTCCAAACTCTCTGTCTTGCTAGGCCACCTTCCTAGTCCTTTGGCCAGGGAGAGCAGACTTTTGCTGGGGCTTTTTAAAAGAATGTCTTCACCGTTGCCATTTCACCTCCAAGTCTGGGATGTGTGAGGCAAATGAAACTCCGGGGGACTCACCATCACAGTGTTCCTTGGGTGCCAAGGTCCCTGGCCAGTCTGCCTGCGGTTCTCTACCTTCAAGAGTCTTCTTATGTTTGTTGTATGTACGATGGCCAGGGTTTCTTTTTCTTTTCTTTTTTTTTTTTTTTACAGAACTAAACTGAAATTTATTAATATTTCACTCTTAACATTTCTTATCAACAAATGAAATTCATGAGCCAAAAACCCAAAATAAAACTAAAAAGAGAGAAAAGCATATAAAACTAAATCTTGATCCCAGCATCAGCAGTTGAACAGAGAATGTGATATTTAAATTCTTAGCACATGATAGAGCCTGGGTGGCTCAGTCGGGAGTCCAAATTCAGCTCAGGTCATGATTTAGTGGTTCATGGGTTCGGGCCTCATGTCAGGCTTTGTGCTGACAGCTGAGAGCCTGGAGCCTGCTTTGGATTCTGTGTCTCCCTTGCTCTCTGCCCCTCCCCCACTCTTCTCCCTCTCTTTCTCTCTCCCTCAAAAATGAATAAACATTAAAAAATAATAATAAATAAATTCTTAGCGGATGATAAAGTTGTGTAGAAACTAAAGACTTACAAATTATTTGAAACCTAGAATCACTGGCCAGACGTTACACAGTTGGATCACGGGAAGACAGCAGAAAGGGGTTACGAGTGAACCTACACTGTCTAGCTGCACCCCATGCTCTTCTCAGAGGAAAGCCTGGCATTGATTAGATCGTGGGCCAGACTAATAACTGGCAGCAGAACCAGTGATAGTAATCTGCTTAGCAGAAGAGCCTTCCACTGGATTGGCAATTTTGATCTGGGCCCCGGGCATCTGGCAGATCTCATTAATGCTGGCGCCTTGGCACCTGATTATGCAGCCAATTATTTGGAATGGTGAGTTCATGGGCAGTTTGAATAGATGCATCCAAACTTGCCCAATAGCCTTTCACCTCTGGAGAGCTGGAGTGAATTCTGGCAAATCCAGTCCCGCCGTGCATCATGGCAAAGTGAGACTATCGTCTTGCCACCTGGTTTGGCTTGGCCAGATCAAGCGGAGAAATGGCATGTTGTCCTTGAATTGAGTATGCATCTAGAGGTGGTCCCTCCAGGTCATGGGTGGCACGGGGGTAGCCCACAGACTCGCTGCACCGATCTTAGCTGTCCACACAGATGACTGGAGAGCCGGCTGGCATGGGCTGGTACAGAGTGGTGATGACTCTGCCTTGGACAGACGGGGAGAGTGTCTCCAGCATCACCAGACACGTCTGCTTGACACACTTGGTGACAGGCTGCAGCACACCAGTGATGGTAATGGCACGCTCGGTGGTTTTGGGCAGCATGCCCCTCGCCGCCTGGACCTGGGGCCCCCGGGGTGTCTGTCTTATATCTGCCTTTTCCAGTCAGGGAGCCACACTGGGTAGCTGGCACCACCAGCCTCAGGGTAACTGGGGGCCTACTGGCCACTATGCTGTTGGTCATGGAGCTGTTAATATCTTCTTCCAGCATGTCAATGATCATAGCAGAGGCCTTACAGATGACATTGGTGGGGCGGGTGGAGTAATGATTCTGTCTGGACAATTCTCCTCCCAGGTGTTGATCTGATGTTCATACGCCACTCTCCTCATGGATCCTCTTAACCAACTCCCCTTTCTTCCCAACGATGCTTCCTATTTCCTTTCCATGCGTAGCAGCCAAATGGTGAGAGTCACATTTAGTTCACTTTTAATCACACTGGCGTCCAAGGGGAGCAGCGGGTGGTGTTCAGGGGAGTTCCCGGGTTTCTGGCAATACTTAGGAGGAAGAATAGGAAAGAGTACTTCTATATCTTTAAGCAGGATCCCCACCTTTCTTCTCTGCCTTCTGAAACTGGGACTGCAAACAGTTTTGTCTAGCCAGAGTCCTAAGGCAGAGTTCTCCAAGATCAGACCCAGACTGAAGGTTTCTCGGACTTCCAGGGCACCTGGGTGGCTCTGTTGGTTAACCACCCAACTCTGGTTTCAGTTCAGGTAATGATCTCACGGTTTGGGGGCTTGAGCCCCATATTGGGCTCTGGCTTACAGCATGGAGCCAGCTTGGGATTCTCTCTTTCCCCCTCTCTCTGCACCTTTCCTGCTCACTCACTCTCTCTAAATAAATATTTAAAAACAAAAACATTAAAAAAAAAAATTTCTCAGACTTCCATTCTGCCTCCACACTTTCCTCTGCACACCTCCCTGGTAATCTTACCTATATGTGTCCTATCCCTGTCCCATCTCTTCATGGAGGCCTTTGTGATTCAGTGCCACCTACCCCAAACTTCCCAGTCATCAGCCTGCACCGTGTGGCCTGATGTTCAGTTCTGTGTGTTCTGTATCAGTCGCCACTTGTTCTGTGTTTCAGTTGTGGTACTTTTATTAGATCATACCTGGATTAAGGCAGGAGTGGCTCCCTGACTCTGGTTCCCTCCTTGACCCTCTGCTCTCTCTTGCACCCCCAACTCTCCTACTTCTTATGAGCGTCTGTGAGGACTTCTGTTCAGCACCTGCTGACGTCCAGAGTCTGCTCCAGCTCCTCCTTGACGTAATCCCTGCAGCCCAGGCCTGTCGGCTCCTGGAAGCAGTCGGCTCAGAACACGTGGTGCCCGCTCCTGCCCCTGTTTGTTCTACCTACAGGGACCTTTCCTACCAGCTGCTCCTCATTCTTCCAGACTTGTGCCCTCCCTGACTGCACTCCACGCTGAAATAGTCCTTTCCTCCCCTCTTCACACATACCTCTCTGTGCTGATCAAATGGTATTGTAACTGTTGCTCTACTGGTCACTTCCCCTGCCTGTGAACTTGGGCCAAAGGAAGACATAAAGATGTGCTTTCAAGTGTCAGTTACCAAGTGAAATAGGACTAGAGGCTGTTTTTAGTTGAGGAAGGAATACATTTGTTTCTATGCTTATAGAATTGGGGTGGCCGCAGGTGTCATAGACCAGTGAAGATTCCCAAGGGACCTGGGAGAAGGAGAACCAAATGGCGAGGACACCAGCTTGAGTGCTGGGGGATGAAAACCCCCAGAGAACCTCCCCGGGGCTGAAATTTGTCCACACAGCAGAGGGCAGAGGCCTGGCTGCCCCCTCGGTCTGCCCCATGTTTGTGACGTTCGAGTTTCCCTGCTGGGGAAAGGGGGCCAGGCCTGTCTTGAGGTTGAACCTCTTACTCCACCTTATTTTTATGCACCCCTCGTCAGAATAGAAGCAAGCCTCTTGGACTTCAGCTGCTTACTAGTAATGACCAGGCAAGGCTGAGTGCACTTTGAAATTACTCAGTTCTGTAATCACCAGCCAACAATACATGAAGCATAGCTATATTGACTTTTATTTATTTATTTATTTATTTATTTATAAGTTTGTTTATTTATCTTGAGAGAGAGAGAGTGTGTGCACGCGCGTGGGGTAGAGTTAGAGAGAGAGGGAGACGGAGAGTCCCAAGCAGGCTCCATGCTGTCAGTGCAGAGCCTGACATGGGGCTCGAACTCACAAACCACGAGATCATGACCTGAGCTGAGATCAAGAGTCGGACACTTAACTGACAGAGCCACGCAGGCGCTCTGAACTTTTAAACCTTGTCAGCAGCATATGCACTGTAGTCAGAGTGGGCAGTGGCGGTGGGTTTGAGAGCAAAAGAAAGCAGTGGTAGATTTTCTTTGCTGTAGGAGATGAGGCTGAAAAGGGAACTGTCAGCAGCCTTGTCACACTTGCCTTTGGGAACCCCTGTCTGATTTTAAGATGTGGACTTTGCTTGCTATGTGGTTTCATACCAAATGTTATCTGTATCTCTCAGGGCTTAAGATTTTATTGAAATGTTGTTTTTAGCTGCTTTATGCTTTTTTGTTTCCATGCTTTTTAAAAATAAAGCTTATAGAACTTCAACTCTGACTTTTCATTAAATGTCTCTTCTAATTTATTGCTGTCAGGTTGGATTTGGTCTAGGGAGTCCCAGAAAGAAATAGAAAAAGAAAGAGAAGCGTACCGTCAGAGAACGGCTGCTTTCCAGCGGGATCTTGAAGCGAAGTACCACGCCGTGATCTCAGAAAACCGGCGTGCGGTTGCTCACTTGTCTTTGGAACTTGAAAAAGAACAAAACAGAACAACTAGTTACCGAGAAGCCCTTATCTCTCAGGGGCGCAAGTTGGTAGAAGAAAAGAAGCTTCTGGAACAGGAGCGGGCTCGGGTCATGCAAGAAAAGAGACAGCTGCAGCCCTTGAGAAGCACATACCTGAGCTTCCTGGAAAAGGAAGAAGACTGGCAGAGGAGGGCCAGGCTTGCGCTGAGAGAGTTTGAAGATGCTCTTACGGAAAGACAGAGCATCTACTGCAGCCTGCTCCTCCCTCGCAGCAGGCGGCTGGAAATAGAGAAGAGGTTACTGGTCCGGGCATCCGCTGACCCAGTTGCCGCCGAGCTGCACATGGCAGCCGGCTTGACCGACATATTTAAGCACGACACATACTGTGGCGATGTCTGGAATACTGACAGACGCCAGAATGGGAGACTCATGTGGTTGTATCTCAAATACTGGGAACTGATTGTTGAACTGAAGAAGTACAAGGCGGTCGAGAAAGCCATACTAGAGAAGTAGGGCAGGAGTGAGGCGTGCCTCTTCACCGCGCTGCGGCATTTCGGGGTATCATTTTCTGGTTTCCTTCTGCTACGTGCGCGTGTAGCACTGTTGACCGAGTGTTCTTCCACTCCCACCACCCTCTGAGCGGGACACAGGGTCCCGCTTCCTTGATGCTTTTCAGCTCTTAAAGATGCAGTTTCTCAGGAGGATTTTTTTTAAGCTGTAATATTTTATTAGGCTGAACAGTGTAACCTCATATCTGCGCTATAGGGTAAGATTGTTTTTAAGAAAGTCAAATACAGTACTGATTCTCAGTAGTGTTCTGTCTGTTTTTATCACTCCGTAAATAAATTGTTTTCTCCTCCAATTTCCTCTTTCCTAGAATTATAAATAAAAGTTGTCAGGTAACAGAACTGCCTAATGATGATGACAGAAAACAGTCATATTATTGAGGATTCATGCTATTGTGAGGGTCTCTCCCACCAAAGGGAAAGAAAGTGTTTCCTGTATTCAGTTGATAACCTTGGTATGTGTTTTGCATCTGGCTTGTGTCCATGTTCAGTTAGCACATGCTATGTATTTGCAATGACATCTAATAAAAACACTTGCCATATAAAAGCAACAATGCCACTTATGTGTGTAATTCTTCACTCTTTATAAAATGTTTTTGCATAGATTATCTCCCGTTTCGCCACAAACTGAAAAAAGGTAGGCACTCATGGTCCATTTTTCACAAAGCTAATGTGAATCAGCCTTTCACACATCGCCCCATAATCCCACCCCTAATCTTAGCAGTACATGGGAAGGGTGTGTAGCAAATGCAGCAGCAGGAAAGGCACGTGGGACCAAGTGAGGAGCTTATGCAGCTTCCAGAGTCCTCTCCCAGGGGGGTCATGGGCGTGCTCCCCTGTCCCCCACACCGGCAAGGACTATGAACTGTCACCAACCTGGGACCCCAGAGACAGCCCAGGGTCTGTGTTGAGGGCTGGTCATGTGGGTGCCCTCTGCCTGGAGTCCCAGACTGCAGACTCGCAGAAGGGAAGTCAGTGTTACCTCAAACTGCACAGTTTAGACACTGGGCTGCTCTTACTGGTCGTGGCAGAGGGACCCTCCCCAAATCCAGGTTCCCTGTGCCAGCCAGGGACCAGCCTTGCAGCAGTCCTTTGGAAGACCTGTGGCCTCCCGTACAGGCGAGGCAGCTGCGCTAGGGTCAGGAGAGGCTGCCTGGGCAGGGTGGCCCCGGAACTGCCGGTAGCTTACACCCAGTTGCTTGGTTGTGAGAGGCCCAGGAGCAGCTAGATTGAGGTCTGCTTTTGAACCCTGTTTCCACCCAGCCTTCCCGCCTGTCTGTGGTAGGGAGACAAACTTTTACAAATGCAAGCTGACAAAAAACAACGTTTAATAGCAGGGGAATATCACGAGCTGGATTCGGGCTAGGGGCCAAGTTTTGCCGAGTACTTAGCGGCACTCTGGATCTGCATCATTTCTGCTTGTGTGTGGTTTTTAATCACTGGGAGCATTTCAGACATGAGAAAGTGGCTCAGAGCTGCAGTAAGTCCCCCCAAGTAGCCGGGGTCCTCCGCCCCAGGCTCTGCTCTTAGCTGCTGTGCTCTGCGCAGGACAGTTGCCTGCTTTTCTTCTCCAGCGACTCCTAATGTCACCTTTCTGCTCCATTGCCACTCCTCGATCCAAACAGAAATAACTTATTCAGGTAAACCTGAACTAAAAAACTCTGGTTATTTGTATTTGCTGGTGCATTATATCCTTGCCTGGAGTGGTGTACATTCAGTCTTACTCTGATTTTTCAGGTGTCCTTGCATAAACCACTTAATTCTTTCCCCTTGGTTTTTTCTTTAAAATGAGGAAAGTTCAGCCAGCCATTCGGCAGGTAACTTTCAAGGTGAATTATTAACCCTCATCCTATTTTCTAATATCCAATGTGCTCTCAGCCTAGCCTCCGATAGCTCAATAACTACGTTCAGATAATTCAAGGCAGTTTAGACACTGGCTTGATACCGCAAAATCAGAAAGACAAACTTTCTACAGAAAGTTATGTTAGGCCACGTTTGTATCTTGTGGCACAGCTGCCTTCCATTAGCAAGTTTCATTGAGGGTTAGTCTGATGCCATCCCTTTCTCACGCTGATTTTTTATTAGGCTCGAAATGTTTACACCATGTCGTGCCTATGTGATGACTTCACAGATACAGCAAAATATGTGTGGACTAAGAGGCTACAGTAGAACATTACTGAAAGAAAAGGGTTTAAAACAGGAAAAGGATCGGAGCCAGGAGCTGTTTGATACGTGTGCAAGGTTTGTGGGGACTTGAGAGTCAAACATCATCATTTGTCCAGGCTGCTTTCTGGAAGTTCTCAGACTGACGCTCCTGTCCCTGGAGGGAGCCTGTCTCTGTGGCAGTCAAGAAGAGGGGTCATTTCACAGCCTGTGATTTTAATTGATTTGGGGACACCAGGTTATTGGGGGTGGGGTTGCAGTGATTTCCACAGGAAGGGCTTGGACGGGGCAGGGGCGGGGTGTGTTCAGCCTCTGCTTCCTGTGGAAGTGCCTACTTCAGTGTGCTTCACTTTGGAATAAAGTTGGAAGGCACAGGGTTTGACCTGAATGTCCCCAAAATGAAACAGTGCTATAGATTAATCCCACTCAATTTATGTTAAACATGCCTTCCCCCCCCTTGTTAAAGTTCAAAGAGACAGATCAGAATTCTTCCACGTATTTCTTTGTGTGTTTACAGTTGTGTCTGTTTATAACGTGTATACGGGCTGGCAGAGGAAGTTGTTGATTTCATGATGACAAAGTAATTCTGCAAACGCACCAACGATGCGTAGTTATGACAGGGAAGTCTTCACCCAAGAACCTGTGTGTTTTTGAAAAGAGAAGTTATATTTAATTAAACTACGTTAATGGAGGGGCGCCTGGGTGGCTTGGTCGGTTAAGCGTCCGACTTCGGCTCAGGTCATGATCTCAAGGTCTGTGGGTTCGAGCCCCGCGTCAGGCTCTGTGCTGACAGCTCAGAGCCTGGAGCCTGTTTCGGATTCTGTGTCTCCCTCTCTCTCTGCTCCTCCCCTGTTCATGCTCTTCTGTCTCTCTCTGTCTCAAAAATAAATAAACTTTAAAAAAAAATAAAAAAATAAATAAACTACGTAATGGAGTATTTCTGTGTGGGATTGTTCAAAGGTCTGATGGCCGAACAGTTTACCAAGATCATCTCTTTAAGGAGAGGGAGGAAAAGTTTGTCATTAGTTCCTCCGTTTTAGTGTCACTTCAGGAAAGCCGATCTGAAGTAGACACGTGGGCACTGGTAAAGACTCAGCCACGGCGTGTGCTCACTAGGCTATCTTGTGAGGGAGCAGGGGACCCCACCCAGCTCAGCCGGAGCTGGAGAGGCCAGAGAGATGTCACAGAGCTTGCCGGGAGGGCTGTGCGCAGCCAGAGCCGGGCCTCCGGATGTGCCCGGCCCCGCCTAAGTGGGCTGTTGCTCACCGACACAAGGTGCTCCTCTCTTCCAGCAGTGACAAAAACAGCTGCTCCCTTTCTCTCCGGATTAGGACTCTGGCTGCAAGTAACAGAGATCAATCCAAGCTACGTGAGACAGTAACAAGGGGGTGGCTTACTCGAGGACATGACACAGAACCCTCAGGGCAGGAGTGGACAGTGCAGGCCAGTCCCTCAGAGAGGAGCCAGAAATGGCAACACCTGTCAGCAGCCTTGGCTCAGTGGCTTCTCTGCTTCGCGTGTGCATGTTTGCTTCGGTCTTTCTCTTCCGGGGCCTCCTGAGCTTGCGTATTACCTGTTCTATTCCCGTGCGTGGCAGTTTGGGAACTGGGGGGTTCTATGCTCCTACGGCATTCGAATGGAGAGGGTGCAGGGAAGTCAAGGTGTGTGGCCTTTGTTAACGTCAGAGGAAGTCTTGACAAGAAAACGAGGCTTCGTGTGCCAACCATCGACTGCCTCTGCGGCAGCTCTGAGGGAAATCCACCTGCGGACTCCCTGGCAAGTCAGGGTCTTGTCAGGGTGCAGACTGCAGGGAAGCATCGCGTCTGAGCCCCTCCCGCAGACCCCCTGCCCCCGCCACTGGCCAAGTCCCTGCTCCAGGGGGAAATGGTTGCACCTAAGAGGACCTGGGCTTCACGGCGGGGGGGGCGGGGGGGTGCGTCTAAGGGTGGGGCAGGGCACCCCACCGTGGGGGACTCCCCTGTATCCCTGCGTATAATGTCCTTGCAAGGGCACTGGCCGCTTGTGGGCAACCTGCGGCCAGTGGGGGGTGAGTGCCAGGCTGCCCGGAGCCAGAAGCACAGAGGCTCATGGAGGCGTGGAGGGGGTGTTGAGAGGGTTTATCACATGAGGGCAGATGCTGCTGCCTCCACTGAGGTGCTGAGAAAAGGGCTCTGGCACCACTGAGTAGCTCGGCAGTGCCTGCTGCCCACAGGCCAGGGCTGCTGTTGTAAGTGAGGCCCACTGGTGGCGGTGATGTTGTGGGTGGGTTTGGGCCCCAGGCTGATGGCATTCAGGACTGGCAGGGGCAGGTGGGTGGAATCACTGTGATGGGCATCAAGACCCAGAAGACAGCCTTCACCCATAGGGAGCTGCCGCGGTGGCCAATGATAGAGATGGAATCATAGGGTCTAGTGGGTGGCAACTGATCAGGGTGTTGCTCAAGCCACAAAATGAGATGGAAAGAGACAGCGTCAGTGATACTAAGAGCCACAGGCTCACGTCTCCAGGTCTTCTGGCCGCGTCCCCCGCACAGAGGGTTCCTTGGATCAGTCGATCTCTCCTCGTCTGGGGTGTATAACTGGAAAGAAACGTCTGGAACAAAAGCAGGGTAGGAAGGACCAAGTGGAAGCCCCTGAATCTGCATCCCCTCTTTGCCAGGGTAGGCAACAGGAAGCAGCGTTGACTTGGGATACAAAAGGATGGAGGATGTGCAATGGTTAGCCCACCACAAAGGACTGGGGGGGGGGCAAAGACCATGTCCCTGATGTCCTGGAAAGACGTTTCCCAGTGTCCATCATGGTCCTCACACTGTTCCTGCTCAATTCAGGTGTCTGGCCCCTAGGAAGACCGGGTAGATTTGGGCAGTGATAGGCCCCTAAGCTTCACCAGGAGGAGAGACAGTCGAGCTGCCATGTGGTACCTTCGCAACCTCTTGACACCCGGCCCTCTGCCCCGCTCTCCACCTGCGTGATGAGTTTTCTTGTCCCCACAGTTTGCCTTTGGGTTGGAGCCGTGCCCTCCCCAGCATGAAAAGCACAGGGATGTGCCTGGGCCCTGGCAGGATTCCTGTGACCGACATTACATGGGCATCGTCAGAGCCTCTGATTCCCAGGCTGGGCAGGTGAGGCAAAAACCCATCGTGGCCAGAAATGGCACTTTCAGGGTTGGGGCCCAGCAGGTCCACAGGAACAAGTAAACGACAGGCACCACGATGGCACAGGAGGCACAGGTCCTGCTTGGCTGCTTCACATGCTTCAGAGTTGCTCTAAATGTGCCTCCCACCCCCACCATCCTCTTTGGCTTTTATACATTCGTTCTTCAGGGACACCAGGAGCGGGAGCCGTCAGGAACATTCACCACCAGTAGATGCCTGCATGCCTACCTCCTGCTTCAGTCACCACAGCATCCCTGGGCCCATCTCCACCACAGCTGCCCATGTACATGCTGGGTCCTATCCTGCCAGCCACAGGCAAACAGTTTCAATTAATTCACTCTTTAGAGTTAGAATGAAATCACTGCAAAATTTTGCTCTGTGACTACCCTCTTTTCGAGACCTTCTTAAAATAACAAACTCCATGCGCCTGAAATAGGGTTCAGAGACTTTGCCAGCAGGATGGACCTGTGGAGATGGCCGAGGGTGAGCAGTGCAGTGAGGGTGGTGGCTCAGAAAGCAGATCTGAGAGGCAAGGGAGTTAGACGTCACCTCTTCCCTCCGGCCCCCTTGTTGGATGTCCTCCTTTCCTGAAAGACCTGGGAGGAACCTTATTGCCTTCCTCAGTAAGCAGAATCCTGAGACAGCTGTCACTTGGGAGCCCCACTTGGTTGTGGAGAGAAAGGCATGGGACATACCTGGACAGGGACTCACCGGGGGGGAGGAGGGACCTGCTGTTGGACACAAGACAGAGCCTGCTCACACAGTCATTCAAACCCCCATTGAGAACTTGGTGGTCATGGTGCGAGGAGGTGTGGCCCCATCAAGCCCTAGCCTCTGTCTTGAGAAAACGTTTCATTTTCATATTCTTAGATACTTAAAAAAATACAAATTGCGTTGAAATTAAAGCCACGTCCGAATAAGTCACACTGCTGTTTTATTAGTATGTAATCATCCTAACACTCAGCCCTTCGTATGAGTCAGATCTTAACAGAAACCTAGCCCCGACGTTGTAATTAAGCATTTATGCACCAGGACTCAATCACTCAAACCACCCAGACGTGGTACAGACAACCTGTTCTGTGACAGGTTCTGGTGTCTTCCTGGCCCTGGCCTGATGTCTGGGCTCCCTCTCCTTGCTCCCATCCTGCCCAGCACTGCTCCACTGTTCACCATTACCACGGTGGCGGACAGCTCGTGGGTCCCCGTGGAGCTCTGACACCAAAGTGGCCTTGAGTCACCTTTCCTGGAGCCAGAGTTTCCACTCCTCTAGTGCTTAATGGATGTCACACACGAGTTTCACTAAGAGATGCTTCAAATCGTGGTGGCCGGGGAGCGGATGCCCAAGCCTGCTGACTCAGGATGCCCGGGGTGTCGTGCAGCTGAACCACAAGGCCCCCTTTGGCCTGCTCAAGGGCCTACTACATTTGTTCCAACGCTCTAGAAAAGTTTTCTAGAGCAGTTTTGAAAGCTTGCAGCAAGAAAGCTCCAAGTTCATTGCTTGTTTCTTGGATATCTGGGTCAAAACTTCCAAAGAGGGGCGTGCAGACTTGGATGTCCCCCCGGCCAGCCCTAAGCAGCACAGCCCGGAGGTCCTCAGCAATCACATTGTATTTCTGCTGGTCAAATTTGGACATGGCCAGCTCATCCTGGGGGTAGGCGGTGCCCTCAGGGTAGCAGTCCTTGGGCACTGGGAACTCTACGCACCGAAGCTTGGGCAGCTCACAGAGAGCTGTGAAGAGGCGCCTCAGGGCCCGGGCCGACAGTGGGTTCCCCAGGAAGCGAAGCTCACAGAGCTCGTGGCAAGGGCTCAGGGCCAATATCAGCATGCTCATGTGGCTGTCTTCGATGCTGCACTCCTCCAGGGTGAGAATCCTCAGTGTCTGGGCGGCCCGGCCCAGCAGCCTGAAGAAGGTTGAGGGGAACAGGCTGAACAGGCTGTGCCCACTGAGGTCCAGCACCTCCAGACACATGCTGTGGGCACAGTCTGCCAAGAAGGCCATGTCCGCGTGGTTCAGGGAGCAGTTGGCCAGGTCCAGGACCCTCAGCGGTGTCCTCAGGGGGCTAGGGGCAGGGCGGAAAAGAGCACAGGTGAAAGGAGATCCCCACAAGGAGCTCTGGGAGGAATAAAGGTGAATTCTATCTCATGGGTCAGCAGACCATGGCCCAAAGGCTGAATCCACTCCTGCCTTGTCTTATTCAGCCTAAGACTAAAATGGTTTTTACATCTGTAAACATTGGAACAAATCAAAAGAAGAAAGATACTCTGTGACATGTGAAAATAATATGAAATTCAGTTTTCAGTGTCCATAAATAAAGTGTTGTTAGAACCAGGGTAATTCATTTGCCTGCTGTCTGTGGACAGTTTGGGGCTGTGATGGCAGAGCTGAGTCTTAAACCAGTGGTGTGACCAAGTGTAGAGAAGAATTAACTTAGCCCAAGACAGGTCTGGCCTTTGTCATCAGTTCCTAAAATGTTAAATCTGTTTTGTCAACCCCTCACTGTGTCTGCTCATGTACTTGCCGTGGGGCAGTGAGGTGCATGTGAGCTGGCACAAAACAGCTAGCTTCACTATGAACGAAGAGAGGAAGCCCTCACAACTTTAAGGTGGGGAAGGGCCATGGAGCCATCTAGTCTAGCCCTAGCCTTGCTGGGACCTAAAGACCCTCCCGTGTTCTAATGTAGGTGGGGTAGGTGGCCTGGCATCAGCAAATGCACAGCTGGGGTAAACCCTGCTCTGGTGGGCAGTTCTCAAAGTCAGGAAGGGCCCTTGCACCCTGGGACTTGTGAAGAATGCACATTCTCAGCCCACCCTGCCCGGGTGATGCTGGGCCTGGGTCTGGTGCCATCAGGCTGAGCACTCAGTGCAGGAGAGTATATGGGGTCCTGTTCTCTGCCACCCCTCCTGCCCCCTGCCCCTGCACCTGTACTTCCTGGGTGCTGAGAGCCCACCATGCTTGTCCTTTTCCTGGCCCCTCCATCCAGGTCTATCGTGTGGGCCAAAGAAGCCCGAGAAGCCCTTGTGAATACGAACGTGATCACATCTTCTTGCTGCTCAGAACCTCCAAGGACTTTCTCTCTTCCTTTCCTCCCCTCCCCTACTCCCCTCTCTCACACTGTCCTGCCTACCAACCCCAACCTTCTCCCTGCTGATGCCTGATCCCTCCATATTACCAGCTTGGGCCCTTTGCGCCTCTGTCCAGGCCACTGCACAGTCTGCCTATTCAATGCTCTGGGTCTCTGCTCAAAGTCACGCCAGGGAGTGAGCCTTCCCCGACTACCACCACCACCAACAACCCAGCCCCCCCCCCCGCCCCCAGTCTCACACTTGTTTAGCCTGACACACGTCATGCTGGGACCTCCCTGGGGCCTCACCAGGCTGTTGACAATCAGCCAGACTGAAACACACATGGGAGCACGTACTCTACCAGTGGAGGGTCAGAGTGTGGTGGGAGACGGGAAAGCCTGTCAGGGGCTGAGCTAGCAAGATGGCCCTGCTGGGCCGGTGATGGGTCATCTGGCTTGTGGAACCAATTCCCCCCAGTAGCAAAGGCACATCCAGGCTGAGGACCTAGGCCAGAAATGCAGGACTGTCCTGAGGGTCTCAAAGAGACAGCCACCATATATATGCCAGAGTTTATTCATACATGAGCTCAGAACCATCCTTTCTTATGTCAGGAGACTGGGGACAGGAGGAAAGGAGGAAGGGAGCCCTCATTTTTCTCTCTCTGGAAGACCTGGGACAGAAGACCAGGGATGGGGGGGGGGGGTCTGGGGTAGGCAGGGTGGAGGAGGAGGGTTAGGAAAGAGAAGGAAAGGTGAGTGCAGCCCTTGGCCAGCAGCTTCTGGGGTTCCTTTGTATAGAAGAGAAACATCTGTAAGCCAAGGACTCCCTAAACTAGAAGCCACATCTTCACCCCCACTGGCTCAAGAAAGAAGTTTAATTTTCTATGTTCATGGCCAGTCACCAACCAGGTGGAACCCTGACCTTCCTGGTGCTCCCGCCCTTGTGTGGTGTCCTCCCCTCACGTGGATGGACCCACGGACTAGCTCCAAACCAACAAAGTATGCAGAAGTGCGGACACATCGGTCTCAAGAGCTTCTAGCTGGGTGACCTCTGGTTCTCAGATCAGCCTCTCTGTCGTGAGGACTCCCAGCAGCCGAGGTGCAGAGGCCACCTGCCAACAGCCTCACACTGAACTTGGAAGTGGATGGCCTAACCCTCCCGGCCCACCAAGCCCTTCAGAGGAGACCACAAAAGTAGACCCAAGTTGTGCTGGGCTCTGATGGAGCTTGTGGCCCACCATAGGCCAGTGTGGGGGTAATTTGTTATGAGACAGATAATTAATACAATATAACATAGTCACTTGTATGTTGTTTGTTTTGCTAATTTTCTCTTCTGCCCACTAACCAAAACCAGTCCTCCTTGAGTTCCCTGTGTTGCCAGGCTACACACAACCTAACCCCCCTGGGTCACACGCCTCTGTCTGTGCCCTCCTGCCGCTCTGGGCCCTCACAGAGTAAAGATGGAGGGAGCCGGGAAACTTGTGCCCTTGTCAACTGCCAGGTCCCATCTGCAGGTCTCTTGTGCATCTTCCGCCTGGCCGCTGAGAGGGCCCTGTGTCACCCGGACCCACGCTGAGTAGCTGTGAACAGAGACACCACTAACCCGGCCTGCCCTCCGTCCCGTCACCCCAGACTCACCCAAGCAGTTTCCGAATCTTCCCTGTCAGGGTGGAGAAGGCCACGCTCAGCTCTGTGAGCTGGGTCATCTGGCTGAGCTCCCAGGCGATGGAGGTGAGGAGGGGGTCCTCGCCGTCGGGGGTTGGGGTGCTGGTGGGGGGCGCATCGAAGGCCTTGGCAGGCAGGGTGAGCGAGGCCAGCTGGGGGAAGCCCACCTGGGCCAGCAGCTGCTGCACGTGTCCCGCATGCAGCCGCACATTGTGCACCACCTCGAGCCTGCGCAGCTCACCCGGCCCGGCCAGACGCAGCACGCGCAGCAGCTGGCTGGGGCCCAGGCTGTCCGCGCGGAAAGAAAGGCAGTGCACGCGCAGTGGGGCAGGGCCTGATGGCCCCAGGGCCTGCACCACCACCTTGAAGTTGCCCTCTGTGACAAAGAGGTCAGCAAAGACGTGGATGGGGCGCTGGGCCACTAGGGGCTCTGCCTGCAGCCGGCAGCAGGTCCTGGCCAGCAGCTCCGTGCGGCCCCACCTGCCCAGCGCCCTGCCACAGGGGCACTGCTGCACCTGCACGTCTCGGATGCCTGTGAGGTCTGCCACCCGCAGCCGCCTCGGGCCGCCGGCCCGGAGCACGTGGTCCGCGAGGCCCTGCACACAGGCCTCCAGGCAGGCCCGGCAGGCGCGGTCCCGCAAGTCCTCCGGGGGTTCCGAGCGCGGCCCGAGCAGCGCACTCAGCCAGAACTCCTCCAGCGGCCAGCGCTCCAGCAGGGTGCGGATCACCTCTGCCTGCTCCAGCAAGTAGCTGGCTTTGAACAGCAGTGGGTAGAGATTGTGGGCCACACCATCCAGGCTCTGCTTGGCCACCTGGGGGTGAGACACCAGGGCCTCAGCAGAAATGAAGCGTAGCGACCTCATTGTGCCTGCCTGTGGCGGCCCGAAGGCAGGACGGTGCTCTCCCGCTGCGATTCTCCCAAAGATGGGTGCCCTTCTCGCTTATTTTTAGCTGCAGCTGCTGCGAGCAGCTCGCCTTTGGGCCAAAGGTGGCGAGCGGGCCCTCTGGTCATCTGACAGCTATTTTGGTCGTGGGTGCTTATTTGCCTCTGGCCCTGGAGGCGTCTGCCAGTGGCCAGCCTGTCCTTGGAGCGCTCAGCTGGCGAAAGCAGCGCTGCCCAAGTGCTTGGCCAAGTAGCACCGGGCCCCTGAAGACTGCCGCCCGTGCCCACCACAGGGGGGCCCGTGCTTGGGAGCTGCAGCGGGCAACGTGGCCCTGGGCGTGGACCGGGGAGACCCCAGACAAAGGTCCCGCTGCACATGTCCCCGCAGAGTCACGGGAGCCAGGCTCCCTGGATGACACATGCTGGTGACGTCCCTGGGCACAACAGAACCAAGTAAGAGCAGCGTGACCGTGTCTTAGAAAAACAGGTCCCATTTATTTATGTTCCTGGAGTTCGGAACAAGTCAGCACTGAAACAAAGTAACAATGGAAACAGCTCAAAGCAGCCGGGAAACGCAAAGTCGGCAAGTCCCTCTGGTGTGGACCCTGCCTGTCCACCCGCCCCTGTTCCAGGTGGCTGGTCTGGTGGTGCTGCCGCCTGGAGAATGGGGGTCTCATGGGGAAGACACCTGCAGCAGGAAACTCACTGAAGTCTTCTGTCTACCTAGGCTTTCCCTGCTTATTATTATTCTGCTCCGTTTGGAGAGGGGTGGTCCACTTGGGGCGCTCTCTACACCCCAGACCTCAGGCCTAGCTGCTGTGCCCTCCCCCCAACCTGGGACCCAGGCCCACAGGTGGTGACCGGCAGCCCCACTGTCTACACATGCCTTGCTAAAAAGGAAAGAGAACCAACATTCCAATTATAATCAGAGGCACCCTCTGTGTCTGGGTGGGACACATCTCACTGAGGGCTACTCCAGGGGACTGTCGCCCCTGGGCCTGTGTGGCCTGGAACTGCAGGAAACAGGGTTGCAGAGGGCCCACCTTGCTCTGAGACACCCCAAGCCTGCTTGGACCTCCCCAACGGAACCAGGGGTCCGTGTGTTTCCACCCCAACCTTGGCACAGCCCTCGGAGCACAGGGGAGTTCAGAGCAGTGCAGGTGTGGAGATCTGGGCCGGCTAGCCCTCTGAGCCTGTGGACTGGGGTTGAGGAGCCCCAGAAGGAGTGGAGGGAGGCCAGGTGATGGCGAGGCAGGCAGGGCCCATGGCGTGCTGAGGGTGGGGTGGCCAGCAGCTGCGGTAGGGGTGCATCAGGAGCTCCCAGCATGAACGCCTCATTCCCAGACCTCAGGCACAGGTCTGGGCCGAGGGTCCTCTGCTCCCTCTGACGGGGATTCTCCCTGGGCTGAGTCTCATCCAAATACCTCACAGCTGTGGAAAGAATGAGGGTGGTTACTCGTACCCCACAGGCCTCCCCCCAGTCCAGCTGCTTGGTGCCCGAGGCGTGGACAGCACAGAGTCCTTGTCTGGGAGGTGCTGCGTGAGGCCTCATACCCTGCAAGGTGCTCTCAGACTCATGGACACACATCCATTTTTAAGAAGCACTTGAGGGGCCCCTGGGGGGCTTGGTCGGTTAAGCGACTGACTCTTGGTTCCGGCTCAGGGCGTGATCTCATGGTTCGTGAGTTCGAGCCCCACATCAGGCTCTGTGCTGACAGTGTGGAGCCTGCTTGGGATTCTCTCTCTCCCCTTCTCTCTGCCTCTCCCGATTGTGCTTTCTCTCTCTCAAAAAATAAATAAGTAAACATTAAAAAAAAAAAAAAAAAGAAGAAGAAGCACTTGGGGCCAGCACTGGCGAGGTCAGGGCAAGGCTCAGGGCACGGGCTATATGAGTGGGTGTTGGGGAGGTACCCAGTTCTCAGAAGGGCAGGGTGCCAGGTTCCCCAGCAGCTACTCCAAAGGGGTGTCCGGGGGTTGGGGCAAGTGGGAGTGGTCCCCATCAGCTTCTGTGGCCAGGCCTCTGGGCCTGGGTCTGCGGGCCCTTTCCTCTTGGAGGAATGCCTGAGCTCTCAGAAATAGCCCCACGCCACCCTCTTTGACATGTGGTTCCCAGGGGTACCGGCAGTGAGGTCCCAGGGAGGTTGGTCCAGGAACAGAGGTAACAGGGGAGCAGCCTCGTTGGCCAGGGTGCTCCTCCCGGGGGGCTGTTAATGTCCAGCCACGTGACTGTGTGTGGGAGCATATGGAATAAGGCGGAGACACCCAGGCTCCCTGGCTGGTGGTGGCATGTCCAGCATTTGAGGGTGACAGTGGACGAGAGAACCCTCCCATTACTTCAGGGGAAGCCGGGACAGCCCCACACCTAGGGCCTGTTTTGTCTGCCAGTCAAACCACTGTCAGAAGGGGAGGCAATCACCGATGAGAGCCCAGGTCACCGGTCATCACCAGCAATCTAGGGCGCGTGGGCCAAAGGCCTGTCTTCCATACACTCTTGGCTCAGCATACCCTCAGACTGGGGGACGGCTCTCACAGAGTGGGGGAATGGGGGGGATGGGGGTGTCTCCCCAGAACTGGGGGATGGTTCTCACAGAGTGGGGGGAATGGAGGTGTCTCCCCAGAACTGGGGGATGGCTCTCACAGAGTGGGGGAATGGGGGTGTCTCCCCAGAACTGGGGGACGGTTCTCACAGAGTGGGGGGAATGGGGGTGTCCCTCCAGAACTCAAGGACGGCTCTCACAGAGTGGGGGAATGGGGGTGTCTCCCCAGAATTGGGGGACGGTTCTCACAGAGTGGGGGGAATGGAGGTGTCTCCCCAGAACTGGGGGATGGCTCTCACAGAGTGGGGGAATGGGGGTGTCTCTCCAGAACTCGGGGACGGCTCTCACAGAGTGGGGGAATGGAGGTGTCTCCCCAGAACTGGGGGATGGCTCTCACAGAGTGGGGGAATGGAGGTGTCTCCCCAGAACTGGGGGATGGCTCTCACAGAGTGGGGGAATGGGGGTGTCTCTCCAGAACTGGGGGACGGTTCTCACAGAGTGGGGGGATGAGGGGTCTCCCCAGAACTGGGGGATGGCTCTCACAGAGTGGGGGAATGGGGGTGTCTCTCCAGAACTCGGGGACGGCTCTCACAGAGTGGGGGAATGGAGGTGTCTCCCCAGAACTGGGGGATGGCTCTCACAGAGTGGGGGAATGGGGGTGTCTCTCCAGAACTCGGGGACGGCTCTCACAGAGTGGGGGAATGGAGGTGTCTCCCCAGAACTGGGGGATGGCTCTCACAGAGTGGGGGAATGGAGGTGTCTCCCAAGAACTGGGGGATGGCCTCACAGAGTGGGGGGAATGGGGGTGTCTCCCAAGAACTGGGGGATGGCTCTCACAGAGTGGGGGGATGAGGGGTCTCCCCAGAACTCGGGGACGGTTCTCATAGAGTGGGGGAATGGGGGTGTCTCTCCAGAACTCGAGGACGGCTCTCACAGAGTGGGGAAATGGGGGTGTCTCCCCAGAACTGGGGGATGGTTCTCACAGAGTGGGGGCAATGGAGGTGTCTCCCCAGAACTGGGGGATGGTTCTCACAGAGTGGGGGAATGGAGGTGTCTCCCCAGAACTGGGGGACAGTTCTCACAGAGTGGGGGGAATGGAGGTGTCTCCCCAGAACTGGGGGACGGTTCTCAGAGTGGGGGAATGGGGGTGTCTCCCAAGAACTGGGGGACGGTTCTCACAGAGTGGGGGGAATGGAGGTGTCTCCCCAGAACTGGGGGGTGGTTCTCACAGAGTGGGGGGAATGGAGGTGTCTCCCCAGAACTGGGGGACGGTTCTCACAGAGTGGGGGGATGGGGGTGTCTCCTAAGAACTGGCGGACGGCTCTCACGAGTCGGGGGGAATGGGGGTTCTCCCAGAACCAGGATGGTGCTTCCTGCAGTGGATAGGTGTATGACCCGGGGCTGGGTGAAGGTTGGTTGAGAAGGGCTCTGTGTCTGAGTGGCGCCCCCACTTCTTGCCCTGGTCACCCCAGTCCCGCCCTCTCCGGGGCGATGTGCCTGTGTGAACATCCTGAGCGGCGTCCGGGCTCTTCTGTGCTGCCAACGGTAGCCTGGCGCCCCTGCTGACTAGGACAAAGAGCGGCCAACCCTTGAGCAGGAAGCCCCACCAGCAGGGTCCCCAGGCGGGTCCTGAGCATGCCTGGCAGGCCTCTCACAGGGAGGTCTCAGGAGAGGGTACTCACGGTTGTGGTGAACTGTCTGTGGAGCTGCTGCTGGGAGCCCCTCCTGGGGACAGCAGGGCAGGTGCTCTGGGGGCCCTCCTCAGAGAACAGCCCTGGGAGCCTGAGGCCACCGGCCCCCAACGACGTGCACTCAGTCACTGCAAGGAGGGGCTGGGTTAGGGGTGGCTGGCCCCCTTGCCTCTGCACGCAGCACTCAGGGCCCCCTGAAGCGTGTTAATAGAGAGTGAGGCATGTGTTATGCACGCAGAGTTATGACGGGACAACTGTGAGGCTTGTCACAACAGATGGGACAGTGCTGCCGGAGCAAGCGGACACCCTTATGAGCAAGTGTCTCCTGACCCTGCTTTTCTGAAATCAGAGAAGACAGGGAGGGAGGTGCTCAGGTGACCTCTCCACCAGCAGGACGCCTCTGGCTCACATCAGTCAAAGGGGAAAAATAAAAAATGAGGCCCAAGAAGGGCCACGCGGCTTAAATAAATAGGACAGGATGAGGGCTCGGCCCTAAAGGGCTGCTGGGGGCCCGAACTGTATCACCACAGGCCGAGCCACGGCCACGGCCCTGCTGCATAGGCACAACCTCCGTGTGGCCGGTGTGGGGTTTCCCACACACTTCTGCGTGGGGATCACAGGGCCATTTCTGCACAGAGCTGACAACGGCTGGGCAGAGCCCTCCCTCACAGACTCTTGCCTGAGTCTTACATCGCAGGAGAAGAGAGCCCCACCTCCAGACCTGGGCTTCACTGGGAGATGCACCAGCCCACATGGGAGCTAGGGAGGGCGGCACCAGGAAACCGCAGTGGCTGTGGGCTGGCGATGTGGGTGTACCCCCAGCCACGCTCCCTGTGGGCCCGCCCAGAGCACAGGCCCGACGAAGGTGGCTGCTGCTGTTCTGAGCAGGTGCGGGGCACCTGGCACACCTGGGCACCCCCAGCAGGCTTCAGGCACGATGCCTCCATCTGGGCAGACATGCCTTTGTGGTCAGCGGTGCCCTCGGAGGTGTTGTCATGGTGGCACAATGGGGGCTTGGGAGGACGTGTGTCCCAGGCAGTGTCGCCGAGGAAGGGCCTCACTGGGGCTGTGGGAAGGATTTCTGTGGAAAACCAGACACCTGTGACCCTCCACACCATGTGTGTGGTGATTCCCCACACACAGGAGACGAAAAACCAACCACCGTGGGCCCAGCCAACACACCCGTCCCTCCACGTGGAGGCCGGTGCTCTCAGAATGCAGGCCTCCCAGTGCGCCATCGGACAAGGGGGGGACCCATGTGGGTGGCTGTGAGGCCCGACAGCATGGACACGGTCTGCACAGCACACGTGTGTCAGTCACAGAAGGCTGCTTGTGCCCCGTGCATACTCCTGTGGTCACGGGTACGCTGAGCCTCTGTCCCTATCTTCTCGTTAGTCTTTCTGTTCTCCTCTTTCTACATTCTTTTGGATCGAGCTTTTCTTAGGGTTCCATTTTATTTCCGCTGTTGGTATATTAGTTGCAAATCTTTGCTTTGTTATATTAGGGGTCATTTGGGGTTATAATGTATACCTAACGACTTACAATCTGTCCCTGGTGGTATTACACACCTCAGCAATCATATAGAACCACACAGCTGAGAACCGCCACATCTCCATACGTTCTATGTACACAGACACCATGGCCTCGGCGTGTTAACCCCGTGTTCTCTTGACACTGTGCTGTTCAAACAGCCACTGTCTCTTACAGAGATTTAAATAGAAGAGCCCTCCTTTCTTCAGCCTTTGTCCCCCCCCCCCCCCCCCCCCCCCCGTGTCACTGCCCTTCTCCTTGGAGTCTGCTGGTAAGGAACAGTTACAGCTTTCATATGCACGAGCATGTTGTTTCGCTTTGTTTCACTATTCCTGAAAGACACATCTGTCACGTTGAACTCGATGGTTGTCAGACAATGCCAGCCCAACGTGTTGTCCGCCGTGAGAAGTCCCTCTGCACAGAACACGCCGGCTCCCCTGGCTGCTTTCAAGATGTCTGTCGTCACTGGGTTTCCACAGTTTACAACGCGCATTCTGTGTGCTTGGGGTTCAGGGGTCTTCTTGGGACCTTGGGTTTACACCCTTCATCAAGTCAGGGAAATATTCAGCCATTGTTCCCTCAGAGTTTTGTTGTCCCTCCACTTTGGGGACTCTGGTACGTGTTTGTCAGGCTGCTCGAAGTTGTCACACAGCTCACTGCTCTTTTTCCTTGATTCTCTGTGTCATTTTGGACAGTTTCTACTGCTACATCACTAACCTTTTCTTCTGTCAAGTCTTACTTTCTGGCAACCCCACCCAGTGACATGTTCACCTCGGGCATTGTGGCCTTTTATCTTGCTAAGCTTAGTCCACCCTATCTTCCCTGTTGTGACTTAATGTGGTGGACAGCAGAGACACAGGATGACGGTGTGACCACCAGGATCGGTGATTCTAACAGTCACGTCAGTTCCAGCTGACGTTGCCTGACTGATTACTGCCCTTGTTATGGTCTGTCTCCTACATCGTTGCAGGCCTGGTACGGGACAGTGTGAGTCTACCCTGCTGGCTGCTGGATGTTTCTGTGACCCTATAAACCTCCTTGAGGTTTGCTGTAGGATGCAGTGAGGTTACCGGCAAACGTCTTCCATCCGTGACGTGCTGGCAGCTCAGCAGCGGTTTCAGTCCAACGCCCTCCCCTGAGCAAGCCCTTCCAAGGACCTGCAGCCGCCCCGGGATGGGGCTGCTGCTGTCTGTGCCGTGGGAGGCTCTTTAGTCCCCCAGAGGTTCAGGCCTGGGCGGCCTCCTCAGGTGCGGTGCTGACCAGCACTCTGCTGGGCCCAGACCCTAGAGGGCTCACACTGCATGGGGCGCCCCTGGTCTGTCCTCCTCCATTGGGGGTCTGCAGGCTCCCCTCACTGCACCCCTCTCAGGGCAGAAATCGGACCAATCACAGGAATGTGTGACATCACATTCCTGCCTCTCAGGTCACTACCTGTGGTGCTGGATGTCCTATGTCTCAAAATCTCGATTCTCATCTTTTGTCTGTTTAGGTTTTGTTTCGTCTTGTTTTTGTTTGCTTGCTTGTTTTAGATCTGTCCCCTATTACCTCATTTTGGGTGGAAGTAAAAGTTTTTGGTGTTTGTTTTTTTTAACAAATTTTTCTTTATAAAGAAAAATCAGAATGCGTTTGAAAACTTTTGGAAGTACATAGGAGCAAGGGAGATAAATGAGCCCGTGAACTGCCCCCCCCCCCCCCCCCCCAGGACCGGCTGTCAGAGGCCGGGGCGTGCAGCATCCAGTGCTAAGTACACTCACTCATGGAAGGCTGGCTCCCGGTCTCCTGCTCCAGCTCATCTTCCTCCTCGAAGCAGGTGCGCATGTCGTACGGCCAGGGGCAGGAGGCAGAGCTCCGCAGGGCTGGGCTGGCAGTGGCATGCAGGCCCGGTGGCCCCAGGGCAGAGGAGGACTGGCTGCCAGAGGAGGAGGTGCTGCTGTCTGAGATGGTAGAGTGTGGCCTCTTAAAGGAGGTGGCGTGGTCACAGGGGGGCACGGCTATGGGTGCTCGCGTCCATGACTCTGGAAGGGGACAGAAAGCAGGTCGGTCCGGTTTTGGCTCCAAAAGCGTAGTCCAGACTCGAGAATGAAATGGCCATCTGAAAACTGACCAGGTCCCTCTCACTGCAGTCATGTCAGGCATGATGTGACCACCACTCATCCAGCCCACTGTCCTGGCCCTTGGGGCCCACAGTGAGCGCCAGGACCTGAGTCTGAGTCGGCGGAACAGAGTGAGAGTGAGGGCTGAGGCCACATTACCTGCCCCCTTCTTGACGGCCCGATCACTTATGGCTGCATCGCTGGGCTGGATGTCCACGAACGGTTTGGTGCTCATCCCCATTGACACCATTTCCTGCATTCTGAGCTCTAAAACAGAAGCAGGTAGGACATTTTCCAAGCAATGGCTTGGCTTTGACACCACACCTGTTGATGCTCTGCACCCAACGCCATCAATCCAGACCAGGAGATGTCGGGGCAGAAACCTAGGGGGTCCTGGTACATGGAGCATAGGGCCTTACAGAAGAGGTCCCTCACCTTCAGGGAGACAACAGTGTGCTATCATCCAGGAGGGCATGGTGCTTTGTCATGACATCTCTGGAATTGCCGTGGTGTGGGGACAGGGGTCTTGTTTATACATTAGTAAAGGGGAAATACGTGTTTGTGTGCTGATGGAAGGATCCAGCCACTTCCACATAAATGGTGCTGACTGAAGGGGCCTCCCAGGGGCCACCTGGGCCTAGGGCTCTCCAAGGGCCACCTGGCCCAAACTGGCCCCAAGCACCTACCCAGGTCCAACCCCCTAACCCCTGACCCCAACCCCTGACCCCATACCCCTGGCCTGAACTTAGCCCCTAACCCCTGGCCCCAAACCTCTACTCCAAGGCCAGACCCCTAAACACAGAGCTGGCTCTGGATAGCCCTTTTTTGCCCACCTCTGTTCCGCAGAGCCTGCCGCCACAGGATCTGCCCTATTGTGTGGGTCCAGGCTGTCTTGACCTCTGCAGAGCTGGCCTGGAGAATGTAGGTGTCCTGGGATTTCCGCCGTCTGCGGAACCAGATCTCAAACCTCAAGCCACTGTCTCCGACGTTCTCCGTCATCCCAATCTCGGCTGTCTGCACCACAAGCAGTGAGTGGCAGCCGCATCAGCAACCATTGATCCAACTGACCACTCCCCGGCTGACTGACCCCAGCACCTCAGTGTTGGGAGTCTCTTCACCCAGACATCAAATGGTAGGGATGAGGCAGGCCTGGCGCCCACTGGATGAACTGGGTCCCAATCATGTGCAATGGCTCCCTCTCGGGGCCTCAGTTCCCCCACTGGAGAAAGGAAGGCCAGACTAGAAGGTTCTGTGGTTGCCACACCGGATGGGACTACAGAACCCTCCCTGATATGCTCCTTGGCATGGGCAGGTAAGGCATTGTGGTTGTGGGACCCTCTCAGGAGCTCAGAAGCTCAGTCAGGTGAGGGCCACACCTATAGACATGCCAAAATCTGAAATGGAGTTTCCGATCGAGGAGACTTTTTCCAGCCACTGAACCAGTACATGGAACTATAAAGGACAAGTGTCTCCTTGCAGTATTTGAAGGTCTGAGGTTTTCGAAGCCCAGACACAGAATCACAGAAAACAACAGATAGCACGTGTCCCTGCTCACACCCAGCAGACCAGGACCTGACACCCAGCAGCGTCCGGTGAGAGGCAGGTGTGTTACCTTGAAGGACTGTTTGTACATGTAGGTGTCGTAGCCTCCATCCACCTTTTTGGTCTTGCTAAACAGGATGAGGTCTTCAAAGAGGAAGACGTGCCTCAGATACTTTTTCCTTCCACAGCAGACGATAAACTCGTCCTGGCATCTCAGCTGCCCCTGCTCCTTCAGATTTACCTGCAGATGGAACCAGCCTCCCTCAGGGACAGTGGGACCTGACCTGACCCCACCTCGGCCCCCGGAGAGGGGAGAGGGGCTAGAGGTGAAATTGATCACCAATGGCCAGTGACTCAATCAATGAGTCCTATAATGAGGCATCCATACAACCCCAAAAGACAGGCTTTGAGAGCTTACTGCTTGGTGAAGAGGTGAGACGCTCAGAGGGGGCACAGAAGCTCTGCACCCGTTTCCATGCACCTGGCCCTGTGCCTCTCTTCCATCTGGCTGTTCCTGAGTTGTGCCCTTTACGGTACACTGGTGAGGTCATAAGTACACTGCTTCTCTGGGTTCTGACCTTTGCCACAGGAAGGGGAGCCCTTCACCTGTGGGGGTCTCGTGCTATGTCCAGGCAGATGGTGTCAGCATTGAGTTGAATTATAGGACATCCAGCTGGTATCTGAGAATTGCTCGGATGTGTGGGGGAAAAACCCACACATTGTAACTGGTGCCAAACCCTCAGGGTCGGGGCTCCTGCTAGTCTGCGTGGCTGAAGAGGCAGGGCAGGACGTGGGCACATCCCTAGCCAAGCCCATGCACAGGCCAGCTCACCTTGCAGGTGCCCAGCGTTGGCAGTAGGAGGACATCCATATGGGTGGTGGCCTGGGGGCTGTGCTGCATCATGGTGGCCAGAAGGGCCCGTGCTCAGATTACTGCTCATGAAACTCTTAGTGCTGTTTTTAAGCAGGGCACCCACATTTTCATTTTGTGCTGGGAATTCTGGGGCTGTCCCTATGAATGTCAGACATAAGGGGCTCTGCCAGAGAAAGGTCTCCTCTTCTGCCTCTGCTGGTCCTACCATGCTACTGTGGTGGGGTGGGGCATGGATGCCGGCCCTCGGCACTCCAGCAGAGAGGCTGGCAGCATGGGACGAGCCAATGTTGGCTCGCCCCAAGCCCGATGGCCCACATTTTCATGCATCCAGTTGTCCTCAAGGAGCCCTAATAAACAGATGGCCTGCCATTCACACCCTGCAGCTGCTGCTCCAGTCACCTGGACGGGAAGCCGCTCTCTGCTCCCCTCACCTGCCAGCCTCTTGAGAGTTCTCAAGCTTCGGGAGACTTCCCCAAAGGGAAGCGTATGTGTTCTGACACCAGGCCACATCTTTCCTGAACTCACGAGAGCCCATCAGGGCCTCAGGGCACTTACATCACAGCCTCGGACCGCATCCATCGCCAACAGGTCATTGCCATGGCGCAGCTGGAAGCGGACCACACCCTCGGCAGCCCGGAGCTCGCCCAGCTCCTGCTCCCAGGCAGGGCAGCAGCTGGCCTCCCTGGCCAGGTCCTGGAGAAGCAGTGCGTACTTGCCCATACGCTGCACGGGCTTCAGCAGGTAGGAGGCCAAGTTCATCTTGTCTCCCAGCTCCCGCTGCTTGTCCTGCAAAGGCCAAGGTGAGAGGGTCAGCCCCTGGGCTGGGTGGGGGGCGGCGCGGCTCGCGGGGTGGGGGGGGTGACCTTGAAGAAGGCGTTGCCGTGGCTGCAGAGCAGAGCATCTGACCGGGGCTTGTTCTTGCTGTAAAGCGCGTACATGCCAAACTGTTCCTCCTGCAAAAGGGGAGGGCACCATGCATCTGAGTCGGGGGCTGGGGTCAGAGTCTATGCCTCTCTGCTCACCCTCCGTGTTCAGTCCCCCTGTGGGCGTGACAGAAGGAGCCTCGGTGCTGCACTACAATCTTCTAGGCTTCCCAGCCTGCGGGGCCTGCTCGGCTCGGGGCCAGAGTTCTAGAATCGGTCTTTACCATATAGGGTTTGGGGGAAGAGGGAGAGGGAGTCCTCATGAGGCTGGCCTGGGAAGGGGCATGGAGAGCCTTTGTTCATTTAATGGTCAAGAACCAAAGTTGTGTCAACCGGTAAAATTCTCACCGTTGTCGATCATATAAAACAACAGAGTTCACCTTACGGCTAAAAGCACCTTCTTAGAAATAGCTGAATTAAAAATAGAACTATCCTACGACCCAGCAATTACACTACTAGGTGTTTATCCAAAGGAAATGGGAGTGCAGGTGCGAAGGGGCACATGCACCCCAATGTTTATAGCACCATTATCAACAGTAGCCAAAGTTATGGAAAGAGCCCAAATGTCACCTGACTGATGAATGGACAAAGAAGATGTGGTATATATACACAATGGAATGCTACTCAGCCATCAAAAAGAATGAAACCTTGCCATTTGCAACAACGTGGATGGAACTAGATGGTATTATGCTAAGTGAAATAAGTCAGTCACAGAAAGACAGGTATATGATTTCACTCATATGTGGAATTTAAGAAACACACCGGATGAACACAGGGGAAGAGAAGGAAAAATAAGATAGAAAGAGACGGAGGCAAACCATAAGAGGCTTTTAAATACAGAGAGGTATTTTGGAGGTAGGTGGGTGGGGGATGGGCTAGGAGGGCGCTTATTGGGATGAGCATGGGGTGTCGTATGTAAGCGACGGGTAAGCAGGGTTTATTCCTGAAGCCAAGACTACAAGGTATGCTAACTAACTTGAGCTTAAATTTTATTTTATTTTTAAAAAAATTTTTTTTTCAACGTTTTTTATTTTTATTTTTGGGACAGAGAGAGACAGAGCATGAACGGGGGAGGGGCAGAGAGAGAGGGAGACACAGAATCGGAAACAGGCTCCAGGCTCCGAGCCATCAGCCCAGAGCCTGACGCGGGGCTCGAACTCACGGACCGGACCGCGAGATCGTGACCTGGCTGAAGTCGGACGCTTAACCGACTGCGCCACCCAGGCGCCCCGAGCTTAAATTTTAAAACAAGATGCCACATGGGATTTCTTTCATCCTTGGACATTTCTGTTATGGTAATTTACATAATAACGCTGAGGTCAGTGTCTCATCTGCCCACAACACAGATGCCACTAGGTCCCCAGTACCTAGAACACTACTTGGTAAGTTGGCGAAAGCATTTTCTTTTCAGAGTGAATTAAGAATTTTATTAAAGACGCAGATAGGGAGACATCCCATATTCATTGCTGAGAAGACACTTATCAAGGAGAGAGCAGCCTTTCTCGAGTTAACGTGCACACTCCATGAACCTCTGTCAAAAGTCCGACTGGCTCGGAGCTCCCTGGGCTGGCCCGGGCTCCACCTGCAGGGGGACCAGGGGGGCTCCTAAGTACAGGAAGCAAGCTGATTGGGGGAGGTGCTGTTGGCCAATTACCTTAAGTGAGAAGTGGGGCTTTCGACAGAATTAGGGGTGATGATGCAGGTGAAGCCCCCAGTGTCATACGGTTTGGGGGAGCCAAGGGTGCCTTCAGGGGACACGGAGCAAAATATCCAGTACGATCAGACCCACAAGCGTCTTGTCCATTTTGGTCATCTGTTTATTGGCAGGTCTTACATACTATTAGTGACACATTGCCTATGTCTGGTCTGCAGACAGATCCAAAGGATCCGAAACGTGGGCGTCACCAGACCCAGCCTCTCCAAGGGCGACCTGGGCTGATGGCACCTCAGTCTACCACACTGGTGTCAGCGCCCAGGAGGGAGGGACTCACGTGTCTCAGGAACCCGCGGCCCGCTGCCAAGGGGCAGGGCTGGCAGCGCTCCAGCTCTGCGAGGAAATGCTGGCGGTGGAAGTCATAGAGCTTCTCCAGGTTCCCAAAGATCATGCTGCGCTTCCCTCGAAGGTCCTGAGGCAGGTCTGTCCTTTCCATTTCTGGAAAATAGTTGTCGATGACATATCCTAAGGACCTGACATACTCCTTCTCTGTGGAAACCATCTCGGCCATTATGTGCTGCAGTCGGCTGCTGGAAGACAGAGAAGCAGGTGGCCACTCAGCTGTGCACGGGTCACAGCTTTACTCCAGGCCTCGAGAGACCCTTCGTCCGCGCTGTTGCTGCTTCACACAGAAACAGAATGCTCTGCAAACCCAGAGGAATAAACATGACTATTCGTGGGCAGGAGAACCTTTGTGATTAAGTTTTCTGTTCAGCAACGAATGCTGTCAAGTGTGCTCTGTTCCCTGGAGCTGCTCCTTTGACGTGATGAATGAGATGAGAAAAACGGGGCAGGGACGTGATTAGAAACAAACTGGTTGCACGAAACATTTCTGTATTATTGATCACGGCCTTTTGGGACAAAAGATCCTTTCGGAAAGTGAAAAGGAGAGATTCCCAGGCCCCCTAACTCCAACCCAGAGTTGTGAGGTTTCTCATTCACAGATGGCTTGATTCTGGCACCCTCTGCATGGAGAGCTCTGGGAGTAGGGAGATCTGAACACTGCATAGAAGGCTGTGGTGAGGATTTATGAGAAGAGGGTTTCTGATGCACACGGACTGCTAACCTACCAGAAGGGATTTCTGAAAACTCAGCTTTATGCTGTAGAGACGTCTGACCCAGAGGCCGAAGAGAAGCTGCTGGAGTAGAAGATGCGGAGCAGTTGGGCCCAGGACGGAGCAAAGGAGGGCAGCAGTGGGGAGGCTGTCTCTTCCCTGCCATGCAGAGGGTTCCCTGGGCTCCTGCTGGTGTGGTCCAAGCAGGGGCCATGTCTCTGCTGCACACAGCACTTCTGGAGGCACCGAGAAGAGCTGGTGAACTGGGAGCCCCACCCTGCTAGTAATGAGGCACAAAAGTCTTACCCCTGTTTGACAGCATTCTGCCAGCAACCTCCCTACATTACTCAATCTCGATAATACTAATGGGGGCTGGTAGATCTTTTTTTGCCATTACTTGTATTTACTTGTTGTTTTTTTTAAATGGAAAACAATGAAAAGCAACCAGTGATAGGAAAGACACCTGTGGTCAGAAATGCTGCCGAATGCACCCCATTTGCAGCTGGCGTGCCTGTTCCTTATCACACTCACATAACAGATTTACAAATACCTATTGTTTCTCAGGGGGCAGCACGTGCTGGCTGCTTGGGAGAACGCAGACCTCGTGGTACTGCTGGGACATGTGGCCTGGAGGTGCCCCCAGTCAACCCAAGGCCCCAGTACCCACAGCACACCACCTGTCAACATTTGCCCAGTATAAGCACCCTTAAATACTCAGAAACAAAACTAGCATGGTCTGGGGGTTTGGAACAAGTTAATTGGAAATTGACTCTCTAGGAAATAATGGCTAGAAAGATGTGGGGAAATGGACCAAGTGACAGGAACTGTATCTGGACAACTGGCAGAAGGGCCAGGGTTTTCATGGGAGATAGGGTTAAATGTTCTCTCCTGCTTGAGGAGGAAGTGCTCCGTCTCTGGTGTGCCGTGGAATCTGCTACTGAACCTTGGGTTGGTGGGTCCGTGGATCATGTAAGGTGGAAGAGGGTACCTGTCCCCAGGGGCAAGGCAGGATGGCTACCCAAACCTGTTCCCTCCAGACCGAGGACGTCCACTGTAGGTGACCAGGGGGGCTCTCAGTGAGTGGAGGGCATTCTGTGCCTCTGAAAGCTTTCAGATGAGCTCAGGGGAGGTGGAGAGTGGTTCTTCCTGGAGCCTTCCCAGGGATTCCAACCCCCAGGGAAACCCACCTCATGTGCTCCCAAATGAAACCTTCCTGTTCCACCTAAGGTTCCTCCCTGAACTAGGTGCACTGTAACCGCCTGGAGTCTGAAACATAGAGGTGTGTTTTAGGAGAGTGTTCGGTGATCGTCTCAGGTCAGAGGTGTTCTCTGTATGAGGAGGAAACACGTCCACCAACCAAATGAGCAAGGAAGACTACGACAGCCCACCTGTGGCCCACCCTGCTCACTATAAAAATGGACTAAGAACCCAAGGGGCAGGCCGTGGTGCCCGGTGAGACTCACTACCTGTCCTTAGCATGGGGCACAGTTCTTGCCCACTTTTTAATCCTACCGTGGATAACAAGTATGTTTTTACAAATATCTTCTTAAACATTTAACAAGTTAATACAGACATCATTTGGGCAATGGATAAAAGCACACACATACTTCTCACCTCAACGCTGAAAGGCTTTTCTTTTGTTTCAAAGTAATTCTTAAGGTAATTTGTTCACATTGTTGGTGTGATTTGCTTATTGTGATTTTCTATAATTGGCCTCAAATGATGAGAGCGGGTGGGCTACGAAATAGGAAGCAGTTTTCGATGACCGTTCTGAACACAGGAGGTAAAAAACATCTTGCCTAAAATCGAACACAAGTGTGCTGCCTGGACAGGACAAGATGGACCTGGAGAGATGTTTGTGGATTTACTATTTTGTGAAAGTGCATTTAGTGGCTTCAGCTCTCTGGCACCCCACTGACCGCGAGGCCCAAAGGCTGGAGGACGTTCACCTCACCTTCCTGCTTGCCTCCTCCTGTCCTCCTCGGATGGGTGGATCCTGGAGGGAGAGGACAGACTCCGGGTCCGAGTACCCAGGGGGCCCTCGGCATGTGGCCTCGGTGGGGGCTGCTTCTCTGAGGCCACAGTGCTGGTCACCTCCAGGCCCCTGATGAAAACCCCAGTGTGGCCTGGCCAGGGGGAGTCCCGGGGGCCACTGTCAAGCTGTGGAATCTCAAAGCTTTGTGTTTTCCTCATAATTTTCTTCAGGGGATATTTCTTGGTGTGGGTTGTGGGTGTCTGGATGGGCTCGGAGGAGCAGGCAGGGCTCTTGTCTGGGGCCGGGTGCTCACCCTCCTGCCTGCAGAGAGCGGCTTGTTCAGGGAGGCCGGGCAGCAGCTGGGCACGCTCCCCAGTGTGGCCCTCCGGATCAGTGTGGGGGATCCAAGAAGGCTCACAGTGCCTCCTCTCAGCCCCCTGGGGAAGCTCGTACTGCAGGGGGCTCGGGCTCAGAGGTGGGGCCCCAGGGTCGGGGGGAGCCCCAGAAAGGGCCCCTTGGAAGCAGAGTCGAGTCTGCTGGCCCTGCAGCCACAAGCTGTGCCATTGCGGCAGTGCCCGCCAGCTGCCCAGGCCTGCCTCCACCGTGCTCGCCCCGGGGAAACTCCACGCAGTCAGCTCTGTGGCCTCCTGGTGACAGCTCTTCGGATACTCAGTGACCGGCTCGGGACCCAGGTGTTCCAGACACTGCAGCATCCACCCATCCACCTATACAGCAAAGAGGGTGCTGGTCAGGGCAGTGGAGCACTGTCGGCCCCACCCAAACTCATGTAGCTGATGAACAGCTCAAGTGAACCCAGGTCATGCTCCTTCTGCTCTCCAGGTTCTCCATATCAAGATAGCACCAGGGAGAGCCAGATGGTCAGAACAAGAGGAAGACCCCTCTGCCCACAGAGGCAGCTGCTAGCCAGACTCAGCCCAAGAGTAGGCAAGATGATTTTGTGCATGAGCTCAAAGGGGTCTGAATCCTCCACAGTCCCCAAGAGCAGCAGGTGGGGTTGTCCCAGGGCCCCGGGATGCCAGGGCTGGACAGACCGTGAAATCAGCGATTCCACACTTCTGACGGGTGTGAGAGGCCGTGGCATTGGGAGAGACAGAGTTCCTACCCCTGCCCTGGCCTTCCCTGACCACTTGGATCCCACTCAAGGAGCTGTGCTCCTGAGGGCTCTGGCCCCGGCAGCCCTAACAGCCAGACAATTCTGGGGTGCTGGTGAATTTCCAGCCACGGGCTGTGTTGCAGCGACTGTTTGGGGGTCTCTGGCAATAAGTGGACTTTTATAGCTGAGCCGGTAAGCGGAGAAAAGTTCACATGTTCGTTCTGCCTCTCTGCCTGGTACAATAAATAAACTCCTCACATGGTGGTTGAGAGCCTGGGGTGCAGTGCTGGGGCATGCTGGCCAGCTGTCTCAGAGCTTGACCCACTCAGGCCTGCAGGGGACGGTGCTCACTTAATGTCCACAGCACATGCAGATTCCCTGGAGGTGATTCCGCTGGGTCTCTCACAGCCTCACAGAAGTCAGAGAGGTGGGCCCCCCGGCCAGCTCCCCCTCCCTCTGCTCAGCCCAGCTGGACACGGTGCGCAGCCACCTTCTCAAGTCCAGGGTGGCTTTCCCTGTGCCTTGGGAGCTGTTCTCTACCAGCTGCAATATTTCGGACAATACTGCAGTCGTCCAAGGAGCGAACTACCAGCATGAGCCTGGTGCTTACTCCGCTCTTGCGTGTGTGTCCTCTGTTGTGTGCATGCCATCAGCCTGTTGTGGAAGGTCTAGTACCCCCACCGCTGCTGCGTGTTCTCAAGACAGAGCAGCTCCACGAGGCCAGGAATTTCTCTCCTTTTTCAAACCACAATTTGATCTATGTAGGAAAAACAAAGCTTTATTTTTAACCATGTGAAGGAGTCCAGCTCTGTGATCGTGGGGACACAGGAAGCAGCAGATGCCACTCAGGCACTGGCTCGCCTGGTTCTGACCGCCCGCACACCCCATCCTGATGCACACAAGCGGTGCACCTTGAATAAATCAGAAGCAGCTGCATAGCAACGGAGGCCACGCCACAAGATCCGTGGCCCCTGCTTTTACACACACGCTCCCTTCAGTCTGTGGATGGGAATCGACATGCTCTGGTTGAAGAGGGTTGACCACAAGTCTCCATGGCTCAGATTTGTAACTTTTTCATGGTTTATAAATGGAGATTAAGATCCACTGAAAAATAGATCCAGGGGTGCCTGGGTGGCTCAGTCAGTTAAGCGCCGTCTCAGGCGCAGGTCATGATCTCATGGTCTGTGCTGACAGCTCAGAGCCTGGAGCCTGCTTCCGATTCTATGTTTCCCTCCCTCTCTCTCTGCCCCTCCCCTGCTCATACTCTGTCTCTCTTTCTCTCTCAAAAATAAACATTAAAAAAAGAAAAAGGAAATCTTCTTTTTAAAAAAAAAGAAAGAAAAAAGGATCCAGAACTTTCCATTTTTAAACTTGTTACTATGCAAAAAAAGGAAATCTTCTTTAAAAATTAAGAAAGAAAAAAAGGATCCAGAACTTTCCGTTTTTAAACTTGTTATTATGCAAAAAAAAAAAAAAAAATCTTCTTTAAAAAAAAGAAAAAAGGATCCAGAACTTTCCATTTTTAAACTTGTTACTATGCAAAAAAAAGAAATCTTCTTTAAAAAGAAAGAAAAAAAGGATCCAGAACTTTCCGTTTTTAAACTTGTTACTATGCAAAAAAAAAAAAATCTTCTTTAAAAAAAAAGAAAAAAGGATCCAGAACATTCTGGTTTTAAACTTGTTACTATGCAAAAAACAGAAATCTTTTTTAAAAGAGAAAGAAAGATAAAAGGATCCAGAACTTTCCATTTTTAAACTTGTTACTATGCAAAAAAAAAAAAAAGAAAAAAAGAAAAAGAAATCTTTTTTAAAAAAAAGAAAGAGGGGCGCCTGGGTGGCGCAGTCGGTTGAGCGTCCGACTTCAGCCAGGTCACGATCTCGCGGTCCGTGAGTTCGAGCCCCGCGTCAGGCTCTGGGCTGATGGCTCGGAGCCCGGAGCCTGTTTCCGATTCTGTGTCTCCCTCTCTCTCTGCCCCTCCCCCGTTCATGCTCTGTCTCTCTCTGTCCCAAAAAAAAAAAAAAAAAAAAAAAAAAGAAAGAAAGAAAAATGAATCCAGAACTTTCGGTTTTGAAACTTGTTACTATGCTAACCATACCCTAGAATCCTCTTCAGGCTGGTGGCAGTAGGACCCTGAGGGGCTGCCTGTGGGAGCCGGAGGGGCTGATGGTGGCCCTGCCTGCACCACACAGCATCCCGTGGCAAGATCACTCATGAACAGTGAACACGTTGGGGGTTAAGACTTTATTTTCATGCATGTTCTCGTTAGATAGCAATGCCAAGGACACCTGGTTGTTAGGGGCCCAAGAAGAGGTTTTCACCAACGTGGTGACGGGCTGGATCCAAGGCCACATAACCGTGCTTAGTGACACTGAAGCACATGCAGAGAAGAGAGATCAGCACACACTCTTTGTGGACAGAGTCATATAGAAAAATGTCCAATCTGGGTTTTTACAAACACAAGCAGCATGAGAGCCCCTGGGCAGAAGAGTGGGAAATGATCAATGGAGCAGAGGCCCCTCAGGGACGGGATCCCACCTCCAACCTCATGAAAAATATTCTGGTTGGATGGAAGATGTAATTGGGAAAATTCAAACCATGAAAGTCTTATGATGGACTATATTAGTCATTCTGTGACCTTAAGGTAGCAAAAGCTATTTCAATCACAAGCAAAGTTGAGGGACAATGACAAGCTGGGGAACACATTTGCCACATAATCGGAGGCTCAGCGTGAGTAATATGCCTAGTAGTAAAACTTCTGACCTGCAGGAATTGGCCAGTGCAGGGAAAAGCCATTTGTTAGAGAATAAGTAAAAATAACAATAAACAGATGAAGAAAGAGTTCACCTCTAGCATAAAAAACCCAAATGCAAACAAGGAGGAGGTACTTCTTTTCACTTCAGTGAGGAAGGGGTGCTCCAGGCTGCTGCTGAGAATCTAAATTGGGCAGGCTGTTTGCAGGACCATTTGGCAAATGTGTACAAACCTCAGATACTGTGGGCCCTGACCCAGCTGTCTCAAGCCTAGGAACCTGTCCACAGCAAACGATCACGAAGTGTGAAAATGCAGTCACTGATGTATATGAGGAGAGCCGGAGCCACAGGAGGCCTCCACATGCCACTGTGCTTGCTGGGGGTTCAGCCTGGGGATGCCCTGCCAGTGGCCATCCCCCAACCCTAACTGCCCCAAAGGGACACATGGGCCTCCAGCCATTCTTGGCCTTGCCTTACACTGACCTCTGGCTGTGCGTGGGCTCCTGTGTCACATTCACTTACATGGAAAGAGTGGCTGACAAAAGCACAAGGATTTAAGCAAGAATGTGTGCAGGCTTCTGAAAAGCTTTTACATGCATATGTACACGGAGAAAAGTCCGGATTATAACACACTGCACGTTAACATCGGTTATTTCAGGTGCAGGGTTTCAAAATGTTTTTCTCTTTTGGTTCCTCTGACTGAAAGCACTTACCTGCCCTTGTCCCTCCTGGAGCACCCTCGCTTCCCGTAGCCTCTCCAGCTCCTGCAGACACCTGTTGGAGGCAAGGACCACCTTGTGGACCTCTTCGTCTACTTGATCGTACAGCCTGGAGGCAACCTCGATGGCATCCCTGGAAGAGTGTCAGAGAGCAACCCGTGACCACTAGTTGTTCACAGGCAATCACCCAGCGAACGTGCTGTTGGTGACAACCTACAGCTGTGCTGACAGCTCAGAGCCTGGAGCCTGCTTCAGAATCTGTGTCCTCCTCACTCCCTGCCCCTCCTCCACTTGTGTTCTGTCTCTGTCTCTCAAAAATAAATAAACATTAAAAAAAAAGAAATCTTTAAAAAAAAAAAAGAAAAATGGATCCAGCATTTTCAGTTTTGAAACTTGTTACTATGCTAAACATACCCCAAGTTAAAGAGTCACAACCGCCCTCTTTGCATCCCTCGCATCTGACACAAACAATGCCCCAAGGAGGTCCACAGCCACAGCAGGAACAGGAACGAGCCCAGGAGCCATGAGTGCAGGTGCCTCCGAGGTGGTAGGGGTAGGGAAAAGTGAACGAGTGGCACCCCAGGACGGAGTCAGAGAAGCATTCGGTCAGGACTTCTGACTGCTGAATCCCTGAATCCCATTATGATGAGTTTTGCCCTCCACTTGAGCATTCCAAGGAACCTGCTACTTTTTCCATAGAGGATACAAGTGTAGACAGGCTCCCGTCCAAAGAGTGCCTGCCAGAAGGAAGGAAGTTTGAACAGCTGGGAGACGCTGCGTGTGACAGAGACAGGCGTCACCCCTGGGATGCGCTGCCCCAGCAAGACACTCACCGGCAGTCTTGGCCGGCACCGTGCTGCTCCCTCCTCAGCCGCGCCAGCACAGTGCCACCCTCCAAGCGGAGGGCGACCAGCAGTGCGTCTTCCAGCACACATTTCATTGTCTCCTTGTGCTGGCTGATTAGGTCTGTGACCTCCTGCACGGGGTGGGAGAAGCATACATAGAACCGCCTCCTCCATGAGGAGCGTTGGAGTGTGACCCGCACTCCCGTGTTTATCAGTCAAGCTGAAAGCAGGGTGGGCTGGCCGTGCCCACACTTGACATCGGCCCCAGCAGGAAGGCAACGGAGTCCCAGATGCTCTCACCCAAGGATGGGTGAAACTTGGGGCAAGAGAAAGGAGGGAAGCTTGAAATTTGGCAGCAGGAGAGCCTGGCATTTGGACAGCGATGCACAGACCTCACCCACACACCCTGGAAACCCCAAGGCATCTCAGCCCCAGGTCTCTGGGCTGTTGAGGTCCTTCTGGACAGTCCACTTCTGTGTCCCAGTAGCAATCACTCAGGTCTCGGTGGCACACCAACAAATATAGTGGTGTTGTTTCTCTTCTGGGCATGGTGGGATTTTTTTGGTCACAATGGGGAGGAAGTGGGTTTTTTGGAAGTCTTTTGCTAAGTGAAAGGGATTTACAAATCAAAAAGGGTTTGAAAATCTCTGCTAAGAATGGTGGATTTGGCTAAGCCTCTATGTTCCCACCTGCCTACCTGTGAAATAAAATAAAATAATAAAATAAAATAAAATAAAATAAAATAAAATAAAATAAAATAATAAAATAAAATAAAATAAAATAAAAAACAAAATACATGAGAACCTACCTGTGCTGTGCTTAGAGTCCTGTGGGTGTTTAGGGATCGGACTGAATTTTGCAGGAAAACAATGGCATCCTCACAGTTTGTGGTAAAGGGCTCCAGCTTCTACCGTGGCAGTAGAGGTAAGAGACAATAATACAGTTAGTGCCCACAGATGCACTGGGGTGCAGCACCCTCCCCACCCAGGGTTGGACTTCAGTGGCACGCCCAAGCCTGCCACAGTGTGGCTGTCCAACAGCCTGTGAATGGCAGCTGTGACAGGCGTGACACTCAGGGTGGGGACACCTGCTTCAGGTGTGAGTAAAAATATCTGCATGAGGAGAAGTTCTAGGACACTGGCAGATACAGTGGCTGTAAGTTGCACCTTACCCTACGGAAGCAGATCCAGTCACTGTGGCTGTAGGAGAAAGAGCCATCGAGGTCTGCGGTCAGCTGGGAGCTGTCAACAAGTTTGTGCAAGGCCTTCAGGGAGCCCACCACCTCACACTGCCAAGGAGAAGTGTTTATTGGTTATGGCCACAGAGGCATCCATCGGAAAGACCACTGCGATGGCTCACTCCTGGGAGAACTACCACCAAGAGGGCTGAGAGGCAGGTTTAGGATCCAGTGCTGGTGGCATTAATGGGCTGCATGTGGTTGGGCATAGGAATGAAGGTGTGGAGAATGAAAGGAAAAGGCAGCAGAGTGATAGAAAGCTTCCAACTAAGACCAAAAAATGGAAAAATCGAAAAGAAAGAGAGGGCAAGATAACAGGGGAGATGGGAATGGGCAAGAGGAGGAAGAGATAGTGAGGAATCAGAGATGCGTCACTCTGAGAGGGCAGAGTTGGCCCTTCCCAGATGACTCTAGACAAAGTATAAGAACCACTGGAAAGCTCTGGAGGGTGAACAAAGCCAGACTTCGTGAGCAAGGCAACTGAAACGTGGATGAAGGGATCAGTGTGGGGTGAGCTCCCTGTTTGCATGGCTGTGGCCTGAAGGTGGGATGCCAACACATTGAGACTGGATTGACTAAGGCTCTGATAGAAAACAGGCATCTTTCTGGCCTGAAGATCCAGAAAATACAGCTAGGGAGGAATGTGGACATTGAGTCCCACAAGGTGGAAAGCCAGGGAAAGGGAGCTCCAGTCATATGTAAACCCTACCCAGGACTCTGGCTGACCCTGAACCAAGTATGCATGGGAAAGACTCTGGGCAGCTGAAGGCAAAAAGAAATGAGCTGGACCTACACAGGGGGCAGTTTTCAGTTCAAGTGCAACCAAGTTAACAGCATACTAAAGGTTTGTAATAGAATCCAGAGTCAGTATATTGAACAATACTCAATAGAATATTCACATGTCCAGAATACAACACAAAATTACTGGACGTATGAAGAAGCAGAAAAAATGTGACTTGTTCTCAAGGGCAATTACAATCAATAGAGGTCAACTCAGAAAAGACCTGGATGTTAGAATTATTAAAGAAGGACTTTAAAGCAGCAATTATGACTATGCTCAATGGTATAAAGGAAAAATGCTTGCAATTAATGAGACGATAGGAAATCTTAGCAGAGACAGAGCAAATGTATTTTAAAACCCACCAGAAATTTTATAGCTGAAAAATACAATATCTGAACTAAAAATTCATTGGATGGGCTTAACAGCTGAATGGAGGTGAATAGAGTATGGAGTTAGTGACCTTGAAGACAGATCAACAGAAACAATCTGATCTGAAGAAGAGAGAGAAAAAAATTGGGGGAAAAAAAAGATTCTCAAAAACCTATGGGGCAATATCAGTATGTGTAATTGAAATCCTAGAGCAAGAGGAGAGAATGAGGCAGAAAAAACATTTCAAGAAATAATGAATGAAAACTTCCTAAATTTGGTGATAGACATAAATTTAAAACTTCAAGTTTACCCAACCTAACAGGGTAAATATGAAGAAAACCATGCCTAATCACACTATAGTCAATTTGCTGAAAAGAAAGAGAAAATCTTGGAAGTAACCAAAGGAAAATGACACATACTCTATAGATGAACAATTATTTGAATTCCAACAAACTTTTCATCAGAAACTATGGATGCCGGAAGACAACAGAACGACACCTGTAAAGTGCTGGAAAAACAAACAAAAAACTACTGTCAGGCCAGAATCCCATACCTAGCAAAAAACCCTTCAAGTCATAATAAAGAGTTTTTAGATAAAAGAGAAAGAAGCAAGAAGAAAGAGGAGGGAAAACAAATGAGGTGGATAAGAAAAATTAGATTTTCACAAGTTTTCTGATATTTTGCTCTGTATGGCTCCTGCAAATAATTAGGGAATCACAGATGGGCTTTCAGGCTCTTATATGGATGCAGTCACAACTTACATGAAGCTTCCCATTTGTTTTATCTCATGTAGGTACTGTAATATTTACTTGTATGCATCACTCAGAGTCATATCTAATGCTGAGGGTCTGAAACTATTACCTGAATTATTCCATCCTTGTCAGGCCTAAATGCTGATTCTTTATTCATCAAGAACACAATACTATGAATTATGGGAGGAGCTGTGTTCTGAAATAAGAAAGAAATACTGATTAGCTTTGTAATTTTTTACTTCATTGAGTTTATAGAGTTGTCTAGGTTAGGTGGGTACTATTTCTTCCTTGGTACTTAGAATGCATATGTAATTGTGCCTTAAATGTAAGTTACTTGCTCTTATGAATTTTTAATGTAATCAAGTTTATTGGTTATAATTTACATATAATAAAATTCACCCTTTTAATGTAGAGTTCTCTGAATTTCGATATAACTTATAGTCACGTAATTACCACCACAGTCAAGATACACAACAGTTTAGCGTCCCCCAAATTACCTTATCTCCTTTGTTGAGCCCACCAACCTCTGGCAGCTACTGATCTGTTTTCTATCTCAATAAGTTTGTCTTTTTAGGATATCAAATACGTATATTCAGATAGTATTGACTTCTTTCACTTACCACAATGCATCTGAGATGCATCCATGCTGTAGATGTCAGTAGTTCATTTCTTTCTACCGCGTAGTAGTATTCCATAGCATGCATTCACCCATTCACCAGCTGGAGGACATGTGGGTTATTTCCAGTTTGTGGCAATCATAAATAAAGCTACTATAAACTCCATGTGAACGTGAGTTTTCATTCCTCTTGGTAAATATCTAGCAGTAGGATTGTTGGGTCATATGATAAATGCATGTCTAACTTCTGAAAAAACCAGAGTGCCTGTGCCATTTTGCATTTCCATGAGCAATGCCAAGCCCTTGCTATTGCCAAGTTTTGGTGTGTGTGTGTGTGTGTGTGTGTGTGTGTGTGTGTGTGTGTGTGTTACCTCATTCTGGTTTTAAGTTGCATTTCTCCAATGACTGCTGATGTTAAACACATTTGTATGTGCTTATTTCCCATTCATATGTCTTCTTTGGTGAAGTGTGTTCAAATCTTTGCCTTTATTTCATTGGGTTGTTTGTCTTATTACTGGGTTTGGAGATTTTGTATATTCCAGATATACACAGATCAGAACTTTATCAGATCTGTTTTGCATTTTCTCCTGGCTTGCGGCTTGCATTTTCATTTTAGTAATGGTGACTTTTGAGGAAAAGTTTTCCATTTTGATGAAGTCCAACTTATCCTGTTTTTCTTTTAGGATCATGGTGTTGTCGTAGCTAAGAAATCTTTACCTGACCAAGGACACGAAGATTTTCTCCTGTTTCCTTCTGATGCTTTTGTAGTCTTAGATTATACATGAAGATCTATGAGCCACGTGTAATTTTTTATATTGTATGAGGTATGTGTTGAGGATTTTTGTTTCTTTTGCATAGAGATGTCCAGTTGTTCCAACCTTACTTGTTTTTTTTTTTTTTTGATGTGTTTATGACTTTAAACAAACCTTTTCCGTTTCTGTTTGCTAGATTGTATTGAGGCCAGATTGTTCAGCAATGAAATTCTTTTATGTACATAGTGCTCCTTCACTCATATTCCCCAAAGCTTTACTTTTTAATAGTTTCTCATAGTGTTAAACAGAGTTTACACTTTTTGTAATCTCCAATTTTGATCTGCTATTTTGACTGGATAGGCCTCAGAACTTACTGATATTTTTTATTTGTATCAGATTCATCTTATATATTTACATTTTTATGTGACTTCTTGTGGATGACATTCCATAAATATTTGTTGAGTGAATAAGCCATAGAAAAACCCATAGAAAAATATTCTTGCTTTTTTATTTCATGGTCATATTCTATTTCTCTCACGCAGTTTAGCTACAATTTTCAGTTATAAGGAATTAAAACTACAAACAGTTTTGCAAAGTGTTTTATATTTCTCATATATAACTCCTTGAGTGAATTTTTACTATTAGGATTTGTTGCTATTGCCAAGAAGTGAGAACACAATTAGTGCCTTAGGACAATTGTCGGTATCAGTTTGCAGAAGTTGTGCTGTGGATGGGGTAGGAATCAGCAATTGTTAGCATTTTCTTCTACCAAGAAAAGAAGAAATCATTAGTTACTTTTTGAAATGGAAAGCTTCTTATGGTATTTGAACTTTAATAATTAAAAAAAAGCTGAAGTATAGTTTCTTGAGGTAGTTTCTGTGAGAAAATTTAACTACTTCTGTATATAACTCAGAAATGAAATTGAGAATGGAAGCATAACCCTCAAACTCGAGCTTATGTTCATGCCTCTCACTCGGAGTCCAAACCCTGCTGTTGTTGAGCCAAAGCCAGGGGGCTGGGAGGCCGACACCTGCCACAACGGGAAGCCTCCAGGCCTCAGGGCAGTCCAAATGCCAGCATCCAGACAACGGAAGAGAAGTTGATTTCCTGAAGTTCCTTACAAGATTTGCTTCTGATAAAAAGTTACAGATGCAGCAGAAGTTTCTCCAGGTTCTGCTTTGGGAGAACTGTGGGTGGAGGGGGCCATCTTGCTTGGGGCTCATTGTCCCGCTGTGGGACCCAAGTGGCACAGGACTTAAGGGAAGTCTGAACAAACAGAAACGTCGGGAAGGGGTGTGTTTACAAAGATAAAAGGTAAGTGGTTCTGGTCGACAGCTGAAGAGCTCTAGGCCTGCAGGTGGGCCCTGCCCGGGTCTCACGCACAGCAGAACAAGCGGACGCTAAGCCTGTGCATCGGCAGGGAGGGCTCAGCCATCTCTGTTTGAGACCAGACACTTAAGTTGCAAGTTTTTATCGGGTGCCAAAGCAGCAGAACCGCCACAGTCCTGACTTCAGGAAATGCCTGCAGACGCTGCAGACTTGCGTCAGCATCTTCCTGGTCACGCAGCCCCGCTGTGCTCCAGGTCCCACACGCATCATGCATGTGACACAGCACGGCGAGGCGGCTGCGTGTGCAGCGTTCTTCCTAGGACTCAAGTAACCTCTCACAAGGCCAGTGCCATGCTGGGCGCACCACAGGGACATCCTGCGGGAGCGGAGATGGTGATACTGATCCCTCCGTACCAGCCCCACCCTGGGCACAGGGCCTCACCGTGCACCTGCCCGGGTGTGTGCCCACGATCCTGCCCTGGAATCTGTACCTCGTCTCTCAATACCGGTCCGGGAATGACAAGGCGCTATCAGAGTTCCCTGAGTCCCTTGCTGTGAAAGGTGCCCCAGCACAGCCCCCGCCGGCCTCACAGGGCTCTGGCCACAGGGTTCAGACTCGCCCCGCACGTGCCCCCCTCCCCCCTGCCGGCGAAGAGCCAGAGGCTCCATCACCACCAGCTGGCCTGGGAGGGTGTTGTCCTGGGCCTGGCGGCAGGTTGCTGCTGGATTCCAGGCTTCCCCTGAAAACAAGTTTCAAGCCCTCCTCATCAAAAGCCGCCTCCAGGCAGTAAGGACAAAAGTGACCCGGATGAGCGGGGCTGGAAAAGGTCCGAGGAGGAGGAGCCCAGGGACCCGGCATATGAGAAGCAGGACCCCTTCCCCACGGCCACCCCTGGGGCTGAGGGTGGAGGACACTCTGAGGAGACAGCGCGGGCGGCAGGCAGGCGGAGGCCGAGAGACGCTCCCTCACGCTCCGGCTGGACTCCGCTGGCCGACTGGGCAGCCCCCACACCCCCTCATCAGGACAGGAAGCAGACAGATGCTTTCTAGGGATCCGGTCACAACTTCCGGTTGCAGCTTCAAACTCAGGTCAGCCACAGTGACATTTTAGTTTGGTTTTGAAGGCAAATCCAAAGAAAAGTTGTTTTTCTCCCCTGCTTTCACAAGTTGCGACGTATAGGGTCCTGAGGTGATTAACTGGTGTGAGGCATTCGCTCCTGAGGAAGGTGCGTCTCAGACACACATAAAGCACACCCTACTGTCCACTCTGGTTGCCACGCCCAGGCCTCCAGATTAACACCTTCTTTCTGCAAAATCACAGGACGCCTAGGAAACCCTGTAGTCACCAACACGGCTGTTCGTCCTTTCAGCAGACCTTCCCTCAAAATGTTCGAAAAGCGGACATTCCCCTAACTTCCCAGAAGACTTCCAGCAACTTCTCAGTCTTTGTTGGTATACAAAATTGCACGTGGTTAAAAAAAAACAAAACAGAACCTCAAAGGGATTTCAAAGCCTTGAGCAGAATATGAGCATCAAGTTGGATTATATCCTGGATTCTGATTTTTGAGCCGAACAGTTGGTTGAAAGCAGGGGAAATGAGCAACAGGGATTATGTGCTTCCAAAGTGCCTCGTGGAAACTGAATTCTAGTACGTCAAACCTGTCACTCCGCGTTAGAGCTGCTGACTTGGGCTTTGAAGGTAGGCACTGTGCACCCTTCTGCTGAGAGCCCGCTTCTCCCACTGAAATGCAGTGAGCTCTGAGAGCCAGCTCTTGCCCTGACCTGCACCTCTGGGTCGGCTGTTTCTTCCTCGGGAATTTGCTACTTCACTCGTGCATGCGACAGGGGTTGCACCACCGCCAGCACCCTGACCAGCCACGTCCTCTGCTGCTAACCTTCCCCGCTGCCGCGCTCCCACCTAGGCCTGGCCTCCCCCAGCCCCTGCTCCATGCATAGTCGGCCTGCCTGCCCGGGGCTCTTCTCTCCTTTCCCCACACACTGCTCTCTAGCTGACCCCGTGCACTTCAGATGTGCCCCATCCTCTACCATGGAGTCTTTCCCGGGAAGAACTTCCATTCGACGTCCCCAGACTCAGGAATCTGGATAGAGCGGTGACCCGAGTCTGGCAGCGTTAGCAGAGACCCAACAGAGAGAACAGCTCTTAGCTGAGGGAGAAGGTGGGACCCCAGACCCCGGCACAGTGCTTTGCACATGACGCTGGATAGGAGCTGCTGTGGAGGGAAGGGGTCATGCCCGCATGGGCCGGTCCTGGCTGGTCCTCTTTTAAGGTCTGCGGTGGTGACCCCAGGAGGTGGGCAGGAAACTCCTACCTGGTAACTGCCCGACCTCGAGGGAGCACACTGTTGATGGATACAGGAGTGGGCTCTTGGCTGCTTTCGGTGTCTACACTCAGGATGCTCACCTCATCCTGAGATTCATACTCAGCTGCTCCTGGGTCATGAGGGCGCCCCTTGTGGCCCACACAGCCTTGAGATGCTAAGCCCCCCCAAGGACAGGAGTTGCCCTGACTCACCTGAAGTCCTGCCAGGGCCCGGGAGAGAGCAGGCGTGGCCGGACCCTTGCGAGCGTCCACCAGAATGACCAGCCCCAGCTCCCGCACCTCCTTCCTGGAGAGAGAAAGACCGTGTTAACCATTGCAGGTGAAATCTCTTCCAAAATGAGCTTCTTCATCTCTCAGGAAGATAACATCCTTGCCTAGATGCCCCTGGCTCTACAAGTTCAAGATTCTTGACACATGTCTATACTTTCGGAGGAATCAAGCTGCTTGCTGGGTGGAGAAAGGGCAGTGGAGCCCATTGTGGTGGGTCAGTCCTGTCCGATAGCCTCTCCAGGCAAGTGGAGCTGGCCGCATGTTTGCATCTCCTGGAGTTGCTTTCTCTCCCCACCACCCTCCCCCAGAGCTTTGATTGTTTGTTCAGGCTTTAATACGACATGGAATTCACTCTGATGGTGTGAACAAGGATCAGGCTGTTCTCAAGACCAGTCATTTGGCTCATCACACTTTCAGAGCTAAAGTGGGACAGCAGAACATCCTCTAAAGCTGAAAATACTGCCAGGTGCTTTTCACAACCCCACTTAAAAGCTCTGGGGTGCCTGGGAGGCTCAGTTGGTTGAGTGTCTGACTATTGACTTTGGTTAGGTCATTATCCCAAGGTTGTGGGATTGAGCCCCACATCGGGCTCAATGCTGAGCATGGAGCTTAAGATTCCCTCTGCCTCCCTTCTCACCCTGCTCGTACACTTTTTCTCTAAAACCAAACAAAAACAAAAAAGGGGACACCTGGGTGGCTCAGTTGGTTAAGTGTTGACTGCAACTCAGGTCATGATCTCCTGGTTTGTGGGTTCGAGCCCCATGTCGGGCTCTGTGCTGACAGCTCAGAGCCTGGGGCCTGCTTCAGATTCTTGTCTCTCTCTCTCTCTCTGCCCCTCTCCCACTTGTGCTCTGTCTCTCTCAAAAATAAACATTAAATTTTTTTTAAGTTTAAAAAAAGGCTCTTTCCCCACTGTGATGATGGTAAGCTTTAGTTATTTTTTTTTAAGTTTATTTATTTATTTTGAGGGGGATGGGCAGAGAGAGAGGGAGAGAGAGAATCCCAAGCAGGCTCCATGCTGTCAGCACAGAGCCCGACACGGGGCTTGATCTCACAAGCCATGAGATCATGACCTGAGCTGAAATCAAGAGTTGGATGCTTAACTGACTGAGCCACCCAGGCACCCCTAAACTTTAGATCTAAATAGGACAAAACAATAGGCTAGGGTGAGGCGATGTATCTATTCCCAAGGTTTCTGTTCCTTGGCAAGCTTCTCCAGCCCCACCTTCCAGGATCACTAATATTCTACCTCAGCCGTATGTGTGGGTGCTGGTCTGAGACAGCATGCTCACTCCGGCCCGCTCACACAAAGCTGGTTGAACTGCACATCACAGCAAAGCCATGTCCTGGTCAAAAGGGCGAGTGTGCCCCACAGTCAGGGTGTGTTCAATTTCGGCGTGGCTGCTAAAGAATACTTCTGAAGGGGGTGCTTCCCGGGGAAGCGAGTGTACTGAGGCCAGAGTAGAGAGTGGTGTTCCGGAATCAAAGCCGGATTCAGGAAAGACAAGCTGGGAGAACACCCCCATCTCGGCGCCCCCCCTCAGCCTGCCAGCTTAGTGCCCAGGCCTCCTCTGCTGCAGAAACCACGCTGCCTCCTGGGTGGCTGGAGCACTGGAGTCTACGTCTCCGGGAGCGGTCCCGGCAGTGCTGTCAGGAGCCGGGCGTGACGCCCACCTCCACTTCCGGTGTCCCTCCTGGTCCCCAGTGGCCTCCCTCTTCTGACACCCCCACCCCGCTCTCTCTTCATCCCTGAAGTCTCCCGTGGTGCCTGCATCTGCGTCTCAGAGTCTGCTTCTGGCCTCAGAGGCGGGACCAGGTCTTGCCGCCGCCACACAGGCTTGCTCAGCGTGGGAACTTACCCCTGCAGGCTCCAGACCACACGTTCTCCTCCACCCATCTCATCCACTTGGCGGCTTTGCTGAAGGGGAGGACGCTTGAGGGGACAAGCCAGCCCTTCCCTGGGGGCTGCCTCCTGGGTTCGAGGACTGCTGGGTCCTCCACTGGCTGGGAGGGACCCACTGACTCGTTCCCGTGTAAACACCAGTTCGGGATTAGAAGGGGGGGGGGAATGCCCCCAGACCACCCAGCGTGAACCCCCACACAAAACTTGCTTCTCTCTCTGTCTGCCTCCTGTGGTAGATGGAGCTGGCTGGCTTAACTGCTCTGCCCCCTGCCTCACGCTCATGCACAGGCAGCCTGCAGCCGCCCCCAGTCTGGCTCCCCTGGGGCCCCTGGCAATGTGCGGACCTGCCCTAGACACCCTGGGTCTGCATTTCTGCGGACTGCGTTCCTGCGCCACCCTGACCTCTCCATCTGCAGCACGCTGGGTAAGTGTGGCCTTCATGCCAGGGGCACAGGCTGCCCACATGGAGTCTTCAGTCCCCACTCCTGCCTCCTGCTCAGAAAGTGACCAGCTGCTCTGGGGCTTTGTGTATGTTCTTCCTTCTGCTCAGAATGTCCTTCCCTTCTTGTCTGCAGACACTCGCCATGCTCAAGGACACAGACATGTCGGGAAGTCCCCACCCCTGGCTGAGGCTGCAGCTCCCTCCCAGCACTGTGGGCTTGTCTTATGTCGGGAGACACGACAGTTTGGGTTCGTTCACATGTGTGTCTCCTAGAGGGTAAGACCCATATCCTGTCCTCTTTTGTATTCCCAAGTAAGTGGTAGATGGATGGACGGATGGATGGATTCCTCCATTGCACAGGACATTAGATGGATGATAGCCAAGATCCACTCTAATTTTAAGATTCTGTGTATCTAAGAGTTTGATGGAAGTCTATCCACAAGGCACGCTCACCCTATAACTCAGCTGCAGTAACAGTTGACCACACACTGCTGGACACTCTTCCTAGTAATGAGTGCTGACACCTCGGGTACTTCATTCTGACCGCCGAAGGCTCGTGTCATATCCCACAAGGTGGATTTCAGCTCCTCAAGGTGCAACAGGCAACCAGGATGCTAACCAAGTTACAATGCTTGTGGAGAAATAATCAGCCAAGCCATGAGGCTCCAGCCTGAATTACCCTAAGTGCTTTAGCTAATTTAGGTTTTCCTTGACATAGGCTTTCCCCCGGAGCTTCACGAGCTGGTGAACATATCTGCTCTGGGAGGGGAGTGGGGTCATCTGAATTTTCTGTGGAAAAGTCACAGGGCTGCAGAACCAAGGTCAAGTCTTGGCCCTGCCAATCCCTACTGGTACCCTGGCCCCTATTGGTGTTTCATTATAGAAGGGAGAGAACAGCACTCGGCCTTACAGGTAAACCAGGCTGAGCATACAGAATGGTACACACCCCAAAAAGTACAGGAGGCTTTCGTCCTTGTCAATCAGGATTGCTCTCCAGTGTGGCCCCAAGTCAATTCTTGACCCTCCCTTAAAAGAAAGCTTTTGGCAAATACAAAATGCCATTAACTTAGAGTTTTGGTGTTTACCTGAGGTTCACTAAGTATAAGCTAATGTGAGGGTGAATCTGTATTTTTTTTTTTCCAGGGTATTTTTTTGTAGTTTGAAATCTGTGCTGAAAGATAAGTTTGAAATCCCAGGCTCATCCGAGGGCGGTAAAACCAATGCTCTCAGATAACGGGGAACCTTGCTCTGGGAAAGGGGGGTCAGGGAGCGCACTTTCTTTTCCTGCCTAATTGTTCCCACACTGATTCTACCTATGCTATTTCAGAAGAAATTTCAATATAAAGTTGAGGCAGCACAAAGAGCAAAGATCACATGTGATGAGGCTTCATGCAACATGTTCCCCACATGAGCTCACATCATGTGATATGCATTCTGTCACTGGCACTTAGTGAGACTGCATCGTGGGATGGGTCACGAAAATGATGCTCTGGACTCTACGTACTTTACACAGATGATTTCTAATCCCTCTGTGCACCTTTGCGACAACTAGTACCATCCCCGGTTATGCGGAAGAAACAGGCTTATGGAGTTGCACCATCCACCCTAGCCAGTGAGGGCACAGCTGGGATTTGGAGCCGGGCTGTCTGACCTTAGAACCAAGCTCGAGGGCTGGGCAATGCCGCCTCCTCCACAGGCTGCCTCCACCCAGCACCTAGGGGACTCTTGGTCTGGGCGCCATAAGGGCCATCCAAAGCATGCCTGCATCTGATGGGGTCAAGTACTACAAAAGAACACGCTTCAGCCACCCTTGACTCCCGCTCTCCTGTCTCTGTCCTTGGTCCGTAAGAGATCTGAAGCCACGCTCCAGAGAAAGTCACCTATGCAGACCTGTTCCACACGTTGTTGTCACGCAGGATCCAGGAGGTGTGGTTTCCCAGAATTTTGTGCCAGGGAGGTCATGTCTGTCTCGAGGAGCTTGTACTTGCTTCCTGGCATGTGGCATTGCCAAGCTGAACATGAGGCTCAGTTAGAATGCATCGGTCCTTCCTGCTTTTGGGAACCAGGTACTGCTCATTGGTATGATTTCTTCACCTACTTATTCTAAATATTCTGTTTATATCAGTTCAGGTCTTTATCCCAAATGACATGGAGTGTAAAACATAATGCTTAGAGCAAGTACTGAACACTGCAGAGCAACACAGAATTCAGGGCTCGAGTGTGTGTCAGAGCCTTGATTCAGTGGGGAGAGGTCAGGGTGAGCAGGAGGAGAGGAACACATGAGGGACAGCCGAGGACCTGGAAAAGAGGGGTGGGGGGACGGGAGGTGGGGCCAGTTGGCAGGAGCCCGAAGGGCAGGTGGGAGCTTGCTGCCCATGCCACGAGGGGCCCTTGAGATTGCAGACAGAGACCCTTGCATCAAGACACAAGCTTGCACTGCATTACCCCAAAGGTCTGAAAGGGGGGGAACCTGCCTCAGTCCCACCTGGGGATGCCGTGGAGGTACCGCAACAGGCGGGTCAGCTCGGCGCTGGAGCTGTGTCTGCTGGACCAGAGCGGGCTTGTTGTGCAGACCTGTACCACTGCTCTCCCTTGGTGGTCCCGGGTCCCTGCAGAGACAGAGGGCATCGTGAAAGGGGGAAGCTCCACTGGGGACACGCATGGCTTCAAGCTTGGGAAATACCACGCTAGAGCCTGCACACTGCTGATGTATTGGCTTAGATGTGAGATCTGCCAGGAGAGGAGGTCACCTGCGTAGGTGGCAGCCATGCTCACCTAAAAGGGAGGTGGGCATTGCTAAAGGCTGCATGTTTGTGTTCCCCCAAATCCTTATGGTGAAACCTAACCCCCGTGTGGCCTTTTGGAGTTGCTTACATTTTGAGAGTGGAGTCCCATGAATGGAATTTATGCCTCAAAAAAAGACCCCAGAGAGCTCCCTTGCCCTTTCCACGATGTGAGGACACAGTGAAAAAGGTGTTGAGTATGAACCAGGAAGAGGGGGCCTCACTAGAACCTAACTGTGCTGGAATGTTGGACTATCAGCTTCCAGAATAGAGAAATAGAGGTCTGTTGTCTACAAGGTATCCAGTCTGTGGTGTTTTGTTATAGCTGCCCAAACAGAGTCAGGTGGCCATGCTTACCTGGGAGGACAACGACTCCGGACTGCAGGAGCTCCTGGCTGACCTCCAGCACATTCCTGGGTACCTGGTTGGGCAGGTCTCCTGTGCTGGGCGGCTGTCCTTCTCCCTCTGGGCACAACGGCTCAACAAGCACATCTGAAATCCAGCCAGGAGCACGAGCCCGGAAAGCGTTGCTGTTGGTGTTAACACTGGCTGGACAACAGAAAGACACCCAAAGATGAATTGTTTCTCCGGTTTGAAGGCAGCTGCTCAACTTGCCACAAACACAAGGAGAGAGTCATGTGTGAAAGTAGTGGGTCTAATGGGAACTTGTTCCATTTTTGGTGGGAAACGTCAGCATGTCATACCTTACAGGACAGGTGCATTCTAGAAAAGTAGGGCACGAATAAATATGTAAAAACTGATTACTCTAGTTGTATCAAGAGTGCTCAGTACCTAAACACACTTCAGGGGAATTTTTTTTAGGTTTATTTATGTATTTTGAGAGAGAGAGAGAGAGAGAGAGAGAGAGAGAAAGAGAGAGAATCCAAAGCAGGTTCTGCACTGTCAGTGCAGAGTCCAATGTGGAGCCTGAACTCACAAACCATAAGAACATGACCTGAGCTGAAATCGAGGCCTGGATGCTTAACCAACTGAGCCACACAGGCACTCCAGGGAGAAAATTGTTATATTGAATAATGTCATCCTACTTTATTTTCTCATACAGATTTCCCAAAGAGTATCATCAAAATATATCCACAGAGGGTGACAGCACCCTGAGGGCAGGCATCATCATAGTTGGGGGTGCCTCCCCCTCCTGCATCACCCCAGAGAGGGGGGAACCTGGCTCTCCTGTATCACCCTAGAGGGAAGGGCTCATGTTCGTACATCAGTCTGGAGGAGATGGCAGTGGCCATGGCTTTTGGGCTTGCTCCTCAGCCCTGTTTCCACACCTCACTTCATAGGAGATGAGCCATAACACAGACAAAGAGATTCAACACCCCAGCCTTGCAATCCTCCAGGGTCTGTGTTGCCCCAGTGGGGGAAGGATGGTCTCGGCCAGAGCTGGTTGGCACCTAAGACCCTGTGGGGCACCCTGAACCAATCGAGGCTTTGCTTTCCTGTCCCTCAGCTTCTTCCGTAACTTATTTCAGTGCTAGTGTCTCACAACTCTGTGAAGAGTTTTCTCATTATAGTTGGACCAGAAAAGTCTACAGCATTCTCTCCCTTTCCCTCTATATATTTAAAACAACTTTATTGAGGGGCGCCTGGGTGGCTCAGTCAGTTAAGCGTCCGAATTCAGCTCAGGTCATGATCTAGCAGTCTGTGAGTTCAGGCCCTGCGTCAGGCTCTGTGCTGACAGCTCAGAGCCTGGAACTTGCCTTGGATTCTGTGTCTTCCTCTCTCTCTGCCCCTCCCCCACTCACGCTCTGTCTCTGAAAAATGAATAAACCTTAAAAAAATTAAAAAAAATAAAACAACTTTATTGAGCTATATTTTACATATAATAAAACTCACTCTTTTCAAGTATATAATTAAGATTTTTAGCAATTTTACCAAGCGGTGCAACCATCACCACAGGTCGGTTTTAGAACATTTCCATCCCTCCAGAAAGACCCCTCGTGCCCATGTATTGGGAATCCCTACTCCCACTCCTCACAGCCACCTGTCTACAGTCCTGACCATTTGTACACATGGAATGAGACACTGCAGGGTGTCTTGTGTCTATCTTCTTTCACTCAGCACAACTACTTTTGCTGATGTCGCCTGTGTCACCCCTTCCATGGGTCTCATCCCATTGTGTGGTGGACCACATTTTGTCTGTCCCTTTACCAGTTGATTGATTACAGTATCCTTGAGACTGAATTTTTTCATGTATGTCCAAATATTTTCTAGAATACATCGCTACTTGTAAAATCTTTGGGTGCCCAAGTGTTTTAATGTTTTAATTCTGCACCCAGCCCAAGCTCTCTCACATGGATGGGGAAGCAGATAACACCTTCATGTGGCACTTTTCTTACTAGACAGCTTCCTAGTTGAGTAGGTCATTCATGTGGGCTTTTCTTGAATTCAGCTTGCAGACTGTGGGAGAGTGAGAGGAGGGGTCTGAGGTCCTGGGGCTACAATATTAAAATGGCCAGGAATAAAAGCAGTACCCTTATGTGGCTAATCAAGAAATAGCTCCCCCCACCTCACCTCACAAGAAATAGCTGCTCAGTTACCACTGGTTGAAGAGGAGAACCAGATAGAACAGGAGGAGCAGCTGGAACAGAGGAGGAGCAGCTAGGACAGGAGGAGTAGCTGGAACAGAGGAGGAGCAGCTAGGACAGGAGGAGTAGCTGGAACAGAGGAGGAGCAGCTAGGACAGGAGGAGTACCTGGAACAGAGGAGGAGCAGCTAGGACAGGAGGAGTACCTGCAACAGAGGAGGAGCAGCTAGGACAGGAGGAGTAGCTGGAACAGAGGAGGAGCAGCTAGGACAGGAGGAGTACCTGGAACAGAGGAGAACCAGATAGAAGAGGAGAAGCAGCTGGAACTGAGGAAGAAACTGCTTGCACTGTGGAAGAATGAGTGTTCTGTCACTTGTTCAATTTACGTGTTAGCAGGCGGTTCTAGCTGAGGCATTTTCCTGTGTTGATGAAGACATGAGGCCTAGGACCACACCACCAACTGTGCATTCCAGGGACAAATGTGTGTCCAGGCAGCAAGGATGGAGGGGAACGGCTAGATCAACGAGCCACTGGCTGCTTGCTGGGTGACCAATTGTTGAGGCTCCTCTGCCTGGACCTCTGGTGTCACAGCCCAGTGCTTCCTGGGTGTAAGCAGCATCCTCTTACCACAGGGTCTTTCTTCTTCCTTCCCTGCACCATCAGCAAGAGGAGACAGGAGGAGGAAGAGGGGAAGAGTGCTCTCCCAGGAAGTGAACGCCCGACTTCAGGCGAGGGAGACAAGACTTCTCTCCCCACCAGCCCTCAGTGCCAACTAGCGTATAATCTCTGGAGCTGAGGAGGCAAAGCCCCCTGGGGCCCAGGAGCAATGACCACTTGGGAGCATCATGCCTCTGATGATGAGACTCATGTTTGCAGACGTGCTACTGGACACCCAGGGAGCCAGCAGGCTAAACACGCTTCCACTCGGCAACACTGATTTGTGTGAACTAAACCCGCCACCCCCATGACCGCCAGCTATCCTGACTGCGGTCAAGCGTCTGTGCCCCATGTGCCGCTCTGTCCGAGATGCTGTGCCTGAATGTCCACAGTAGCATTTGCACAGCCAGAATTTCTGTGCGGAGGAACATTTACTTAATTACACTTTAGAGTGACTCTTGTGAGGACAGAGGCCATCCTCGCTGAGATGAGCTACAAACATGGGTTTTCACTGAGTCATCCAGCAGGTGTGTGTGCGTTTTCTGCCCTATACCAACAAGAAAAGTTAGGCCCTGGAAACAATGTCCAGGGAGTTCTTGCTTTGTTGAAATTTTAACTGAACTGCAAGGAGGTGGAATGTTCTTTAAAAAGGCTGCCCCTAAGCCAGTAGTTTCATTCTAACATCTTTTGCAGTAAGTCTGTGTGTGCTCTATGCTGTGGGAATCCTGTCAGAATTTCAGGCATGAGCAGAAACCCTCAATTCAGAGGTGACAGGCCCACCCAGAGGCATGGGCAACTCCCTCCTTGGGCCAAGTGGGCAGGCCAGGTGTTGCCCAGGTGAGGAAGCCACAGTTTCTTCACTGTGCGGGATGCCGGGGCTAACCCTGCCTTCTTCACTTCCTCCAAAGTTGTTGCTTTTGTCCTTCGCAGAACATTTCTTTGTTCGAAAAACGGGAAATAACTGACTTAAGAAATATGTTGTCATTTTTTTGGTTGTTCTTGATGCCTTGCAAACACTCCTTTAAATAATGTCTTCCCTCCAGAGCATTATGGGAGACGATTCCAGTACTTAGGGTTGTACTTCACATTTGCGGGCCTTTGAGGTGTGCGTAACTTAGGAGTTTGTACTATGAGCGTAGCACCCAACTTACCCACAGGAAAAGGGTATTAATGCAATGTGACAGGGTGAGCAGTGACCCCAAAAGGATGTGTCTACTCCCAGGACCTGTGAACGTCACCTTACTTGGAAAAGGTCTTTGTAGATATGAATAACTGAAGTGCTGGGTGGGCCCTGAATCCAAAGATAGGTGTCTTTTTAAGAGAAAGGAGGAGGTTTGAGGCACAGAGACATCGGGAGAAGATGGAGGGGTGGGGGGAGCCCCCTATAGCTGGAAGGACCCTCCCCTAGAGCCTCTGGAGGGAGCACAGCCACGCCAATATCTTGATGTCAGACTTCTGGCCCCAGAACTGACAGGATAAATGTCCTCAGCCCCACTGTCTGTGTTACTTCCTTGTAGCAGCCACAGGGACGGGGCACACACAAACATTGTTTTCAACAGTCGATATGGATGTGGACACAGGCTTCTCCTGTGTCACTGACCAGAGAAAAGTTACAGCATGGAGTGGGAGAAGGGAGGAGGGGAAGGGGTGGGGGTGGGATGTGGAAGGTGGGTTAGGGAGGAGCAGGAAGGGTCAGGATTGGGGCCGTTACCTGGACTCTCCCCTGTGGTGCAGGAGGGGCCGCTGGAGCCTGCGCTTCTGGTCCCCTCAGCTTGTCCTCCTAAAAGACCTCCAGGCCTGGTGCTGAGTGAGTGGTGGGAGGACCGCTGGGCCTCACCTCGGGAGCTCCTGAAGGACCTGTCACAGGACCGAGACCGCCTGGGAAGGGTGCTCCTAGCGGCTCCTGGATGGCTTTCCTGACTTGAGATCTCCCCGTGGTCTCCCCAGAGGCTGGGGGTTTCCTTCTGGGTTCGGCTGGCTGCTGCCCCAGCCCCTATGGTCTCGGAGCTGCAGGCCTCATCCCCAAGGGACTCTTCGGAACTGGAGCCCAGGGGCATGGGGTTCCGCAGGGCCTCCATATAGGACTTCCTAAACCAACGTCTGGCCTCCATGCAGGCTGGGTCCCTGGGTGACTGCCTTCTGGAGCTTGGGCTGCCCATGTCCTCACGGACAGTGAGGGCCTGGGGACCGTCTCTTTTGTCTGTGGGGTCCAGGCTCTCTCCTGGTCCTTCCCACAAGTCTGGCTCTGAGGGCCCAACCCCTACAAGGCCTCCGTCAGAGCTCCAGAACGTGCTTCTAGGGTTCTCCCACCCAGCCCTTCCTGCGGAAGGCTGGTGGATGGGCTGGTCACTGCTGGGTTGCCCACCACAGTGGGGCAGGGTGGGGGTGTCACTGGGAGGGGTACTCTCATGGGGACGAGTGCTGGCCATGACTGGTGCTGGGGCCAGAGCTTTGGAGGCACTTCTAGGTGGTGGCTGCTCAGGCCTGGGGCAGCTGCGGTGGGGCAGGGCGGTCCTGAATGTTGGGACAAAGATGGGGTCTGTGACACTGCTCCATGGGGTGCGGAAGACGGCGGAGCCTGAGGTCAGCAAGCAGTTTTGCAAGGGGACACCATTCCGCTCCCCGTTCAGCTGTTCCAGGAACTCTCCTGTGAAGACGCAGCTGTACATGGCCTCAGGGACAGTAACTTCTTCTGAGCCCCGTCCAAGCTGAGAGAGGCATTTTAAAACCAGTCTGGCTGACTGCTTCCCCACTGATGTGACCTGTAGATAGAAGTCCCCAGGCCTGAGCCTAACTCCGCGGAGGGATGCCAGCTGCACCACGACCTTCTCATGGATGCACAGTGGCCAGCCTTCATGGAAGAAGATGAGGCCTGTGTACCTGGCCTGGGATGAGAGAGGGAGGGAAGGAGGTTAGACCTTCGTGGTAGCTCCTCGTGGGAGGCTGGGGGGAGGCGGGCAATAGGACAGGAGGGAGGAAGCCACTGGAGGAGCCACCCAGGCAGTCCTACCACAGGCAGCCTGGGGGCTCTGGGCCAAGTCTCTCCTAGAAGCCGTCCCCACCTGGGGAAGGGTCTGGGCCCTCACGAGCTCACCACACCAGCCCCTGGTCTAAGCTTCACAGCATTTCTGGCTCTCCTAGGTGCCCACAAGCAGCCCCCAGAGAGCAGGGCTACTTCTGGAATCACAGGGGCAGGGGCACAGTGAGGGGGTGCCAGGACCCACAGGGACACCAACAATATCGGCTGCAATCTCCCACCGAATACGGTGGGTCCTTCTACTTATTTGAAGGAGTCCATGAAGTTTACAACACAGCTGTAGACTATGCAGGTGAGTTCCCAAGCACATCTTTGGAAAGAACTTGCTGTAGAAAAGGTTTCGATGGCAGGACGGATAAGACACAGGCAAACACAGGCAGCGTCTGGCATGGGCAAGAGAGTGTTTGGCAGTTTGGGGAACAAGGGGTGGGACCCCCAATGTATCAGTAGCTGCAGCTCACACCCTAACAGGGGAGCACACTCTTTGGTACCGGTTGTTACAATACACTTTGCTTCTCCCCACTCCAGCACTGACGTATTGCACATACATTATTACAATAATCGAGAAGATGAAAAAGAAGTGATCTCATTCTGATATATCTTGAGGTTTTTTACTTTTTTTTTTTTACCTTATCCACGCAGGACACAACTTCTCTAAACTGCAGTAACAATGTACATATAACTTAATGTTCCAGTTTGTAGTCATCCTTAGCCAACATTTCTCCATGTTCCTCTTTCGTAGTGGCCATGCTGGTGGTGACTTCCTGTCCTCTGTGGGAAATCTACAGGGCTTCTCTTATTTCCTTCCTTCCTTCCTTCCTTCCTTCCTTCCTTCCTTCCTTCCTTCCTTTCCTCCGTGGGAAATCTACAGGACTTTGCTTCTTTTCTTTCTTTCCTTTTCCCTTCTCTCTCTCTTTTTAGTAGGCTTCACACCCAGTGCAAAACCCAACACAGGGCCTGAACTCACAACTCTGAGATCAACACCTGAGCTGAGATCAAGAGTCAGACATTTAACCACCTGAGCCACCCAGGTGGTTATCTGTTTCTACTATAAATAAGAAATGCAAGCAACATTTCCATGATACCATTTCTTGTTCCTTTATTTTTTAATCTTTTTAAAATGTTTATTTATTTTTGAGAGAGAGACAGACAGAGCGCAAGCAGGGGAGGAGGGGAATGAGTGTCTTTCATGATTCTTGGCAGTATGACCAATTTGCCATCAAAAGACACCTAGTCAGCAGTGATAAGTCACTTTACCAAGATTCAGTAGGACAAGGCTTTTAAAAAAATTTATTTTAATGTTTTTTATTTACTTTTGAGAGAGAGAGAGAGAGAGAGAGAGAGAGAATGAGCGGGGAAGGGGTAGAGAGAGGGAGACACAGAATCCAAAGCAGGCTCCAGGCTCTAAGCTGTCAGCACAGAGTCCGACACGGGGACCAAACTCCTGAACCATGAGATCATGACCCGAGCCAAAGTCAGACGCTTAACTGGCTGAGCCACCCAGGCTCCCCAGGACAAGGCTTTACATTGAGGAATCTTTTTCTAAACTAGTATATATACTGTGGAATATTGTTGTTTTAATTTGCACTTATGTGATAGTCAAGCCAACACTGTTTTCGATATTTGTTTTTTCTGTAAATTTTCTGTATGTCTTTTTGTTCCTTTTATGAATTGTGGCCTTGTTTTTGCCTTCTTAGTTGCTGTCAGGTTTGTAAAAAAACTGACAATTTTTTTTCTACCCACCATTAGCAAATGTTTGTGTTATGTGTCTATTAGGCACTCATATTTGTCCCAGTTTACTTGCTTTATAGTTATGTTTCTTTCCTCCTATAGAAGCTTAAATTTTATACAAGTTGAATTTCTTGACTTTTTTGTGGTATCTTTTGTCACTTTAAAACTTAGAGTTTGATGTCTTACTGAAGGTTGCCTTTCGCATTTATGTTAGTTTTCCTAAGAGTTGAGGTTTACAAAATACCTAATGTTTTCATATACCTGGAGTTGGAAATTGTACCTTAAATACACTGGTATATTCTTTTTTTAGATTTTTAAAAAAACGTTTAGTTATTTTTGAAAGAGAAAGCTTGAGCAGGGGAGGGGCAGAGAGAAAGGGAACCTGAGCTGGCAGCACTGAGCCAGTTGTGGGGCTCAAACCCACAAACCGTGAGATCATGACCTAAGCTGGATGCTTGACCAACTGAGCCACTCAGGCTCCCCACACACTGGTGTATTCCTAAGAGTGAAGGCCTCATTAAGCAGGTCCTTGCCGTGTACTCACACTGGGTCGCCAGAAGGGGGAGGCACTGTCCAACCTCCAGGAGCCACGGCCTGGGAGGAAGGTAGCTAGTAATTACTGAGCACCTTCCAGGTACCCTCACACCTGTGGCCCCATTTAATTAAAAATTAAGATTTTTCAGGGGCGCCTGGGTGGCTCAGTCGGTTAAGCGTCCGACTTCAGCCAGGTCACGATCTCGCGGTCTGTGAGTTCGAGCCCCGCGTCAGGCTCTGGGCTGATGGCTCGGAGCCTGGAGCCTGTTTCCGATTCTGTGTCTCCCTCTCTCTCTGCCCCTCCCCCGTTCATGCTCTGTCTCTCTCTGTCCCAAAAATAAATAAAAAAAAATAAAATAAAAATAAAAATAAAAATTAAGATTTTTCAGGGGCGCCTGGGTGGCTCAGTCGGTTGAGCATCCGACTTCAGCTCAGGTCATGATCTCATGGTTTGTGAGTTCAAGCCCCGCGTCAGGCTCTGTACTGCCAGCTCAGGGCCTGGAGCCTGCTTTGGATTCTGTGTCTCCCTCTTTCTCTGCTCCTCCCCTGTTGGTGCTCTGTCTCTCTCTCAAAAGTGAATAAAGATTAATTATTTTTTTAAATTAAGATTTTCAGATTGGAAAAATAATACTCGTGCATTGCAGAAACTGGAGGGTTCAGAAAAAACAAAACAACAATCCCAACACCAACCCCTAGAAGTCAGAATTGTTGACATTTATGTGTGTTTCATTTCATTATTTTTTCCTGTGTATTTTTTCAAACGTTGACAGAGAGAGAGAGAGAGCGCGCGCGCGTTAGAACAAACAGGAGCCGGACAGAGAGATAGAGAGAGTGAGAGAGTGAGAATCCGAAGCAGGCTCCACGCTGCAAGCACGGAGCCCAACATGGGGCTCGAACCCATGAACCAGCTGAAACAAAGAATCGAACACTTAACTGACTGAGCCACCCAGGTGCCCCTCTTCCCGTGCATGTTTAACGGCTGAGATCACATCACAAAAATACAGCAGTGCATGGTAATTTTATCACCTAATGGTATTTCATCATCCTCTCCTGTGCTATGAGAAACTCTTCGCCCAGACCACTTCAATGCTGCATATTTATTTTCCCCCAATTTTGCTCTGACAAATTAAAATACCATGCCCATTGTTGGGCCTGGAGGCCCACCTGGGTGTCACATGCTTCTGTGGAATCTGAGGCCATGGAGCAGGTTGATGGGTGTGGCCATGGCAGGGCCCCTGGGGTGGAGCCAGTGCCCACCAATCTGGGTGGCCACAGGTGTGGCCAGTGTCCTTGCTATATGGTCAGCACCCACCTCACGCTGGACACGAAGATCCAGGACATCATCCAGCCCTGTGGTCAGCAGCAGTGAGATTCCCAAGGACCACTCTCTCCCAAGGAGAGAAGTCCAACCTGAGCTGTGGCCTAAAGGTATGCAGCTGGGGTCAGTGGTGTGAGCCCCAGGAATGAGCTTCATGACAGAAAGTTCTGGAAGCAGAGGGTCCAAGGCCGACCATCACTGGTAGGTGACCCCTTCCCGGGGGGCCTGAGCAGACTCAAGGTGGGCAGTATGGGAGGACTGTGCAGCCCTCACACCCCAGCCCTGTCACTCCCCCTCCTGGCATGAAAACAGCTCCACTGCCCAGACCCCAAAGGGCACTGCCAGGGAGAAACCGCCGAGGCTGGGGAGAAGCTGGCCCCTCTCCTCCTCTGCTCTTTCATGCCACTGCAGGCTGAGGGCAGATGTGAAACAGCAGCCCTGGCAGATGTGCTTCCCTCTGTCAGGTGGCTGGGCAGGGGATAAAATGTGCCAAGCATGTGTTGCTGGCATCTTCTGTCTCTGCAGTGGGATGTAGTAGCTGTGGAATGGCCTTGAGCAGCTGTGATAGCAGTAGTCATCTTTAACCAACACTGAGTGAAGGCCAACAACACGCTAAGCTCTTTGCATCCATGATGGCATTGAACCCTTACTCCATGAGAAGATATGCTGGTTGGGACTCATCAGCTGCAGGTGATAAGATGCCTGCTGACTCTTGGCTAAATGATGGAGAGGAGGAATTCTCTCACTGCAGAGTGTGAAGGACAAAAGCCCCATGGTTGGAGCAGAGGCTCACAGACACCGAGAACTGGGTGCTTTCTCTTTCACAGCCTTCCATGTACATGTGTTTCATTCTGATGCTGGTTACTGCATGGTCCTGGGATGACTTCCCCAGCCTAGTGGTCATACGCTTATACCCAATGTCTCAAGCAGGGAAAAGTAGTTTCCTGTGTCTTGTCTTTCCTACGGGAGTACGTTCTCATAAATATTCCTGCCCCCAGCAGACTTCTCTTTATCTATCATAGGCCATAAAGGAGCCAGTGATTTCCCCCAGTTACAAGGAAGGCTTGGAAAGTGGATGTCTCTGTAGTGGGAGGCAGCAAAAGACAAGGGTTGGGAATGACCACAAGCTAGACAGTCAAGTGTCTGCTCAGGCGGGTACTGTTACTACCTTGTTTATAGATGAACAGAATCAAAGACCAGAGAGATGAAAAGATGGCTTGCCTAGGTCTTTACAGAGTTTGCAGTGGCAGAACCCACATCATTCCTCTCACAGAGCCTGCGATCCTAACCCCTGTCCAGTACCACTTGGCAGGGACACCCAGGCAGCCGTCCACAATTCAGGCTGATAAATGGTGAGCACCAAGTGCTGTGACGACACAGAGGACAGAGAATCTTCTTGGGCACGGCCATGGGGAGTGAGCCGGAGAGGAGAGCTGTGGTTGCACTGGCCTTTGAAAGGTAAGTAGAACTTCCACCAGGTGCAGGGGAAATGGCACGAGGGGGGCAGGCCCCAGGATGAATGAAAGTGGGTGATGGGACAGTGCATGCTGGGTGGATTAATCAAGACTCTTTGGGTTGTCAGATGAATTTGTCTTGTGTCACTGGGAAGCCTGGAGGAGAGGGGCTTCAGACCTAGTCCAAGTAGGGGGCTTAAACATGTCACTGGGGCTGTTTCTCTCCCTTGCCCCACTTGGCTTCACTGTGCAGACAGGCTGGGTCAAGATGCAAATCCTCCTGATACATAAACCCAGTGGAAAGAGGGCATCTTGTCTTCAATATCTTTATTCAAGTTCCAGGGAAGACTCCGACTGGGCGTCTCAGTCCTTCCAAGCTGCTCCAACAAAAATACTATAGATTGGGTAGCTTATAAACACAGAAATTTCTTTCTCACTATCCTGTAGCCTGGAAAGTCCAGGATCAAGGTATTGGCATTTTTGTTGTCTGGTCAGGACCAGCTGCCTGGTTCACAGATGACCAACTTTTTGCTGTGTCCTCACACATGTCAGAAGGGGCAAGGGCGTGCTCTCTAGGACCTCCTTTATAATGGCATGGATGGGATTGACCAAATCGCTTCTGAAAGGTCCCACTTCTTAATTCCATCACATATGGAAAACATACAAATTTTGTGGGGGAAACAAACATTCAGTCTATAGCAGTAGGTCATGTGCCAATCCCTGAAGGTGGTGTCTGAAGGTGGGCTAAAGGGTGAACACAGAGAGCCACAGCCTTTCCAGAATAGTGGAGCATCATGGCAGCGTGGTGGAGAGGTACCTCCTAAATGATAAGGCAGAGATGCTGAGCATACAACATATATCCATTCGTACATCTGCGATCTGTGGTAGATGCCTTCAACTTCGGTACTTTAATTTCCTCATCTGAAAAACTGACTAATTTCTCCACCACCATTTGTTGAAAAAACTGTCCTTACCCTCTGAATGGCCTTGGCATCCTTGTCAAACATCATTTGACCATATACGTGATGATTTATTTCTGGGCTCTCTACTCTGTTCCATTGGTCTTTATGTTTGTCTTATGGCAGTGCCACATTATTTTAATTACTGTAGCTTTGTAATGAGTTTTAAAAATCAGGAAATGTGAGTCTTCCAACTTTGTTCTTCTTCAAAATTCTTTTGGCTACTTGGGACTCCCTTGAGATTCCACAGGAATTTTAGGATGGATATTTCTATTACTGCAAAAAACATTGGTGTGATTTTGATAGAGACCACACTGACTCTGCAGATCACTTTGGGTAATACTGCCATCTTCACAGTATTAAATCTTCCAGTCCGTGAACATGGATGTCTTTCCATATCTTAGGTCTTCTTTTCTTTCTCAAGCAACGTTTTGTAGTTTTCAATATGCAAGTCTTTCACCTCTTTAAGTTTATTACTACATATTTTATTCCTTTGGAAGCTATTATAAATCTTCTTTTAGTTTACCTTTTTTTAGTTTACTTTTCAGATTGTTCATCATTAGTATGTAGAAACACACTGAATTGTGCGTACTTTTGTATCCTGCAACTTTGCAGAAGTTGTTTATTAGTTCCAACAATTTTTGTGTGTGGAATCTTTAGGGTTTTCTACATATAAGATCACATCATTTGTGAACAGAGATACTTTTACTTCTTCCTTTCTGAATTGGATGTCTTTAATTTCTTTTTCTTGCCTGATTGCTCTGGCTAGAACTTCTAGGAAGTGGGCATCCTTGTCTTACTCCTGATCTAAGAGGAAACCCTTTTAGTCTTTCACCACTGAGTATGAATTAGCTGTGGGTTTTTCCATACATGGCCTTTCTTTTGTTGAGGCAGTTTCTTTCCATTCTTAGTTTAAGTGGTTTTATCATGAAACAATGTTGAATTTTGTCAAAATGGTTTTTTTTTGTAATAACTGAAATGATGAGAAGAAGTTTCTTCAGGTTGAACTTGTGGGGGATTTGACTATAATTTCACAATAATGCATATGCCATGAATAAGGAAATTATGGCAATATTATTCCAAAGTAGAATGTAGATCAAAGGTTTGAAAAGGAAACAAGGAACACCATTCTTCTTGGCCCCAACACAGTCCATAATTCTGAGATTCTCCTTGGGCAAATCTACGAAGGTTTTGATTATAAATCTTTTGCAGCCAAATTAGATAGATGTTATAAATCTTCTAGTCATGTTCTGAATAGATCCAGTTCCAGGTTGCAAGGAGCAATTCTTTATCTCATTTCAACGTCTTCTCTAAATGGTGTGCTCAGAACATTCACAGTGTGTCAAGAAAGAAGCATCAGAACCAAAGTTTATTATTATTATTATTCAAAAGGAAGTCAGTGGGTTTCACTGTTTATGAGCTGCAGTTCAGCTGCTATAAAAACATAAGCAGGGTCCTTTTTTTGGTATTTATTTATTTTGAGAGAGAGAGAGAGAGAGAGAGGGAGGGGCAGAGAGAATCCCAAGGAGGCTCTGCACTGTCAGTACAGAGCCAGAATGTAAGGCTCAAACTCAAGAACTGTGACATCATGACCTGAGCTGAAATCAAGAGTCAGACGCTTAACCAACTGAGCTACTCAGGCGCCCTGGGTCCTTCTTTATAAGGCTTTCAACAGCAGTCCAGGAACCCGAATTTCTCTAGATCAGTAGCAGGTTTTCAATTATAATAGATGTACCACAGCAGTTATTACAGTACTCCAAAAAGCTCAGCTTCACTCTCCAACTTGGAAAATTTAAAATAGAACAAAACTTCTATGGTCCTTTGGAAAAGCCAGAAGGAGAACTTGGTTGTAGATTAAATGCGAGAAGTGAGGCTGAGCCTCCCTGGGTCTTTGATGACTCCCCAGCCCATTGTTTCATGGAGACTATGTACTGTCCACTTGTCCTGGGCCTGAATGGACACAGAGGGATGAGCTTCCCTCTCTGTGTGTCCATGGAACCTTGTCCTCACTGTCTGCTGTCATGGCCCTGTACCCCTCAACCTACCATCAGGAACCAGAGACAGCTGAGAGTATTTGCAGACCAACTGCCTTCTCAAATGGTGAATGTGCAGTGGTCAGGCCACTAGATGGCCTTCAATATGCCCTCAGCCTTAACTCTGTGCACAGTCTGGCTGCCATATGCACCTCCATTTACCTCGGCCTTGTGGGTTTTTAAAAAAATTTTTTTAAATGTTTATTCATCTTTTTAATTTAAATGTTTTTATTTGTGTCTTCATATACTTAAAGTGTATTTCTTTTTTTTAATTAAAAAAATTTTTTTTTTTTAAATTTACATCCAAATTAGTTATCATATAGTGCAACAATGATTTCAGGAGTCGATTCCTTAATGCCCCTTACCCATTCAGCCCATCCCCCCGCCCACAACCCCTCCAGCAACCCTCTGTTTGTTCTCCATATTTAAGAGTCTTCATTTCTGAGAGAGAGACAGAGAGAGACAGAGCATGGGCAGGGGAGGGGCAGAGAGAGAGGGAAACACAGAATCTGAAGCAGGCTCCAGGCTCCAAGCTGTCAGCACAGAGCCTGATGTGGGACTCAAACCCACGAATCACGAGATCATGACCTGAGCCAAAGTTGGATGCTCAACCGCCTGAGCCATCCAGGCTCCCCAGTTTCATTGTTGATTTTAGTAATTAGGGGATATTTCTAAAATTAGGAAAGTAGAACATGCACATCTGGCCTTTTTCCGTACTCACAGGTCTACCACAGCACAGGCATGCTGACATCACCGCATGTCCCCTTGTCATGGTTTTACAAGTACATGTTAAAAAACTGATGCAAGGGGCGCCTGGGTGGCTCAGTCGGTCGAGCGTCCAACTTTGGCTCAGGTCACGATCTCATGGCTCGTGAGTTCGAGCCCTGCATCGGGCTCTGTGCTGATAGCTCGGAGCTTGGAGCCTGCTTCGGATTCTGTGTCTCCCTCTCTCTTTGCCCCTCCCCCCACACATGCGCTCTCTCTCTCTCTCTCTCTCTCTCTCTATCAAAAATAAATAAACATTCAAAAAAAAACTGATGTGAAACAAACATACACCACTTTTTGGCTTCATATTATAATTTCCTCATGTATTTTTTAAAAACTTCTTTCAAAACAATTTTAACCTGTGTATAACAGTCCATCATATTTATACACTATAATTTAACCATTCCCCTAACATTTATTTCCATTTTTTAACTATTGTAAGTAATGTCACAACATGTACTGTTATGAATAAATCTGGTCCTGTATTTTAGATCCTTTGCTGTGGTCTAAGATATCTGATTCTAACAGTGTGTGACACTATAGTGTCCACACATATTTCCACGAATATGACAAGAGTTTCAGATAGTCTATCATACTGAATTCTCCCTGCTCTGAATATTAATCTTTATATTTTTCTGCTTGTCAGTAAGCAAAAACCTGTCTTGTCGTGTACCTGGTGCCTCCCTGACCACCAAGAGGCTGGGTTTCCCCAGGGTTTCTGTGGGCAAGTAGTGCCTCTTCTGGACATTGCCTCTCCAAGGCTGACTTTTATACAGGACTTAGTAGTTTACTTATGTCTATGAGTTCTCTGCAAACAGGACGTAAGAAACAGCTTTTATTTGGCTGTTCATTGGCTTCTGAAACACAGATTTACTAGATGTTTCTGCCATCAATCTATCAGTTTCCTTTTTGCGACCTTGAGCCTGAGAAGTCAGTCCCCTCCCCTCTCTGTGTTTCACCCTAGCTCATAGACAAAAGCCTCTGCTGGTGTTTTCCGAAGTGGCCTGCACAGTGCTAGGTGACCGCTCACCACACCCCTGAGACCTGCCCCCCTCCCTGCGACTCCCATGCTGACCGCATTGTTCACAGTCCCTCTGGCTCTGGGTGATTAGGACTGGTAGCTGGTCTGTCAGAGCAGGCCATCACTATAAAAGAATGGCCATACACACTCAGAATGTTTTATTTTTGCTTTAAATATGTAAATGCACATTCCTGAACCTCCATCCCTTAGAGGTTTGTCCCTCCCAGTGCTCTCCCTCAGCCCAGGAGAGCTCTCATGGCTCCTTTATGGTCAATCCCACGTTACTAGATGATAGTTCTCTACACTAAGCTCCCTGAGGTAGATTTCTGTGTGGGTCAGTCTCTTCATGGGACTCTAACAGGCACAGAGACCCATCTTTTCTCTGCTGACTTGGGGGCTCTACTGTCTCCCCTGGGTTGGCCACAGTCATGTTGCTGTGTCTCACAGCACCTCTCACATGGAGCGAGAACATAAAGACAGTAGGCGAAGAATATGGATGGAGAACTCTTCGGGATTTCCCCCCAAATATCCCAGTCTCTCAGGTGTCTTGCTCATACCTAATGTGATGGCACCTTTTTTTAAGACTTTAGGGAGTCTCTGCTGAACATTCAACTCGTTTTCACAGAAAAAGCTATCCCTCTTTATTTCTGCACTCATATTTAATCAGTTTAGGGTTCAATTAAATTGGATTTAATTAGCTCTTCTTTTCCTACCTTAAGGTGGAAATTTAGGTAAGTGATATCAGACTTCCTCCACAAAACTACATATTAGTTTAAACTATATTATACACTAAGCATTGCTTTAGTTGCATGTAAACATTTCTGCACATTGTGTTTTCATTATGATTCAGTTCCAATAATTTTCCTTGTGATTTCTCTAAGTCATGGGTTCTTTAGAAATGTGTTATTTGATTTCCAAAAATTTGGGAGTTTCTACTTATTTGTTGTTATTTCTGATGATAGCATTGTGGTTACAAAAAAATACTTTATTTCTGCCCTTTCAAATTTATGAAATTGTATTTTTTTAGAGACCTACAGCATGTTGTCTATCTTGAAAAAATTTCATGTGCACTGGAAAGAATGTGTATTCTGCATTTGTTGGATGTAATGTTCTATAAATGTCAAATAGGTCAGTTTGTTAGGTGTTGTTCGGATCTTTTATATCCTTATTGATTTTTTTTACTGATCATTTTATCAATTTTTGACAGAAGTATATGCAAATTCCCATTTAGTGTTGCCAGTTGTTTGTCTTAATGTACTCAGAAGCTCTCTTACTAGGTACTCTGTTGATAAATGGAGGCTTTTATCACTATGAATTGTCCTGTCCCCATGTGTCTCCTGTGACTCTGTCAGAGACCTAACTTGTCTGACAGAAAGATCATCGCCTCACCTACTCATACTTAGTCGCATATCTTTTTCCATTCTTTTTCTTTCACCCTTTGTATGTGTTTATATTTTAAAGGGCATTCCTTATAACCAGCATTTAGTTGGTCTTGCCTTTTTCTCAGCCTGAGTCTGGCAATATTTGCTTTCAGTTGGATTTTTTAGTTCATTTAAGTACATTTAAAATAATTACAAATATGGTTGGATTAAATCTGTCATCTTCACATCTGTCATCTGTTCATCTATTTGCCTGTTTCTTTGTTCTTCCTTTTATCTTCTCTTCTGTGTTTTGGATTCCATTTATCTACTCTACTGATTTTTCGGTTATACCTCTTCGTGTTGCTTTCGGTAGTTGCTCTCAAGACTACAACATGCATCTTTAACTATTCAAGTAACATTTTGTTACTTTAAAACAATGTAAGAACCTAGAGTAGTACAATTCAATTTACTCCCTCCCACATTTTGTGCTTTTGTCATATATTTTAAAAAATCTTATTTAAATTCCAGTTAGTTAACGTACAGTGTAATATTAGTTTCAGGTGTACAATTTAGTGATTCAACACTCCCATACAATACCCAGGGTTCATCACAAGTGCACTCCTTCATCCCCATCACCTATTTGACTCCTCCCCTACTCCCCTCTCCTCTGGTAGCCATCAGTGTGTTCTCTATAGTTAAGAATCTGTTTCTTGGTTGGTCTCTCTTTTTTTCCTTTGCTCATTTGTTTAAATTCTGCATATGAGTGAGATCATATGGTATTTGTCTTTCTCTGACTTAGTTTGCTTAGCATTACACTGTCTAGCTCCTTCCATGTTGTTGCAAATTGTAAGATTTTATTTTTATGGCTGAGTAATATTCCAGTGTGTGTGTGTGTGTGTGTGTGTGTGTGTCTCCCACATCTTCTTTACCCATTCATCTGTCAGTGGACACTTGGGTTGCTTCTATAGTTTGGCTATTGTTAATAATGCTGCAATAAACATAGGGTGCACATATCCCTTTGAATTAATGTTTTCATATTCTTTGGGTAAACCACACAGTAGTGTGATTACTGGATCATAGGGTAGTTCCCTTTTTAACTTTTTGAGGAACCTCCATACTGTTTTCCAGAGTGGCTGCACCAGTTTGCATTCCCACCAACAGCGCATGAGGGTTTCCCTTTCTCCAAATCCTTGCCAGCACATGTTGTTTCTTGGGTTGTTGATTTTAGCCAATCTCACAGGTATGAGGTGATATCTCATTATAGTTATGATTTGCATTTCCCTGATGATCAGTGATGTTGAACATCTTTTCATGTACCTGTTAGCCATCTGTATGTCTTCTTTGAAGAAATGTCTGTTCATTAATTCTGACCATTTTTAATCAGAATATTTTTTGGTGTTGATTTATATAAATTATTTATATATTTTAGATATTAAACTCTTGTTGGATATATAATTTGTAAAATATCTTCTCCCATTAGGCTGTGTTTTACTTTTGTTGATTGTTTCATATGCTGTGCAGAAGCTTTTTATTTTGGTGTAGTCCCAATAGTTTTTTTTTTTTTTTTTTTTTTTTTTTTTTGCTTTTGTTTTCCTTGCCTCCGGAGACATATCTAAAAAAATGTTGCGGGGCGCCTGGGTGGCGCAGTCGGTTAAGCGTCCGACTTCAGCCAGGTCACGATCTCGCGGTCCGTGAGTTCGAGCCCCGCGTCAGGCTCTGGGCTGATGGCTCGGAGCCTGGAGCCTGTTTCCGATTCTGTGTCTCCCTCTCTCTCTGCCCCTCCCCCGTTCATGCTCTGTCTCTCTCTGTCCCAAAAATAAATAAAAAATGTTGAGGGGCGCCTGGGTGGCTCAGTCGGTTGAGCGTCCGACTTCAGCTCAGGTCACGATCTCACGGTCCGTGAGTTCGAGCCCCGCGTCGGGCTCTGGACTGATGGCTCAGAGCCTGGAGCCTGCTTCTGATTCTGTGTCTCCCTCTCTCTCTGCCCCTCCCCCGTTCATGCTCTGTCTCTCTCTGTCTCAAAAATAAATAAATGTTAAAAAAAAAAAAAAATTAAAAAAAAAAAAATGTTGAAAAAAAAAATTAAAAAAAAAATGTTGCTATGGCCAGTGTCAAGAGAAATTACTGCCTGTGCTCACTTATAGGACTTTTGATGGTTTCAGGTCTCACATACAGGGTCAGGGCCAGACAGCTTCACAGGCAAATTCTACCAAACATGTAAAGAAGAGTTAATACCTATTTTTCTCCAATTATTCCCAAAAATAGAAGAGGAAGGAAAACTCCCAAATTCATTCTATGAGGCCAACATTACTGATTCCAAAACCAGATAGAGATACAATAGCAAAAAAAGAGAATTAAAGGCCAATATCTCTAATGAACACAGATGCAAAACTCCTCAACAAAGTACTAGCAAACAAAATCCAACAATATGTTAAAAAAATCACTCATCATGATGTAGCAGGATTTATTCCTGGGTCGCAAGAATGGTTCAATATTCAGAAATCAATTGACATGATACGTCACATCAGTAAGAGAAAGGATAAAAACCATATGATCATTTCAGTAGATGCAGAGAAAGCATTTGACAAAGTACAACATCCATTCATGATAAAAACCCTCAACAAACTAGGTGTAGAGGGAACAGACCTCAACATCATAAAGGTCACATATGAAAAACCCATAGCTGACATCAATGGTAAAAAACTGAGAGCTTTCCCCTAAGCTCAGGAACAAGACATGGATGTCTACTCTCACCACTTTTGTTCAACATAGTACTGGGAGTCCTTGCCACAGCAAGCAGACAACAAAAGGAAATAAAAGGCATCCATGGCACAAAAACAGACACTCAGATCAATGGAACAGAATAGAGAACCCAGAAATGGACCCACAAATGTATGGCCAACGAATCTTTGACAAGGCAGGAAAGAATATCCAATGGAATAGACAGTCTCTTCCGCAAGTGGTGCTGGGAAAACTGGACAGCGACATACAGAAGAATGAACCTGGACCACTTTCTTACACCACACACAAAAATAAACTCAAGATGGATGAAAGACCTAAATGTAAGAGAGGAATCCATCAAAATCTTAGAGGAGAAAGCAGGCAAAAACCTCTTTGACCTTGGCCGCAGCAACTTCTTACTCAACACGTCTCCACAGGCAAGGGAAACAAAAGCAAAAATGAACTACTGGGACCTCTTCAAGATAAAAAGCTTCTGCACAGCGAAGGAAACCATCAGCAAAACTAAAAGGGAACTGACGGAATAGGAAAATATATTTGCAAATGACATATCAGATAAAGGGTTAGTATCCAAAATCTATAAAGAACTTATCAAACTCAACACCCTAAAACAAATAATCCAGTGAAGAAATGGGCAAAAGACATGAATAGACACTTCTCCAAAGAAGACATCAAGATGGCCAACTGACACATGAAAAAATGCTCAACATCAGGGAAATACAAATCAAAACCACAATGAGATACCACCTCACTCCTGTCAAAATGGCGAACATTAGCAACTCAGGCAACAACAGATGTTGGCAAGGATGCAAAGAAAGAGGATCTCTTTTGCATTGCTGGTGGGAATGCAAGCTGGTGCAGCCACTCTGGAAAACAGTATGGAGGTTCCTCAAAAAATTAAAAATAGAACTACCATATGACCCAGCAATTGCACTACTAGGTATTTATCCAGGGGATACAGGTGTGCTGTTTCGAAGGGACACATGCACCCCCATGTTTATAGCAGCACTATCGACAATAGCCAAAGTATGGAAAGAGCCCAAATGTCCATTGATGGACAATGGATAAAAAAAGATGTGGTGTGTGTGTGTGTGTGTATGTGTGTGTGTATATCTATACACACACACATACACACACACACAGGAATATTACTCGGCAATCAAAAAGAATGAAATCTTGCCATTTGCAACTATGTGGATGGAACTAGAGGGTATTATGCCAAGCAAAATTAGTCAGACAAAGACAAATATCATATGACTTCACTCATATGAGGACTTTAAGAGACAAAACAGATGAACATAAGGGAAGGGAAACAAAAATAAAAACAGGGAGGGGGACAAAACATGAGAGACTCATAAATATGGAGAACAAATAGAGGGTTACTGGAGGGGTTGTGGGGGGGATGGGATAAATGGGTAAGGGGCATTAAGGAATCTATTCTTGAGATCATTGTTGCACTATATGCTAACTTGGCTGTAAATTAAAAAAATAAAATAAAATAAAAGATATAAAAGGCATCCAAATTCATAAGGAAGAAGTAAAACTTCCACTATTTGCAGATGACATGACACTACATATAGAAAATCCTTCAGACTCCACCAAAAACTACTAGAACTGAGAAATCAATTCAGTAAGGTCACAGGATACAAAATCAATGTACAGAAATACATTGCACTTGTATGCACTAATGATGAAGCAACAGAGAAATTAAGAAAAAATCCCATTACAACTGTACCAAAAATAATAAAATACCTGGGAATAAACTTAACCAAAGAGGTGAAAGACCTGTACACTGAAAACTATAAAGTTCTGATGAAAGAAACTGAAGATGGTGTCTGGGTGGCTCAGTTGGTTAAGCGTCTGACTTCGGCTCAGGTCATGATCTCGCGGTTCGTGAGTTCAAGCCTCTCATCAGGCTCTGTGCTGACAGCTCAGAGCCTGGAGCCTGCTTCAGATTCTGTGTCTCCCTCTCTCGTTGCCCCTCCCCTGTTCATGCTTTTTCTCTCAAAAATAAATAAACATTAAAAAAAAAATTGAAGATGACACAAAGAAACGGAAAGAAATCCCATGCTCATGGATTGTAAGAAGAAATATTGTTAAAATGTCTATGCTACCCAAAGCAATCTAGAAATTTAACATAATCCCTATCGAAATACCAGCAGCATTTTTCACAGAACTAGAACAAACAATCTTAAAATTTGTATGGAACAACAAAAGACCCTGAAGAGCCAAAGTAACCTTGAAAAAGAAAAAAAAAGCTGGAGGTAACATAATTCCAGGCTTCAAATTATATTACAAAGCTGTAGTAATCAAAATAGCATGGTACTGGCATAAAAATAGACACATAGCTCAATGGAACAGAATGGAAAACACAGAGATAAACCCACAGTTATATGGTCAATTAGTCTTTGACAAAGCAGGAAAAAATATCCAATGAGAAAAAGACAGTCTCTTCAACAAATGGTGTTGAAAAAATCAGACACCTATATGCAAAAGAAAGAAACTGGACCACTTTCTTTCACTCAAAATGGATTGGGGACCTAAATGTGAGACTAGCCCTGAGGTTTCTTAAAGTTCAATCTCTCCTCCTCTGAGCATAGATGGTCCTTCCCCGTCAGGTTGCTCTTCCACCCACCCTCTCTGCAGTTTCAGTCACTGGTCCCAGGTTTGAAAGTGTCTTCTGCTCTTGCTCACTTAGGAAGTCATTATCTCTCCATAATTTGGTTCTTTTAGATCTCTGTGTATCCACAGCTCTTGGATGGTTTTAAAGGAAAGTATAATTGTTTTGGTTTATGTAGGGCTTTCTTGTTGCTTGGCAGGAGTTAAAGTCTCTCTCACACTTCTAAACCATAACTAGAGAAAGGGCTCACCTGTTCATTGGCCCTAAATGTTTTGCCAATTTCTGCTGTTCTCTGACCCTTCACTTAGGAGTACATGTACAATTTCCCAAATGTAAAGGTGTTGTCATTATTGATTTGGAGTTTTATTGCACTGCAGTCTTTAAAAAAAAGTTTTTTATTAATGTTTATTTATTGTTGAGAGAGAGAAACAGAGCATGAGCACGGATGGACAGAGAGAGAGGGAGACACAGAATCCAAAGCAGGCTCCAGGCTCCGAGCTGTCAGCACAGAGCCCAATGTGGGACTCAAACTCACAAACAGTGAGATCATGACCTGAGCCAAAGTCAGACGGTTAACCCACTGAGCTACCCAGGCGCCCCTGCACTGCAATCTTTAGATACTAATTCTTTGGTATTTATTGCCACCTTATGATTAATGGTCAATTCTGGTCAATTTCAATAAATGCATATGTACACTTAAGAAGAGTGTATGCTCTCTAATATTCTCAAGTTGCATACATTCTTGAAGTAAATGTATATCCTTTAATTGTAAAATTTTACCTGAATTTTATCAAATTTTGGTTAATTCTGGAAAATGTTGCATGTGTGCTTTGGGAAGGATGTGTATTTTAAAATTACTGGCTTCAGTACTCTACGCATGCCCATTAGTGAAAGAGAGAAATCAGGTGTTCAGACATATGCTAAGTAATATGGGGTCTGTTTATCTATTTGCTTTTCCCATTATGATTATGTTTACTCCTTCTAATTCCCTCAGTTTGTGCACCAAACATTTCAGGCTATGTTGTTAGGTGTTTACAGACTGTTACATATTCCTGGTTGTTACCAGTATTATTACTCAATGATCTGCCTTAGCCTTGATAATGCATTCTGCCTTTTACTATATTTAATTTTTTATGATGATTGCTACACCAGTTATCTTTGGCTGGAATTTTGCTGGGCTACCATTTAAAAACTTTGTTTTCATCCAGTTATTATATATGTTGTGCTTTTTATTCCTGTGCCTTTGCTTTGTTTGTTCCCTCCTTTTCTGGCTTCCATTTGATTTCATCTTCTTTATTGGAATCTCCTGCTCCTGCTTCCCCCCCCCCCATCAAGCAAACCATTCTATTTCTATATCTTTCTGTTTGCCTTTAACTTCTGCAGATAGTTTTTGAGCCAAACTGTGATGAAAGAAAGTCATAAATAAGCTGATGAGTCACTTTGAACATTTCCTGTATCTACAGAGGGATGGAAGAATGGTGGTCATTGAAATCTTAGGAATACAACAAAAAATTAGTAATGTTAGTAATGTTCTTCAAGTCACATACTTCGACCACAGCAGGTAAATAAAAACTGCATTGATCTATATTAACTACGATATGTTTATATGCATAGGTGTTGAGATAAGTTCATTTTCTCCTGTGTCATACAGATGATCGAATTTTATTTTCTTTATTCAAAAGTAAAAAGCAATATAAAGATGCAAATAGCAAGGTTATCCCTAAATTTCATTTTGTGCTTATTAAATTGTATACTTGTAAATATGTATTGATACTAAAGAGTAGTAGTATTCACACGGCTTTTTCAGAAAATAAGCAATTTTGTAAATGGAAAGGCGGATGACTTATGATTAAAATGAAAGGAAAAGGAAACACAACAGAAGAAAGAAGGTGAAACATTAGGTCAAAATACCTTCTCAAAACACACCTTTGAAAGGGGACAGGCGTTTCTGTTCCCTGTGCTGCTGTTTACCTCTGTTTCTTATCAATCAATACCCTTTAAGTGTGCAAAAGATACACAATCACAAAGGAAAAAATCCTCTGTGTAGACAACTTCACACAAAGCATCAAATGTAGGATATCATTGGTCATTTCTCTACCGTGGTCATTCTAGCTAAAAGGCATTCAAAGAATTTAATAAATCAAAGTAGTCCAGTGGTAGTTTTTTTTTAAAAGCCCTACTTCAATATCAATGGAATAATAAAAGGCACTGATTAATAAAGATCTTACTTTTTAAGATCTTTGTACTTTTTAATATCTTTGTACTTTTTAATATCAAATGTACTTTTATTGTTTATTTATTTTTGAGACAGAGAGAGACAGAGCATGAATGGGGGAGGGGCAGAGAGAGAGGGAGACACAGTATCGGAAGCGGGCTCCAGGCTCTGAGCCGTCAGACCAGAGCCTGATGCGGGGCTCGAACTCACGAACTGTGAGATCGTGACCTGAGCTGAAGTCGGACGCTCAACCGACTGAGCCACCCAGGCACCCCTCAAATGTACTTTTATACGATTGAGCCATGAATCTCTATAGCAGCTCACTGCAATATACCCACAAATTGTCTGCCATTAATTTTAAGACTGCCTCAAAAATAACCTACAATAAAATATCCCAAGACATTTCTCCCCTAAATTGATCTACAGATTTAAAGTAATCTTAATCAAAACTCCTAGTATGATTTTTATAAACTAACAGATTCTCAATTTTTTATAGATATGCAAAGACACTAGAATAACTAAACAATTTTGAAAAGAACAAAGTGGGAGGCCTTATACCAGCTGATTTCAGGATTCACTCTAAAGGTTCAGTAATTTGGGGCGCCTGGGTGGCGCAGTCGGTTAAGCGTCCGACTTCAGCCAGGTCACGATCTCGCGGTCCGTGAGTTTGAGCCCCGCGTCGGGCTCTGGGCTGATGGCTCGGAGCCTGGAGCCTGTTTCTGATTCTGTGTCTCCCTCTCTCTCTGCCCCTCCCCCGTTCATGCTCTGTCTCTCTCTGTCCCAAAAATAAATTAAAAATGTTGAAAAAAAAAAAAAATTTAAAGGTTCAGTAATCAAAAGCATGTTACTGGAGGAAAGAGAGACAGATCAGGGGAACAAAACAGAGTCTAGGAACAGATTCACACTTGTACTGACAATTCACTTTCAACAATGTTGCCTGGGTGAGTCAATGGAGAAAAGACGGTGGTCTTTTCAACAAATGGTGCTGGAACCATTGGATAGATAAGACATGCAAAGACAAACAAATTTGAAGCTTACCGCACACCATATACAGAAGTTTAACTCAAAATGGATCTTAGGCATGAAAGTGAAGTCACCAGGAGACAGAGGTTGGAAGTGGCCCAGCAATCACACTTCCAGCTATTTACCCAAGAAAACATAAGCCCACACAGATCTTGTATGCAGATGTTCGCAGTAACTTCATACATAATATTCTAAACTGGAAGCAACCTAAATGTCTATGAATCTATGAATGAGTAAACAAATTGCAGTGTATTCCATACAATAGAATACCACTCAGGAAAAAAAAAGCAGCTAAGAAATTTATTAACCTGGGTTTGAAGACTAGTCAAAGTTCACTGGGGATACCTGTGGACAGAATGGATACCTGTGGACAGAGTAGGCTCTACAGCTGGCAGGTCTGAGAGGCTGTTTCTGGAACACAAAGCCCTAGTTCATTCATCATTTGTGACTATGGAGAAAAGGAGCCAGAAGTCAGAGGAAAGGAGCTGAGCCAGTAACCTTATGGACCCCAAACCTGGAGTGGACTGCGAAGATCTCTCCATTTTATGCGATTAAACTGTATGAAAAATGGCTGAGATTAATCTCGCAGCTTCCTTTCAAAAAGAAAACAACAAATTCTCACTTGAATTATTTCTGCTTTAATTACTAGTTTAATTCCTTGTTTTCCTTTGCCTCCATCACTGGTATAAGTCCCCAGATCTAGAATTTCATGTGCTCAGTTGAAATATTTTCCAGGTACCAAGTAACACTTTGCCTGTCTCTTCCATACAGTCAAGGACAGGGAGGCATTATCTGCAGGAGAGGGTCTCCCAGGTTTCCTTCTGCAGGGAAAACCATCACACAGGCCCTGTCCCCTGAGGGGAGGGTCTCACACAGGTTTTGGCCCCTGCAGGGCAGTTACTCACACAGGCTTCCTGCTGCAGGTATTGTAGGACCTTCTTGGCTGGAATGAGGAAGTCAGTGAGGCAGCGCAGCCCATCCCCACCGTGGAGCCTCTCAGCCACACTGAACAGCTGCCAGAGCACCGTGGCTGCCGTGGCCTCAAAAGGTGGGTAGAGGGAAGACAGTGTGTTCTGGATATAGGTGTCAAGGGATTCCAGATCCTGAAATGCAAGAGAGCATCGGGTAATTTAAGACATCAATGAAGACAGGTGCAGAGGAGAGTTTCACTGGCTGGTTATGTAAGGGTCCCCTTTACAGGCTCTGTCTTATGTCTGGGTATGTGACTTGTCTCTGTGGGAAGGTGCAGACAAACCCTCAGCATAGTGGGGAGTTCCTCTTGGAGCAGTCTGCTGGTCCTTCACATTGTCACACTGAGGAAGTGCCCATGGCTGCATTAGGTACACCTGACCCCTGAGCCTATGAGGGGAACCCTAACTAACACTTTAAGTGAGGTTGTTGCTGCTGTCACCGGAGGCACAATCAAGTTCCACCCCATTAAATTCTGAAATGTGCACCTGAAATGCTACATTTTAGGGTTATCTGTGGAGCGTCTGGAATTTCTCAGGGGGCTTTCCCTTTCCCTGGTACTCCTGGGTCTGAAGGGAATGGGGGAGGCCCCTGTGACAAGGACAGAGCTGGTTCACATGTAATTTAATACTCAGAAAAGTTTACCTATAGTAAATACATTTTAACTGTACTGATAATGTTTAAAAGATTAAAAAAAACCCATTATGGCACCCTTTATCAAAATCACAGAATTACACCCACTCAGTCATTCTGAAAACAGTATCATTGGTACCTGATTTCTGCTTCATATTTTGATAGAACAAGCTTTTATGTAAAGACAGAATACTTTTAGTTTAAAAGATGTTTAAAGTTATTTTTAGATGTAGCATTTCCTGAGGAAATACCACAAGGTTCATTTGTTTGGAAAAGAAATGCAAGGCTACAAATAACAGTTAAAAGTCAAAGAGGTTAAAATTGTGAAATTGATTTTATTTTATTTTTATTTTATTTTATTTTTTTTTTTAACTTTTTTTTTTTTTTCAACGTTTTTAATTTATTTTTGGGACAGAGAGAGACAGAGCATGAACAGGGGAGGGGCAGAGAGAGGGAGACACAGAATCAGAAACAGGCTCCAGGCTCCGAGCCATCAGCCCAGAGCCTGATGCGGGGCTCGAACTCACGGACCGCGAGATCGTGACCTGGCTGAAGTCGGACGCTTAACCGACTGCGCCACCCAGGCGCCCCCTGAAATCGATTTTAAAGGGACAACAGTTACATCTGACACTCCTCTGAACAGTTCATGCTACAGGAAACTGAAAATAAAATAGTGAATCCTCTGAGCCCAGAGTGGATAAGGACTCAGGCCATCTGTCCTGACTGAAAGGCCAAGTCTCACAGCGAGCAGGGAGGTGTGCACTGCAGTGAGTTCAGCTTCTAGAAACTCCCACCACCATGTCGGTGTGGTGAGGCATTGATTAGATATCCTCTGGAGCTCCTACACTCACAAAGGCCTCCTCGTGTCTGTTTGTTCCCCTTCCTCCATATACCTGGCTCTCCCCACCAGACAGGGTCACTCACTCAGTAGGAATTATCTAAACACTAATTTCATCCAGAAAATACCAAGATGGTCAGTCTGATGTCTAAAAACTCAAATCATACTTGAGCTACCAGTGAATATCCAGCCCATAAGAAAAATGGAGGTGGTCTTGAGCCAGGGGCAGGAATCATGCTCTAGACGTCATGTACCTCAGAGATCTGAAGCAAATGCTTAATTGTGATACAAGAAACTGGTAAAGGTGGAAGGGGCATGTCTTTAATGATCTATTTTGGAGGAAGTAAAATGCAAACTTTGGACCCTCCCAAGGAGAGATGTCCTCCTGCTGCCCAGATACCCAAGTCCTGGCCCACTTCTCCTCCAGACTTGCAGATGTATCCTCATTCTCGTGTCCAGCTGTGGTTAGTAGCCTCCCAGCGGGTCTCCTGGCCTCCACCCCACCTACTCATCCCTTGAAAACTGCCCAAAGTGAGGAGGAGAGGGGCGATACTTGCTGAGATCTCTGGGATCTCACAGCATCCCCGGCCCCTTCTCTGCCTTTTGATTCCTGTCATGACTGAGTCAAGCCCCAGTACTTGGTCTAGAGGGCACCTCTTCCACCAGCTTCCGCTCCCTGGGTGCCATCCCACCCAAATCCTGATCCAGGCAAGAGCTGCCCAAGAGAAGCTGTTTACCTGCCCAGAGGCCATCTCCCAGGTCGAGTAAGTGAAGGAAGTCTTGGGCAAGCCAGAGGGAACACATTCTCTAGCCTCTTCTTGGCTACTGTGTCCCGAATAACTGCCCATACAGCAGCTTCCTGGCTGTCATCCGCCTCTCTGGGTGCTTGATGACCAGGAACAACCAAAGCATGATGGTGCACACAGGGCCACTGCCTCATGAGCTCCCCAATCACTTTGCAGATGGTGCCTGATCTTGCTCTTGGGAAGAGAGGCTCTGATGAATAAGCGGACTGTACGACCAGGGATAGACACAGCCTGAAGGGCCATCCCAGGCACAACACCGTGGCACGTGCACAGTACAAGCCAACCATTCCCACTTGCATACAATTCTCACAATTTAATATTTTCAAGACCCACAAATCATAAGAGGGGGAGGCAGACATATATGACCTTGAGAGCAGAGAGGCAGAAGTTATCACAACAGATTCAAATTACCTGAATATATTCAATTCAGCTTAAGAGAACATGTAACAATATAATACATCTTAGAAAGATTTCCATAAGAAATGTTTAAAGGGGACATTGTCTTTGGTATGTTAAAGGGTGAAGTTCAAACATCTGGAATATTTACTCTGCATAGTATTTTCTTCCATGATGTTTAGTGGAATGATATGTGGGTTACAGTTGAGGGTGTGTGTGAAGGAAAACGTGTGTGCAGAGATGGGTGTGTGTGTGAGGGAAAGTATGTGTGAGAGAGAAAGTTATGTGTGAGGGAAAGTGTGTCTGTGTGGGGGGAAAGTGTGTGTGAGAGATAAAGTGTGTGTGTGTGAGGGAAAGTGTTTGTGTGAGGGAAAGTATTTGTGAGAGAGAAAGTGTGTGTGTGAGGGAAAGTGTTTATGAGAGGGAAAGTATGTGTCAGGTAAAATGTGTGTGTGGGAAAGTATCTGTGAGTCAAAGTGCGTGAGGAAAAGTATGTGTGAGGAAGAGTGTATGTGAGAACGAAAGTGTGTGTGAGGCGGTAATATGTGTGTGTGAGAGGAAAGTGTATGTGAGGAAAAGTGTGTGTGAGAGAAAAAGTGGGTGTGAGGGAAGGTGTGTTTGTGGGAAAGTGTATTTGTCAGGGAAAGTGTGTGTGAGAGAAAATTGTGTGTGAAAGAAAGTGTGTGAGAGGGAAAGTGTGTGAAGGAAAGTGTGTGTGAGAGAAAAAGTGTGTATGTGAGAGGGAAAGTGTGTATGTGAGAGGGAAAGTGTGTGTGAGGGAAAGTGTGAGACAGAAAGTATGTGTGAGGAAAAGTCTGTGTGTGGGAAAGTGTATGTGTCAGGGAAAGTGTGTACATGAGAGGGAAAGTGTGTGAGGGAAAGTGTATGTGAGAGAATGTATGTGTGAAAGAAAGTGTGTGTGAGAGAAAATTATGTGAGAGGGAAAGTGTGTGTGAGAGGGAAAGTGTATGAGGAAAAGTGTATGTGAGAGAACATGTATGTGAAGGAAAGCGTGTGTTTGGGAAAGTGTACGTGTCAGGGAAAGTGTGTGTGAGAGAAAATTGTGTGTGAGAGAAAGTGTGTATGTGAGAAGGAAAGTGTGTGAGGGAAAGTTTATGTGAGAGAAAAAGTGTGTGTGAGAGAGGGAAAGTGTGCATGTGAGAGGGGAAAGTGTATGTGAGAGAGAACGTATGTGTGAAGGGAAGTGTGTGTGGGGGAAAGCATATGTGTTGGGGAAAGTGTGTGAGAGAAGATTGTGTGTGAGGGAAAGTGTGCATGCGAGAGGGAAAGCACATGAGAGCAAACGTATGTGAGAAAGTGTGTATGAAAGGGAAAGTGTGTGTTGAGGGAAAGTGAATGTGAGAGGGAAAGTGTGTGTGAGGGAAATTGTGTATGTGAGGACAAGTGTGTGAACGCCAGTGTGTGAAGGCATCTGAAGGTGTGTGTGGGGGTAGAGCCATAGTGAGCCAAGAGAAGTATTGGGGGCAAATCCTTAGAACAGTTCCTCCGCCTTTGGGTGCCCAGAAAGAGAAGGCAGTAGCCTCAGGGTCAGGGCTTATGAATGTCTATGCAGGCACCTGTCATCAGTTCAGCCTGTGCCCGCTCTCTCTGTAAGGTGTGACTCACCCATTCACCCATTCTGGCACACCATCAGGATGTGCAGAAATAGGAGGGAAGAAAGCAGACAAAGGCAGATGTCATCACTTTGTCGACCGTTGATTTCTTCTCCTTATGTAGCTCAGGATTCCCGTTTCAACCAAAGGCTAACTTCAAAACTAGGACCTCTGCCTGTGTACTTGATCCTAAACCTACCTGTGGCTTAGGATGTGATTTTCTGCAGATGTACGTTAGTGGATTGGCGACACAATACTAGTATAAAGCACTTAATTACCATTTTGCTGAACTATGAATCGGTGTGTTGTTATTTGCATTTTAACAAAAAATGTGTATGTCTGGAGAAATATTTTAGGGCTTTACTCTTCAGTGAAGGATTTATTTTCCCAGTTGACTTTAGGTAAAACTTCATTGAAAGGAGGGTGAATTTTAAAATCTATATCCTCGTCTCTCACAATGCCTGCACATTCCATGACCAGGCATGTTCCTCCTGGCACCTAGTGCACAGGCCAGTGACCTGGCCTCAGCACATGGCCCCTCCCTGCGACTCTCCAGGCCTCACACGCGCTGAAGATGAGAAGACTGAAGCTGGGGATCCACAGGCCCATCTGTGCCCACCCTGTGCGGGGGTGGGGGGGGGTGGGGGTGGGGCAGTCTCAGGGACCCCGGAAAGACACCTGGCCGCTTGGTTCTGAAACACGAATCAGCTGGAAATGGCATGCTTCATCCGCCAGGGGGCAGGTAACATGCTAAATGTCAAAGCCAAGGTAATGTCTTCTCATTTCAAGGGCTGTGCTGAGCTAAACAAGACCAGCTGATGAATAAGGCAAGGAAACAGCAGGGGCACCCCATCCAGGGCCTGGCAGGCCGGAGGGACTGGGCTGAGGCTGGCCTGACAAAGGCTGCCCATCAGTGCTCACATTTTCACTCAAATGCAACACCCCCAAAGATGATTGAAGGCACAGAGTTGTGGGGCAGTTGTTGGCAGGGTGGGTAGGCCTGGACATCAGGATCCTTTTACCTGCCCAGAGGGTCTGCAGGGGCTTACCGTGGGGACCACGCCCGTCTCTTAGGAAAGGGCACCCCAAGATGAGAGACTGCTAGGTAGCTAGGTTTCCGAGCAGGCAGCGCATAAACTGTGCTCCCACACCTCCACCCCACCCTTCCTGCACGCTCACAAGCTGGCAGCTGACCCCCCTCCTGTCCCGACAGGGATAGAAAGTACCAGAACATCAAAGACTTCAGCAGAGCCACATCGGAGACACCTTCCTTGCAGCTACTCCCAATGACCAAAGGAACCTGCTGCCCAAATCTACATTTGGGCGCCTGTATGCTGGGGACAGTAGGGCGTGCATAGGAGGACGGGATGGCAGGACACCTGGGACGGGGTCTCAGGTGGGGCTCGGAGAGGACTAAGCAGCTGCAGTCAGGCAATACCATCCTCTCCACGTGCCACTGGCCAGGCTGGGGGCTTCTCTGGGACCCAGTTATGCCGTCTCATTCTGAAAATTGCCAGGGCACGGATGTCGGTGCAAAGAGAACAAAGGCTGGGGGCATCACCCCCGAGGCAAGGCTGGGTGTGTGGCTGGCGTGGGGGCAGTGCACACAAAAGCCCCTCATCCGGTGTGGGAGCTCATCTTATCCTGCAGCCCCACGACCAGCTCCTAGTGATACCCCAGATGCCGTAGCCTGGGGTAGGGGCATAGAGAGTGGGGTACGGAGGGGTGCCACTCACCCAGGCACTTCTACCCAGAAGGTCAGGGCAGCCTTTCAGTTTACCACTATGGCCTCTATCTCTAGTCGGATTTTATAAAAAAAAGTCAGGATGTACAAGCAGCAGCAGGCATCCACTATGGGACACCAGAGCTGTTCCTACAGCCCGCCTTCAAACAGGGGCCTAGGACAGGAGGGGCACCCGCGTCAGTCCCAGCCCTGCCCCACTTTCCATCAATAGCCACTTTCTCAGTCCTGTGGGGGCTGGGTGTGAAACCCACACTCCCCAGGAGGCTTGCTTTCAGTAGCCGACCTGGTTACAGTCACTCAGACGCCCTTCCTGAAGGGCGCCGATGGTCATCTCTGTTTTCCTGTGTGTACGGACCCAGGAACCACTTTTGAGTCAAAGAAAACATGTCTAGAAAGCCTAGCCCCCTGTGCCGGCCTGACGTGCCAGCCTGCCTCCATCTGGTCTGTCTACACCTCCATGTGGGTCAGCATCTCAGGCTGACTCTCCACCCGGCCCCACTGCGGACTCCAGCCACCACCTGTGGGCCCTTCCTGGGCCCAGGCAGCTATGTCTGACACCTGAGGGCTAGGCCTTCTCTCCCCGACCAGCACGCTCCCCAGGCTCTGACCCCTGGGCCACGGCAGTTCACGCCACAGCTTCCTCGGACATTCCTCCACCTTCCCAACTGAGGTGAGTCTTCTTTCTCAAGCTCAGAGCTGCCTACTTGGCACTTAGCTGCCTTCTAGTGGTGCGTCTCCAAAACCGGGGTCTGCTTCTGGGCTGTGCACCGTGTGACCCTTTCCTTGCACATTCGTGGTGTTGGATTACATCGTGACGTGTCTAGAGGATCTTTAGAAGGGAGAGGCAGGGAAATATTTGGCCAGATGTTCACCACAAATATGTCTGGGCTCTAAAATCCCGCTTCGTTTATGGAGGAAAGATCCCTCTGAGGAACACTGGGCCTCCGTAATGCTGGACAGGGGAAATGCCCGTCCGCATTTCAGTAAGGTACTGAACTGACAAAAAACAGAGCAATCTTTTTGTGGTGAGCTGTTTTTCACAGAATCCCTGCCTCCCTGGGGAGGATGGCATGTCCCTGTCCATCGGCATCAGGCGCGGCCACATGACAAAGAAACGTGGCAGCAGTGGCAGATGCGGGTTCTGACGGAGACTTTGTGAGGCAGCACGCGCTCCGATGTACTACCTTTCCCTCTGCCACAAGATGGGTAACACCCCAGAGAAGCTGTTCCATGAGGCTGGACCCCAGAGTAAAACTGACGTGATGAGCGTGATGGGCACGTAGCATGAACCGGTCATCACGGTGCTGATGACTGAGATGTGGGGGGCATTGGTTATGTGGCATAACCTGCATATCGTGACTGACACTCCCTAGGACCTGGAACACAGACCCAGGGGACACCCCTACTCAGGGCCTTTACCTCCCCATGGCAGCCACAGCACACACCTTGGCATGGGTTACCACCTCTACCCAGGAGCCCTCTTGGATTGGTGTCCTGTAATGCACCTGGAGGGACTGAGCTGCCTGCAGACACGTCGGTGCGTCCTGAGCTGGAGTTGGTTCTGAGAGGCTTCCCAGGGAGACCACGCCCCACAGGGTAGAATGAGGAGCAGGACCTTGGGACTCTGTCTCCACCCTGTTGGCATGGTGCCTCCAGCAGGGGAGGTGCATGTGGCATATCTCAATCTCAGCTGTATCTCCAGGAGTGTTCCAAAAGCATCTCAAATCTGAGCATCATTATCCACAGCCCCTGCTTTGTCTAGGTGTCAATATTTTCTAGTTTTCAGGGAGAAAAGAAAACCAGGAGAATGCCAAACAAAATCACTATTTCAGGGTTCAAGCTTCAGGGCTGCACCTTATGCAACTGGCCCAGGAGGTGAATCCAGAAAAGAGTAATTCCAAACACAACGCTGAAATGTCTTTTCTGAATTTACACACACCTTACCAAACAAACATGAAACACATAGTTGCCTGACTTCAGCAATTCTGAAGCTGGTGTTCACATTACAGTGGATTGTGGGTGCTGGGGATTGTTGACAATGGAAATCCGTCTACAGGGCTACACAGCCGGATGGCGGCAGTCTCTGCCGGCCGGCATGTTGGGACGGCTCCCCTTTGTAATTCTATGCTCAGAACCATGCTCAGATCGCTGCCAGGCTGGCTGCAGTGCCCCTCCCTTTCTTTCCTCCCCTCAGATGCCCAATCACCTGCAGCAAGAACCTTCCAGGTGGCTTCTGCTCCACCAACTTCTTTTTAAAACTGATTCTATGTTCTTCCTTCTCATCCCAACTTCCCAGACTAACGCAGTGTAAGAACTTGCTGACATGGAATTGGCAGGTGCCATCAGTGAAAGCCTGTTCTGAAGGAGGAAGCCTGGCAGATCCTCCCTCCCACCCCTGCCCACTGTGCCACCAACTGGGGCAGCTGTGCGTGCCTCTAGGTCCCTGCCTGTGTCAGATATGGGCCAGACCTGTGCTCCCTGCTTGCTTTCTACTTTGGGCCATGGTTTCCTCAACCGTTAGCTGGGAGGAGCTCTCAGATGGCTGAAAACCGAGGGCAGGGACCTCAGGAGAGGGCCTGGCCCATGACACCTGTGTGTTCAACAGGGCCTGCCAGGGGCTCTCTTCCTGAGGATGAGCCACAGGCAGCTGCGTCCTCCCCTGTCGACGCATGCCCTTCAGCCCTCCAGCTGGAATGTGCGCAGCTCAGAAGCTAGAGTCCTGTTTTCAACATGATCCCTTTTCTGTTCCAGGAGGATCTCAGTCTCCATTTTAATCATGTTGTGAGGCACCTGCTTTCCTATCTAGGGCTTGACATTAAACAATCACAAATAGAACCAATCCTATGTGAGAAAACAAATATATAAACATGACTTCTCAAATGTTTCTACAACCAATCCTCCCCAGATAGGACACTGAGTCAGCAGCAGGACGATGGAGGTGTCATGGCTGCCCAGCTGCTGGGCTATTGCCCCCTCGGGCCCTCTTCCACGAGTTGCCTCTGAACCAGGGCACAAGAGTGCTGAGCACCTTGGCTCCCAGGCACCCAGCAGGGCTTTGACACACCTGCTTGCTGTGTGGCTGCCAAACCTCCCCACCGTAAAGCCAGAACTGGTAAACGAGACGGCACTTCACAGTTTACACCATGTTTGCACATGTGACTCCCATGATGGGCAGAGACACCCAGTCCTGAAAGTCTATGTTAATTATGCACTTTTGTCACTAGGCATTCCATCCTACCTATGGGGGCCTGATGTCAGAATCCGCCTAGAACAGAGGAGGTTTTATCTTCCAGGGAATCTCGCTCAGCCAGACACACTCAGAATCTTCCACTAGGTGTTCTTTGGAAAAGCTGCCTCTTCATCCTGTAACCACCAGTTGGAGCATCCAGGATTTCACCTGGAGGTGTGGGGATATCCTGGCGCCACCCTAGCTCCTCTGTCCCTGCTGGTCTCTATGCAACACTCAGGGGTCAGCAAACCATGACCCCAGTGGTCGGGAAAAAAAAAACAAAAGAAGAATACTAATTCAGACACGTGGAAACTATATGACATTCACATGTCAGTGACCATATTGGAAGTTTTATTGGAACACAGACACCCTCATTCCATGCATTGCCTATGGCTGCTTCTGTGCTACAAAGGCAGAGCTGAGAATGGTCCTTCAAAGCCTCTAGGCTTACTGTCTAGCCCTTCATAGAAAGTTTGCTGACCCCACCCTTAAGGAAGGAAGTCCTGCAAGGCAGCCAAGGGGCATGAGTGGGTGGATGAAGGGGCAGCCCCCACCCTCCTTCCCTGTCTGCTGCCCCATGAGTTGCAGGGACTCTGGCTCCAGAACAGCTACATTTCTCGATGAAGATGCTGGATGAGTGAGGGCTTGGTTGACACCACCATTTCTGATTCAACACCCAAGTTCCAATTAATTGTCAGTGATTTTGTTCAGGAACAGCTTTATTCCATGTGTGCTTTGAGAGCAGCAATGTGATTGACTGTGATTGAGGGTGGTACCCAGCGGCTCTGTCTCTAGGGGTGTTATTAATTTCTTCTCAACATCAAATGCATTAAAAAAGCAGTCATTTAAGGTCCTCATTATCCTCCTTTGCATTTAGTAGCCTAATATACAACGAGGACACTCCCAAACTAGGGAGCTGTGAAAGTCTTGAAATGCACCTTTCATGCCAGCATCTATTAGGTGACTACGGGTGCACACGGGAAGCTCAAGCACCGTCCCTGCCACGGGTCACATGTTCATTTGGTCATTACCAGGACAGAGGCAACCACAAACACAAGGTCCCAGAGCAAGGCCTGCCCTGGCTTGGGAAGCCCATCATGCCAGCAGCAACCAGGGAGTGACCCTGCTCTGCTGCTCACCTGCTAGTCCTGCAGTAATTGCACAAACAGACACGGTCCTGCCTTCAGCATAGAGAGGAAGAAAACCTACCAGAGCAGCAGAAAGAAGGGAGACAGGGCTGGCAGGATGAGAAACAGACCCCTGGAAGGGACGGAGGTGCCCCTGGGGACGTGCCGGTAAAGAGGAGCTGTCGCTGGCCAGGTGGTGAGCTGCATCCTGGGGCCCAAGGCAAGAGCAGGTTCAGGGGGACACCACCTGTAAACATTGCCCAGGGTTCTACACTGACCGTGGCATAGGACAAAGTCCCCAAGACTTCTGCATATCTGGTTTCTTCGTTTGTAAAACAGGAAGAATAGTATGAATCCACTTCAATCATTCCACAAAGGTAAGGACATATTTCATCTTAAAAGAACATTAAAGCTTTTTACTTTTTAATACAGAATGCAAACTGAGAATGAAATGTTGGTTCTTGAGACATTTTGACTGAATTTAGCCCTTTGAGGGTGCCTGATAAAGCGTGTGCAAGAGCGACAATTAACTCAATCAATGCGGATTGGCTCCCTCATGCTGAAATGTGACTCCAGCTGCAAGAAAGAGTTTTGTTCCGTCTAACTGTGGCAAGACCAGAAAAGATTATGCCAACCTGAAGATGTCCCTCAGTCCTAATTACTATACCAAACCTGACTTTCCCACATTGAGTCCTGCATCGAGCCCTTGATCCACAGCAGAGCTCGAGGGAGCTACGTACAATGCATATGTAGACAGGCCCGAACCCCTATTTGCAGTTCTTTAGGGGAGTGACTGATCATAACCATTCTTTCCCACCTAATTTACCCAGAAAACCCTTTGGCAAGAAACCAAAGCGCACTTGAAATGTGTCAGCCCAACCTGATGTGTGGCTCTTCATGTATAAAGAGAAAAACAGATTTCTTCCCTCCAAGTTTTGTGTTGGCCTTTTGTTTTCACATTACTGTTAAACTGCTTGAAAGAAACCACCTGCAAAACCACAGTAAGTTCCCTTTTGTCTGAGTCCAGCTGCTTTGCCAGCATCTGCCTGGCATCTGTCTTTAGGTAGCACACCTGGCCTGCCCACACCTTTCTCACGCACATTTCCAACAAAGCACCAAGTACTCTTGAGGGAGGATTGAAACCAATTTGTCTGAGTTGTACATGTGATAGCAGACTCCACCTATATCACGAATTACATGTGTTTTTTATACTTTCCGGTTATATTCCAATACAAGTAAAGGAAGAGTAGGCACAAACGTGGTAGGTGGGAGTGTGACATTGTGTATTTGTACCAGTAGTTTAAAAATGCGACCCCAACATCTCCCCCAAAGCATCCTGTGAGCAGGGGCCCAGCCACAGCTGTGATGAAGGTTGGGAATCAGCCTGATTTGGGCTCTTCAAAACAGGAGCACAGGCATCCTAGAAAAGTCTCTCTCAGATGGTCAGTGTTTCTCAGCTTGATTATGACTTGAAGGTGGCTGGCACCCGGCTACCTAAAATCATTTCATTTTAACCATGAATGAGAAGGCTCTATCTAATGTGGTGTTAATGGAAAACCACAGACATATTTTTAAGTTACAAATGATGCCTGTACTTTTCCTGAAGGACTTTGTGATGTAGACCATCTTTAGTCTGAGTGGGACAGGTGCTGACTGCTGACACCGGGCTGAGGTTGTTCGGGAATTGGTGCTGGGTCTGGGCTGAAGCACCTTTGCCTGTCCCAGAAGGAGAGTGGAACGAAGGCTTCAAGTTTGAAAGTTCTGGCTAGGAAGGCTTCATAGGGACATATGATGAGGCCATACTGATGTGCAGGAAGGAAAGGTAACTGGGAGTTTGGTTAAGTACAATTTAAGGATTTTTAGGGGAAAATGTGAATTCTGTATACACGATAAGAACAACAAACAAGCTTTTCTAATGAGAAACCCGTGATGGACGCACTTGGAGTACTAAATCACACTTCTCACTGTCTCCCTGACTCAGGAAGTCACCACTGAGCTGGCCCACAAAGCTCAGTGGCCCCAGGCAAAGTCATGTCTGGCAAGTATGGCTGTACATGACGTGAACAGGTCCCTGAGGTTTCCCACACGGGTGCCTGAGAGAGGGGTAGAGAAGGATACACTGGACAAGACAGTTGGGCATCTTGAGTCTAAGGATAAGGCTGGAGCCTGGAGCTCAAAACCACACTCAGAGTGGGCACAGCAGGTGGCTTACCAACATCTGGAATCCCGAACAGAGGGAGCCCTTGGAGCATGAGCGATGAATGCAGGACAGAGGGAAGGAGGTGCTGGTGCACACTGGGAAACCACTGACAAGAGGCGTGACTCCCAGCGGTGGCCTGGCCCAGCACCCAGGAGCCTGGACCTGGGAAGGCCACAATGAGTATGCAGGGACATGAGGACAGGGTGCATCCACACCTGCCGGTGGGGCGCCGGTTGGCTCCACACGGCAGTTCTGCTAGTGGCTTCTGTAGCCAGCACGTCTGCACAGTCTGGCTCAGAGGCACGCACAGCGGGACTGAGGGCACCCAGTCTATGATCAACCCCCACCCACAGTGGGGACCTACCCCCGTTGTTTAGAATGCTGTCGCCAGAAGGCAGGAGCACCCAAGCTAGGCTAGCAACCCTATCCGGCATTTCCCAGATTTTTCACCTATGGTCCTGGCATTACGTTTCTTTTCCCCTCAAAGCGATCCAATTTGGATAATAAGTGATGTGGCCATTGGTCCTGATCAATCAACCCCTTGTTTCTGCTGTCTCTTCCCTCCTTGTCTGTCCTCTTTCTCTCCCTCCTTTTTTTTTTTTTTAGAGTTTATGCATTTATTTTGAGAGAGAGAGAGAGAGAGAGAGAGAGAGAGAGGGAGAGAAAGGTGCTCACAGAGGGTGTCTGGCTCACTCGGTGAAGCGTCTCCAACTCTTGGTTTCAGCTTAGGTCATGATCTCACGATTCATAAGTTTGAGCCTCAAGTTGGGCTCTGTGCTACTGGTGCAGAGCCTGCTTGGGATTCTCTCTCTCTTCCTCTCTCTGCCCCTCCCCAATGCTCACTCGTGCTCTCTTAAAAAAAAAAAAAAAGATGCTCACAGAGGCACCCACTGTCCTCTCCACACTGAACACCACAGTGCATTCATTGATTACCTACCATGTGCTAAACACGGTGAAGGATACAAAGATTTATGTCCTGGCTGACAGCCAGCAGGGGCTGTAAGACAAGAAAACTGTAATGTTAAGGGGGAAGCAAGCACTGTCTGCGTGCCTGATTTTACGCCCCACAATGGCAACATGATGGTTCTAGTGTCAGGCACCACCAAAATGTTTTACATGGATTAACCTCACATAGACCTTCTCCTATTGACTATTTTTCTCCAGTCAGTTACATTTTGAAGTCTTAAAAACTGGTTTCAAATTTCTGCAGATTTCCTATTCATTTCATATGTTTGCCTTTGACACAAACTTTTTTTCTTAAAAAGATCATTTCTCATTTCAAAACTTACTTTCTTAAGATATATCTCGTACAATATAATGACATTTAAAAGCATAGTTATAGGGGCACCTGAATGGCTCGGTTGAGTGTCCATCTTTGGTTTAGGTCATGATCTCGCAGTTCGTGAGTTAAAGCCTCACATTGGGCTTTCTGTCAGCACAGAACCTGCTTTGGATTCTCTGTCCCCCTCTCTCACTGCCCCTCCCTGGCTCACAGCGCATGAGCACTTTCTCTCAAAAATAAATAAACATAAAAAAAAAAAGGAATATAAAAGCAGAGTTATAAAACTCATTCCAAATCTTACAACAAACCAACAAGCAAATAAACAAACCAGGAAACCAAATTTAGCAGCATTACTAAAAGTATTATTCACCATGACCAAGTGGAATTCATCCCAGGAATGCGAGTGTGGTTCAATAATCAATATAAAATATCACATCAATAAAACCAAGGAAAAAGCCTATGATCATCTTAAATGATACAGAAAAAGCAGTTTACAACATCCAACACCCTTTCATATCAAAATTTCCAGAAAACTAGGAGTAGAAAGGACCTTTCTCAACATGATAAAAGGCACTTATAAAAATCCACAGCTAACTTCAATGGTGAAATACTGAAAGCTTTTCCCTTAAGATCAAAATCAAGCCAAGGATGCCCACTTTCCCTGTTGGTATGTAACACTGTTCTGGAAGTTCTAGCCTGAGCACTTAGGCAAGAAAAAGAAATTAAAGGCATACAAATTAGAAATAAAGAAGTAGAATGATCTCTGTTTATAGATGACACAATCCTATATATAGCACATCCCAAAGAATCCACAAAAAACCTACCTAGAACTGATAAATGGGTTCAGCAAAGTTGCAGCGTACAAGACCAACATGCAAAAATCAGTTGTGTTTCTATACATTAGCAATGAACAATCCAAAAATGAAACTAAGAAAATAATTCCAGTATATAATAGCATCCAAAAGGAATAAAATGCCTAAGATACTTTTTTTTTCATTTTATTATTTTTTATTTTTTGCATCATTGATAAGTATGCTCTTTAATCCCTATTCCCTACTTTCACTCCATCCACTTCCCGTCTGGTAACCATTAGTTTGTTCTCTATAGTTAAGAGTCTGTTTCTTGGTTTCCCTCTTTCTCTTTTTTCCCTTTGCTCATTTGTTTTGTTTCTTAAATTCCACATGAGTGAGATCATATGGTATTTGTCTTTCTCCGACTTATTTTGCTTAGCATTATTCTCCTCACTCCATGTCATTGCAAATGGCAAGATTTCATAATTTTTTTTATGGCTGACTAATATTCCATTGTATATATATACTGCATCTTCTTTATCCATTCATCAATTGATGGACACTTGGGCTGCTTCCATAGTTTGGCTATTGTAGACAATGCTGCACATATCCTTTGAATTAACGTTTCCATTTCTGGGGGGTAAACAGCTAGTAGTGCAACTGCTGGGTCATAGGGTAGTTCCATTTTTAATTTTTTGAGGAAGCTCATACTGTTTCCAGTGGCTTGCACCAGTTTGCATTCCCACCAACAGTGCAAGAGGGTTCCCTTTTTGTCCACATCCTCTCCCACACTTGTTTTCTGTGTTGTTGGCTTGAGCCATTGACACGTGTAGGTGATATCTCACTGTGGTTTTGATCTACGTTTCCCTAAGTGATGTTGAACATCAGTGTGTTGGCCATCTGCTGCTTCATTGTTAGTGTAGAGAAGTGCAACAGCTTTCTGTACATTGATTTTGTATCCTGTGACCTTACTGAATTCATTTATCAGTTCTAGTAGTTTTTTGGTGGGGTCTTCAGGGTTTCTGTACATAGCATAGCAGTTCTTCTGCAAATAATGAGAACTTTACATCTTCCTTATCACTTTGGATGCCTTTTCTTTCTTTTTTTTTTTAATTTTTTTTTTAACGTTTATTTATTTTTGAGACAGAGAGAGACAGAGCACGAACAGGGGAGGGGCAGAGAGAGAGGGAGACACAGAATCCGAAACAGGCTCCAGGCTCTGAGCGGTCAGCACAGAGCCTGACGCGGGGCTCGAACTCACTGACCGTGAGATCATGACCTGAGCCGAAGTCGGACGCTCAACCGACCGAGCCACCCAGGCGCCCCACCTTTTATTTCTTTATGTTGTCTGATTGTTGTGGCTAGGACTTCCAGTGCTGCGCTGAATAACAGTGGTGAGTGTTGCCTAAGACATATTTAACCAGGGAGATGAAAGACTTGAACACTGGAAGCTACAAAACAGTGTTGGGAGGAATTAAAGAAATGGGAAAACATCCCAGGTTTATGGATTGGAAGACTTGATAGTGGTAAAATGTTAATACTATTCAAATCAGTCTACAAACTCAATGCAATCTCTCTCAAAATTGCAATGACCTTTTCTCCCAGAAATGGAAAAGATAATCCTCAAATTCATATGGAATTTCACTGGGCCCTGAACAGCCAAAGCAATCCTGAACAAAGTTGGAGGACTCACACTTCCCGATTTCAAAACCCACTACAAAGCTACAGTTATCAAAACGGTGTGATTCTGGCATAAAGACAGACACACAGAACAACAGAAAAGGACTGAAGATCCAGAAATAAACCTGCACAATTACGGCCAGTTGACTTCCAACCTAGGTTTCAAGACTATTTAAGAAGGAGAAAATAATTTCTTCAACAAATGGTGCTGGAAAAAGTGGATGTCCCCATTCAAAAGAATGAAGTTGGACCCTTACCTCACACCAAATACAAAAATTAACTAAAATGGATCTATGACCTGAATATAAGCACTAAAATCAGAAAACTGCTAAAACATAGACGTAAATCTTCATGATCTTGCAGATGGCAATGATTTCTTAGATATGACACTAAAAGCACAAGCAACAACAGAAAAAAATATATAAACTGGACCTCATTAAAAATAAAAACTTTGGGGTACCTGAGTGGCTCAGTCGGTTAAGTCTCTGACTTCTGCTCAGGTCATCATCTCAAGGTTCATGGGTTTGAGCCCCACAATGGACTTTGTGCTGACAGCTCAGAGCCTGGAGTCTGCTTCAGACTCAGTGTCTCCTTCTCTCCCTCTGCCCCTCCCCTGCTCATTCTCTCTCTATCTCTCTTTCTCAAATAAGTAAACATCAAAAAATTAAAAAAACAAAACTTTGTGCATCAAAGGACACTATCAAGAAAGTAAAGGGACAACCAACAGATAGAACAAAATATTTGCAAACCATACATCTGATAGGAGTCTAATATCCAGAATATATAAAGAACTCTTAGAACACAATAACAAAAAGATAAAGAACCCAACTTAAAAATGGGCAAAGGACTTGAATAGACTTTTTTTTTCAACAAGCATGTAAAAAGTTCTCAACATCAGTAGTCATTAGGGCAATGCAAACCAAAACTACAATGAAATATCACTTCACAGTCATTAGGATGACTATAATAATTAAAAAAAAAAAAAGAAAGTAACAACTGTTGGTAAGGCTGTGGAGAAATTGGAACTCTCATACATTACTGGTGGATATGTAAAATGGTTCAGCTACTGTTGAAAACTGTTCAGTGGTTCATCAAAAAGTTAAACACAGAATTACCATATGACCCTGAAATATACTCAAAGAAATGAAAATATCTTACACACAAAAACTTGTAAACACATGTTCATAGCAGCACTATTTGCAAAAGCCAAAGGGTGGAAACAGTATAAATGTCTATCAACAGATGAATGGATAAGAAAATTGTGGTATATCCATGCAGCAGAATATTATTCAGTCTTAAAAAGGAAGCAAATTTTGACATATGCTACAATATGGATAAAATCTTGAGGATTTTATACTAAGTTAAATAAGCCAATCACAAAAAGACAAATACTGTATAAGGTCCTTAGAGTAGTTACAACCATGAGGACAGAATGTAAAACGTCAGCAGGCAGGGGCTGGGTCCAGGGCTACATTTACACCCCAGAATGTAAAACGTGGTGGCAGAACGGGAGCCACTGTTTAATAGTGACAGAGTTTCAGATTCACAGGATGGAGGGGTTGTGAGGACTAACAGTCAATAGATATAAATTGTATGTTAGATGTATTTGAGAATAAAAAAGACACATACTGTATGATTCCACTTATACAAAATATTCAGAGTAGACAAATCCACAGAGAGAGAAATCAGACTTGTGGTTCCAGAGGATGGGAGAGGCTGGAACAGGGAGAAACTGTTACATGGGTGTGAGGTTTTACTTGGGGTATGGAGATGTTCTGGAACTAGGCAGAGGTAGTGGAATGCACAGCACTGGGAACGTACTAAATACCACTGAACTGTTTGCTCTGAAACAGTTTATTTTATGTGAATTTCACCTCAAAACAGTATTTAAAAAAATTAGTTCCAGAACTTTTCAGAAACTGTGCTAGTATCTGTTGTCATTTGTTGCTGTTGTTGCCCCACCCCACCAACTCTCCCATGTGCTTTCCTACTTAAATGTTGTACTTTAGGGAGAGATTACATTCTGCCTGCATCACTGGTCACCGAGATCCTCTGGGTTGTGGTCTCAGAAGGTCAGAGTCTCTGGACATGCAAATGTGTTCTCAGTTTGAGAACTAAATGCTCACTCTGTTACCCAGTGTGGTGTGCTAGGCTGAATAAATCCCAGTTACGTTTTCTTTAGTCTTTCTGAATAAGCCATAGGGAGGGCTCCAGGACCCTTGATTTCAAGCGGAGTTCATGGCCTATTGATTTGCCACTTCCACAAGACGTTTCTTTAAAAAATAGACAATTATATTATTAAAATAATTATAATTGTAATTCCTCTTCTCGGTGATATCTTTGAGTGTCAACATACCTTGAAGATAACTTCATTGGATATTTTTCCTTAAGGGACTTCAAAGATAAAAGACAAAAAAACCTTTTTTTCATCTCTTATTTTTAGGAAAATCTCTCTCCCTTTCTATCATAGGATCCCAGAATAACAGCCAACGTTTATCGAGCACTTACTATATGCCAGACACTGTTTTAAGCACATTATGCTACTACTGTCATCCCTGTCCTAAAGGTGGTAGGATGGAGGGGCCTGCCTGCCTGCCTGCTCACTCAGTGGGGAAACCAGGACTGGAACTTGGCTGAACAGAATGCATCCCCAGTCACCGAGCCCTCTGCCATGGTGGCACACTGCCCTATGTCCCATCCTGGCAGGAAACAGAGCCGGAGAGATCCCAGAGTCATTCTGCCCTCTTCACTCTCCAGGTAAGAACACCGGCCTGCGGCTAATTCTGGGTCAAAGCTGTCTACCAAACCGTGGTTCCTCTACTTGACAATGAAGGGGCGGGTCACCCTTCTCCTGGCTGTCCCTTCTGTTCATTTAAAGTTAACTCAGGCATTTCTTCTCTTCTGCTCCGTGCACCACTGTCCCCACCCCAAAACACACATGTAGAACACATTCATTACCTCGAATGGGGTCTTGTCAAGCCTTCCCTATAACTGTCTCGGACCTGCTTTGACCATTTGACACTTAGACAAGGTCTCCCAGACTCAACTGTAACCCAGCTGCTCCCTCTGAGGTGGTTGTTTTCATTCTCAAAAGTCCCAGGAAGTGATGTTAGTTTAGGTCAGGGGCGAAGCAGTAGACAGGAATCCCACAGGGTAGGCTCTGTATCTGTGTGGCCCACAGGAGGTTGGGGCTGGGCAGGGGAATCAAAATGGGCTTCAAAAGAGGGGGTGGGTAAGCACCACGTGCCAAACATTTGTAGAGCACCGACTTCAAGCCATGCACTATTATAAGCACCAGAGAAGCAAGTGAAATGAAGCAAAGTCGGTACTGCCTGGGGAGACAGGCGGTCAACAAAGGTGAGGCACAAGGTGAGGTCAGTTCAGACCCTCCCACGGAGGCCCTAGTATGGTGAAGCCAAGCAGGAAAGATGCTGGGGGTGTGTGGCTGTGGAAGGGGTGCAGGCAGGATGACCAGGGGAGCTTTCTGAGGGTGACACCTACTGAGGCTGGGGGTCTCTGGGTCCAGGGCTACAGGCAGGTAACATTTCTGTGGGGCAGGTGCACATACCTGCCACCTCGATGACTTGAACAACTCGAGTGCCGAATTTCAAATTAATTTATGTCCCAAACTGTTGTAGGCCTTAGATTTCATCCCTTTCTCGGGTTTAGAAACATCAGATGTTTTAAAGTCATGTAGAAGAAATTTACTGCAAAGTATCTTTTTTCTTGTTGTTTTTGTTTGGTTTTGGGGTTTGCTTGTTTTTGTGTTTTAAGTAGGCTTCACGCCCAGCATGGAGCCCAACACAGGGCTTGAACTCACAACCCTGAGCTGAGATCAAGAGTCAGACGCTCAACTAACTGAGCCACAATTTGATTTTATCAATTTTGGGGAAAATTCTGTAAGGTCAGATACTTGTCTAACAGTATCTGAAAGCTCTTCGAGAATTTGGGCCCAGGTGTGAACCGAGGCACCTAGAAACACCTGAAAAGGTATCCCAGCTCTAAGGACAGAAGAAGCCTTCAACTTAGGAACATTCAGCTGAATGATGAGCTGGGTTACCTTTCAAGAAGCATCTACATATGCATTTTTAAAGTAAACCGATATGGTGCTCTGAGGTAGGCAGGCTGTGATTATTCCTTTCAATGAACAGACTGAAGCTCAGAGAGGCCGAGCTACAAGGCCAAAGGGCAACAGCTAATAGAGGGCGGATGTGGGTGCACATCAAATCTCCAAGGTCCCAGGACTGCTCTCCAGGCACCAGGCCAGGGTCCAGAGTCTCTTTCCCACCCCATAGGCACCTGCCCTCCCTGGCCCCTTGTAGGGTAGATGGTTATTATGGATGCCTTCTGCTCAGGGGACCCCAGGTTCTCAAGGTGCCCCAGGATCAACGCATGCAGGCCAGGATTTGCCACCTCTCAGCCCACCCCTCTGTACCCCCACCTCCTTCTCTTCATTCCCTGCCTCACTAGGTACACACCGACTGAGTGGCAGGCCCTGCCAGGGGTGCAGGGATACAGGAAAAGGAGCCCAGAGCTGACAAGGCAGGAGGGTGAATCCTGAGCAGGGGTGCACTGCTTCAGGGCACAGCTGTGTGGAGAGGAAAACCCCGCTGCTTCAGGGCTGCTTCTCGGTGTAGAATGGGTGACTAGCAGGTTCTGAGTGATTTTTATTTTTGTTCAAACACAGAGAGAACGCACATTAGCTCTGTTTGGAAGGAGGGAAGGAGGGAAGGAGGGAAGGAGGGAGGGAGGCAGGCGGTGGCGTGTGAACTGGGCTTGAATTATTCTCACAAAAAAACGCTGAGATCTGGGAATCTGGGGTTTCCTGTGTTTGGCTGGATGATACAACCAGTGAGCGCACATCTCAGAGAGCCTGAGGGCAAATTCAGGGCCGACTTTATTTCCTTAGCCTGGCATTTTTGGGATGCTTTTCAAGTAAGAAAGTACTCATGGGAGACCACCAAAGGATGACACAGACACAAGGGTCCACGTTTCACAGAGGCCATTTCAGACAAGGCCCGCACGAATGGGATGAAACGATGAGGCCTGCCCTGGGTGCCACAGGTTAGCCGTCCTCTCGAGGCCCACCTGGACCATCCACTTGTCCCCCAAAGCACAGTGAGATCAAGACGTGGGGTCGCATCAGGATCAGGAGTGGGTTTATTACCTCAGTGTCGGATGTCCAGCACACAACACAGACACGAGTCCCTCAGGAAGGGAAATGTGTTGCTGGTAACTCTCTCAGAATTTGAGTGTATTTTTACTGAGAGCAAAAGGGACATCTGAAATTCCTCCCAACCCAGAGATCCCGTGAATCTGAAGCAGGTTCGGGGAGACGGAAAGCAGAATCTCACTTTGTCCACTTTGAAATCCCTCCGTGAAGCTGAGAACCCCCCCCACCCCCAGTGCCCACAGCCGCCTAAAGCTCAGCCAGTTTAACACAGCAGATTCGTAAGCTATTAATTATGCACAGTTTCAACTGCATTTAACTTAATTTTTTAATTATATGTTTTAATTCTTAATTAGACACCTTAAAGTATCAACTAAACTTTTTAAGTCGAAGTGCTGTGGGTAACAGGAGTAGAGTGTAATTATTACACCAAACACTCTGTAATCCAGCTTCACAGGAAAAAGGGGAGACAAACCCAGCACACTTTCTGCATTTCGCACGAAGAAATACAAAGCCGTGTGTCTCACGCTTTTCCAAACCTGAAAGGCCCCTCTTGTTTTCCTCGACTGCGTTCGTTACTGAAATCGACGGAGTTCCAACCGACAAATCAATCGGTATTTTCTTTAAGTACAACTTCTTTGTCTTTGAGCGCCCTAGTTGGCCGGTTCGCCCTCCGTGCCAGCTAATAAATAACGAGACTACAGCAACCACTGCACAGGTGCTTTGAGCCCCCCCCCCGCCCCCCCCCCCCCCAGCACTCCCTTCAGAGCCTAGCCCTGCAGACCTGTCTCGAAAACCACACTTTTCTCAGAAATATTCATGAGGTTAAGGCGAAAGTTTGCTAAACTGATCTTCAAGTGACCGAAGAGTCAAAGCTTCCTCCCCCCGGCAGCGGCGGCCCTCAGACCCCCTTCCCTGCCACCCACCGGCCGGACCCTACCTTGGTGCCGGAGCCTTTGTCGGCCGCGCTGAGAGCCATGGTGGCGCCGCCTTTGTCCCGACCTCGGAGGAAAACGTTCCCATAAAGGCCACTGTCCGGCGCGCGACTCTCCCGGCGCCCCGCCCGCCACGCCGGAGCCGGAGGCGCGAGTCGGGCGGACCCCTCCCCGCGGGGCGGACCCCCTCCCCTCCCCTCCCCGGAAAACCCCCCTCCTCTGCCTGGAGCAGACACCCCCCCTCCACCGCGGACCCCCTCCCACCCGCCCTTGCAGAGCCCCTCCCCGCGAGGCGGACCCCCTCCCCCTGCAGAGCCCCTCCCCGCGGGGCGGACCCCCTCCCCCTGCAGAGCCCCTCCCCGCGGGGCGGACCCCCTCCACCTGCAGAGCCCCTCCCCGCGGGGCGGACCCCCTCCACCTGCGGAGCCCCTCCTCCTGCAGACACCCTCCGTACGAGGCGGACCCCCTCAGCCGGCAGACCCCCTCCCTGCGGGGCGGGCCCCCTCCCCTGGCCGACCCTCTCCACTCCGAGGGTAGCAGAGGGGCCGGGAGGCCTGCGGGGCTGGGGAGCCGCTCTCACCTCCCGCAGGCGGACCCAAGGCACAAGTGCCCTCACCTGGGCGGCAGTGGGGGCGGGGGCGCGGGGCTCCTCCCTCCGAAGCGGGTGGGAGTGGGGGTGGCGGGGCGTTTGCTTTTACTTTTGTTCTCACAAAGCCTCGGGACCTGGAATAGTGTTCTCAGACCAGTGGCTGCATCGGATTTCCCCCAGTGTAGACAGACTCGTACCTGATTTCCCCTGGCATAGATGGACTAGCCTTCTCTTCCCGTCCAAGTGAACACATTGGCTGAGGGGGTGCTCTCCCGGGGGAGCCGCACTGGCGTTGGGGGTGGGGGGTTGTCTCACACAAGAACCAGTCAGGTCTCTAACCCTGCATTGTGCCTTCACTGGAAACATGGGCACTGGTTCATCCCACCCAATGCGGGACAAATGTGCTCATTTAGGGATAAAGTTCAGTTGTTCAGAGAAATGAGCAGCTTTGGAGGGAAAGACTCCTGGCCACAGGTTCCAGAATAAAGAAAGGTAACGAGGGCAGGGATGAGTTGCCCTCCCTCACCCATCACACTGGCCTTTTTGAATTCTTCTGATTGTCCCCTGCCTCAATCATCTTCTCTACCTCCTGGAACCTCCAGCCGTGTCTCAGTACTTGGGGACCTTTATTCCTAAAGCCCCCTAACCATCCCTGCCTCATCCTCCTCTCCCCTGCTCTCCTTGTGGGAGTCCTGCCCATGATGCTTCAGGAATAGGAGCCATGCTTTATTATTATTATTGTTATTATTATTATTATTATTTTAAACATTTATTCATTTATGAGAGACAGCACAAGCAGGGGAGGGGCAGAGAGAGAGAGAGAGAGAGAGAGAGAGACATAGAATCCGAAGTAGGCTCCAGGCTCTGAGCTGTCAGCACAGAGCCCAATGCCGGGCTCCAACTCACGAGCTGTGAGATCATGACCTGAGCCTAAGTTGGACGCCCAACCGGCTGAGCCACCCAGGCGCCCCCTAGGGACCATGCTTTATAAACCTGTGTGGTCCCAAAGCACCTGCCAGGACAGAGCTCGGGAGTGTTGACATGTCTCCAGAGCAGGTGACTTTGTCCCTGGTGAGCCCCTCCAGGATCCAGAAGCTGGCCTTAGGGGAGGTTGACAGTGCCCGGGATGCCTGGTCAGGGTGCAGCCCCAGAATCTCACTTTCGCTGGAGGTTTTGGAGCCTGTGAAGCTCACTCTTCCACATCTGTTGTGCAAAAGGAAAGCAGAGCCCGCACAGGAACAGCCACAGTTTTTAAGAATCTGTTTCCTTCTTTGTTGTGTATCCATAGAGTCAGTAGTGTTTTCTAAGTTTTTTCCAAAAATTCTGAGGTGGCTTGATTTATTCTCAAAGTACTCATGGATCACCTACTTTTGGTCAATCATTGCATGGCCCAGTCAAGCCCCTGGAGGTCTGATATTCCATGGAGGGAGACAAACAATAAACCAATGAACGGAGAATAAAGCACAATAAAGCAGATGGTCCAGGTGAGAAGACTGTACAGGGACCAGAAGAGAGTGTGGGAGGGATCTGCTTACTTCCATGTGTGCACAAGCTCTGGGGTGGGAATGGTTCTGTGTGCTTGAGGAAGGAAGGCTTTGTACCGGGGAGCATGGTGAAGGGGGACAGATGCAAAGCAACTGAGACTGGAAATGCTGCAGAAATAAGTAGGTCATGATAATGGGCTTTGTTTTATTCTGAGTGTTGTGAGAAATCACTGTGGAGAGAATGTGGGAAGGAAGTGACGTTATCTGATTTTTATTGCAAACATGTCACCCTGGCTGCGGTGTGGAGACCACAGCTGGTCAAGGCAGGGAGACCCATCAGGAAGCAACTGCCGTAGTCTCAGTGAGAACGATGGGCTGGGTTGAGGTGGGAGTGACAGAGGTTGTGAGAAGTGGCTACAGTAAAGGCAGAGAGAGCTGGGAGGACAAGCTGACAGCCAGATCCCTGGGAAAGGAGCAGGGAAAGAACAGCTGAGATGGACAGTGGCCTGTGCCGGCTACGACTAGCATACCCTCCTGCTCGCAGAAGCCGGGGACTGCAAAACTACATGCCTCGGATCCCTTGCATCTGAGCCTACAGATGTGCCTGGTTTTGCTAATACACGCACCACGTGACACGTGGAAGGAATCACGGGAAGTGGTGTCTCTCATAGTGGATTGGCGGTAGAAGTGTTGGTTCGCACAGGTGCTGTAATGTGCCCAATAGCTTATAATACATCCCTTGCCGCTTACATTAGCTACAGTAGATTCTAGTGCCTGCAGTTAAGAACCAGCACCAGAACAGCAATTCAAGGATTTGAGGCCTGATCAGCAGGTGGAGGTTGGCCCCCTTGACTGAAGTGTGAGAGACTGGAGGAGAAGCAGGCTGGGGCGGAGAAGGCAAGTTGACATGGAGACATGTGTTAGATGTGTGGGATCCCAGAGCCAGATAAAAACATCACAAGAAAACTACAGACCAATATCCCCGATGAATGCTTGAAGACACGAATAACTTGAACAAAACTTTAGCAAATGGAAACCAACAGCATATTAGAAAGGTTACGCACCATGAACAAGTGACATTGATTCCAGAAACGCAAAGGTTCTCCACACCAGAAAAACCTATGGAGTGCGTCAGATGAACAGAACACTGACGGGGGCGGGGGGAGGGGGGAGATTATCTCAACTGACACAGAAAAGATAGTTCAAAAACTCCAACACCATTTCATGATAAAAACTCTCAGAGAACTTTGATTAGAGAGAAAATCCTCAACATGGTAAACGGTATTTATGGAAAATCCAGTTAACATCATTTACAATGGTGAAAGACTGAAAGCTTTCTCCCTAAGCTCAGGAATAAGACAAGGATGCATGTTTTCGCTACTTCTATTCAACATCGTGCTGGAAGTTCTAGTCAGAGATGTTAGAGATAACAAAAGGAAATAAAAGGCATTGGAATTGGAAAGGAGGAGATAAAACTATCTCTATTTATAGTGACATGATCCGAGAAAGTTATTTGAACTAATGGATGAGTTCAGCAAAGTTGCAGGGTACAAGATCAATACACACAAATCAGTTGTGTTTCTATACTCCAGCAATGAATAATTTAAAAGGGAAATTAAGAAAATAATTCCATTTATAATAGCACTTAAAAGAATTTAATACTTAGGACTAAATCTAATCAAGGATGGGCACCTGGGTGGCTCAGTTTGTTGAGTGCAGACTTTTGATCTACACTCAGGTCTTGATCTCTTGGGTCATGAGTTCAAGCCCCACCTTGGGCTCCACACCGGGCGTGAAGCCTACTTAAAATGTAATCAAGGCAGTGAAAAAGTTATGTGCTGAAAACTACAAAACATTGCTGAAAGAAATTAGAGATGATCTAATTAATGGAAAGACATCTGCATGTTCCTGGATGGGAAGACTTAACTATATCAAGATGTCACTGCTACCCAAACTGATCTGCAGATTCAACACAATTCCTATTAAAATATCAACAGCCTTTTTTTTCTTAATGGGAAAGCGGATCCTCAAATTCCCATGAAATTGAAAGGGTCCCCTAATAACAAAAACAGTCTTGAAAAAAATAACAAAGTTGGAGGACTCACATTAATTTACTACCAAGCCACAGTAATTAAAACTCCTATGGTATGGTTCTGGCATAATGACATACATATAGACCAATGGAATAGAAGAGAAACCCCAGAAGTAAACACCTGCATATATGATTAAATGATTTTCAACAAAGGTGACACGAACATTCAATGGTAAAGGACAGTGTTTTCAACAAATGGTGCTCGTAAAACTGGACATCTACATACAAAAGAATGAAGTTGGACCCTTACCACATGCCATATAAAAACTAAAAATAGATCAAAGACCTAAATGTAGGAACTAAAGCTATGACATTTTCAGGAGAAAATGGGGATAAATCTTCATGAGCCAAAAACACAAGCTACATAAGAAAAAATACATAAATTGGACTCCATCAAAATTTGAAACTTTGGTACATTAAAGCACACTATGAAGAAAGTGAAGACAACCCACAGAATGGGAGAAACTATTTGAGAGCCACATATTCAATAAGGAGTTAGTATCCAGAGTATAGAAAGAACTCCTAAAACTCAACAATAGGGACAAACAACCTAGGTAAACAACAGGCAAAGGAGTTAAATAGACATTTCTGCAAAGATACACAGAGGGTTAGTGAGCGCATGAAAAGATGCTCAACATCGTTAATCACTGGGGATATGTAAATCCAAACCACAGTGAGATACCACTTCATGATCACTAGGATGGCTATGAAGAGGAGAGGATGGGTAATAAATGGAGGTGAAGAATGGAGAGATTAGGCCCATTGCACATGGCTCTTGGAAATGTAAAGCACTTCAGCCTCTGTGGGGAAGGGCAATGTTCTGGAGCCAGATGGTGGTGATGGTTGTATCAGATGTAAATTTACTAAACATCACTGAATTGTACACTGTAAAGCTGCTGAAATGGTGAATTTTATGTTATGTGAATTTTACCTCACTAATAATAAATCGCAAATAGAAGAACTGAACATGAAAAGCAAAACCTTAAAACCTAAAAAAAAAGAGAAGATTAGGATGAGATTTGGATAGGGAAGTATTTCATAAATGCAATGCACGAAGCCTCGACTATGAACAAAATGATTGATATTTGACTACTTTAAAATTAAATGTAAATTTCATATTGCTGGGTGATAAATTTGAAAGATAAGCCAGAAAATGGGGGATGAATCTGTTGTAGCCAACTAATGATCAGGATCCAGAACACAGAAAGACTTCCTAAAAACTAAGAGAGAGAGAGAGAGAGAGAGAGAGAGAGAGAGAGAGAGTCAGTCTAATGGAAAATTGGGCAAAGGTTAAGAATTGGGATTCAAAAGATTAAACCCTAATGGTTAATGAACCAAAAATGCTCACACTTTCTAGTAATTAGGAAAATGCAAGTGTAGACAAACTCTCACGTTTGCCATTTAGCAAAGTAGTTATGGCCTAAAAATATGTGAAGTGAAAAATAGTGTTTATAAAATACAGTATCAAGCTAAAATATTTAATGTTTTAGAATACTAAGGTGTAAAAATCCCAAGTATTTGGTGTTTGCTGAGAGTGTTGATAGTGAACTACAGAGGATGTGGAAAAGAAACTTCACATTCAGGAAATCCCCCAAAGGCACACACACCTGACAGGAACACTTGCAATGTTCAGGGGCTCACGCAGTCCTCACTACGGCACTATCACGCCAGTGGCAGAGGCACCTTAAATGTCCATCAACATGGGAACAGAGAAGTAAATTGGGCACTTATACAAAGGAGCACAACAGATTAAATGAATGAATACAGAGAAGCCTCCAAGGCCATGTTGAATAAAAAAGACAGCAAGTTACAAATGGATCAGAATGGTGTGGGGTCATTTAGGTAAACCCAAAACGCTCTGGATTGTTTGTCAGCACATGCCCATGCTGTTACAGCATAAACTCATGCATGGGATGTCACACACAGGTTAACGTCTGGTCAGATCTCCCTGTGGCCCATGGCACCTGTAACGCCTTTTTTCTGTGTGGAATCTTGCCCAGTGAACCACAACATTTGCAGCGAATCGTGGTGTCGGGGGTTCTTCTGTGGAAGCTCCAAGGGCTGGGCTCTTGACTCAAATTGGTTTTCAACTTTCAATTGTTATTGTATTCCACATTTGCTTCTGCTTTCACTTTAAGGTTTAATCAGACATTACCTTGGGAAATATGCTGGCCACAGACAACAGTCATATGTGAAACAGCTGAATGGGCATCCTGGTGAGACAGGGTGGATGGAGCTTGTATCAAACGAGAATTCCATAAAGGAGCTGCCCTCTTTGTGCATCAGTGCAGTCGCAGTGCTCGGGGAGCCCCTTGCAGCATAACGCTATGCACCTACAGGGCGTGGTGGAAATTCTCTGCAATGGAAGTTCCACTCACAGACCAAAGGGAAGCCTGTGCAGGGGCCAGCCTGGGTGCTCTTTGTGGAGCAGCTGTGTGCACTGGGCGTAGCCTGAACAGGCCAGTCCCATCCTGATTCAGCCCTTGGTGCCTTCCCTCTGTCTCCCTTCTCTTTCAGGCTCTCTCACACTGCTGGCATTCTTCTCGCCCTCCCTTCCTGACCTCAGACATCCTCTGCACTGGACCAGCTTGCCTTTGAATTTTTATCCTTTATCTCTCAAGAGAAAGGAAACGGAGGCCGCGGCAAGCAGAGGGAACTGTGTTTAGGAGTGGTATGGATACTGCTCATTCATTAACCCCACCAGAGCGGCCATGAAGTAAGTGTGCCTCCCAGGGAAGCAGCAAAGAGAGGAGGGACCCCTCTCTTCTGTACACCAGTTGCATTCTGGACACTGATGTGGACATGCACAGATGGCAAGCCCTGCTCTTAGAGGCCTCCTGTCCCAGTAACAGAGATAGCCCTGTTGAAAGATGGGGGACAAGACGGGGAGAGCATGGCTGAGA